>NC_059142.1:11350000-11975000 GCF_020740605.2 Lemur catta
AATTATAATTTTTATAATATATTTATGAAGAAGGTTGTTCAAATCCCTTTTTTTTTTTTGAGACAGAGTCTCACTCTGTTGCCCTGAGTAGAGTGCAGTGACATCATTGTATTAATAGCTCACTGCAACCTTCAACTCCTGGGCTCAAGAGATCCTCCTACCTCAGCATCCCAAGTAGCTGAGACTACAGGCGTGTTCCACAATGCCCAGCTGGTTTTTTTTCTTTTTGGTAGAGACAGGGGTGTCTCACTCTTTCTCAGGCTGGTCTCGAACTCCTGAGCTCAAGCAGTCCTCCCACCTCGGCCTCCCAGAGTGCTAGGATTACAGGTGTGAGCCACCATGCTTGGCCTAGGAGAGCACTTTGAAAGGCAAAGAACCTGTCAGAGAAGTTATGCGATGCTTGACTTCTTCCATATCCTTGGTGTTCCTAAAACTGAAGATGGAGGAAAGCTCCAACAGAGTTGCTTATTAGAGCTCACTCCCAGGGAGCTGAGCATCCCACAAAGCCAACTTGTTCCCGTTCCGCATCCCCTCAGCAGTGGGCATTCTCTTCTCCACCAGCAGCTGTGACCCAGATGTTGAGCTTGTATGTTGTTCCCCCTCCGACACTGGGTTCTGTCTCCCTGTCCCTAGAGGGTGGGCCATCTGATCAGCACCTGACACCTACCCATCCTCTTTTATTTCCCACCTCCCCAGTGTGGCTTGGAAGACTCTGGAAGGTACTTCTGTCACTCATTAGGCACTTGCTTGTGTGCCACTTTGTACAGCTTTTTTGTTGCTTTGTTTTAAAATGTATGCCTATTTGTAATTGCTCTACTTCCTTTCACTGCCTAATGTTTTCAAAGAGAAGTCTACCCCTGTCCCTACTTCCTCATCTTATATTTATTCAATTCTCTGAAAAAAAGTCACCAGGGAAATCCCAAATGCCAACTCCAATGATTTCATTTTCTTACCTCACTGCAGCATTTGACGCCACCCCTCCTTGAAAATTCCCCCCTTGGCTTCTCCTCCTCCACCTCTGACCACTGTTTCTGTTTGCTTTTTCTGGCTTCACTTTCTTCCTCATCCCTTAAACCTTGCAATGCCTGAGGTTTTAGGTAAGGCTGCTCCCTGGGCAATCTCATCCATTCCCGTCACACTGATCCTTCCCAAATCTAGAGCCCAGACTTCAGCTCCAGATCTCCATTTCAAAGTGCTTTCTGCACATCTATACCTGGACCATCAATCCAAAGACACCTTAATCACTCCATGCCCTAAAATGCATTCCTCCTCTTTCTCCCAAACTCCTTTTCTCGCCTATCTCAGTTGACATCTTTACTGTCCACCCCGTGTCAACACCAGAAACTGTGCTATACAAGTAACTTATCTCCAGAATATGTAAAGAACTCCTACAACTCAAAAGTAACAAAGACAAACAATGCAATTTTTAAATGGGCAAAAGACTCAGACACTTCACTAAAGACTTGGACACTTCCATTTATATGAAGTTCAAGAACCAGCACACTAGTCTATGGTGATTAGGAGTCAGAATGGTGGGTATCACGGGGGAAAGGAGCAGTTCAACTGGGAGTTATATGAATAGCTATTAAACACAAATGAAAAACTGCTCAAATGATTAGTCATTGGAGAAATGCTAATTAAAGTTATGAGTTACCTCTTCACAGTCATTAGAATAGCTAAAATTAAGACTGAAAACACCAAGTGCTGGCAAGGATATAGGGCAACTGAAACACTTCATATATTGCTTGTAGGAATGTACATTGGCACAACAACTTCAGAAAACTGGCAGAGTCTAATAAAGTTAAATATACATCAACCTATGACCCCGCAATTGTACTCTTAGGTATATATCCAAGATAAATGAATGTATGTGTCCACATAGAAGCATATATATGAATGATTATAACTGATTTATTCATAATAGCCCCCAAATAGAAACACCCCAAATATCATTATTAGTATGCATTAAAAATATTATAGGATATTCATGCAATGGAATGCTACTCAGCAATGCAAAGGAATAAATTACTGATGCATATATCAGCATGGATGAACCTCACAAACACCATGTTGAGCAAAGGCAGCCAGACACAAAAGAAAAGATAGTGCGTGATTCCATTTATGTGAAGTTCAAGAATCAGCAAACTAGTCTAGGGTGACTAGGAGTCAGAATGGTGGGCACCTTGAGGGAGAGGAGCAGTTTAACTGGAAACGGGACATGAGTGACCTTTTTCAGGGTGGTGAGTATGTTTGTCTGGATGGTGGTTATGTGGTGTGTACATATGAAAAAGTGAGATGTTCACTTAAAAGTTGCATGTTCTGCTCTTTGTAAATTGTATCTCAGTACATAAAATGTGGGAAAAGAAAAGTCCACAATGGGCATTCATATCCCTGTCCCCGTCTTCACTCTGACCCCTCTGCCTAGAATGCCTCTCTGCACTTCGTTGCTTCACTGACTACTCATGGTGTACCCTGGTGATCAGCAGAACCCCCTCAACTGCCGCCCCTGGATAAGTACAGACTCCCTCTGGTAGAGTTGAGCAAACAGAGAAAAACCAACGATAGGAAAACACAAAAAGATTCAGACTTTCAAAAGAAAGAGACGTGATCCGACAAAATTAGTATTCTTTGAAACTAAACTTCCATGAATAGAAGGAGAAAAATATTTGTTAAACATTTCTCATTTGTGTTTTCAATGATATTTTGGAGGATATTGCATTTATAAGTGTAGTGCATTGAATCATTAAGAAATTACAAACAAACCGGAGACAGTGGCTCAGGCTTGTAATCCCAGTGCTTTGGGAAGCTGAGGAGGGGGGATCATTTGAGCCCAGGAGGTTATAGTGAGCTGTGATTGTGCCACTGCACTCTAGCCTGGGTGACAGAGAGAGACCCTGTCTCTAAAAAAAGAAAAGAAAAGAAAACCATATTTTGATTACATTATGTAGGGCTAAAGACAAAAAGAATTATGTTTGTCTTGCTGCTTAAGGGGTCTGCCCTGCAGTTAGTGTGTTTCTCACAGGGCAATGGGTTAGCAATTCTGAAACTCTTTTATGTATATATGAAGATTGAACAAATAAGTAAATATAGTTTAAATAATGAAAGCCAAATTTTTCAGTGTTGGTGTAAGAAGTTACAAATATGAAAAGGTAGAAGGCTAGAATGAATTTTGTGGTATTAGACTAGAATTGGAGATACCAGTATGTACTCGAGGTTTTTAAGAGGTAGATAGATACATAGAAAGATATGTAGATACGTACATATAGATATATGTATATTTCCTAGCTCTGTCTGCTGAGAAAGCCTAGAAGTAATGATATCCCACTAGCAATGAACACACCTAGCTTCCAGATCTTGGTTTCTAAATGTCATTTTCCAATAAAAGGAACCAGGGCTCCTTGGAGAAATGGCTGATTGAATGGCCAAGACAGAGGGAAAAAAAGATAAATCTAGAACATCTTGTGCTACTAGAAAGTAATGAAGTGCTCAAAAAATGATCGAGACTTGTCAAAAGAACACAGGAACCAACTTGAAGGGGCTCCCAATGGCCAAATCCAGAACAAGTTAAGTAACACAGTAGATAATGATAGTTAAGGATTATAGCTTGTAGAATAAAATAAATATCCATGAGTCTATACTGACATAAAAATTGAATATATAAATAAATAGAGGAGAAGAGACAACCAACCTTTCCTTGCAGTACAGTAGAATTCCAATGAATAAATGTAGAATGAATGATGGAAGTAGAAAGTCACCATTTAGTAATCATCACAGTGATACTTTATGCAGGCTAGAATTATCGACGGATGCCAAATATAGTGGGCAAACGCATTATGATAAATGGGGCTATGATCTGAATATTTGTGCCCCCCCGCCAAATTAATATGTTGAAACCTAGCTTCCAAGGTGATGGTATTAGAAGGTAGGGCATTTGGGGAGGTGATTAGGTGGCAAAGGTGGAGCCCTCATGATTGGGATTAGTGTCCACATGAAAAGAGGCCCAAGGAAACTGCCCCTTGTCTTGGGAGGCACCATATGCGCTCACAGCTAGAAGGTGCTGTCTGTGAGGAACAGGTCCTCCCTCCCCAGACATCAAATCTGCCAGCACCTTGATCTTGGACTTCCCAGACTCCAGAACTGTGAGAAGTAAATGTTTGTTGTTTAGAGGCTACCAGTGTATGGTATTTTTGTTAGAGCAGCCCAATCAGACTAAGGCAAATGGGATATTTGCTTAATGTGGCTCCCCACAAAATACTTACTAGTTACAAAGGGAAAATGGAAACCTTGCAGTGGAGAAACCAGACAGACACTCTCTTAACCAAGTGGACAAAGTTAACATTATCATAATGATACATAGCAACGACATTCCTCACGTGATTTGATGCACGGAGAAAGGCACATCATTTCTGTGGCATTCTTGCCAAAAACGTCATACATCAATCAATCCTGAGAATGCATCAGACTAACCCAAACAGAGAGACATTCTACAAAAGCTTCCACAGTGTCAAGGTCAGGAAACAAAGACTGAGGGTCTGCCACAGATGGTCACATAATACTTAAATGTAATGAGGGATTCTGGATTGGATCCTGGGCCAGAAGAAGGACAGTTAGTGGGACTATTGGCAAAATTTGAATTAAGTCTGTAGATTGGTTAATAGTATTGTATCAGTATTAATTTCCTGATTTCAATAACCATGCTTTGTTACACATGGTGCTAATATTTGGGGAAGCTATGTGAAAGACTTACGGTGACTCTATGTTTGCAAGTTTTATTGTAAATCCAAAATTATTTCAAAATATAAACTTAAAAAAGCAAAAATTAAAAGTTGTCAACCTTACAAACGTCTGAAAAACTTCCTATTTCATTTTAACCCAATACTAAAACTTAAAAAGAAAACTATGAGAGGCATTCTTCTCTGAGTCACAGATATAAAATCTGAAATAAAATAAGTGCAAGTTGTATCCAGCCTTTACTTAAAATGGTAATATGCCATGACAAAGAGGGTGTGTTCAAGGAATGCCAACATCCTGGATAAGCCCAAAGGGATGCGGATACATTTGAGGCCTCAACTGGACTGATCACCCACAAGTGTCTGCTGTGTGCATTGATCTCACTAAAAGTTGGGGGCCTGAAAGGAAGGTTGATGGATGGGCCCTGGGGTGCAAGATGGGGAGTGGCCTCCCATGGAAGCTCCAGAATGTCAACATTGAAGAGGTTTAGGGTCAGGTTGGCATTTGAACCTTATGGGGGAAGAACTTCAGGGAGAAGCAAAAAGACCTTTTTTATTGGGGCTGAGCCACTGAGTCAGAGGGTGGGGAGGAACACACCATGGCTCTGGACCCTTGTAGACTTGAGGGAAAAGCATTGCTTTGAAATTGCAAAGCCTTGCACCCTGGGGAACACACGGAGACTGACCCTAGCACAGTCACCACTACAAGACCACCCTGGGGACTCCTAGGAATGATTGGGGAGTCTTTGAGGGATGCTGGAGGATCATCTGGAGCAGGGATCAGAAACTCCAATATCCCCAAGGGCCAGACAGGTCAAACTCAGGGGCAGAACTGGTGAGATGGAGTTCACTTAACATGTTATGACATTTCATAATGCACTGTTTATACTCCGTCCCCCTGAAATCAACCCTGTTGAAATTTCACTCTTTTTTTTCTCTGGTGCAGCAAGGTTTTCTTTCCCCATGCAGCTTTTCCATAGTCATGAATTTCACTTCTGGTGGCATCTTACATCTTATTTTTTCAACAGACACACTTTGCATATTAAACATATAGGAATATTCTTCACTTCCACCAAGAAATATGCTTGTCTCCATTTCTCTTGAAGCACACAGCCCTCTTGGGCTCTTTTATTTTTTCCACATTTGCTAGATATGATTACAGGAAATATTTCACTTTCACCTGATTTCATCATAAGAAAAACGATTGCACAAATATAAAAACTGGCAACTGATCTTTGACCCTGACATCTAGTAAACAATAGGGTACGGTGACAATAGGGTATGAAGAGAATGCTAATGAGGTAAATGGGGAAACCTCTAAGCCCCTCCACGGCCACTTCGGGGGCCCAGCTCCAACCCACTGTGGCCATGTGGAAATGCAGGGTCAGTATGGCCAAACCTTATGATTTTTGAAGATAAATCAGAAATTGGAATTCTAATCTGAAATCTCTGGATTTTTAAATGCTGGCAACTAATTCAAAACAGTATTCTAAAATCCCTTGCAGGCCAAACTAGACATGACCTACTGGCTTTCAGTTTGTGACATCTGTTCTATATTATACAGGTGGGGGCATGCAGCAGTGAAACCTGAGTTGCTTCTGTTAATGTAAGCTAATTTGTTCCCACTGGCTGGGAGACACTTCATTTATACAAAGGGGGATCAATGGAAAAGTTTATTAATGTTGTTCGTCACATGAATAGGACACAGGAGAAAAACTGTCTAATTATCCTGATAAGATGCCCCCGATGAAAACTCTTTGTGACTAGGAATAAAAGGAGACTTTGTCAACATGATAAATGATATCTATCTCAATCCAATAGACAATATGATACCTAATGATGACTTGGAATGAAGGACAGATATAGTTCTTAATAACAAAGGCGTTCCTATGAAAAAGAAGAGCAAAACGAGGGTGCTCATGACTGAATAGTTTCAACACTATTCTGAAATTCAAAGCAAAACAATAAGAGAAGAAAAATAAGAGGCATAAATTTGGGAAGAAAAAGTCAAGTTTATCATTATTTGCAAATGATATGATTGTCTACCTGAGAAATCCTAGCCAATGGACTGAGAAATGTTTAGAACTAATAAGACAGTTCAGTGAAGTAGTTGAACACAAAAATAAATATATGAAATTTAATAATTTTCCATATCCTAGCAATGATCAAATAGAAAATGCAACAGGAAATAGAGCTCATTCACCCCAGCAACAAAAATGGCTAGGAATAAGAAACTCAGGGGACACAGAATAGCCAAAACAATCTTAAAAAGAAGAACAAAGTTGGGGGACTTACACTTCCTGATTTTAAGACTTACCACAAAGATACAGTAATCACGATGATGTGGTCCTGCCATAGAACAGACATATACATCAGGGAAATAAAATTGGCAGTCCAGAAATAGACCCTCACATTTACAGTCATATAATTTTTGACAAAGGTGCCAAGACAATTCAAAGTGGGAAAAAAATGTCTTTTCAACAAATAGTGCTGAGACAACTGGATATCCATATGCAAAATTGTGAAATATATACCACATACATAGCATATACCACATACAAAAGTTAACACAGAATGAATCAAAGACCTAAATGTAAGAGCTAAAACTATAAAACTCGTGGAAGAAAACGTAGATGTAAATCTTTGGGACCTTGGATTAGGCAATGGTTTCTTAGATATGACATCAAAAGCACAAGTAACAAAGAAAAATAAAATGGGCAACATCAAAAGTAAAAACTTTTGTGCTTCAAGGACACTATCAAGAAACTGACAAGATAACCCACAGAATGGGAGAAAATTTCTGCAAATCAAATGTAAGGTAAGGAATTTGAATCTAAAATAGATCAAGAACTACTACAACTCAATAATAAAAAGACAAATACCATATTTAAAAATAGGCAAAGGATTTGAATAGACATTTCTCCAAAGAAGATATACAAATGGCCAAGGAGCATGTGGAGAAATGTTCAACATCACCAGAGAAATAGAAATCAAAACCACAATGAAATACCAAAGCTGGAAAATGGTACAGCAGCTTTGGAAAACAGTCAGGCAGTTCCTCAAAAGGTTAAACATACAGTTACCATATGACCCAGCAAGTCTACTTCTACGTACATATCCAAGAGAAATGAAAACATGTGTCCACACAAAAACTTGTATATGAATGGTCATAGCAGCATTATTCATAAAAGCCAAAAGGCAGAAACAACACAAATGTCCATCAACGGATGAATGGATAAATGAAATGTAGTATTAATATATTCACACAGTGGAATATTATTTGCCTGTAAAGAAAAATAAAGTACTGATACAGAGTACGATGTGGATGAACCTTGAAAACATCATGCTACGGGAAAGAAGCTGATTACAAAGGACCATATATTATATCATTCCATTAATGTGAAATGCTCAGAATTGGCAACTCCATAGAGACAAAGTAGACTGTAGTTGCCTAGGGCAGGCGTACTTGGGGAAAAATGAGGAGTGAATGCTAATGGGTATGGGATTTCTTTTGGGGGAGATAAAAATGTTCAAACACGGACTATGGTGATGGTTGCACAACTCTGAATATACTAAAAACCACTGGATTTTGTACTTTAAATGGGTGAATTATATCTCAATAACACTGTTATTAAAAATTTATGCATTTTATTATGGGATACAAAAGAAGCCTTGCATAAATGGAAAGACATTTCATATTACTGGGTTGGAAAATGATATTATGGAAGATATCCATTTTTCCCCATTTGAATTTATAAATGTAATATAGTATCAATCAAAGACCAAATGAGGCTTTTGGGGATGGGGCAAGGAAGGAGACTGAGAAAGTGATTTTATATTTCATCATGAAAAATGTGTTAGAATAGCCAAGAAACTTTTTCAAAGGTTTAGTAATGAGGGAGGAGTTGCCATCTGAGATACGAAGATGTTCTATAAAGCCACAGAGTTAAAGCTCTGTAGTACTGATGTAGAAAGAGTAACAGATCAATGGGGCTAAATTGATCTGTCAGAACCAAACACAAGTATCTGAATAAATGTAAAAAAGTGAAAGAAGCTAGGATCAGTTATTCAATAAATGGGCTAGGACAACTAACTACCCACTGAGGGGAAAATAAGTGTGGTTTCTACCTCAAATCTTATACTACAAAAATTCCTGATTGATTAAAGATCCGTATGTAAAAATTAAATTAAAATGAGAAGTCTAGAAGAAAAAAAGGAAGTATGTATGTTACGTTGAAATTGTAGTTGGCCTTTTAAAGCATGACACCAAAATCACACATTATGAAGGAAAAGATTGGTTTGTATATATAAAAGTCAAAACACTTCTGTATGTGAAAAAATCACCATAAACATTAAATTAAAAGGCAATGGCTTGCCAGGGGAAAATGTTTGCAGTAAATAACAAAGAATACCATTTTTAATATAAAATATATTTTTACATTAAAAATACATACCCAAAATAAAAGTGGTCTGAACAGATAAGTAGACAATTCACCAAAGATGTACAAAAAGCCAATAAGTGTGAGAAAAATGTTTAACTTTGTAAGGAAAAATGTAAATTAAAACAATGAGATGTAGACTTCCACCTGACAATTCGGTAAAGATAAAAGAAATTAAATTACCCAGAGTTTTCAAGCATTTTGGAGGCTCAGAATTCTCAAATTGTTACTTGGAAGTGTAAACTTGGTATCCTGTGTGGAAGCATATTAGAATACATGTACTTTTTAACACAATAATTGCCCTGCTAGGAATTTAACTGAAGAAAAAAATAAATATGTCTTGTATGCACAAGAATTTTAAACACTAGCTTGCTTATTATTATAAGCAGTGAAATTATAAGCAACATTATTGTTTAAAAATAGGTAATTAGTTTCAAAATATGGTTAATGTATACAATAGTAAAATATTATGGGAGACTAAATAATAATATTATAGAAGAACATTTAATGACACGGAAAGGTTCCATGAAATAGTAAGTTTAAAATGTAGTCTCAAGACAGTATGTAGCTTTTTTTTTTTTTTTTTTTTTGAGACAGTCACACTCTGTCACCCTGGCTAGAGTGCAGTGGCATCATCATAGCTTACTGCAACCTCAAACTCCTGGGCTCAAGTGATCCTCCTGCCTCAGCCTCCTGAGTAGCTGGGACTACAGGTGCTCGCCACCACGCCTGGCTAATTTTTTCTATTTTTAGTCGAGACGGGATCTCACTCTTCTTCAGGCTGGTCTTGAACTCCTGAGCTCAAGAGATCCTCCTGCCTCGGCCACCCAGAGTGCCAGGATTACAGGTGTGAGCCACCACGCCCAGCCAGCCATAAGACAGTATATAACTTTTTGACCTAAAAATTACATTTCTGGGAATCAATCTTACAAAAATTCTTACACAAGTATATGAGGTGTGTATATGCATGTGTGTATGTGTTTACATACGTAGACTTCTAATTAAAATAGTAGGCCATACTGATAAAGCTAGTATTTCCTCCCTTTCCAAAATATTGGATAAAATGAAAGAGTAAACAATTTAAATACAAAGCCAAACTGAAAACCAAGAAAGTGAAATTCCCCCAATGAACAAACATACAAAAAGCAAGCTAATACACACACCCCCCCCAAAAAAAACAGGAAGAAAAAAGAAAAAAAAGAAACATAGAAAGAATGAGACAATTAGAAATCAAGCCAAAATCATAGAAACAAGCCAAAATGTATCAATAATCATAATGAATGTAAGTGAAATAAAATGATCCATTAACAGTCAAGTTGTTAGATTGGATAAAACATATAAAACCCAATTACTTTGGTTTCTAAGAGGTATATCTGAGGCATGAAGACACAAAAAGGCTGAAAGTGAAAGGATGGAAAAAGAAATACCAAGCCAATACTAACTAAAATAAAGGTGATTGGTTGTGTCAGTTTTAGATTAAAATAGACCAGTATTATTAAAAGTAGAGATATTATATAATGATACAGGTTTAACTCACCAACAGATAAAACAAATCTAAACTTGCACAAAACAATTTTAAAAAATCTAAAAAATATATAAAGCAATGCTTAATAGAACTACGTGGAGAAACTGAGAAATTCACCAACACTGTGGGAGATTTTGACAAGTCACTCTGAATTATTAACACTTCAAAAGATAAAATGTGTATCACTTCTCAGCCATTTGGCTAAGATCAAGTGTAAAAGAAAATTGTGGTAAAGTTATAGATTTGATCAAAAACAATTAAACTGGATTTCATGATCATATATAGAACCCTGCATGCAATATTTGAAAAAAAATCATATTCTTCTAAAGCACACGTGGAACAATTACTGCAACGAGTCATGTGTAAGACCACAAAGCAAGTCTTAACAAATTTCAAAGAATTGATGTCACGCAGAGCACATTCTCTGACCACAGTGCCATAACAAAAAGATTTCAAATTATCATATTACTAGACACTTCTAAATAGCCCCTGGGTAAAAGAAAAAAAGAATCACAATGGAAAACATTTTTTAAATACTTAGAACTGAAATATGTAAAACAGACACAGTGGCTTCAGCTATGCCAGAGGCAGGAGGATCACTTGAGCCCAGGAGTTTGAGGCTGCAGTGAGCTATGATCATGCCTGTAAATAGTCACTGCACTCCAGCCTGGGCAACATAGTAAGATCCAGCCTCTAATTAACTAATATTTCAAATTGAATGATAATGAAAATATTAGATATCACAACCATGGGATGCCCTAAAACCCATACATATTAATAAAAGTAAACTTGTAGCTTCTTAAATGCTAATCTGAGAAAAGAAGAAAGGCAAAAAATTAATAAACTAAATGTCTAATATAAAAAGTTAGAAAAGGACAACAGAATAAGTCCCCACCTCCCAAAAATAGAGATAATAAAAATAAGAGCCAAAAATAATGAAATAATAAACATCAACAGAGAGAACTAATAAAGCCAAGAGATGGTTATTTGCAAACACAAACACATGTCTGGCAAGATAGGTAAGAAATAGAAAACACGAGTAAATAATATTATGGATGAAAAAGAAGACATAACTATAGATGCAGGGGAGATTATGAAAGTAATAATCTAATACTGTGAACAATTTTATGCTAATACATTTTAAAACTTAATAGAAATGGGGATTCTTTTTCTTAGAAAAAATAAGAAAACCAATTCAAGAGGAAATAGAATGCCTATGTAAGTTATTAAAAAATTAAAGGAATTGAACTTAAAATTTTTCGCAAAGAAAATCCCAGTCCCAGGCCATTTTACAGGTGAGCTCTAGCAAACTTCCAAGAAACAGATCATTCTAATCATGTATAAACTCTTTCAGACAATTGAAGAAGAAGGAATTGTTCCCAACTCATTTTATAAGGGTACCCTAACCTCAATATCCAAACTAGATAAATATAGGAGAAAAGAGGAAAATTATAGGCCAGTCTTATTTGTGAGCCTAGATGCAAAGATATTAGGAAACCAAAAATGATTACACATTATTACCACTCGGGTTTATCCCACGAACACAAGGGTGATTTGACAGTAGAAAATTCTATGATGTCATTCATCACATTAACAGTGTAAAGTGGGAAACAAAACATCATGTAATCAATCATCTGATTGAATGCTGCAAGGGTGTTTGATAAAATTATCAGTTTATGGGGGGATAAACCTCTTAGAAAACTAGGAATAGAACTTCCTTAACCTCAAATAGAGTATCTACCATACCTGTAATAAACAAATAATTTTAACAAGGAGATTGGAAGCATCCTCTTTAAAATCAGGCACAAGCTACAACATAGATGAACTTCGAAAACTTTATTCAAAGTGAAATAAAGCCGTCGCATATTGTGTGGTTCCATGTATACAAAATGTTTGGAATAGACAAATCCATAAAGACAGAACATCAGTTGGTGGTTGCTTATGGGTGGGGCGGTTGGAGGGAAATGAAAAGTGACTGCTAATGGGCAGGGGCTTCTTCCTGCGGTGATGAAGATGCTGATTGTGGTGATGGTTGCACAGCTCTGAATATACCAAAAACCATTGAACTGTACACTTTAAATGGGTGAATTATCTGGGATGTGAATTTTATTTCAATAAAGCTGTTTTTGAAAAAGTAGGTGAAGACCTGTGCGGTGTTTCCAAGCGCAATGAATTTGGAATAAAACCATGGATTCAGAAAAAGAATCAGTTATAGGACAAGAATATGCAATATTGCCACTTCTATTCACCATTATATTAGAGATCCCAGACGGAACATTAAGATAACAGCAACAATACAACTTAAAGGAATTGTAAAAGAACACAAAAATGGTCATTATTCATAGATTACATGCTTGTCTACTCAGAAAACTAAAAAGAAGACACAGAGAAATTGTTAGAAATGAGAACAGAAGTTAAAAAGGTGTCTGGCTACAGGATCATTTTACAAAAATAGATTCTGTTGCTGTATACCAGCAACTAACAAAAGATATATTTTAAAAAATTACAACATAAACTTATAAGAGTAAATATAAAGCATACACAAGACAATATACAGAATATCATAAAACTTCACAGTGAAGCATTTCAGACCTAAATAATTGGCAAGATATTCCATTTTCATGGATTAAAAATATTATAAAATATTAACTCTCTCCAAACTGATCTAATCTGGGAGAAGCACTTCTAAAGTGGCAGAGCGAAGACATCCAAAAACTTGTTCCTCCTAAATGCAATGAGAACACTGGTAAAAAAAAAAAAAAAAAAAAAAAATCAAAACCAACCTTTTTTTTCAGAACTCTGGAAGAAATTAACCAAAGGCTTATGACAATCTGGGGAGCATTTATTCAAGAAAAACAGTGACTGTCAGTGAGAATGGCAAGTTTTGCGGCATTTTTAATTCCCCCTGTTCCCACCTCCCTCTCGCCAGTGCTTAGGTAGATTTGAAATCCTCAGAATCCTGGCAGCTGCAGAAAGCAGCAGACTTGCAACCACCAGGGGAGGCAGTTGTGTTTGGGGCACCCCAAAAAGCCCCATCCCCAGAGAACTGTCACTATTTGCCTGGGCTGACAGCTCCCTGGAAAAGCCCCATTCACAGATCTTGTGTTTATTTGAACCAACTCATTTATTTGTCTTAAACGTTTTTCAGTGAAGTTTTAAGATATTCTGTGTTGTCTTGCCCATGTTTGATACTTACTCTTATAGCTTATGTTGCTGTTGTAATTTTTTAACATATATCTTTTGTTAGTTGCTGGTTAGTGCTCTGTGAGGAAAGCCCTACTCGCAGGGCATTTGTTGAAAACCACCAACAGCAATTGTTTAACAACCCAGCCGCCTGCCCAGAGGTACCCACTGGGACAGACAAGAAGCTGGCATAAAACTTCAAAGGAAACTCTGGGGAATGAGCTGTCCATAGGGGACCTTGGAAAGCTCTGACAGTCCTGGAGACCTAGAAGGCCGTGCATATGTGCAGGGCTGTGTGCATGCCCAAGAAAGACATGACCAGGCCCTAATCTTTTACCCGTGGCTGACCTTGAGGCTTTGCTCCAGCAGAAGTGAAAGTTAAGGCAGAGTTGTAAACTACTAGAGCATGAGGGTGTCCCTGAACACACACACACAGTCCCCTGGCAAAGGGTGGGAGATCTATTGGTTTAAGGCATTTAAGGAAAGTTCTATCTAATCATTAGCTGACCACTAAACTAAAGGTACAGAAACTTCTTTGGTCACACGCAACAAATGATACAGACTTCATAGAATTAGTTCAGGAGAGTCACTAAACAAACAAACAGTAACAGCAGCAACAACAAACAGTAACAACAACAAACACTGGGAAGGGGGTGTGAATCTGATTTCCAGATCTAAAATGTCCTGTTTTCAATTACAAATTATGAAACACTCAAAGAAATAGTCATGTCTCATACACCTAGGAAATGGAACAGTAAATAGAAATTGTCCCTGAGGAAGCCCAGATATTGGACTTACTAGAAAAAGACTAAATCTTGGGCTAAGTGTGATGGCTCATACCTGTAATCCCAGCACTTTGGGGGGCTGAGGCACGAGGATCACTTAAGGCCAGGAGTTCAAGACCAACCTGAGCAACATAGTAAGATCCCACCTCTACATAAAATAAGAAAATTAGTGGGACATGTTGACACATGCCTGTAGTCATAGCTACACAGGAGGCTGAGGCAGGAGAATCACTTGAGCGCAGGAGTTCGAGCTACAGTGAGCTATGATTGCGCCACTGCACTCCAGCTTGGACGACAGAGCAAGACCCTGTCTCTTAAAAAAAGGGGGGGGGTTTAAATCTGCCTTTATAAATATGTTCAAAGAACTAAAGAAAAACATGTCTCACAGGAAAGTATGAGAATGAGATCTCACCAAATCTGATGCAATCTCCAGAAGAAATTCCAACAGAGTTGTAAATGGAACTTGCTAAGGTGTTTCAAAACTGTATATGGAAGAGCAAAGGACTAAGAATATCCAAGACACTCCTCAGGAAGAAGAATAAACGGGTGAACAGAGGTGGCAGTGGGGTCTTTCCCTACAAGAGATCAAAATTTATTATAAAGCTATGACTGTGTGGTTTTGGTGCAGATATAGACAAATAGGTCAATGGAGACAGATCTACACATATGTGAAAGTGTAGATCTATGACAGAGTATAAATCTATAACAGAGATGGCATTACAGATCAGTGGGGAAAGGGGGAGCCCATTCAGTATATGATGCTGGCACAATTGATTATCCATGTGAAAAATAAAATAGAATCCTTCCTACCTTATATATAACACAAAATTAATTTCATATGGATTATACATTATCAGATTAAGGAAATTTTCTAGTTTGCTGAGAGTTTTATTTTGAACAGGTGTTGAATTTTATCTGCATCTATTGAGATGATCATATTTTTTTATCCTTTATGTTGTTAATATGGTGAATTATGGTTAATTATGGTGATATTTTAATATTAAAACAATTTTGCGATGGTAGAAAACACTCCATTTTGTCACAATGAATTATCTTAATTATCTATTGCTGGGTTTAATTTGCTAATATTCTGTTTGGAAATTTTGCATCTCTATTCATGACAGACATTGTCCTGTAATTCTCTCTTCTTATAATGTCTTTGTCAGGTTCTAGTATTGGGGTATATCAGCCTCAGGAAAACAGAAAATATTTTCTCTTCCTCTGTACTGTAAAAGAGCTTATATAAAATAAGTATCATTTCTTTCTTAAATGTTTGAAAGAATTCATCAGTAATGCCATCTGGGACTAGAGTTTTCTTTGTGGGCTTAAAAAATTTTTAACAGCTTTATTGAGCTATAATTGATATACAATAAAGTGCACATATATAAACGGCATAATTTGAGAAGTTTTGCCATATGTATAGACCCATGAAAATATATCACCACAGTCAGAATAATGAATATGTCTATCACTCCCCAAAGTTCCCTTCTGGCCCTTTTTAGTTCCTTCCTCCCATCGTCCCCTGCCCCTAGGCAACTGGTCTGCTTTCTGTTACTATAGATTAGCTTTCATTTTCTAGAATTTTAAATAAATGGAATCACATAGTATGTTCTTTTTATTGTCTGGATTCTTTTACTCATCGTGATTGTTTCAAGATTCATCTATGCTCTTGAATGTGTCAAAAGTCTGTCCCTTTTTATTACTAAATAATATTCCATTATATACACACCATAATTTATCCATTTACCTTTGATGGACATTTGGGTTTTTTCTGAGTTTTGGCTATTACAAGTAAACCTACCATGAACATTCATGTACAAGTCATTGCATGAACACATATTTCCATCTCTTTGGGGCAAACACCTAGAAGTGAAATAGTTGGATCATATGGTAGAAATATGTTTAATGTTTTAAGAAACTGACAAACTGTTTTCCAAATTGACTGTATTATTGTTTTACATTCCCACCAATAGGTATGAGTTCCCATTGTTCCACATCCTTGCTAGCATTTGGTATTGTCTTTTAAAAAATTTTTTCTATCCATTTTAATGTGTATGTTGTGGTTTCTAATGTGAATTTACTTTGCATTTCTCCAATGACTAATGGTTTTGAATATCTGTTCATGTACTTATTTGCCATATGGTACATCTTCTTTGGTAAAATGTCTGTTCATATATTTTTCCAATGTGGAGTGTATGTTTCTTTTCATATTATTGAGTTTTGAGAGTTTTTTAAAATAAATTCTACATATAATTCCTTTACCAGATATGTGATTATGTTCTCCCATTTATAAATTTTTATTCTGCTATTAGTGTCTCTCTTTCAAAGCAGAAATTTTTTATTTTAAGGAAGTCCAATTTATTAATTTTTTATTTTATAGGATTATGCTTTTGGTGTCATATCTAAGAAATCTTTGCTTAACCTAAGATCACAAAAATTTTTAACCTTTCTTCTAGAAGTTTTATACTTTTAGGTTTTAAATTTAGGTCTATGATCCACTTGAGTTTATTTTTGTGAGGTATGGATCCAAGTTCTGTTTTGTTGTTGTTTTTTGTTTATTTTACATATGGATATACAATTGTTCCAGCACAATTGCCTCTTTGTAAAAAATCAGTTGACCTTTTATGTGTGAGTCTATTTCTTGACTCTCTATTCTGCTTCATTGATCTATTTGTATATCTTCATGCCAATACCACTCTGTCTTGATTACTGTAGTTATAAGTCTTGAAATCAAGTAATGTAAATCCAACAACTTTGTTCTTGTTTTTTAAAGTTGTTTGGCTAGTCTATATCCTTTGCATTTGCATGAAAATTTTAGAATCAACTTGTCAATTTCTACCAAAAATAATGCTTACTGAGATTTCAATTGAATCTATAGGTCAATTTGACCAGAACTAATATCTTACAAGTATTGAGTCTTACGATCTATGAACATAGTATATCTCTCCATTTATTTAGATCTTTAATTTCTCTTAGCAATGTTTTGCAGTTTTCAGTATATAGGTCTTTAATATTTTTTATCATATTTATTGCTAGGTATTTCATGCTTGTTGATGCCATTGTGAAAGGTATTGTTTTTAATTTCCATTTGCAATTGTTTGTTGCTACTCTATAGAGATACAATTGTTTTTTGCATGTTGACCTTGTATCCTGAAACATTGCTAAACATGCTTATTAGTGCTAATAGCTTTTTGTAAATTCTTTGAGACTTCTACATAGACAATCTGAGAATAAAGACTGTTTTACTTCTTTTCTGATCTTTTTCTCTTCTGTGCTATGGTTTGTATATTTTCTGTTGATCTGTGTTTATCAGTCCTGTCTTCTGCTCTTAAATCCACGAGTTTTTAATTTCAGATAGATATAACTTCTAGTTCTAGAACATACACTTGATTCTTTTTCAGATCCAGTTCTCCATTAAAATCTTCCATCTCATCATCCATTTTGTCTGTTTTTTTCTCTGTTTTATTTAACATACTTATAATAGTCATTTTAAAGTCCCTGTTTACTCCAACATCTGGATCACCTGCAAGTCTGCTACTGTTCTCTGGTTTTTCCTCTTGATTATTGGTCACATTTTCCTACCTCTATACATGTCACATTATTTTTTTATTATATGCCAGACAATGTTTATGAAAGAACCATGGAGACTGAATCAGTATTATTTTTTCCCAGTGAGAGTTTGTCCTTTCCTCTGTGAGGCACATAGAGTGAGGGGTTGATCACCTCAGTCCAATCAGGAATGAGCTAGTTCTGGAATGGGTCACAGTTTTAGTTACTGCTCAGTCCAACTTTGCTTTCAGATGTCTTCATGGCGAGGTCTATTGTGTGTTTATTGCATGTCCCACCCTCCAGCAGGAGTTTCACTTCTAAGCACTACAAGATTGCAGGCAATTTCATGCTACCTTTCCAACCCAGCTCCCCAGCTTCCATGCCACCCCAGCACTCAGTGCACGACTCATGGGGAAAATTAGACTTCAGCTTGGGGATCCTGTAGATTCCAGTCCATCGTACCAGCCCATGCAGCCCTTGAAAGCTCATTTCTCTCCGCCTATTAGAAGCTTCTCCCTGTGGCAACTCTGATCCTCACTCTGTGCTTAGCTTCAGGAAATGTCCTTCAGACCAAAGAGGCTGTTGATCTTGACTCACCTAAGAAGCATTCTTTCTCTCCTGAAATTTTAATCTAAATCTCTTTGCTTTCCCAGATCTTTGATATGTTTAAAAATATGATTATTGTCATTTATCCATTTGTTTCTAGCTATTGCAACAGAAACTTGCCACTGCTTAGTATATTCTACTTGAAAGTAGAAGTTCCTCAGATGGATTAAACACTTCGATGTAAAAAACAAAACTTTAATATATAGGAGAATATGACTATGAATTAAAGAAGGATTTAGGATTTCTTGAATAAGACACAAAAGTCTTCATCATAAAATAAGATTACATTGTTTAAACTGGCTGGTCCAAGTGCAGTGGTGTTTACAACTCATTGATCACAACCATTTACAGATGTCTTTGTTCCTTCTCCACTCTCACTGCTTCATTTGACTAGCCTTACAAACAAAAAATGATTTAAACCATCTTAAAATAATTATTATTAATTAAATTTTCTATTAATTAAAAAAGTGAACAGGCCGGGCGCAGTGGCTCATGCCTGTAATCCTAGCACTCTGGGAGGCCAAGGCGGGTGGATCGTTTGAGCTCAGGAGTTTGAGACCAGCCTGAGCAAGAGTGAGATCCCGTCTCTACTAAAAAAATAGAAAGAAATTATATGGACAACTAAAAAATATATACAGAAAAAAAAATTAGCTAGGCATGGTGGCACATGCCTGTAGTCCCAGCTACTCGGGAGGCTGAGGCAGGAGGATTGCTTGAACCCAGGAGTTTGAGGTTCCTGTGAGCTAGGCTGACGCCATGACACTCTAGCCTGGGCAACAGAGTGAGACTCTGTCTCAAAAAAAAAAAAAAAAAAAAAAAGTGAAAAGACAAGCCTCAAACTTGGAGAATACATTTGCAACATATATAACTGACACTGAACATCCAGAACACATAAGATACAAATAAATCAATAAGTTAAAGAAAACATCTAAGTATAAAATGGACAAAAGATGTAGACTTACATTTCACAGGAAAAAAATTCATAGCCAATAAACATATAAAAAGGATGCATAGTCTCATTAGTAATCATTAAATTAAAACCACAAAAGTTGGAGCAGCGGCTACCTCTGGGAAAGAGGAAGGATTATGGTCAGGAAGAAGCCCATGGTAGGCTTGTGGGAGAGGGGATAATATTTTATTTCTTGATGGTAGTTACACATTGTGTAATTATTTATTAACCTATCCATACATGCTGTGTGCCCTTTTCTGAATGTATGTTGTATTCCACAATAAAGGCAATTCATTTCACTTTATTATCAATGTTATGCACCTCTATGACCCAGAAGCCGTTTTCCCTCCTTTAGGTGATGCTGCCTAGTTCTGTTAGACTCAACTCTGTCTCACCATATTATTATTTTACCATTGTTTCAAAAGGCAAACTCATCACCAGTATTTGTTGACCCTTGGGAGAAGCCTCACTGCCACCCTTGTACTTGAACACCAGCAGGATTGAGGGGTTCCAAACATTAATGTCTCAATTCAAACCACTCTGTCAATGGTACATCAGTCTAGGGCAAAACACTGTAGTTGTCACACACCCACTCTCCTTAACCCTGCCTGTCCTGAATCCCACGCCTGCATCTTCTGCCGCCAAGAAGATCTGACTAAACTAGCTCTTTCTAAAGCAGGGTCCTTAACCATTTTTATGCCGTGGACCTCTTTCACAGACCCCCTCACAGCCCAATGAAGCCTATGGACCCTGTTTTAAATGTGTAAGATGAAATACACGGGACTACAAAGGAAACCAATTATACTGAATTACAGCTTTAATATAAATAAAGACAAATTGGAAATCTAGTAATATATGTATTATCCTTCTTTATTAATGCATTAAATAACATGATGTAGTGACAGATCTAATAACCAGCGTAATTTCCAAGTAGCAATAGATGTAAATGATACTTTGAGTTATCGCCAACTGCTACAATGTGATGTAGAAATACCTGTTAATTTATTGGCAACAAAATCACAGGTACTATTTGTTGACACTACTGTGATTTGTCACCTACATTCATTACTCAAAGAAACGCTAAATATCAGTAGAAGGTGAATGCAAATTTAGATGTATATTTTTCTTCTTGAATTGCAGGGACTCCAGGTTAAGCAGCCTGAAGCGTGAGTGGAGGCTGCCTCCCACTAGGGGGTGCTGGTATTGCAGGAAGAGTTTGCTCCTGTAGCTGAGGGAGCGTGAACCCCCTGCGACACTCCCCCGCCCTTTTCTCTGGTGGGCCTCAGCTCTCCCGGCCCCCTCCAAACCCTCACCTGCACACCCCTGGTGACAGTGGAGGTACAACTCTTGGTGTAATGGTCTGTCACTCACGCAGAGGCCTCCTGGGGTGGGTCATCGGCCCACCAGCCCTGAGTGGGGTGAGCCTACTCTGTGGGTACCCCCAGCCGGGATCTAGGCCCTCAGCTGTAACTGCAGTCGCAACTCTAGGCCGGCTGGGCCAGCAAGAACCACCTAGAACACCTCTGGCTCTGGTTCCCACCCGACTACTCAGGCACTGCCAAGCTTCCTTCAGTAGCTGGTGGGCAGCTCCTGATGAAATCTCATGGGGGCCATGAGGCTTTTTCTCTCCTCCATGTTAAGGGGCCCCTCAGCGGAGGACAGTGGTCAGCAAGTGCCTCCACCCTGAGTTGTGACGACATGGTAGTCGGAGCTGCCTAGGTTCCCAGACACCCTGCCTGACTCCTCTCAGGATGAGAGTGGAAATCACTCTCTTTGGGGGCCGAGTCTGATGCTGCTGCTGTGTCACCCTCCATATGCAAAGCAGAGGAAGGGCCCACTGTCCCCACCTCCTGCTCCCACTGGAAAGTGAGCCAGCTATAAAGCCACTTGAGAGGCGACATGATACTCGAGTGGGGAAGAGAGCAGACGCCAGACAACCTGAAAGTCTGGCCCTGCCCCCTACAGACAGTGATTTTAGGCAAATTATCTAACCTTCCTGCCTCAGTTTCCTCATCTCCAAAGTGGAGACGATAATAGCTCTGACTTTATAAGGCTGTTGTATGGATGAAGTGACATCCCATACAGAAAGCACTTTGAAGAGTGCCCACCTCAGAGCAAGCACTAAATGAGATTTTGCCATTATTAACAATTGGCCTGGGCCGGGCACGGTGGCTCACGCCTGTAATCCTAGCACTCTGGGAGGCCGAGGCGGGAGGATGGCTCGAGGTCAGGAGTTCGAGACCAGCCTGAGCAAGAGCGAGACCCCCGTCTCTACTAAAAATAGAAAGAAATTATCTGGCCAACTAAAATATATATAGAAAAAATTAGCTGGACATGGTGGCGCATGCCTCTAGTCCCAGCTACCCAGGAGGCTGAGGCAGTAGGATCGCTTGAGCCCAGGAGTTTGAGGTTGCTGTGAGCTAGGCTGACGCCACGGCACTCACTCTAGCCCGGGCAACAAAGCGACACTCTATCTCAAAAAAAAAAAAAAAAAAAAAAAAACAATTGGGCTAAATTTAATAAAATGAATAAAATATTTCCACTAGTCTTTCTCTCCTTGCCTCCGTTTACGCAAACACCCGCTCTACTTTCTCCCTCCCTTCATGCTGCTGACTGTTTTTGTCTGGGAAATCAGATTCTTTTCCGCTTTCTTAAAAGTTTATTCCTTTTCACCCCAAACTTGCTCTCCCGGGGACAGCAGTTGAACAAGCATCAGAATGAGAGCTGAGAGCCGGGAGACCTGGGCTTCCCCTCCCCAGCCTCAGCTAAACACCCAGGGTCCTTTTGTTTTAAAATATAGGCTTTATTAGTCTGCAGGTGTGGTGAGGGCCATAGACCAGGAGCCAACCATGGTTGAAAAGAGTTTATTCCTCCCAGTTCCCAAGGGGAGAAGGGGGCAGCTGTGCCACGTAAAGCCACCGGGGAAGCTCCAGGGTGGGTGGGGAGGAGCAAGAGGAAGGTGTGGCTGGGCTTTGATTACTGTTTCCAAGGGAAAGGCCAGGAGAGGCAGGATAAGCAGGTTTAGGATTGGGGAGTTGGAATGATTTTTGCTTTTTGCGGGCTCTGAGGTATGGGGACGTCTCTAGTTGTCTGATGCCTGGCCCTGGGGTGTTGAGGACAAGAGGACCAATAGCAGCTCCCTTTGTGAGAGCTTGGGTAGCAGCTCTGGATTGGTTGGTTTGCACATCAAAGGTGCACTCACAGGGGAGCCATTTGCTATCTCTAGGGACTGGCTAACCCTGGAAGGGGCAGTCCCTCCAGGATCGCAAGGCCCCAGGTCCCAGAGCCTCAAGAACACAGGAAATAAGACGATACAGTTCATACACCCTTCTGTGATGAATGTGGTTTTGTCAGTCTCTTTATACATGTCCAACATATGTATTGCTCCTATGGCACCAGGACTTTTTATCTTCATGGGGGACTCCGACATAGAGGTTGAAGATACAGTCTCTGGAGCCAGACTGGGTCCAAATACTGCCTCTGTGATTTTGATGCTGTGGGACTTTGGGACAATTACTTACCCTCTCTGTGCCTCAGTTTCCTCATTTGTAAAATAAAGATGATAGTTCCTTTTTTCATAGTGTAGGGGCCATTAAAAGAATCATACCTGTAAATTAAGCTCTTGGAACAGGCTGGGCACATAGTGAATGATCAATAAATGTCAACCGTTATTAGGATTTCTGGATCACACCAAGCTGCCTTCTGGCTTAGAGCCATCACCTGTGCGGTTCCCCCTACTGGGAAGGCTCTTTCTGACTCTCTTCACCCGGCTAACACCTTCTCATCTCTCAGGTTTCAACTTCAATGTCACTTTCTCAGCGATGCCCTGAGTCCCAGCCCCCTGACCACCCCAGCCTTTGTCATACTCTCACGTAACTCCTGTACTTCCTTGCGATGCCCACCTTGGCTGCAATCACACAGCAGTCTGTGCTCTTGTTTATTGAATGTCTGTCTTTCCCACTAGGCTGTAAGCCCTGTGAGAACAGGGACTGTGTCTGCCCAGTCCCCTCTGTGCCCGTAGTGCCCGCATACCGGGTGGCCAGTACGTGTCTGTGCACTAGATAAACCACAGAGGCTTCCAGTTGCAGGTGCGTGGATGCCTGGGTGAGAGGCCATGTGGACTGCCGTCTAATGGCACAAATACACAGTCACAGGCTTCTGACTTTTTCTTGTGATGCTAGGCTTCTGATGAAGGGTTTCTGGGCTCTTCAGCTGCCCATTTTTAAACCAGAGAGTCTGGGAGGGAATTCTCGAGGCATCAAAATCCACGTCGCAGATGACCAGCTGGCCCGGAGACATCGATTGGCAGAAGTGATGGAATGTGCACAGAAAGATGCAGCTGCCCTGGTCAGGAGAGACTCCAGTCTTGGTTTGCGAAACCTGCTGAATTCCAGGAATTCCAGCGAGGGGATTGGGTCATGTCATACCTGCCTCTCCAGACAAACAAGCCGAAAGTTGAGCGGGGCAGGGAGGTGCCAGAACTGCCAAGAGAAAGGAAGGGCCAGATGTACAGACCGGAAAAAGCCCTGTAGCAGGTGGAGGTGAGCATAAATAATGGAGCCCAGCGAGCAAGCCTGCACATGCCGTGGAGCTCTGTCCCAAGGAGCTGTGGTCTCACCAGCCCCCTCCCTGAGAAAGGAGAGCACGAATAGTTTGAGATTGACATGCCAAGCAAACGTATAGCAGGAACTTCTCCTAAGATGGGGGTTTGGTCAGAGGCCCTGACCCCTGTGGCTAAAATGGGGATTAGGTCTGTGCTGATTTGCTTCTCAGCTGGGTTTCAGGAAAAGCCTCAAAAAGATCGCTGGATTGTACCTGAGACTGGCAGGTGAGGCCAGCCTCCTTGAGGTCTCCCCTTTCTGGACAAGGAGCCAACACGAAGGGGGATGGAGACAGGGATAGAGGAGAAGGGCCCCTCCCACAGCTTCCCTCTCTCTGGAAACCCCTGTAAGTCCCAGCAAGTGGATTTGTATGAGCTAGAAAAAATCAAATCCCTTTTACAAGCTAAGCTGTGAGCAGACCAAGTGCCAGCTTTGGTACAAGTGTCCAAAGCAATTTCAACCCTGAACTGGTACATCTCAAGGGAGATTCTATTGTTCATGTGGAAATCTGCGGGGAAGTGGTTTTGGCTGCCACAGTGATTGGGGGTCACTACTACTATTTAGTAGTCAGGCACCAGCATGTAAGGGACAACTATGCACAACAAAGAGTTGTCCCCTACAACTTTTAAATGTCCCACTGGACATTCATGTAGACAAAAAAATCATCTGTTCCCACAGCCTAACTTTATTTTGTGTATGAACACAAAGGTTAGGTTTGGCTTGGTTTTCACAATTTTAGCATACACTAACGTTTCCAGGAAGGCAACTTAACCAAGAACTGTTGACCACTCTGGAAAATCATGTCACCCGGGGGAATGCCACTCAAGGTGTTTGAATCACCAGAGCAAACACACCTCCATCAGACCCCATTTGTTCCTGTGGTCTTCTCGCTAATTCTACACATGGATGCAAGCATTTGACTCCTTCATTATGTCCTCTAATGTAGCTGTGCCCAAGCATTTACACATTGGAATGCATCTTACTTTACCATTACTACACATGACTTTTTCTTCTTTAGACTGCTAGTAAAGAATTATGTTGATATAGGGGAGGAAATTATGGATGTTGGAAAGCTACATGATGTGGGGGGGTGGTTACAGAACATTTGTTATAAAAAGGAGGATAATGCTGTGGGAAAACTCAGACATGTACTTCATGGCCTTGGTAGGATGGCGGGACATGAGCTGGCGTGGAACTAATGTTTTACCCAGACCACACCCTTTCTTGGTAGACATACACTGGATTCTTTGGCATGAAGAAAACTTTTTCCATTGAGTGGCACTGATTAGAGAAATTTTTTGCATTATAGGTAATATTGTTATATATAACTCACAGATGGAACCACAACCACAGCACTAGCAAACTATTTTGCATCATCAAAGACCCCCGTCTACTGTGCAAACCACTCTGGGGACGTTTTCGTGGCTCGAAGTGGTACGCCTGCGCCACCTAGTGGAGTCTGGGAAGGTAGCAGATCTGAAGCATGTTGATGTGCAGATGGGTAGCAATAACATGAACATTACCAGCTAACACACTTATAGGGTGCTTACCACATGCCATCACTTTATGTTAACATATAAATGTGCTAACATATATAATATCACATATCCTAACTCATTTAATACTCGCAAAACCCTTATGACTTAGCCACTGTTATCCCCACTTTGCACACAGGAAACTGACGGTACAGAAAAGGTAAATGGCTTGACTGTGATCAAGTAGCCACTGGGAGGCAGGGCTGGGATTTGCAGCCTGGTGGTCTGATCTACAATTGCTGCTCGTAATCACTCTGCTATGGGCTTGCAAGTAGCTGCTCTCTTGGGAAACAATGTTCTGAGATTCAAAGACTACATACACAGTGCCGAGTATGCAGGGCTATGTCCAGCCATGTCTTTCAGGGCAGGAGGACTGCAAAGACAGAAGGAAGAATAGGAAGTGAATACCTAGGAATTAGGACATAGCAAGATCTAGAAAAGTCTTGCCATTGTATGGGCCATCGAAATCTTGGTGCATAAATGTGAGGAGGGTGTTTCATTCTTTTGGCAGATCACAGAGCCCTAGCTAAACTCCCAATTATTTTGTAAGCTTCATGAAGGCAAAGCCCACATCTCCTTGCTCACTTCTGTGTCACCACACTTACCCCAGGACCTGACAACTATTGAGTGCTCAACAAATATTTTTTATGTGACATCTATATTGAGATATAATTCATATGCCATATAATTTATCCATTTAAAGTGTATTGTTCAATAGTTTTTAGTGTATTCACAGAGCTGTGCAACCATCACCATAAT
Organism: Lemur catta; assembly: GCF_020740605.2. NCBI lineage: Eukaryota > Metazoa > Chordata > Mammalia > Primates > Lemuridae > Lemur > Lemur catta. The sequence goes on from NC_059142.1 coordinate 11,376,662, forward strand.
CAACTTTTACCACCCTGAAAGAAAACCCTGTTCCTATTAGCATTCACTCCCCATTACCCCCAACTCCTATCTCCAGCCCTCGGCAACCACTAATATACTTTCTGTCTCTGTGGATTTGTCTAGTCTGGACGTTTCATTACAAATGGAACCATACAATATATGGTCTTCTGTGACTGCCTTCTTTCACTCAGCATGTTTTCAAGATTCATCCACTTTGTAGCATGTATCAGTACTTTATTTCTCTTAATGGTTGAATAATATTCCATTGAATGGATATACCATATTTTATTTATCTAATCATGAGTTGATGGACATTTGGGTTGTTTCCTGTTTGGAGCTGTTATGAACATTTGTGTACAAGTTTTTGTGTGGACGTACGGTTTCATCTCCCTTGGGTATATTCCCAGGAGTGGAATTGCTGGATCATGTGGTCTAACCTTTGTTTAACCTTTTGAGGAGCTACCAGACTGTTTTCCATTGGCTGTACCTGTTTACATTCCTACCAACAATGTATGATGGCTCCATTGTCTCCACATCCTTGCCAATACTTGTTATTACCTGTCTTTTTTATTATAGCCATCCTAATCATTATGGTTTTTCATTGTCCTGGGGCTATTGCTTTTAACGTAGATGAATAGACTCCCAGCTTATTGAAGCTGGTAGGGAGCACAACAACCGTGTGGTCTGATGTGTTTATTTTCTGGGAGAAGCAATGAAGGTGAAGAGAGAATAAGGAATTAACCTGAGAGAACAATTAGTAAAGGAGGTAGTAACAGAATCAATCATTTTTTTTCTTTTAAGAAAGTTAAGAAAACTAAAGCCACATGGAAAAAAAGTTTAAAAGGATCTTCTCTAAACCTAGGAGAAATTTCTTTAACTATAAAACTAGAAGACAATGACTCAATAACTAATAAACGATAGTCATAAATACTCACATTCATGGATCCTCTACTATGTCTTAGCCGCAGAGCAAAGTAAGCACTTTACATTCATTTCCCTGTTTAATGCTGGCAACATCCCTATTTTACAGAGTTGTAAGAGTAAATAAAGCGTTATGACCCTAGAATCCTACATCTAACTAATGTCTGTGTGTAAGTTAACAGAGATGTTCCCAGACTTACAAAGACTCAAAAAGTCTACCGTCTAGTGGCCCTTCCCCCGGGGGTTACTCAAAGTAGCATTTCAGTGGTGTGAGAAATTAATCAAATAAGGAACTCCTGAACAAGGAAGACGTTTACATAAAACAAATGGTAATAAACAAGACAGAAAAACTGAATTATTAATGCGGTTTGAAATCTCAGTACAAATGTCAAAAAACAGTTCTTGAAAGAGAAGACACATGATGTACAATTTTAATAATGGCCTGAAGCTGGAATCCTAGTTTGTGCTGGGAAACCTGTGCCCTCCCGCAGCCGCGAGCTCCGCAGGGGGTCCCCAGGTGCGGCCCGCTGTGGCCCGGCGCTCGCACCCCGAGCGTGGGGGAGGCAGAGGGGTGGCGTGGGGGTGGGAGCGTCTTGCTCTACGGCTTCCCAGGCGGGCTCCTGCTTCTCGCCTGATGAATGCGGAGTTCCTTCAACCTTCCCGCGGGTCCTCTTAAACGTTCCTAAGTTTCAGGGGTGCGAATGACGCATTTCCCTAGTGTTAAGTGGCAGCAGTTCTCTATTTTATCTCTTCAGTCATTTTAATGGTAATCGGGGGAGGCGTGTCAGCGGGCCATCTTGGGCAAGAGGACCAGTTAGCAGGGACTTGAGGTTTGTCCTGCGGTGATGGCAGTGGGGACTTAATCGCGGCCTTAGACTGGACTTCTCAACCCTCTCCTCCCTCACCCCCACCCCCAGCACTCGGCCAAAAAAATAGATTTCTCTAACCCCCAGGCCAACCAAAGCCAGAGTGGGTAGGATGGGTGGCTTTCTCTTGGCTCTCTCTGTGTCCCCAGTTGTATCCATCCTGCCGTCCTGCGTTTCTGGCCCAGCTCCGCCGGAGCCGACGCGGCAGGGCGCGGGGTGGGAGCGGGGGGCGGCTGGGGTTCTGCCCGCGAGGACCGGGCCGGCGTGACACCACCTGGCGGAGTCTTGGGGAAGAGTCTTAAAGGCGCGCGCTCCTCCGCGCCCGGCGCACTGGAGCGGGAGCCGCCGAGAGCTCGCCTCCCTCTGCCGCCCAGCGCCCCGGGGAGGTAAGTGCCACCCGCGGAACCTGAGTCTCGGCCGGGTGGGGGCGGCCCGCGGCTGCCCGGTGCTGGGGAACCTCTGGCTGGGGCTGCAGTCGGAGGGCGGCGCCCAAGTTTTTTGAAGGCCTCGGAGGGCAGCTGGAACGGCGCAGAGCCTGCGCCGGGATGGTGGGGGTGGCCGCGGGCTGGGGCCGTCTGGGGGCGGCCATCCCGGGCCGTGCATCGAAGACAGGCACCCACGCGCGGCACGGGGCGCACGCCAGAACCCCAGCCCCGCGCCCTGCTCACTTGGCGCGCTCTGGCCGCGGTCCCGGCGAGCCCCAGCCTGCTCCCGGCCGCGACCCGGGCTCTGCGCCTTCCTGCCTGCCCCGGTCCCTTGCAGCCGGTTCGCCCCGCGGTCGCGCACGGTCACGCCGGCAGGTCGCGCTCGGCGGCCGGCCAAGGCCGCCCCGGCCCCGCCGCACCCGCGCCCCGGGCCACCCCGCCCGGCCCCCTCGGCGCTGCACCCCTCGCCTTCCCCATCTCCAGCCGCTCGCTATTTTCACACCTCCCAGTGCCCCGGCCCCGGCGCCTGATTCAGTGCTTAGTAATTAATTTGGCGTTTCAGAATGGTCAGCGGGCTGGATAATGGGCGCATTCATCCCCCGGGCTAATCTGAACAGAGGTGGGAAGAAAGGCTTTCACAGACAGAAAATGCCATTCGCCGAGCGCTCAAAGGGGCTGTCACTCCCAGAATAAATCGCCGCCGCGCCCGCCGGCTCCTCTGGCCATTTCCATACAGCCCGGCCCGCGCCGCGGACCCGCCGGCCTCGGCCTCCGCTCCCGGGAATCACTCACTCGAGTGCCTTCGACGGGAAAGTCGGGCGACAGCGGGACCCAGGCGGGGGCCGAGGGAAACGGGGAAACTGGGGCTCAGGTTAAGGCCTCGGGGGACAAAGGGATTGATTAGAAAACCAAACGCTAAACTAGAAGGAGGCGCCTCCAATTCAAGGCGCAGACCTTGGAGCTGGAGCCCTAGGAGCATCCGTCCGAAACCCCGCGGTGGGCAAGAGAGGAGGACCCGCGGCCCAGACGGCCCGTGGCGTGCCCGAGGTGACACGGCAAGCTTCTGGGCCTCCCGGATTGTGAACGGAGTTCCACGCACCAGCATAGATGGTGGGGAAAGAGCCTGGCTGGTGCAGTCCCGACCTGCACCAGACTTTTTATTCTGGGTTCCTTGTGTTATCAGCTCCTTCGCCCTCGGGGCCTGGAAGCTGACACGGTGACTTCGGCAGCCTCCTGATCCTCACCCCTGCCGGACCCTAGGGTCCGCCCGGGGGCACCTGCAGAGCCGGTGACGGCGGCTTTATCTTCTGATCCCATCTTGACCCGGTGTCGTCCCGAGCACAAACAGCCTACAGAGTCTGAGTGCTGGGGCCTTTCTGTGGCTGAGCCCCCAGCCCACGGGTGGAGCGGGATCGTGCGCTCCGGACGCAGCCCTAACCCTGTGGCCCGCGCCCGATAGCGTCCCCAGCCGGGCTGTGGAGCCTCCGCGTGGGCAGGGCTGGCCTGGCTCCAGCCCCCTGAAGCTCCTGGCGCTTGATGTTCCTGCCGTCCGGGCTCCCAGTGCGTCCACCTCACGGGGCAATTTGACCCTGGGCCCTTCTGCCCAGTGGAACCCTCCAGTTGGGGGAAGAGAACGAGCTGTGGCTCTATGGCCAAACCTTGGCCCGGCTGAGAGGCAGGAATGGCAAGGGACACAGCTGGGAGGAGGGGGAATTGCTGGAATGGCCGGGTGAGTGTCTCAGGTGTGAAGGGGAGATTGAACCCCACGCCAGTCATCAACTTCTGAGTGGAAGTCTCTCTTCCCTTCTGAATCTGTTCCCTCATTTGCAAAACAAGGATAAAATGAGATCACATTTGGCCCCAAGTGCTGGGTCCCTCAGTAGAAGGATCCCACACACCACTCACATACCCAGCCACCAGTCCTGCTCCACACTCCCCTGGCATCTCTCCAAGTCCTCACCAACACCCTTCCTTGGAGCTTTAGTGACTCCCTAAATTTTCTCTTGGGTTGCCTCCACCCACCCCTTGCGACTTCTGGATTCTGGTATCCAGCTCTTCTTGAAATCATGCTTTCTGAGAGCTGGAAGCAGCCTTTCAAAGATTCTAGAGCCTTTATTCAGATGGAGATGCTGAGATCTGAAGGGACTTGCTGTTGTCACTCAGCTAGGTAGAGGGCCTGAACCAGAGTGTATTTCATGGCAGAACAGTGAATCTCAGACTCTGAGCATCATTTCCCCTGCCCTTCAGAGCTTCCCCAGGTCTGGAAAGGGGCCCAGAAGGCTGCATTTTAAACAAGCTTTCCAAAGCATATTGATGCAGGTGATGTAGGGACCTATGTAGGGAAATGCAGCCCAAACTGGGCTCTTTCCCCAGCAGCTGCTTCTCTCCCTGGGCCATGGGCCCTGCTTACTCTCTGTGGGTCACATCTGACCAGCAGAACAGTCTTTTCTGTGTCCTCCCTGGGCTGGAGGCCGTAGTGGGTGAGGGCTACTTCTAGGAGATACCTCGGGATCCCCTGGAATGTATAGCCAATGAAGGCATGGTGGGGGTGCACTGAGCATCCAGCCAGATGAGGAAAGGCTTAAGTGCACTACAGGCTGACTCAACATCGAGCCCTTAAACCCAGGGGCCTCCTCGTACCAACATGCTTTCACAGCTGGACCTAACACTGTGCACTGCAGGCCCCACACAGACAGTACACATGTGCCCAGAGACCCCCCCCTTAGCAAGGCAAACCTGCCCATGCCGGGGACAGAGCAGCCAGCCATAGGGGGACCAGTGCCAGCAATAACCCAGGTGCGAGATGTGGCCAGAATACCCAGGACCTGCCCCTTCAACCTGCTGGGGCTTGGAGGAGAGAAGAGGAGAAGGAGGATGGCAGAGGGAAGGCCTGGAAAAGTGGAAGAAAGTGGGTAGGGGAGGAGAAGCCGCTAGGAACAGAGAGGGGGGCAGGAGAGGGGACGAGTCCCTATTTATGTAAGCCGTTTGTAGCTGTGGATTGTAAAACTGGGCAGGATTCTCTGGAGTAATTCATAGTGTTTGGACAAGACAAACATTGTTCTGCTTTAAACAAACCTCCAGAAAGGTCAGCTTGGTTCATCCCTTTGCTGCGAGTTGCTGAGACTATCCAGATGATGAGAAAATCAGGTCTTAGCTGAGGGGGCCCAGGCAGGAGGCAGTGCTCTCCTGAGCCCTCTGGATGCTGGGTGAGGACACCCGGTGCAGGGAGGGGCCTTGGCCCCATTGAAAAGGCCCGGCTCCTACTCTGGAGGTGTGAGAAGTCTCTGTGTGTGCACATCACAGATTATGAGAGTTGACGATGCCAAGGATCATCCAAGTTCTAGGGCAAGTCCAGTGTGACCTGCAATGTGAGTCTTTTTTTGTAGGGGTGAAGAATTGATGGGAAACGAAGGTTTATGGATACAGAACTGAATTAGACCCACTAACGTCAAGCTCAGGTATGCTCCCAGACACCAAGAAATCCATGTTCCTTACATATGGACAGCCCGGGTGGGCCCTCCTGTATTCATTTAGAAATAGTTTTTGAGTGACTACAATGTGTCAAGTTCTATACCAGGTGCTGGGGATAGAGTGGTGAGCGAGAAAGACGTGGTATCTACTCCCCGTCTTCCCTAAGAAGAGAAGCCGCTCACAATTTCACATTCAGCTTCTCCATCACCACCACGTGCCCTGGCCGAGTCCTAGGACCAGGCCTGACAGTGAGTAAAGTGCTCAAAAAGTGTTGGCTGCCATTATGGTTATGATTATGATTGTAATTGTGACTATGAGACTCCAGTCTTGAGGGATCTTCCTGACCCTGAGCTGAAACAGGTACTTTGTACTGATACTTACTACTAATGATTTATTAATAATATATTATTGATGCTCGTTAATACCAAAGCCCAGTATTTCTGTAATGCCAACTGCCACTGTCCTGCACGTGACCTGCACATGTTGCTCGGGGCAGGTTGTTATCCTCTCAAGAGGGTGGGATCCCTCTGGTAACCTTGGGGATGGTCGTAGCACTGGCTTAGCCAACACAACTTTATAAAAATTGTTTAGGGCTTTGGACACTTCAGGAGCGAGGGAGGAAGAATGAGGCAGGGAGAGAGGGAGGGAGGCAGGGAGGGAGAAAAGGAAGAAGGAAGATTACTATCCACATTTTTCAGCAGAGGAAGTCAATACTTAGGTGAAGTGACTTGCCCAACATTAGAGAGATGTTAAGGGAGGGAAGTATGTGTGGCTAGAGTGAGTTCAAACAGTCTTCTTGGGCTTGCATCACTCTGCTGACCACCCAAGGAGCTCCCTGCAAACAGAGCTGGGAAATGGGGCTCCCTGGGAGACCCCATAAATAAACCAGGTGCTCAGCCAGAGGCTAGGAAGTGGCTTCCCTGGGCTAGTTCATGTCCATCCTGCCTTGTGTGTAGCTTCTGGCATCATTCTGAGGTCTGGCATGATGGTGCTCCTGCCTTACGTCAGCATCCGTGGGTGAGAGAGATGTCCCCTCCTTCCCCCCAAATCCTAGTTTCCCTTGACATCTTATTATGGTTGAATAATCCATGCACTTACTCAATCTGTTTGGAATCAATGATCCATGTCTGTTTTCATTCTTGGAGTTAAGTCCTCTAAATTTTCTTTCTGTGTGACGTATAAACCAGTAATAGCTTATTTTACTGACATTTGGGGAAAATAAGCTGTTCCACATAATTGATTCTTGCAGTTAACAGAAGCTTACTCCTTTAAGCATAGAAACTTTTATGTGCTCGTTTTCAGGAAAAACATTTTCCCATCAAAATCATGATTTTTTTTTTCCACCTAAGTTACTAGAATTGAATATAGCAGGTGTTCCCTGTGTGGTTGAATACGTGACAAACAACCCATTGCGATGACTTAGCCATCTCTGGAAACATCAGCTCCTGGGCAGTTTGCTCAGCCCCGTTGGCTTCAGTTTCCTTTCTTTGTAATCCAGGGATCACTGCCCTGGATTCTCTAAGGACTGCCTCTGTTCTTCTCTAACTCTGCTGGGATGTGATACAGTCATGCCCTTGGGAATTCTTGGTGGTTGCAGGACCTGTCCTGCGTCCCCGGGTGGTAGCTGGGATAGCTTCTACTGTCAGCTGTCACCTCCCAGTGTATCAGTGTTCAGCAGTCACCAAATTCCCCAAGGGTCCTAATCAGTGGTTCTCTGATCCTCCAGAAGAACAGAAGACACCTGACCTCAGCCAGGTGAAGAACTTGTAGTGTCTCTGTGGACTGAAGTTCCCTGATATTGTGGCTACTGTTCTCTCAAACACCCAGGAGACTATTCACTTACTTGTGGAACCATGTTCTGGATTGTAAAGGGTGCTGCAACTCTGGCCTCTAGCAAAGGGGTTTATAATACCTTAATACAAACAGCAACCACTTGGCAAGCTCTGAACTCAGCGTTGTTGGGTGATAAAGATCAGTGAGATGTGGTCACTGCCCGGAAGAAGAAAAACCCAGAGGAAGTCTTCAAGACTGTTTCAAGACCAGAGTGTTGGTGGCTCTTCTTTCTGTGCCTTTCATTTACCCCAAACTTGCCTTTTAAGATTTGAAGAAGACTCTCATAATTCTGGCATTTCTGGGATTTGCTGGCATATTAGTTTCCTATGGTTCATGTAACAAATGCCCACACACTTGGCGGTTTAAAACAGTAGAAATTTATTTTCTCCCAGTTCTGGAGACCAGAATCCTAAAATCAGTATCAGTGGGCTGCGAGGGCTGTGCTTCCTGCAGAGACTGCAGGGGAGATTCCGCGCCTTGTCTCTTCCGGCTGCCGATGGCTGCTGGTGTTCCTTGGCTTATGGCTGCATCGCCGCACGTGGCCTTCTCCTATTCTATCTTGTCAGATTTTCCTCTGCCTCTTTCTTACCAGGACACTTGTGATTGCATGTAGGGTCAATCCCGATAATCCATGGTGATCTCACCATCTCAAGACCCTTAACTTAATCACATCAGCAAAGACCCTTTTATGCCCATATAAGGTGACATACTCTGGTTCCAGGGATTAAGATGTGGGTATCTTTTGGAGGTGGGCGGCATTTTTCAGCCTGCCACATCCAGCTGGTTATCACCTTCCATTGTCCGCAATTGTGTGGTCTTTGATTAATTTGTAGTGCGCTCCCATTTTGTGCCAGGCAGTGTGTGAAACACTGGGAATGCTGAGGGAAAAGACGCAGTTCCTCCCTCAAGCAGCTCATGGACTAGTCTGAGATAGGATATGATATTAAGAGCTATGGAAAAAGCAGGCTCTTGATGAGTTCAAATTCCTACTGAGGTCTGCAGGTCCTGCCCGATGGGCTCTGCTGCTCCCATCTCACTCGTCAAGCCCCCCCTGAGCTGGCCTCCCTCCTGTCCCTTACACAAGTCACTCAGGACTCTGTCCTGCTCCCCCAAAACCACAGCCCCATGGCTCCCTCCCTCACTTCATTCACTCTGCTGTACTGGGTCTTTCTTAGGGAACCCCTCCCCAAGTACCTTGTTCGAAACCCACCTCCCTTCCTGGCACTTTCTATTCCCTCTCTGCCAGTGTTTGCCTTCCCAACACCCCACAATGGAGTCGCTCTTGTCCGGGCCATTCCACCTCCACTAGCATTTGATATATGAGACTAGAACTTCCCAGGAGATCCTAAATGCATCCTGTTTTATTTCCAAGTCTCTTCCTGAGAATGTATTTTGCCTTTCATTTTATTGTATTTTGCCTCAAAGCATATTGGGCTAGATTTCCAGTGAATCACAATGGGGCTGGCCCTTCTAAGGGGAATTTATAAATGTGATGAGACATTTTTTAGTTGTCCTAATGACTGGTGTGTGTGCTTGGGGGGACCTAGTGGCCTTTAGTGGACAGGGGTCAGGGATGCTGAATGCGCTGTGGTGGGCAGGACTGTTCGGCCCGGGGAAGGATTTTCCTGCCCCAAATGTTGCTGTTACAGGAACATTCTTAAGGAAGCAGTTTGTATTTGAGTCCTAAAGTAATATTTTTTTTCAACTTTAACTGATAACCTTTCATTCTATAAGAGTATTTCAAATTATTTCTCTGAGGCTGGGCACAGTGGTTCATGCCTGTAATCCTGGCACTTTGGGAGGCCAAGGCAGGAAGATCACTTGAGGCCAGGAGTTCAAGACCAGCCTGGGCAAAACAGTGAGACCCCGTCTCTACAAAAAGTACAAAAATTAGCCAGGTGTGGTGGCTGTAGTCCCAGCTACTTGGGAGGCTGAGGCAGGAGGATCACTTGAGCTCAGGAGTTGAAGGCTGCAGTGAGCCATGACTGTACCTCTGTACTCTAGCCTGAGTGACAGAGTGAGACTATATCTCAAAAAAAAAGAATATTTTAAATTATTTCTTTCCATATATATTACCTGTTAAACCCGTGTCTGTGTTCCTGGCTCATTCACATGAGATGCTTCAATTTCTCCTCTTCCCCTTGGCATTACACCAGGGTCATCTCTAAACCCTGGAGGTTTCAACTACGGGACTCCCTCCTTCAGAGTCTGTGTAAAAGCTAAAAGTGCTGAGTCCCACCTTAGGCTCAGAGGCCCCCTACTATTTTCTCCACCCCAGAAGCTTCCTTTTATTTGCACCCTTTGTTTCCTTCCTCAAGGCCAGTCTTCCATCCATGACAAAGCTTCCCCCCATGGTGACCCATTTTCTTTATTTTAATAGCCTTTGGGGTGGGACCTTGGCAAAAGCTTTTTGCAAATGAAAATAAATTACATCTGCTGGTTCCCCTTATCCACAGGCATTTTCACCCCTTCAAAGAGCCCTAGTAGATTAAAGGATTTGAGGATTTGGGGTTTGTATGGGCTTCTACGCCCAATGCCTGAGTCCTCAGCCAAGAAGCCCTCAAAAGGGGAGGCCTGAGCTCGAGATGCAGATAAACAACACCGGGAAACGGTTCTCTCCAGGACCCCACCCACTGTCCAGGCCTGTTCCCATGTTCTAAAACCTTTTCCAGAACCAGTCCTATCTCCTGAAATCCTATCCAGGGACCAAGGATGCCTTGAGCAATCCACTACACAGCCCACTCGATGAGCTGAGCTCTAGAAGCCTTGAAATGAAAGGACGCCCCTAATTTTTCCAGGGAGATGGATCTGGTAGCCAGATCTGGGGATTATGATTATTAAAAAAACAAAACCCCCAAATCCCACCGTACATCGAGCATCTACTTTCTGCCAGCTGTTTTCCTTCCAGATACGTCTTTTAAAATCACCATAACAATCCTATAAAGTGAGTGCAGTCACTCCCATTTCACTGCGAAAAAAACTGATGCTCAGATAGATACAGCAACTTGCTCAAAGTCACATTGTTAGTAAGTGGTGAATTGGAATCAAGGCTTGTCTAAGTCTTGGTTTGTGTAAGTAAGGGCTTGTCTTTCCATTTTGGAAGGAAATACTATCAACCCGGGTGACCGCTGACCCTCCTGGAGAGGCCAGATGCCCCTGGTCACCTCTGGCTGCTGCACTCCCCAGTGTCTGTTAGGAGTCCTAGGAACGGAATCATCTAGGGTCTGTCCTCCTAACTGGACCGGCGGTGCTCAGAAGCACAGTCGATCCAGGTCACAGCTCATACTCCTGGTAGGCCTGAAGACCATCCCTCCTCAGGGATGACTGAGACCCAGCCAAGACCATCTTGCCCAGAGGTGCTGACTAAGAGCTCCAAACCCTGGCACCAGACCATTTTCATTCACGCCCCTGCTCCTCTATTAACCTGTGATGCGACCTTCAGCAAATTACTTCTCTGTGGCTCAGTTTCCTCCTCTGTAAAATGGAGAGAATAATATAACTACCTCGCAGGGTTGGTATGAAGATTATTACTTAATGATTGCTAAAGTGCTTGAAAGATGCTTGGCACATAGTAAGAACTATATACATATTTGATTTAAAAACTAAAACCCTTCCTCACACCCAAGACAAAGTTCCCCCTGGTCATCTCTTTCTCTTAAGCCCTTATTGTCTTCCTGTTCTCCCTCCTCGAGAACCATTAGCCTGTGCCATCTGGTGCCCCGTCCCTGGAGCATGGCCTCCCCTGAATCCTGACTCTGGTCACTGACTGCTCCTCCCACCCTCATGCCCACCCCTCAGCCTGGCCCTCTCACGGCCCTAGTCACACTGCAGCCCCCTTCAGTGCAGCTGTTCTTCCCCCAAACCACACACACCCAACACCCAGAGTGGGGAGCTGTTGTCCAACTCAATCCCCAATGCTCCTTCCATCCTCATTAAAACAACAACAACAATAACAACAAAAAATCCCCACAAAACCCCCTATTCCTTCAAGGCTGGAACTACATGGCTTTTCCACCTTCTACATCTCATCCTTAGAACGACCTCCCATTCTATTTCACTCTTCTCTTTCTTTGCACCTGATTTTCAACAGCACCTGAATCAGTCTTCACCTCCTCCCCGATCCCTGAGGCTGGTTCCGAGGGTCCTTAATGCTCAGGTGGGCAGCTCTTCCAGCACCTTGACCTCGTCTTCGTCACCTCCCCCCGTCTCACAGCAGAAACCCCCCTCTTTCCATCCCCCGAGCTGCTCCACCTCTGGAATTCTCAACTCAGACCTCCAGCTTTGGACCACAGCCTCTCCCACCTCGTGTTTTCTATCCTCCTGAGTCCTATAGACCAGCTCTCTCCAATAGCACTTTCTGTGGTGAGGGAAATGTTCTTTATATTGGTGCTGTCCAAATCAGGGGCAACTGGGCAACTGAGCTTTAAATGTTATTAATTTTCATTAATTCAAACTGAAATTGAAATAGCTACAGTGGTTACTGGCTGCCATACTGAGCAGCACAGCTCTAGATCCCTGGTCTCTCTCTGTCCTCTTCCATCCCCGTCCTGTCTTCCTTCTCTCTTTGGCGTTGTCTCCCTGGTCCATCACATCAGCCACCCTCTCCCCCCGTCCTTCTGTCACCTCCTGGAAAATACCCTCAACTCTAGATTAATCCGATGGTCTCTTTCTCTAGGGCTACACGGGGGCTGCTGGGTGCTGCTGGGGGAAGGGGTATGTGTGTTCCATGGCTTTGCTGGTTGCCATTCTTTCTCATAGATGGTCACCAGCCTCAGCAGGGCCTTTAATTCTGCCCAGCAAGCATTATCCTCTTCTCTGCTAATGACCTCAAAGCTCCAATGCTCCCAGCTCCTCCCCCACCCACTGTCAGCTGATGGTGTCACTTCCTATTTCATTGAAATAAGAGAGGCTTTGCTTTGAGACCACCTGACCGCCAATTTTACCAGGGTAGTTTTATCTGTCTTCAACTTCTCTGCTCCTGCTGGCTCCTTCCTATCAACATTTAGGCATGTTCAAATAGCCTTATCTCATCAACAACAATAAAAAATCCCAACCTTCCCTCAATCCAGCATCACCTTCCTGCTGCGGCCCTATCTCTTTCCTACCACTTGTATTCACACTTCTTGCAAGTTGTCTACACTTGCTATCTCCACTTTCTCACCTCTCATTCACTCCACAACCTAAGGGAGTCTGGCTTCTGTTCCTACCACTCCTCTACAACTGCTAGTCAAGGTCACCAATAGCTTCCTTGTAGTTTGATCCAAAGGACTGGCTTCAGATCTTATCTTGACCTTTAAGGCATGTGACACTGTTCGCTGCCCCTCCTTCCTTGCAACAGCTCTTGCCCATTGGTTTCTATGACACTTGAGTCTCCTGGGTTTCCTCCTCCTACTCTGGCTACTTCTAAGTTTTCTTGAAACCACCACATTTCCCCTTCCTAGGGTGATCAGTCAGGCTTCACAGGTAAGGTTTTGTGCCAAGAATGGTGTTTCCCTTTCTCAATGCGGTCCTTGCAGAGACACCTGGGAATTTGCTTTCTCACCCAAGAGCTGCACAGTTGTGTTTTGAACTCCGGTTTGCACCATGCTCAGAGCCTGACATGCCTTCACGGGTGTGTATTTATAACCCCTACTTTGAGAGGCTCTCACGACACTTGGACATCTGTTTTTTTCATTTGTTCCCTCAAAAGGCAGCCAGCGTTAGGAAGGGACACTGACAAATTAGAGGGCACTGGCAGAGGCTGCAGAGTAGTAAGAAAAAACACTGTCCGGTGAGAAATCATTAAAGGAACTGGGAATATTTTGCCTAGAAGAGATAAAACTGAAGGATGATAGAAGACTGACTGCAAAAATTTGAAGAGGCAGAGCCTTGATCTGGGCTGCTGTGTACAGTTGGAATCAGACCAACTGTAGAAGTAACAGAGAGGTGGGTTTTGAACAGAGGTAGAGAAATTCTACCGTGTTACAAAAGGTTTCCAGCCCCCCTGGCTATGAGGTCAGTGAGACAGTCCTTGCCCAACAGCAACAACTAGATGCCAGGCTTAGACCTAAGTGACCACAATAAAACTGGAAAGTGTTCCCCCTTATCCCCTCCTGAAGACCATTGGCCTAAGCTCAGCTGGCAACCTAGAAAAGCCACACTCCAGGGAGGGCAATTTCAAACTTGCTGCCACGCAAGATCCATCAAAAGCGCTGTGGACAGAAACAACGTAGCAGCAGGAAGGCTTGGAAAGTGCTCTGCATTCCAGTCTTGCAGACACTCCAGAATATAACCGAGTTGGGTGAACAGTGAGCTACACCCCAATTTGCCTCTCTTGGACCCCTCCTTGCCAGAATGTCTTTCCCTGACTTGTGTTTCTGTGGGATGCCATCAGCTTATATTGAGGGCCATCCAACTGCCCCATGGAGTTCACTGTTTGACTATTATGGGGATGTTGTCGGGGATGTTCGTTCATTACCTCACACTGTGTTCCTTTTCTGAGGCCCCCCAGGAGAAATTCCTGTCTGATTTTAGTACCAAGAATAGTTGTAATTCTCTTGAGCAATAGGTCTGTTTTTATCTCATGGACACTGGGAATTGTGTAACAGAGTCTCCTTTTCATTTTGGCTGCAGGAAAGCTCAGGGACAAATGTGTGGCCCACCCACAGAAGGTGAACAGGGCATTCCAGGGAGCCTTGTACCCTCATTCCCATCTCTACTTTCTCTTCCTTCTTGGTTTTTCTTTCTTCTCTTAGCTTTCCTTATTTTACTGTGCAAAACTGAGAACATACAAGCAAAGATAAATAAAAATCACCTGTAATCTCACTATCCAGAGACAACCACTATTAACAGTGCTGCTTTTTATGCATACTTTTAAAAAATAAAAATGAGATTATACTGTGCATAACTGTTAATTTTAATTTGCTTTTTTCATTTTATATGTCATAAACATCTTTCCACATAATTACTCTTTAAATAATTTAACATTTCTGTATAGATCTAGCAATTTAATACTAACAGCTAACATTTGTATACCCACTTAAAATGTGCCTGACTTTATGTATATTTACATATACATATATGTGAAAGTATATTGCTGTGTATTATATAACAATAATATGTATGTGTATATATTATAAGCTATGATATTCAGATATGTCAATTCATTTGAAGCTCACAACCCTATGAGGAGACAGTATTGGCTCTTTTGTACAGATGAGGAAACCAAGGCACAGAAAGATGCAAAGGCTTGCCGGGGTTACACGGCAAAGATGGAATTTCAGCCCAAGTACTCTGGCTCCAAATCATGTCCTCCTAGGAGCTATGCTGCCTTTCAGTATACCATTGGAGGTTCACAGGCCACAGTGGTTAAGCATTTCCTTTCACCTCACTTTTAATTTACGTTAATTTGCCATATTTTAAGTATCCTTGTGAGTCACCTGAAATCCATTCTGCCACAAGGCAAGGCATAAATAAATGGTGCAGAGAGTGGTAAACGGCACAAGAAGGCAAAGCTAAGGCGCTACCCCAGGAGAAGATGAATCCAGGCTGTCCTGCAATGAAATGGATTTATTTCCTTGGGCTGTGGGGAACACCCATGCCTAGAAGAGCTGGCTTGGGTGGCTGTCTCTCGGGGAGGCTGGGGCAGGCCTTCATCCAAGGAGACTGCGCTGGGCCAGATGAGCCCGAGGCCCCTTCTTGGATTCTCAGGGTTTATGAAAGTGCTAACAAGACAAAATGAGGCACTTAATGTAGCTAATGCAGCAAGGCATCCCTTGGGCCAGAACCAGGACCTGAGGCTTTTCATCTAAATCTGTTACTAGACCACACATCTGAAAGTAACAAATAAACCAACAGAAATTTGGTTCCAAACTCTCAGACCAGTGTATTCTTTTCCCAAAGCTCTTTGGCTGCTGTTGCAAGATGGCCAAAGGGTGCTGTTACTGTCCTCAGTCCTTTTGTTAAGGTGACAGAGAATGAGACAAGAAGCAGAAGCTGGATGGCCCCGAGGATGCCCCATGAGACTATAATTCGGTAGGGTTATCCGTTTGGCAAATGCAATGGAGTGGAAGGAGCCCAGGTTTCTATTCCCTGATTTGAAGTTTACTAGCAGGGAGACCTTGGGCAAGTTTGTTCGCCTCCTGAGACCTCAGTTTCTTCATCTGCAACATGTTAATACCTACTTAGCAAAGCCGTTGTGGCGATCCCATGAGATGGTATGAGGTATTGCACCCCTAAAAACGTGGGCGAAGAAGTACCAATAACCTGCCTCAGGGGATCTGGGGAGGGCTAGGCTGCCCCACGCCTGGGCCTCAGGCCCATGAGGCCTGTCTTTGAGGGGCAATGGTCAGCTCCCAGGTGCTGCCCGGCTTCTTACCCCTTCAGCCTCCTGTCCACCGTGGCTCCCCTGGCGAGAAAGAAGCCGTGTTCCCAACAAATAGGCCCACGCACAGTGACAACCGTAGGGGTGCGGGCGAGCAACCCCTCCCCGCCGGACCCTAGGGGCTTCCAGCAGGAGTGAGGAGCAGGCAGAGGTCACATCCTCCTCCTCTTCCTCACGCCCCGGGGCTGCGTGCCCACAGGGTGCGCAGTGCCACCGGGGCCATCAGGCTGGGTTTGAGGAAGGCCCGACCTCCGCGCAGCAAAGAGAACAAACACAGATGTGTTTGGCTGGGACCAGGAGGGAGAAAATCGTCCCCTCCCCCCGCCCGCGCGCTACCCGGGGCGCGGGGCTCCCGGGGCAGCGCGGGGCCGGGGCGAGGCTGACAGTCCCCGGCCGGCCCCTCCTCCCCGCACGGGGTGCGCGCCCGGCCCAGCCCCCTCCCCGGGGTTTCCCCGGGCGCTCTTCTCGCTTTCTCTTTGTCTCTGCTGCTCTTTCTCGGGCTCCCCGGTTCCCACCCGCTCGCGCTCTCCCTCTCTCGCGTCCCGGGCCGGTTCCCTTTAACTTTCTTCTTTCCCGGGGTTAAAACTTTGCTCGCGAGCTGGCGGCAGCTCGCAGACGTTATTGGCCGGCGCCCCGCCCGGCGGCCCCGCCCCCCGCCCCCGCGCTCCCCTCCGCCCCCCACTCCCCGCGCGAGTGGCGGCGGCGGCGGCGGCGGCGCCTTCGGGGGCGTGCGTGCGTGTGTGTGAGTGCGCGCCAGCGAGCGTGAGTGTGTGTGTGCGCCCCGGGCGCGGGCAGGGCGGCACTCCGACCGCGGCGGGAGCGGCGGGAGCCGGGCGGCCGCGTCGTCAGTCGGGCGAGAGAGGCGGCGGCGGCGGCGGCCGGGCCGGGGCTGGGGCAGCGGCGGCCGCGCCGGGCATGGAGCTGGCAAGCCCGCGCTGAGGCAGGACGCGCCTGCTAGCAGCGAGCGAGGAGCTCTCCGCCGTCCGGCGCGCGGGCTCCCCGGCGAGCCAGGCAAACTTTTCTTTCTCTTTTGCCCTCTCCAGAGGTAAAGTCCCGAACGCGGACTTTCCGGCAGGGACGCGATTGGGGGCAGCTGAGAGGGAGCCCAGGCTGCGGGAAGAAGGGGCGCGGGCCGTGCGGGTTCGGGGGCCCCCGAGCTCTCCAGCACCCGGGACTTGGGGTGCGAGGCGGGCTGGCTGCGGACGAGCAGATGGGCGCGGGCATGGCCCACGGGCACCGTGGAGGCGGCGGTGGCGGGGAAGCCAAGCGTTCTCCCGCCGCCCCGGCTCGCCGCCCGGCGGGGAAGAAGGGGCGCGGGCGGTGCGGGCTTGGAGGCCCCCGGATTCGTCTGTCCGCGGGACTTTGCGGGAGCGAGGCGGGCAGTCGGCGGTGGGTGTGGTGCGGGGAAGCCGGGCGTTCGTCCGCGCCCCCGCTCGCCAAGGGCTGGAGGGCGCGGGGCGGGCTAGCTGAGCGCAGCTCCCTTCTCTCTGCAGGCGCCTTCTGCGGCAGGCGGACCGACTCCTCGGCGCGGCGGGGCTGGGGCAAGCTGGACGCAGCATGATGCGCGCAGTGTGGGAGGCGCTGGCGGCGCTGGCGGCGGTGGCGTGCCTGGTGGGCGCGGTGCGCGGCGGGCCCGGGCTCAGCATGTTCGCCGGCCAGGCGGCGCAGCCTGACCCCTGCTCCGACGAGAACGGCCACCCGCGCCGCTGCATCCCGGACTTTGTAAATGCAGCCTTCGGCAAGGACGTGCGCGTGTCCAGCACCTGCGGCCGGCCCCCGGCGCGCTACTGCGTGGTGAGCGAGCGCGGCGAAGAGCGGCTGCGCTCGTGCCACCTTTGCAACGCATCCGACCCCAAGAAGGCGCACCCGCCCGCCTTCCTCACCGACCTTAACAACCCGCACAACCTGACGTGCTGGCAGTCCGAGAACTACCTGCAGTTCCCGCATAACGTCACGCTCACGCTGTCGCTGGGCAAGAAGTTCGAAGTGACCTACGTGAGCCTGCAGTTCTGCTCGCCGCGGCCCGAGTCCATGGCCATCTACAAGTCCATGGACTACGGGCGCACGTGGGTGCCCTTTCAGTTCTACTCCACGCAGTGCCGCAAGATGTACAACCGGCCACACCGCGCGCCCATCACCAAGCAGAACGAGCAGGAGGCCGTGTGCACCGACTCTCACACCGACATGCGCCCGCTCTCGGGCGGCCTCATAGCCTTCAGCACGCTGGACGGGCGGCCCTCGGCGCATGACTTCGACAACTCGCCCGTGCTGCAGGACTGGGTCACGGCCACTGACATCCGAGTGGCTTTCAGCCGCCTGCATACATTCGGCGACGAGAACGAGGACGACTCGGAGCTGGCGCGCGACTCGTACTTCTATGCTGTGTCCGACCTGCAGGTGGGCGGCCGCTGCAAGTGCAACGGCCACGCGGCCCGCTGCGTGCGCGACCGCGACGACAGCCTGGTGTGCGACTGCAGGCACAACACGGCCGGCCCGGAATGCGACCGCTGCAAACCCTTCCACTACGACCGGCCCTGGCAGCGCGCCACGGCCCGCGAGGCCAACGAGTGCGTGGGTGAGTGGGGTGCGGGGGCGAAGCCGGCGGCGGACCGGGACGGGCAGCGGCTGCCGGGCTTCGCAGCGGCGGGTTCTTAGGAGCGCGGGCGGTGGCCGCAGCCGAGGATTGCCTGCTGCTGGGATGTGGTGGGAGCGGTGGGAGGCGCGCTCAGGAATGCCCAGGACCCAGGAGGGCTGAGAGCGGGTCCACTCGCTCGCGTGGCACTAACTGTGAATGCCCAGGTTTGCACCCAGTGCCCTCTGCGAAGCCAAGAAGCAGCGGGAGAAATGCTCCTGGGAGGGGGTTTTGGAGAAAATTTGCCGACAGGGTCTTCATAAGCCCGGATCCAAACGCAAACATTGATTGCCTTCCCCTCAGTTTGGCTGCACCCTGGGATTCACCTCCGCCCCACCCCCCTTTCCTAAGGCTGCAGCTGGGGCGCAGTTGGGGACCCCGGCCTAGTCCCAGGGAAGCTCCAGTTCCACAACCCCAAATCCCTTGGGAGAAGGCAAAGAACTATTTGCAGTTCCGGGCCAGTTGGGCACCCGGCACCAGACGAACGTCACTCCTGCACCCTCCATTTGTCTTTTTATGGTTTGAAAAAAGTTTTTTTTTTTCCTCTTTTGAATGGCGTGTTTGTATTAGCAAAAGAAGAGTGATGTGATTTCAATTAATTACTATCTACAGATTACAAAGGAGAGTTCAGTAATTATTTTAAACTAATTCAATCCTGGTCTAAAAAAGTATACCAGGTTTTTTTGTTAGCTTCAGGGTTTGGTGAAATTAAACAGTTTTGAATTAACTAAGGGCCCAGCTTCTTCTCGCTTTTTAATGGGGTTTCAATTCCTGAAAGAGAAATCTGACAAAACCGGGCACTGGTGAATACGTCTGGGTCAGAAATGAGGCTAAAAAAAGGATACGTTCTACTTCTGAATTGTAAGATTTTTGCTGCTGTAGAAACTCTCAGACATCAGTTTCTCCCCCTGGGAGGGGGTGGTGGTGGTGAAGGAGGGGAAGGTAGTAAGACAATACCTTGGTTTTTCAGTATGAGACATAAATTTCCAAATCCTACATTCATTTTAATGAAAATTATGTAGTCCGTCAGTGCACCATTTGGTGTGCATCTTTTGTGAGCATATAGATTTTGCCTCCCCCTCCCCCCAGTCCCGAACAGCCAGTTGTGAGTCTCTTCAATTGCTTCGTCCTCTGAGGCACATTGCAAAGTTTGCTGGTGCCCACAAACACACGTATTTAGGTCTGGTTCTGATTAATTGTGTCATGTTGTTGTCGAATAGTTTGTGCCTCATGACTGTGGATGCAGACTTTTGAGCAAGCGAATGGAAAACATGTCTTGGAGGGCCGGGTCGGCACAGAGGCCCAGGCAGGCGTCCTGGTCTGCAGACGCCGGTGCCTCCTGTTGCATGGCGAGGCCTCCATTTTTACCCTCACGTCCCGCTTTTGCAGACCTAATTGTTCATCCCCCTCATTTAAGGGACAGCACTGGTTTCCAGTTTGAAGGCACTTTTCAAGATTTCACAGAGAGAGAGTAGTTATAGTCCAATTTAGTGGTCTTTGAGAATAAAATTCCTTTGATCTGCTCAATTCCCTCAGAAATGTTGGTTTTTCCCATCTCTTCTCTTCCCCCTCCTCCCTCTTTTCTTTTCTTCCTTTTGTGCGTAAAAACCCTTTATTGACATTTAAAGGGATTCCCAGGGTTTGGCTATCAGTTTTAGTTTGTATGTGCATATGAAAGATGACTTTGTATTGTCAACAGCAGGGTCTAATTGGACAAATGCAAGTGAATACATGGAGGCTAATACACTTGATGTTGTGATAAAATTTTACTAGCTTCTTAGCGTTGGTATTGTTCCGATTCACCACCCACCCCCATGTCTTCTTCCTGTCACTTTGGATGTGGAGACGAAACCTGCATTTGTTATAACGATCGTCAAGCACTTGAAATAATCTCTCTAGTTTAGGATTTTGTCTTTTGACCAAAGCACTAACTATGCACACAAATTGGATTGACCTTTTTTTTGGCCAAATTGAGCAATCAACATATTAACTAATGTAATTAGTAAGCGTTTTGTTCAAAAAGTTTAATTAGGCCTAATAAGTACATAATCTACATGACAAATGATCAGCTAACAATATTTTTCTGGTTTTTAGTGAAGTTATTTTAATTCCCAGTAGTTAAAGTATCTTTAAATCTTGCCAATTATTCAGTCATCTCATAAAAGCAAAGCCAATTCAACTATGTGAAAGTTATTTATAGTTTCCTTTTTGAATAGATGTTCTGATACCTTGCAGATATAACTGGGAACATCAGATTGAAGTTCTCATAAAGTCTTAATTGAAGTCTTAGTGATTTTTCCATCATTCTGTAAAAGAGAAAGCCAGCAAGGACAATTTAGGAGTGATTTACAATTAAAGGTCGAGCTTTTTATGAAAAGGCCCTGTAGTGGAGATATGTGAATGAATTAGTATTTGACAGGTGTTCTGAGATACTAAAGGGCACTGTGCTAGGAAAAAGCATTAATAAATCCTTCAGACACTAACTTTGTACTATCATAGACTCAGAATTTTTTCCCCCAACATAATCCCATCTTGTGAATTTCACACTGTTGACATATAAAGTCAAGCTACCCAGAGTATTTACAACTAAGGCAAAGTAAAGAAGTGTATATTTTTTTATTCCAAACATCAATCTTAATAAAAATGAGGCTATTAGTATGCTATTCTGTCTTTGCTTTTATAAAACAATGAGACATGATTTATCGTAGACTAAAGTGACTCCCTTTACTAGGTTAATCCCTGCCCCCCCCAAAACCCTAAAATTAAAAAATGTGTTGATTTTATCATTTGACTGAATAGTCCTTCTACATAGGGCCAAAGTGCTTATAGATTACTAAGAAATGTACATATCCTATATGCTTTCTTTGGTCCAGCTTTCTTTTTGGTGTTATTTCAAGGTCAGGTTCTCTACAGAATAAATGTGAACTTTAGTAAAGCCCGATTTTATTTTAAATGCAATTTTGTATTTCTTCCGGGGGAAAAAAAAAACCCTCAAAACAATATGAAAGACAAGACTATGTATAATGTTACAGCCTCGACAGCTCTCAGTGGAATAACTAAATACTTTCTTCCGCCCATATGTATCAGCAGTGTTCACATGCTTTTATACACATGTGCATTTACATTTATCGTGTAAAGAAGCACCCATGCATGGTAGGGGCTGTGTGTACATTCAAGGGAAAATGCATGAACAGTTTTAAACCACCTGGGTTGCTAGGCTTTTTTTTTTTTTTTTCCTCTTCCTTTTTTTCAAAAGAGCATCTGAAGACCATATTGTGTTTCATAAATTATTGACATCAGTTTTAATCAGTGTCCCCCTGACGTCGGAGCTGTGTTAGTATTTAGTGCCTGACGAAGCATGCTGTTTAATCTTACTGTGGGGATGTCAGCATGAGCCCCTATATAGCTTGTGACAGGTCTAGGTTATGAAAACTTGTTTTGCGACTCACTCTATGGCTTTGCATTGCCTAGCCGTAACCCAAAACCCACACAAAAGATGTCTGTGCAAGGCGAGCACCATTGTGCTGGGCTGGCCCCCCCTATGGTCATTGGTACCTGCAACATAATGCTCATAATTGTTTAAACATAGCTTTGGGGGGTGTGGGGAATCCTCAAACTGTAAATGGCTCTGGTGCTTGGGTCCACCCCCATTCCTGGCAAGAGAGGGAGGTTATATTGGGGATGTTGCCATGAGAAATCCAATGCCCCACTAAAGACCCTTGCAAAATCATAAGGCTGAAATTATGTGCTGCCTAGTCCAGAGCCTGGCACATAACTATACATGAGTGAGTGTTTTTAGCAGTTATAGTAATTATTATAATTATTATCATTATGATGATTAATCCTTGAGGGCTTATTCTTTGCCAAGCACTCCCATTAATTTAGTCATTTAATCATTCTGACTATGCTAGTGATAGACATTATTATTGTCCTTATTTTGGAGGTGAGGAAGCCATGGCCTAGAGACATTAAATGGTTTACCCAAAGCCACGTAATTAGGAGGTGGTGAAGCTGGGGCTCCAGCCTAATGTTTGTGCTTGGTTTTATTGCATCCACTGTGCTGCCTCTCCATGGAATGAATGGATGGATAGATGGAAGAATGGATGAATGAATGAATGGATGGATGAATCCATGTATAGGAGAAAAGCTGGAACAACCTGTCACTTCTTGCTAGAACTGGAGGAGGTTCCCTGGTTGTGTTGCATTAGATTAGATTAGGTTAGATTCATACATACTTACATGTGAAGTTGTATATAAGAAATTTCCCTTTATCTCAGCCATAAGGCCTGGTGGGAGACAGGAGTTATGACTATGAGTGAAGAAGGTTTAAATACTTTCCTGTGGCTTCTCAGCATCTACAAGTGTTGCTGATGGCCAAGTCTGTCTTGATTTCAGGGCCTGTGATCTCTCTTAAAGGGGGTGAAGCAGAGCCGCTAATCAAAGCCTTTAGAAGGCTTTCTCTTTTCACCCTTGTGCTCACCATTCCTTTGCTTCACCGGAACATACTGAAAAAATCCAGGAAGTGATTAAAAGTATTGTTGCCAAACAGAGTTTGACTGGGAGCAGGATGTCCTGGTCGCTGGTGTGGTGCTACTAGGTGCGGTTTGCTCCAGTCAGCAGTACAAGGCTGTCATTTATCTCTACTGGCCCCAGGGCAGCTGGAGTGAGGGTCTCTGCTGGGGTCCTCGTTAGCACCTGTTGGGCAGGGACCTCTAAGCAAGGAGGCTGCTTCCTACTCTACCCAGAGAAGGGAGGCAAGTTTGTCAGGGTAAACCTGTGGGTCTGTGAACTTCTAGGCTCTGCCAAGTTCTCTTTTAGCCCTGCCCAGACTTCTCTCTGACCTCCTCCTCCTGTAGAAAAATGAGATCCTCAGAAAAGTATTTGAGACTTTATGTCCAGAGTAAATACTGGAAAGGCAGTGGGTTGAAATTCAGATGTTCCCTGGAAGGAATCCCCTCATTTTCTGCTCACAGCTGGTATCGATATTTCCTTCTTGAGATGAGTTGTGCTTTTCATTAAGTAAATTTTTTGTCTTGGGATTAAACCAACATTGTATTCTTAATAGACTTTTATGTTTACACTTCAAAAGTCCGCTGGGTTGTTATTCGTGTTATCTTGATGGCTTCTTACAGTGTCTGCTATGCACACTGGCTTCACCAAAATAAATGGCTCTCTAGGGAACTGGATTATAAAACAGCCTTATCTGTGGATGCACAAGTACGGATATTTTGTGAGCCAGTATTTTTTTCTTCCTTTCAGAAGGGATAATCATACCTTGGGTTTCTGCAGTGCCTTTCATTATAAGGAGACGGGAGGTCTTGGAAGGCTTTTGAAATGCTCAGGACTTAAGCCTAATATTTGTAGAGTGGCCCACAGCATTTTGTCTGTCGTCTGGAAGCCCTTGTGGTCTCCGCGGCCTCAGAAGGCATGGCATTGGTTTGGGTGGCCGGGAAACTGCAGAGTTTAGAATGTCAGTCGAAGGTGGCTGTCAGGTTGCATGCTAAAGACAGACCACAAACCCCTACCGAGTGCCAGGCATTGTCCTAGGTGCTTTATATGTCCTTTGTTTCAATTAATCAGGTTGCCACAAGGAACGGAAGCTTTTCAAAAACAGATGTCCCTGCCACCAAAGGGCAGTTTTACACAAACAGGACTAAGTGTGGACAAGTCTGCAGGACACATCTTGGCTTATTCAGCTACACTGTTGCATATAGAGAGCAGGGGGTATCAGCAGCGTTTGTTTCGAAGGCTGATCACATAAAAGCGGTGTCCTATTATAACCAACTCTGAGGGTATAAGGGGTGGTTGTTCTGAATAGTGCTGGCAATAAGTGGCTGCCTGGACAGTCCTAGACGTGGACGTTTGCCTCAGAGCTATCTGCTTCCTGAGATTTGACTTGTGCAGCACAATGGAGTGAGTTCAGCATTGCATTCCTGTGTTCTTGTTCCAAAAATGTATCTCTATTGTAAACTCAGAAGTAGATTTTATTTTGCCTTTAAAAAGTTATATAATTTATGTGAATTCCTCCCCCCCCCGCCCCCGCCCCGTGTCAAATGGCAGAGACCTATTCCAGTTGGTCGTTGCTGTGTGTAGAGAGATTGCTTCCTTTCTGTCCCCAGCTCCTGGGAGGCCTTGGCTAGATGTGTGTTCAGCCCTGGCTGCATTATTTTCTGCCAGTTCTACCCTCTGACAGAGAGAAGGGACTGTGCTCATGTGATTGATGAGATGCAGAAAGTCTCTCATCAGAGCCTTTTTCTCCCAGCATTTAAGTTCCCGCCCCAAGCCTCCCTCACGATGGACATCTCTATCAGAGGCAGCCGCTGGCACTCGCGCACAAAGCAAGATACCCTCCAAGGGGACAGGTGTACCTGTGGTTCAGAAGTACTGTCAAGGAGTTTTTCCATTGTTTTCTCTGCCTTTGCCTGTGACAGGCCATCCCCAGCCATCCCTGAGCCTTCTGCTGTTGGAATTAGTGTATTAGTTACAGTTAGGTTGAAATGAATTCATTTTACAGTGCATTTGTACATGGAAAGAAGGAAAAAGATGGTTCTGTAAGTATAGGAGGCTTCCAGGTTATTTAAAGGGGATAAAGTAAATTTGTTGGGTGAGAACTCTGAAAGGCAAAAAGTAACATTCCAGTTCACTTCGTAGCTCAGCTCATGCCTGGCTGGAAGAAGGCACTGGAAGGAAGTCTGTCTCCCTGGAGGATTCAGGACTAGCCTGTGTGAGGTCCCAGCTCCCTGTGCACGTGGTCACGTTTTAGTTGGGGGCCCGTCCATATCCCCTCCTGGCTGGTGCTATTGCTAGATTTTCTAGATTTTCCCCGGGTCCTTTTCTGCCTGCAGATAAGAGAGATTATTGGTTGTCGTGTCCAATTTTCACACATTCCAGAGACTCTCCACTTAAGTAAGACAATCTGTAGGACCGCAGGGACCTTTAAAGGGGCTGGCTTTAAATAACTGAGTCCTAAATAAGGAAATGAGATAGATCTCTTTTAGTTTCCCGAGGGCCTATATGTTGTGCTACGTTCCATATTTGAAGTCCCAAAGCGTCGGACACTTCCTGCCTGTTTGATTACCGTTGTCAGGGCTTCCGATTTCATCTGTTGCTGCTGGGAGTGTCTGTGACGAGCACCTAGCACGTGCACTGTCGCTAAAACCAGGGCAGACATAAATGATCTTACGGTATTGGAATCCTTCTCAATATAATTCCTCAGGCAGAATTAGCCCACGAGATGAAAACTGTTTGCCATTTTTGGCCTAGAAGATCTTCCCCTCCGTCTCCACCTGCCCGCAGACAAGGAAATACCTTTTAAGTGGACATTTCTGGAGCATTCACTGCTCAGGTGGCTCTTTTGGGTCTGGGGATGTAGGGAAGTGTGATGTAGATGCCGTTTCTGTCAAAGAGGCTGCGTGCGTGAAAAGGCGAACACTTGTCCACTTGTCCCGAGCCGTGAACGTGGATGGGCCCCCGGAGTGAGGAGCTTTGCTGAGTGTCCGGGGCCCGGGGAGGTGCCAAGGGTCTTGAGAGGAAGCGGGTTTCAGATTTGGCTCCGGTTACCACGGAAGGATTGGATTTTAGTCCTCATCACACTTTCCTGCTGCGTTTGTTCTGTTTGTAGTGTTTTTGTTTTCTTCTGTGCCAAGAATTTGAGAGAGGATGGTTCCCTGAGAAGAGGGGTCTTCCCAGGAACGTCAGCTCTGAAGTTCCTGGGCAGGTCCTCCGGAACCGCCCTGGACTGTGAGACAAAAACCTATCACTGCCCCACACTTGTAGGAAATTATGCTCCGACCTGGGCCAGGGCCCTGATGCCTGAGCCTTCCTGGGGCTTCTCCCACGTGGACACTGTTCACTCTACTCAAAACCACGTCTGTGTGGTATCGAGGGACAAGGACTCTTCACAAGCCACTGCCCTCAGCGCTCTGCCTACATTTGGGCTGGTGCAGAAAGTGCTGAACAGTAACAGTTCCAATCCCAGCGTGAAAAAGGAAACACATTGTGTTTACAGATACAGAATTTGGCCTGTGAAACATGAAAGTACCTTTGGGTTGGACGGCCCCGGGGCAGAGCTGTTGGACACCGGCCCCCCTGCCCTCAGCCTTGTGGTCAACTTATTTTCCTCTCCCTGAAGCCAGACCTCAGAGGTGGGCAGGTCGATCCCAGCCAACTCTTTATTCCCAGACCCTGCCCTGTCTCACTCCGGATCAGACCCAGAGAGAATTCACTGTGGGAAAGTGCTTGGCCTTCTGGGCTGCCATGAGGAAGGAAATTGCTTCTCACTCCAATCCGCAAAAATCAATCCTTCCTAAACCACATTTTTGGACAGATTTGCCATCCTGATAGCCAGAAATGCTAGCGAAGAATGGGACTGAGCAGTCCTCTGTATTTCTTATCCCAGTTTATTATTTGAACCAGAGGGGTAGAGAGCTGGTAGTGGTGGTGGTGGTTTTTTTAACCGAAGATGTCTGCAGAAGAAATGCTCCACATGTACGTTAAAAGCGAATTCTGATTTTCCTGATTCAGAAAGTCCTTAGTTCTAAATCAAGATCAGAGAGCACACGTTCTATTTAATAACGTATGAAATACCAAGATACATGTATCAGGGGCTATGATGCAAGAACCCATCTTTGGCTTCACACTGCCTGGGTTTGAGTCCTATTTCTACCAGGAGTGTGAACCAGGGCAAGTTACTTTAAGTTCTCTGTGCCTTTGATACCTTATGTCTTGGGAACCCAGCTCAGGACCACTTTGATGTATTGGGTAGGTTGGGGACTGTGAGGAGCCCTTGTGTGGGTACAAGGAGGAGACCTAGAGGCGGGCTCTGATCCTAGACTTTGGGCTTTGAACAGCACACATTCTATAGCCTTTACTGCTGCCATGCTCTGTTCTAAGAACTTCACTTAGTCCTCATAACAGCCCTATAAGGTGGGTTCTATTACTACAATTAAGTAAATTTCTTTACTATAGTACAACATATGTAAAGAAAATCCCATGAATCCTAAGTGTTCAGCTCAAAGACTATTTATGATGTACACACACCTGTGTAACCAGCACCCACATCGAGAACATACCAGCACCCCAGAAGCTGTCCCTGTCCACCATGCACTGGTTTTCATTATTTTTGAACTTTATGTAAGTGGAATCGTATTCTGACCTCTTTCACTTGACACTACATTTGTGGTCTTTATCCATGTGCAGTAGTAGTTTATTCGTTCCCATTGCTGCCCAGTATTCTGTGATATAAATGTATCACAGTGTACTTCTCCATGCCACTGATGGCAGACATTGGGGTTGCTTTCAGGTTCTGGCTGCTAAAAGTAGCACTGCTGTGATGATACTCATCCGTGTCCTTTGATGTACATCTGGATGCACGTCTGCTGCGTGTGTATCAAGAAGTGGAATTGCCCGGTCCTAGGGTGTAGGTATCTGTTCACATTTAATAGACAGTGGTTAAACATTTAGTGCAAAGTGGTTGTACAAATTTACATCTGTACGCCATTTAATAGGTGGGGAAACTGAGCTACACGGAGGTTAGGTGACTTGCCTGAGGTCACATGGCTAGCAGGTGTGGAGCTGGCATCGGAAGCTGGGCAGTGTGGCTCTGGAGTCTTGCTTGTCATCCCTGTGCCAGCTTGCCTCTCATCTTTAATCTGTATACCCCTGTCAGGGAACGTTGTGAATACTGGGAAGCACAGGTGACTTTGCACAAACAAGTCCCTTCACTTTTCTGGGCCTCAGTTGTCTGTGTAAAATGAAGGGTTGGATTACAAAGACCATCTTCAGCTCTGATATTCTGTACTCCTGTGGAATGCACTGCCTTCCCGAGGACTTTTCCAGTCTTCACTACTTACTGACCCCCCTCCATTCCCTGCTCAGTTAGAAGGAGCTCTATGACTTGAATGATATCTTTCCTGACCCTCCCTGCCACTGGGGTTCCCTCAAAAGACTGCACAGGCTCTAACTGCGGGACCTCACTTGGGCCTGCCCTCCAACACTGCTGGCAATTTCCCTGCCTCCCACTCCCAGCTCTTCTACCTGGGGTGGCAGGTGGCAACATGGGATCTATCCCTTGTTTGTCCTCCAGGGTGTTGGCTAGCTAGTCTTCTGTCTTAAGATCATGTGTATTCAGCTGGATGAAGTTTTACAAAGTGAACTTATCTATGTATCTAGCACTAACATCAAGAAATACAATATTTTCACAAGGCCCCTTATGGCCCTCCCAACCACCAACCCCCCAGTGTAACAATCATTTTGACTTCTAACATCATAGATTTAGTTTTGCCTATTTTTCAACTTTGTAGAAATGAAATCATACTGTATGTTCTCTTTAATATTTGGTTTCTTTTGCTCAGCCTTATTTTCATGTAAATAGTCTTAAACATAACTTATCCTGTTGTCCTTGTTAGTTTGATGGATGATCTCAACTTCTTGGGGGTATGAATCCTCCTGCCTCTTCTGTCTACTGACCTTTGCTCGTGGTGAATGATTTCCTTATGTGTTTTATACTTTCTGACTGTGAGCTTATCTTTCTTTGGGATTTTGTGGAAATCCCACTGGTTGTAGTTATGGAAGTGCCCATACTTGAGTGATCTTGTATTCATTCTGCCAGACATCCTAGAGGTATCATTGGACTAGGACCAAATTTTCCATTAATTAATCATTTTGGAAATTCTTATATCAAATGAGGAGTAAGCATTTGGCCTCCAGACCTTCCTGGCTTAGGGTTTCATTTTTCTACCTCACTGGAGAACTTTTTCTCCTTTTACTCAGAGCTTTGAGTAGAGACAAACTTTTGTTGTCATCTTAGGCTGATGGACAAAGGTTTTTAGTCCCCTTTTGACACTGGGGGCATTTGGAAGGTCCAGATTTTTGCCACCTGGTTTACTGCTACAGTTTTATAACTGGTCTCCCTGCTTCTGTCTTTGTCCTCCAGCCTCTCTGGTCTGTTCTTCACACAGCAGAGATAACTGCCTGTGTAGCTGCTCTCTGTTCATTCGGAGGAACACCCAGAGTCCTTACAGTGGCTGCAAGGTCCTGCATGTTCTGGCCCCTGCTTGCTCTCTGTCCTCATCTCCTAGCACTCTTCCCCTCTCTCACTCTGTTCCAGCCCCCAGGCCTCCTTGCTCTAACATGCCATACCTGAGAGCCCCGGAACAGCAGTTCCCCCTGGGCATCAGATGTGCCTAGATACCTGATGGGATGATTCCCCTGGTTCCTTCAAGTCTTTGGTCAAACATCAGTTCAGTGAGGCTTGCCTTGGCTATTCTATTTAATTCTGCAAGCAGTTCCCCCACCTGTGTCTGTCTTCCCCTCCTCCCCCACTCTCTCGCACACACATGCACGCACTCTAGTTCATACTTATCCTGCCCTACTTAATCCTTTTCCCCATAACAATTATATCACCTTCTAACACACTGTTTACTTATCGACTGTGTTTAGTAACTGTTGTCCCCTCCTCCCACTTGTTCCTTTCTATCATTTGTTTGAATGTAAATTTACATAAGGCCAGGAGTCCACCTCTGTTTTAGTCACCTGGCATAAGTAGGTGCTCATTAAAGATTTGGTAAAAGAAAGAACTCAGGGGCTTCTTTTGCAGTTCCTGGCCTTGTAAGACCCAATGCCTCATCTTCTGTCTGTGTGTGGGTGCTAAAACCTAAGCCCAAGGCATTAAGGCTGATTTCCAGGTCTAATAACCAATCTTTCTTCCCCTCATCTCTCTCCTTTCCCTTTTTCCTCCCTAACTCACACACACTGTGATCACTGGGGTCTCAGGGTTTCTCTTAATACCTTGGCTTTCAGATTCTTCTTTCCTCTCTAGCACCTGGGGATTTCCTCTTATTTCTTGTGAGATCTGCTATGCATTAAATATTTTTAAAATTACATTTCATCTAGTATTTCTACATGCTTGCAGTGGTAGGGGTTCCACATTACCTCAGTCCACCTTGTTGCCAGAACTCGAAGTCATATATTTTAATCTTTCATCCATCTGGAATTAATCGTGGCATATGGTGTGAGGTAAGGATATCCATTTTTTTCATCAAATATTTAGCCAGTTATTCAGTGACAACTATTGAAAAACATCATTCTTTGTCACTGATTTGAGATGGCGTATTTATTAAATGCTTAAGTATTACATAAACTTAAATCTGTTTTCTGGATTTTCCATTTTGTTTCACAAATCTATTTTCCTACCACTTCTTATTTTGATAGTGGAATTCAATATCTGGTAGGTTCAGTATTCACTCATTTATTCTTTTTCATTTATACTTTTTTCAGTTATTCTCATTGCTCTTCTTCCTTGCGTATTTGTTTGTTTAATCCATTTATTTATTGGATTTAGATGAGTTTGTCAACTTTCAATACAAATGCTTTTGGTAATTTGATGGTGGTGTTGTTAAAATGAACTTGGTTCATAGTTGATAACTTTACAATTTTTAAATTGTAACTGTATCAACATGCGTGTTGTATATAATGATTTGATTATTTAAATGTCTCCATTAGGGTTGTTAGGATATTAAAAGGGTAGATTGTAAGTCTACACAAAATCATAAGCTCTACTTGTGTGTTTCTCTTTGATTCTTCTAGAATTAATTTCTTTCAGATTTATTGAAATATAATTGACGGTCAATAAATTGCACATATAAAAAGTAAAATTTGATACTTTTGACTTATGTGTGTGTGTATGTAAAGATATATATATACACGTATATATATATATACCTATGAAACCATTACCACAATCAAAATAAAAAAACACATCCATCAGAATGTTCCCTAATGTTCATTTCCACCATTGTGCTTTCTGTCATTATATATTAGTTTACCCTTTGAAGAGTTTTGTATAAATGGAATCATATAGTACATACTATTTTTGGTCTAGTTTCTTTCCATTTGCATGATTATTTTGATTATTTATTCATCTGTGATGTTACGTGCATCGATAGTTCAATTCTTTTGATTTCTGGGTAGTATTCCATTGTATGGATATACCGCAATTTGTCTATTCACCTGCTAATGGACATTTAGGTGATTTCCAGTTTTTGGCTATTACAGATGAAGCAGCAGTGAACATTCCTGTACAAGTCTTTGCATGGACATATGTGTTTATCTCTCTTGGGCAAATACCTAAGAGTGGAATGGCTGGATGATGCAGTAGGTATATGTTTAACTTTTTAAGAAAACTCCCAAACTGTTTTGCAGAATGGTTGTACCACTTTGCATTTATACCAGCAGTGTATGAGAGTTCCATTCCTCATCAGCATATGATATGGCCAGTCTTTTTAATTTTAGCCATTCCAATCGGTGTGTAGTAGTAGATACCTTTACAATTTTAAGTCTCAAAAGCCAGAAGCTTGGGATGTTCCATTTATTCATGTCGTCTTTTAGGCCTTTCAGTAAAGTTTATAAATTTCGTTATATTAGTGTCACGCATTAAAAAAATCTTTGCTTCTATGTATTTATAACTTCGATTACTATCATGAAAGGGATCTTTTTCCTTTTCATTTTCTATCGAGGTATTGCTAATGTGTAGGAAAACAATTGAGTTTTATATAAGTGTTTGCAACCTGCAATTTTACTGAACTTTAAATTAGTCCTCATAGTGTTTCAGCTAATTCTCTTCTCTTGGATTTTGACTATAATCCACAGATCATGAATATTTTAGCCCTTCTTCTCCAGTACTTGTACCTTTTATTGCTTTTTCTTGTCTTACTGCATTGGATATAAGTTCAAAGTAATAGTATATAATAATGGCATGATGTCCCCTTGTCTTAATCCTGATTTGAGTGAGAATGTTTCTAGAATTTCATCATTAAATATGATTTGCTGCTAGTTTCATATAGATATTCTTTATTATACTCAATGGAGTGACCTCTATTCCTGATTTCCTGGGAGGTTTGATCTTTTTTTTTTGTAACTCAAGAATATGTGGGATGTTAATCCTTTATACATTAATCAGAATGATCCTACAGTTTTTCTGCTTTGACTATTACTGTAATGAATTGCATTAATTGATTCCTGAGACATAACTCACATACCATACAGTTCACCCATGGAAAGTATACAATTCACTGGTTTTTGGTATGTTCATATACTCTATGCAGCCATCACTACAATTAATTCTGGAACATTTTTGTCATCCCCAAAAGTAACTCCACACCCATTAGCAGCCACTTCCCATCCCCTGCCTATACCCATATCCCAGTCCTAGGCAACCAGTCTACTTTTTGGTCTCTATAATTCGCCTATTCTGGACATTTCATATAAATAGAATCATTCAATATGTGGCCTTTTGTGACTAAGTTCTTCAATTAGCATCATGTTTTCATGGTTCATCCATGTTGCAGCTTGTATCAGTACTTCATTCCTTTTTCTGGCTGAATAATATTCCGTTGTATGAACATATCAAATTTTATTTGTTCATTCATCAATTGATAGACATTTGAGTTATTTCTACTTTTTGGCTATTACGAATAATGCTACTGTGAGCACTGATATACAGGTTTATGTGTGATCATATGTTTTCTTTCTCAAGTATTGCCTAGGAGTGGAATTGGCTGGGTCATGTGGTAACTCTATGTTTGACATTTTGAGGAACTGCCAGACTATTTTTCAAGCAGCTACACTGTATTACGTTCCCACTAGTGACATAGGAGGATTCCAGTTTCTCCATATCTTCAACACTTATTATCTATCATTTTGATTATAGCCATTCTGGTGGGTGTGAAGTGGTATCTTATTGTGGTTTTGTGATTTCCTAAGTTTGAGATGTACCAGCATTCTTGGAATATTCTGTTTGGTGATGTATTATTTTTTGCTGATACTTTGTTTTGGAATTTGATATCTATGTTCAAAAGTGAGATTTGAGCTGAGCGTGGTGGCATGCTCCTGTAGTCTCAGGACCTTGGGAGGCTGAGGTGGGAGGATTGCTCGAGCCCATAAGTTCAAGGCTGCAGTGCACTAGGATTGCACCTGTGAGTAGCCACTGCACTGCAGCCTGGGCAACATATTGAGACCTTGTCTCTCTAAAAACACGAAACAAGACAAAAAAACCACAGTGAGATTTGCCTGAACTTTTCTGTTTCTATGTTGCCTTTTGTATCAAGGCTGTTCTAACCTTATAAAATATAGTGGGAAGCTTCTATTATTTTTAATGCTCTAGAATAGTTTAAGTAGCATGAGAAATAGCTGGTCCTTGAAGATTTGCTAGAATTAGCCCCTCTGGGTCCTGTGCCATTTTTGGAAGTAGTTATTTGATAACCGTTTCAATTTCTTTCATGCTTATATGTTTATTCAGGAATTTTTCAACTGCTTTTTGAGTCAAATCTGGTAATATATTCTCAAAGTAAATACTCATTTACCCAGATTTTCATTTTTTATGCATGCAATTGTATATAATAATCACTAAAAATATTTTTAAAAATTTCCATATGTGGCTATATCACCTTTCTGATTTCTAATAGTGAACATTTATTCTCACTCTCTGTTTGCCTAGGTTTCTTTGCTTTCTGGCCATTTGTGAAAGTCATAATAATACCACCTGATTATATTTTTTGAACACTCTCTGTGTCCTAGGCCCTGTGCTAAGTACTTTGGATGTACTAATTTTAAACATCTTTACAACTCTGTGACTTGAGTACTGCTATTTCCATTTTACAGATGGTTGAGTAGTTAAGAAATTTAGTTTGCCTGAAGTCACACAGCTACAAAGCCCAGAGCTGGAATTAAACAGGATCTGTCAGCTCCTAAAGCTGGTGTTCTTATCTACTATTCTAGGCTGCTGCTTGTTTTTGAATGGTTTTCATTCTCTACTTCTCTAATTTTTAATCTTTATTAATTTCTTATTTAGGCTTTTTTGTGGTCTTCTTGATTTTTTGAGTTGAGTGCTCAGTTCAACTAATATTATTTTCTTATTCCTGTTTAGTCGTAAAACCATTTAAGGCAGTGGCTTTTCCTCGCTAGAGTAGCTTTGACCACTTCCCATATGTTTTGATGTGTACTGCTCTCATTGTCACTGTTTTAACAATGACTGTGTCACTGTAGTTTTGATGTTCTTTTTGTTACTGGACTTACTTATGATTTGGATTTTCATTTTCAGGGGGTTAAGTCCTTAAAAAATATTTTAAAAATTAAGTCCAGTTTTATTTTATTGCATCTGATACAGGTTTTTTTGTTTGACTTGGTTTTTTATTTTTTTAGAACAATCTCATGTGTGTCTGTAAGATCACCTCAGTCAGTGCTCCATGGGAACTGAAGAACAACTTTGATTTTAGGGTATAAAGTTTAATATATTTATTAAATCAATCACATAGTGATTTTACTCTTTAGACTCTATATCCTTGTTTTTCTTTTTACTCACGGCAAAAACCCAATATTAGTGGAAGACTTAAGCATATAATTCTCAGTCTTTGACAAATGAAGTGACAAAGTCATCTAACCTTTTAAAAATTAAGAGATGTGCAAAAGCATGATAAGCAAATGAACGCAAAGTAAAAGCAGGG
This sequence comes from Lemur catta, assembly GCF_020740605.2. Taxonomy (NCBI): domain Eukaryota; kingdom Metazoa; phylum Chordata; class Mammalia; order Primates; family Lemuridae; genus Lemur; species Lemur catta. Next base: position 11,411,671 of record NC_059142.1, read on the forward strand.
GTCACAAAATAGTATCCAAAAAGTAGAATTCAGAGCAGAATGCATCTTGCACAAAGCTGATCATCTTATACTGACACCAGAAAAGAATGCACTGTCGTGAATGTGAATGGACTGTGACCTGGGCCCTGGACTCCTCCTTGGTGTAAAGGGGGAGTTGGGCAGACGATCTCTCAGTCCCTTCCAGTGCTCACATTCTAGGAGGATGCCTTTGGGGTTCACTACTAAGTGGTGCAGGGGATGGAATTAACTGGGAATAGGATTAGAAGCAAAGAAGAGGACAGGATGATTCCTAGCCTGAAGCTGGAGCAGTTTGAGCCGACAGCTGGGGCTGAGTTTATTACTTTGGCTCATTCTGTCTTTACATGAGCATCTGCCTCATTGCCTTTTGGCCTGGCAAAGGAGATTTGCTGAAATAGAAATCAGTCTGCAAGGACAAGATGGTGAGGCCACAAGGACTCACTGACATGGGGTGCCACCTCCCGTGATGAAATATGACCCCACATGGCTTGGTTTGGCTCTGGAATATGCCAGCATCACCCCCTAGGAGCTCGGAGCTCTCCGGAAGAGCATGTCCATGGGCAGCATCCTACGGGAGTGGGCAGGCTACCCAGCTTCACGCCTGCCTCTGTTTCTCCTCATCCTCCTGCCAAGGGGTGATTAATTCATGGAAGAAAGACAGGATGCTAAAGAGAGGAGTGTGTTTCACAGAATACCAGAACCATGAGAAAGGCTGAAAATTAATGAGCTAAGTATCTAATTTAAGAAGTTAGAAAAAAAATTAACAGAATAAGTCAGAAAAAGGAGGAGGGGGGAGAGGAAGAGATAAAAATAAGAACAAAAGTCAATGAACTAGAAAACAGATATTCAACAGACAGGATCAACCAAAGCCAAAAGCTGGTTGTTTGGAAATACTAATAAAATAAACAAATATCTGGAAAGATTGGTCAAGAAAAAAAGAGGAGGCACGAATAAACAACATTAGGAATGAAAAAGAGACAACTAGAGATCTGGCAGAGACTTAAAAAATAAATAAATGAATAAGGTAATAATACGAACAACTTTATGCTAATACATATTCAAAGCATAATTTCCATATTATCTTTACCAAACCCTTGGAGAATTTCTCATAGCGTGGTACATAGACCATCTGCACCAAAATCTTGTATGGAAACAAAGAAAAAACAGATAAATTGGACTTCACAATTTAAAACTTATACTTCGAAGGACCCCATCAAGAAAATGAAAAGACAACCCACAGAATGGGATAAAATACTTGGAAATCATATCTGATGAAGTTGTAGACTATATATATATATATAAAATAAATCTTAGAACTCAACACCAAAAAGACAACCCAATTTAAATAACAGGCAAATGACTTGAATAGATATTTCTCCAAGAAAGATATATGCAAATGGCCAATAAGCACATGAAAAGATGCCCCAAATCATTAGCCATCAGGGAAAAATAAATCAAAACTACAATGAGATACCACTTTACACTCTCTAGGATGGCTATGATCAAAAAGACAGACAATGACAAGTGTTGGTGAGGATGTGGAGAAATCGGAACCCTCATGCACTGCTGGTGGGAAGGTAAAATGTGTAGCCACTTTAGAAAATAATTCCTCAAAAGGTTAAACGTCAAGTTACCATATGACCCAGTAATTCCACTCCTAGGTGTACAGACATACTTTGGTGATACTGCAGGTTTAGTTTGAGACCATTGGAATCAAGGGAATATCTCAATAAAAGGAGTCACATGAATTTTTTTGTTTCCTAGTGCATATAAAAGTTATGTTTATACTATCCTGTAGTCTGTTAAGTGTACAGTAGTAGCATTATGTCTAAATAATGTATATACTTTAATTTAAAAATAGTTTATTGCTGAAAAATGCTAATGATCATCTAAGCTTTCAGCGAGTGGTAATCAGTCTTTTTGCTGGTGGAGGATCTTGCCTCGATGTTGATGTCTGCTGACTGATCAGGGTGGTGTTTGCTGAAAGTTGGAGTGGCGATTTCTTAAAATAAGACAACAGTGAAGTTTGCCGCATCAAGTGACCCTTCCCTTCACAAGAGTTCTTTGAAGCATGCAATGCCGTTTGATAGCATTTTACCTTCAGTAGAACTTGTTTCAAAGTTGGAGTCAGTCCTCTCAAACCCTGCTGCTGCTTTATCAACTAAGTTTATTTACTATTCTAAATCCTTTGTTGTCGGTTCAACAATGTTCACAGTCTCTTCACCAGGGTAGATTCCTTGTCAAGAAACTACTTTCTTTGCTCATCCATAAGAAGGATCAGTTCAATTTTATCATGAGATTGTGGCACTTCAGTCCCATCTTCAGGCCCCACTTCTAATTCTAGTTCTGTTGGCTGTTTCCACCACCTCTGCAGTTACTTCCTCCACTGATGTCTCGCACCCCTCAAAGTCATCCATGAGGGTTGGAATCAGCTTCTTCCAAATTCTTGTGAATGTTGATATTTAACCTCTTCCCATGATTCCTAAATGTTCTTGATGGCAATGTAGAATCGTGAATCCTTTCTAGAAGGTTTTCCATTTACTTTGCCCAGATCCATAAGAAGAATCACGTCCGTGGCAGCTATAGCCTTACAAAATATATTTCTTAAATAGTAAGACTTGAAAGTTGGAGTTACTCCTTGATCCACGGGCTGCAGAATGAATGTTATGTTAGCAGGCATGAAAACAACACTAATCTCTTTGTACAACTTCATCAGAGCTCTTGGGTGACCAGGTGCATTGTCAAAATGAGCAGTAATATTTTGAAAGGAATCTTTTTTCTGAGCAGTAGGTTTCTACAGTGGGCTTAAAATATTCAGTAAACCATGCTGTAAACAGATGTGCTGTCACCCAGGCTTTGTTGTTCCATTTATAGAACATAGGCAGAGTAAATTTAGAAGAATTCTTGAGGGCCCTAGGATTTTCAGAATGGTAAATGAGCATTGACTTCAACTTACAGTCACCAGCTGCAGTGGTCCCTAACAGCAGAGTTAGCTGTCCTTTGAAGCTTTGAAGCCATGCATTGACTTCTTGTCTTTGGCTAGGACATTCCTAGATGGCATCTTCTTCCAAGGTAAGGCTGTTACATCTACATTGAAAATCTATAGTTTAGCGTAGCTACCTTAATCAGTGATCTAAGCCAGATCTTCTGGATAACTGGCTGCAGCTTTTACATCAGCACTTGCTGCTTCACCTTGCACTTCTATTATGGAGACAGCTTCTTTCTTTCCCTAAACCGCAGGAACCAGCCTCTTGCTAGCTTCTTACTTTTCTTCTGTAGCATCTTCACCTCTCTCAGCCTTTACAGAATTGAGGAGAGTTAGGGCTTTGCTCTGAATTAGGCTTTGGTTTAAGGAAATGTTGTGGCTGGTTTAATCTTCTATCCAGACCAGTAAAACTTTCTCCATATCAGCAATAAGGCTGTTTTGCTTTCTTATCATTCATGTGTTCACTGAAGTAGCACTTTTAATTTCCTTCAAGAACTTTTCCTTTGCGTTTATAACTTGGCTAACCTGGTATAAGAGGCCTAGGTTTTGGCCTATCTCAGCTTTTGACATGCCTTCCTCCCTAAGCTTAATTAGTTCTAGCTTTTAATTTGAAGTGAGAGATGTGAGACTCTTCCTTTCACTTGAACAATTAGAAGCCATTGTAGGGTTATTAATTGGTCTAATTTTGATATTTTTTGTCTCAGGGAATAGGGAAACCCTAGGAGGCTGAGAGAGACAGGGAAATAGCTGATTGGTAGAGCAATCAGAACATGCCCAACATTTATTGATTAAGTTTGCTGTCTTCTATTGGGGTGGTTTGTGGCACCCCAAAACAATAACAATAGTAAGATCACTGATCACAGACCATCATAACAGACGTGATAATTAAAAAGTTTGAAATACTGCAAGAATTACCAGAATGTGACACAGAGACACGAAGTGAGCACATGCTTTTGGAAAAATGGTGCTGATAGACTTGCTCAATGCAGGATTGCCACAGACCTTCAGTTTGTAAAAAATGTCATATCTGCGAAGCGCATTAAAACAAAATATGGCTGTATCCTTAAGAGAAACAAAAATATATGTCCGCACAAACACCTGTATACAAATGTTCATAGCAGCATTATTCGTAATAGCTAAAAAGTAGAAATAGTCCAAATGGCCATCAACTGATGCATGGATAAATAAAGTGTGGTATAGTCATACAGTGAAATCTTCAGCTATAAAAAGCAGTGGAGTACTCATGCTTGAGAAAACATGGATATACCTTGAAAATATCATGCTAACGAAAGGAGCCAGTCACAATCATATAATCACATACTCTGTGATTCTGCCTCCATGAAATGCCCAGAATAGGCAAATCCTTAGAAAGCAGATTAATGGTAGCTGGAGACTGAAGTGGGGAGGTGAATGGGGACTGCTCATGGGTGTAGGGTTTCTTTTTGGGGTGTTGAAAATGTTCTAGAATTAGATAGTGGTGATGTACAACCTTGTGAATATGCTAAAAACCATGGAAATGTACACTTTAAATGGGTAAATTGTATGGTATATGAATCATTAATATATCTCAATTTTAAAAAACTTAATGGGGGTGCTGGGCATGGTGGCTTACGCCTATAATCCTAGCACTTTGGGAGGCCAAGGCGGGAGGATCGCTTGAGGCCAGGAGTTCTGGGTAATAGTAAGACCTCGTCTCTACAAAAAACAAATAATTGACTGGGCATGGTGGTGTACATCTGTAGTCCCAGCTACTCAGGAGGCTGAGGCAGGAGGATTGCTGGAGCCCAGGAGTTTGAGGTTACGGTGAGCCATGATGATACCATGGCACTCTAGCCTGGATAACAGAGCAAGACCCTGTCTCACACAAAACAAAACAAAACAAAAGCTTGTGGGGGAGTGGAAAATAATTATTAAAATGTGTACTTCTAAGCCTTTTCTTGGCTTAAAAAAGTCAAATCTCTAGGGTAGCACCTAAAAACCTGCACTTTGGCTAATGCATTAGATGAAATGAATACACACAGAAGTTTTAAGAATCACCATCCACTTTTTCTTTCAGTAGAATTCCAAATAATAATTGTAAAAAATGAAATGAATGAAAGAAAAAAAAGGAAAGCATGGTGAAAATAGAAAATCACCATCTGGCCAAAAGTTCCCAGGAGTAGTGGTTGCAGGCAAGAATCACAAGGTCTGCTAAAGTTAGTAAAAATATGATAAGAAATAGAATATATGAGGGGGGCAAGGACAATATATGTAACCTAAACTTTTATACCCCCACAATATGCTGAAATAATAATAAAAAAAGAAATATAATATATGCATAGTATTATACTAGTCAGAGTATCTTCCCACAACTACAAAAGGAAAATGAATAACTTTATAGCAAAGAAACGTGGCAGGTGCCAACTTAATAAAATGACCAGAATTAACATCACTCGTAATGGGACATCCTGACATCACGTGCTGCCTGAGGTGCTGCACTGAGAAGAATCAACATCACTTCTGTGTGGTTCTTGCTAAAAATACACAACCTGAATTTAATCATGAGGAGACATTAGATAATCCCAATAAAGAGACATTTTAGAAAATAACTGGCCAGTATTCAAGAGTATCAAGGTCACTAAGGATAAAGAAAGACTGAGGGAATGTCACAGACCGGAGGAGGCTAAGGAGACGTCAGGCCTAAATGCAGTGTAAGAATCTGGACTGGATCCATCCTGGACCAGAAAAGGACATGTGTGGGACAGTTGGTGACATTTGAATAAGGTTTGTCGATTAGATAATAGTATTGTATCAATTTCACTTTCTGGGTTTGAATCATTGTAGGACGACAGGTAGGTAAGATAGTAACATGTGGGAAAACTGCATGAAGGGTACACAGAGATTCTTTGCGGCATTTTGCAACTTTTTATAAGTCTAAATTTATTTCAGATTAAAAAAGTAAAGTCCCTGTCCTGTAGCGTGATGAGTCCTGGTTTGAAAACCATTGGTGTGGCGGAAAGAACTTGGGCTTTGGGATCATGCAAGCCTTAGCTCTATCACGTACCTGCTGATCTGGAGCTCTGCAGCCTCAGTTTCCTCATCTGTGAAATGGGCGTAATCATGTCTATGTCCTAGGATCATTGGGGGGTAAATGCAACAACGTATGTGAAATGCTAGGTGCAGTCCCTGCATTGCCAGGTGCTCAGGAAATGCCAGCCCTGCACAGTGGTTCCAGCGCTGTGCTCGGAGGTGTTTTTCCATGCGTCAGCCCTTGATCCCTCTCTCACCTTGGAGCAAGAGAATCGGTCCTTTCCACTGGGCCGTTTCAGCTTGGCAAAAACCCTGGGCTGGTAGCTGAGAAAAGGTGCATCACGGGAGAGGGGGCTTTCCACAGAGGGTGCGATGGGGAAGTGGCCCTGGCAAGGGCAGAGAGCACCCTGGGGGCCCCGGGAAAGCAGCCTGGCCTGGCGCTTTCTCACAGGCTGTCCTTGGCAGGCCACTTAAAGTTACACCAACTTCAAACAAAAGGGTTTTCAGACACAAAGGAAGGCTCACCCTGGCCAGTGCCAGGCCTGGCTTAGTGTTTAGTTCAGAAATGCAGCTCCTCAGAGCTTACAGACAGGCCAGATCATCCTGGTGAACACTCCAGGAATGCCAAGAACCTGTGTTAGCGCTCCCCTCCCGGGCCTGCTCCCGCTGCTGGCCGCGGGTCTGGATTCCTTAGAGGTGAGTAGGAGCCGTGTGCCCAGGGCATTTACTCTGCTGACCGCTGAGACCGCAGGCCCAAGGGGGCTGGTCCTTGCACCTGTCTTCAACCCTGACCCCTCCCCGCTGTGCAGTTACGTGGGTGTGTGCACTGGGCTGGTTTTCTTCTCTGATGATTATTTTATTTTCCCCCCAGCTTTACTGAGGTGTAATTGACAAATAAAAATTGTGTGTATTTACCATACACAGCGTGACGTTTTGATATACCTACGGGTTGAGAAATGATTACCACAATCATGCTAATTAACATATCCCTAGCTCCCAGCAGTTTTCATGTATACAATACATTATTGTCAACTATAGTCACCTGCTGCACAATAGATCTCCATCACTTGTTCATCCTGACAGGTGACTTTGCAGCCTTTGACCAGCGTCTACCCATCTCATCCCCCTTAATTGATTATTTTAAAATAAAGCAAAATAGGTAGTTGTAGTTTTTCAGTCTGTGTTTTGATACAGGCTCCTCTATGTTCTGTCAGTTGAGTCTCCCACGTGACCAAAGACACACGTTTGTAAGAGGGGGAGCTGGAGTGAGGGGTACAATCGTAGAGACGGCCTGCATTTTAATGTGCTTTCCCTGTGACCTGGCAATTCTGCCTCTCGGTGCTCATCCTAGAGAAACACACACGTGTGCAAACACACACGTGTGCAAAACACAGGCATGTGCACGTGTGTTTGTCCTAGACTTGTTGGTAATAGATACGTTATCTATTTATCTCCAGTAAATCTGGAACAAACACGCTTGCGCACACACACATACATATATATACACGCATACACACACACACAGTAGAGAGACAGAGAGAGAACAACCTTAATGTCTCCTAGTAAGGAAATGTCTAAATAAACCAATGTCTCCATGCCCTAGAATATAATGCTGCAGGTAAAAACATAAATCTAGAACTAGGTATGGTGGTGTGTGTCTGTAGTCCCGGCTACATGGGAGGCTGAGGTGGGAAGATCCTTTGAGCCCAGAAGTTGGAGGCCAGCTGGGCAGCATAGCAAAACCCTGTTTCTAAAAACAAAAAACAACCCCCCACCCCCATAAGTCTATATGTGCTCAAGGATAGGACTCCATGATATATCAAGTATGATACCACTTAATATCAAAACAAAATCCTGCCCAACCCAACCCATGACTGTCACACAGAAACTCTGGGCAGAGGGACATCTTTATCGTCTCTCTATCTCTGTTGCAGCTCTGGCACCTAAGTAGCTGCTTTGGGAATAGCATCAGTTTCAGGAAATTTATGACTTAACTGAGTTTGCTATTATTATGAGGATTAAGAACTAGGCCCGAAGTTGATTCTTTCTCAGTGCTGAACTGGACAACAGCGTAGCTGGCAAACTGTAGCCCGTGGGCCAAATTCTCTCTGTCATCTGTTTTTGTAAATAAACTCTTATTGGAACACAGCCACGCCCATTTGTTTATGTACTGTCTGTGGCTGCTTTCTGTATAACAGCAGAGTTGAGTAGTTGCAACAGAGGCCATGTGGTCTGCAAAGCCTAAAATAGTTATTATCTGGCTCTTTACAGAAAAAGTTTATTAACCCTTGTCCTAAGCCCTTCTCCCAGACCAGCCCCATTTCTTCCAATACCTGGGGCAAATGGAAAGGAATTAGTTCTTTCTGCTGCTTCAGAGTTTGGGAGAGCTGTTGTAGAATGCCTTGTTTCCTGAGTGCATCTCCTACCCTCCACCCCCAGCAGACTGGTCCCCAAGGACAGGGACTCCTCTATCCTGGTGTCCTCAGGGTCTGGCAGGATGCTGGCACATTGCAGCTGCTTAATGCCTACGCAGTGGATAAATACGTCAATGAAAAGTATAAAAAAGAGAGAGTCACCTTCAGGCTCTTGCCTTTGGGCAGTCTGTTTAGAGAGCACTTACCGGAAATTAAGGAAATCTGCTAACCCGAATGAAACGGCCAGTTGTATAATGCAAAGGGCCAGCAAATGGTTCATGGGGCTAGTGGCTTCATGGGTGAAAAGACAGTGTCTTGCCTCCCTTAACAGAGGGCTCTAGAAGGTGGCCCATCTTGCCGTGAATGCCTCTGCCCCACCGGGTCAGGCACACATATCCCTGTCACTCCAGGACTTTCCCAGGGACTGGGTGGTCTCGAGTTTGCTTTGGCAGGGATCTCCATCGGGTGCCTGACATCTGATTTTTTTAGGCTGTCGTAGTAAATGCAAGGCTGCCATGAAAGAGGAGACTCTGGTCTGGCGGGAACGGAGGGCAGACAGTGAACACGATTCTCTGTCCCGGAGAAAGAACCTGGCAACTGGGTTAGCATTTCCAGAAGGGTTTTTTTGTCTGATTCACAAGCTAATTTCAGCAGCAGGGTGATTATCTAGAACAATGCGCCACACAGAGTGGATCCCTGACAAGCTGAGATGTTAACTTCAGGAGGAATCCCTTATTCAGGCCTGACCGGAGCGGGGAAACGTAACAACTGTGGTGTGCGGCCTGCCCAGGTTTGCCGGGCCGCCCCGTGGGGGAAGTGGCTTCTGCTTTCTCTTTGAACAAGGACGGAGGGTGAAGGGCTGGGGTGGGGAGGGAAGGATTAACCCCCCCCCGTTTGTTCTATAATGGGGATATTCATCTTGCCTTGTGGAGGGGGGTCTTTTATTGGAATGAAAAAGTTTCCCCCATGCAGTATTTATCAAAAGGTGCCCTTATGAGGCAGAAAGAAAGGAGGAGGGAGAGAAATCCTTCAGAACAAGAGTCGGAGAATGAGAATACATGCTAAATATCTGAAATGAGAGGGCGACTTGAGTTTGGCGAGCTTGGAGGGAGAGTCCGCCAAGTGGCAGGGTGCGGAGGGGCCGAGCCCCTCGGTGGGCCCTGCAGCTCGGCCTGGAGCCGGGCCGTCCATCAGGAACACAAGCCTCCAGCCGGGCGGCACAACGAGAGCTTTGGGATGCTAATGGCCCTTTAGGAATGCTAAATGGAGCATTTCTGTCGCAACAAAGGGGCAAAATGAGGGGAGAAAGGAATTTTAGTTTTGAAGTTTCCTTAGGGGAGGGCCAAACAATGGCGGTTTAAATGGACAGTGTAAAAGTTTTATCTGTGTTATGAAAAAGAGGAATAGAGTACACATGGCCTCTTGGCAGCATCTTGGTTGGGTTAAATGGTGAACAGAGCAGCTCACGGAAGCTGGACTGGAATTTGCTGGGTTTCAGCCTTGCTGGGCAAAGGGCCACATGTTGATTTGAGGACCACTGGTGGGTCCCATCTGATCGGAGACATGTCTGCCGGTCTTGCGGCGTTCATTCATGCACTCAGTCATGCGGTCCGTTGGCTTGTGCGTCCTCTCATCCATTCAGGACTCATCCATTCACTCGTTCTACCTGCACCCAGTCACTGAGCACCCACCGTGTCCGGGCGGAGTCCTAAATGCTGCCCACATCGTGACGATGGAGCCAATGTCAGGTAGTGGTGGGAGGGTAGCGATGAGACAGGCGCCAGGGGAGGCCTCTCTGAGGAGGCGCTATTTGAGCTGAGGCTGGAGGAGATGGGAGGTGAGAACATTCCAGGTCAAAAGAATAAGCAGGGAAGTCCTGAGGTGGGGGGAGCTCGCCATGTTTGAGGAATAGAAAAGGCCCGTGGGGAGGAAGGGGAGAGAAGAGGAAGGCAGGAGGGCTGCGGTCGTGTGGCACAGGGAGGAGTTTGGATTTTAGTCTGAGGCCTGTGGGAGGCCAGGCAAGGGTTTCAGGTAGGATGGTGGATTGTCTGGTTGCAGGATAATGGGGACAACGTAGAAGCAGGAAGGGCCTGGGACAGAGGACCTGCCTTAGAGTACCCCGCAGTGGGTCTGATCCAGCTGCTCATCAGCCTCTGCTGCAGTGTATCGGGTGCTGAGTGACAGCCCGGGGCAGTTTGGGGCCGAGGAAGGACACCCTTGTGGTGTGGGGCACCATCCTGTGCACAAGCAAGGCCACGAGGCCACTCGCTGGGAACGTGCCGTGCTCCCACAATGCGACACGACACGTAAGCGCTTAACCCATCTTGCCTGGGCTCTGCTCTGAGTCCGGAAGTGGGACTTCCAGCCTGCAAGGTGTAGTGGCTTTGGCGTGGTCGGGACCCAGGATGAAGAGCTGCTGCAGAGACGAGGTAGGGAAAGAATGCCTGTGTGCTTGTGCGACTGCCGTGTGCTCCACTCTGGTCAGCGTGGCAGAGACCCCTCTGTGACATTACGGGGGCTGCCTTTACAGGGCCCACCTGCTTTTTGGGTGCTTTCTGTCCTTAGGATCCTTTCTGTATTCAAAATCTTACGTGGAAACTCAGTGGTGAAAACAGGTAACAGTCAAGCTGCTCTGAGGAAAGACGGTGTTGTTGAGGTGGGGGCTGGAGGGTATCATCTTCCCCCCCCCCCACCGCCCTGTCATTCCCTCCTCACCCACACTCCACCCCCCAGCATGACCAAAGGACACACACAGTTTGTAAAGAGAGGTCTGGGACCGGCCTACACAACCTTATTTTTGACCTCTTTGGATTTACTATATAAACAATAGGCAATTGGGGGGGTGTCAGCTGAAATAATTTCATCACTTAATCCTCAATTTTCCATGTGACTGGTTGATTGCACACAGATCCCGTGACCCTGAGTCTGTTTCCCAGTGATTGCCCAGGGTTATCATTGTCTTTGTTTGCTTTTTGCTCTTCCTGGTGGTTTGTGTTGCAGGGGCAATTTCGTGACCTGCCTGCCTCTTGGTGACCTCCTTCTCACTCTGGTTAATACACCTTTGTCTCCCTGTTTTCATTGATTTCTCAGGTATTTTCCATTCTGTAATACTTTGGCTGCCATTTCTTCCTTGTTTTTATAATTCATCTGCTGGTTGCTGTTTACAAAACATCCCCATTAAACCAGCAAGCGGGAAGGCGGAATTGTTGGCCCTTAGTGAAGCCTCATTGACTGGCCTCATGATCAGGTTTGAGAAGTTCCTTGTAGGGAATTTTCCAGAAAATTACACATGGCTTCTTTAAGTATAACACTTTTAATTTCATCTTAATCATTTTGAATAACAATCTTTCTGAAATGTATTTTATATTTATCTGCCATTTTTTTCTTTTTCTTTTGTTTGAGATGGGGTCTTGCTCTGTCACCCAGGCGGGAGTTCAGTGGTGTGATCATAGTGCACTGCAACCTCAAACTTGTGGGCTCAAGTGATCCTCCTGCCTCAGCCTCCCAAGTAGCTGGGACTACAGGCCCACACCACCACACCTGGCTAATTTTTCTTATTTTTTGTAGAGATAGGGTCTCACTGTGTGGTCCAGGCTAGTCTTAAACTCCTGGTGTCAAGTAATCCTCCCACCTCGGCCTCCCAAAGTGCTGGGATTACAGCCACTGTGCCTGGCCTATCTGCCTTTTTAAACAGAGCTGAAACATAATCTAACTTTTCCTTAATGACTCAGGTCATTTATATGAACATTCATTATTGCATCATATTGAATATAGTGTATGGGCATGTGTAGGGCTCTATGTTCTGGCCTTAAGTGGTCTCAGATGACAAAGTCTTAAGAATTAGCCTTGTCTGTTAAAAGTCTTACTTTTCTTATCCATAAAATGAAGATAATTATACCTATCTTATGGAATTTTTTAAAGGATTAGGACGTACAAAAGATTCTTGCCCCATGGTAAGCACTCCAAAAAACAAAACAAAACAAAAAAAAGCAGTTAACAAGAAGAATGTAAATTAGTAGTAGATGCTAAGATGCTCGACGTTTTCCATCCTGAATTCTTTTACTGGGTTTGACCATTTTTATGTTTTTGCACCCCAGGTGCCAGGAAGCCACTGTCAACCCCTACTCCTAGTGTTCGTCTTTAAGGAGTTGAGGGAAGACAAACATGAGAGAGGCTGATGATGTAGTGGTTTAAGAGCCCATGTTTTGGAGTCAGACTCCCTGAATTCTAATCCACGCTCTTCCACTTCCTGGTCATGTGACTTTGAGCAAATTCCTTAACTTCTGTGCATCTCAGTGTCCTCATCTGAAAAATGGGGATAGTAATGGTCCCTATCTCAGAGGGCTATTATGAACATTAAATAAGTTAATACATGTGAAGCACTTAGAACAGCACCTGGCACACAGTAAGCCCCCTACATTATCATGCATTGTGATGTCCACCCGCTATGTGGCAGGCACTTGCGAGAGCCTTGGTATACTATGGAGGTGACTGAGCTGTGGCTCCTGCCCACAAATAACCCTGGGGAAAATAGAGTATGTACAGATTTCAGAACTTACGCAGGTCCTCAAAAAACTAAACATGGAATTGCTATATGATCCAGCAATGCCACTCCTAGGTATATAACCAAAAGAACTGAAAACAAGTATTCAAACAACGAATTTTCATGAATGTGCATAGCAGCATTATTCACAATAGCTAAAAGGAAGAAACAACCCAAATGTCCATCAATAGATGACTGGATATACAAAGTGTGGTATGTTGATCTATGAAATACTGTTCAGCCATGAAAAGAAATGAAGTACTGATATATGCTACAGTGTGGATGAACCTCAAAAACAATATGCCAGGTGAAAGGAGCCAGACACCAAGGTCATGTATTAGATGATTACATTTATGTGAAATGTCCTGAATAGGCACATTTCAGGTGGTTACCAGGGGCTGAAGGAAGGAGAAATGGCAAATGACTGCTTAATGGGTATGGAGTCTCCTTTGGGGGGTGCCAAAAATGTTTTGGAACTAGACAGAGGTGATGGTTGTACAACATTGTGGATATACTAAATGCCACTGGATTGTATACTTTAAATGATAAGTTTTATGTTAAGTTTTATGTTATGTGAATTTCACCTCAATTAAAAACAACGACCCAGGCAGATGGGAAGACCCAAGAGGCCAAGTTCAAATAACTGGGGCCATGTGCAGCTGAAGGAGCAGATCTGGGAGCACTAGGGCCAAGGAGGGGAGTGTCAGAGTGACAAGAATGGCATCTGTTAGAGGAAACTGGGCATACTTCATACAGTGTGCATGTTTGCAAATGTGTGCATATTTATACAGACTATTGGCCATTATTATGGGTAGGATATATGAGGATAAAAGTACAGTTGATCCTTGAGCAACACAGTTTTAAACTATGGAAATCCACTTTTACACGGATTTTCTTCTGCCTCTACCACCCCTGAGGCTACAAGCCCAACCCTCTCCTCTTCCTCCTTCTCCTCTGCCTACTCAACGTGAAGATGACTAGGATGAAGGCCTTTATGATGATCCACTTCCACTTAATGAATAGTAAATATACTTTCTCTTCCTTATGATTTTCTTAATAGCATTTTCTTTTCTCTAGCTTACTTTATTGTAAGAATGCAGTACATAATACACATGCAAAATATGTGTTAATGGACTGTTGATGTTATTGGTGAGGGTTTGGTCAACAGTAGGCTATTAGTAGTTAAGTTTTTAGGGAGTCAAAAGTTATCCGTGGATGTTCAACTGCTTGAGGGTTGGCACCCCTAACCCCTGTGTTGTTCAGGGGACAACTGTGTATGTTATGGCAGAAGATAAGCAGTAGTCCAAGGTGATTGTGTTAACTGCCAAGTAAATGGTACCCATGATGGGCTTTAGGACATGTGCTGTAGACAGCATGGGAAGTCATAATGCTTTTTGTAGAACACCAGATTATTTATTGTTTTTGTTGTTAGCCAGCTAGCACTCAAGTGGGATAGATAGCAAGGAGCGAGCAACAAAGTTTTAGGAAAAAGGTGTAATTTAAAAAGCATAAAATTGAAATAATGACCCCACCACAGTGACTGCAGTTGAATCACCTTGGGTTGTTTGCTTTGCAGTGGGGAAAGACTGCCCTGTTCTTTTGCAGTGAGAGAGCACTCTGTTGGTCCAACCAACAGAGCTCTGAGGTTCCCAGGGAGGTGAAGGCCTGGTAGAAGAGGGAGGGGAGGGCTCAGTCGCGGGTACCTTTCCTGGAAAGTAGAGGACTTTGAGTGGCAGTGGAAGAGTGCGGTGAGAAAGGTAGTTGATTCTAGGCAGGTGAGTGGATGTGTGACGATGGCTCAAAGGGTAAGGGTGGAGTGGCCTTTCCAGGGAACATCTGTTGCTGAGACAGTCTGGTTAGAACTAGGCTAGCATTGGGAGCGTGGTGGGGGAAGGAACAGACAGGCGTGGACAAGGTGGTGGCCAGGCTAAGGAATGCGGGGTTTATCGAGGCAAGTGGTTGTCACATTTTGGCATGCATCAGAGTCACAGATTGCTGGGTCCTTCCTCAGAGATTCAGTAGGTTTGGGGTAGGGCCCCAGGATTTGCATGTGTAACAAGTGCCCAGGTGGTGCTGATACTGCTGGGCTGGGAACCACACTTTGAGAACCACTGATAGGCGATGGGGATCCAGGACCAATTTTTAGCAGGGGACAAGCTTCATGCAATGTTGTAAATGGTGGCCACTGGGTATGGCTGTAAGAGCAGTAACTCAGTAAGTCAGGTGGTTTAGTGAACCAATCCTGTATCTCAGTAGATTTTTAGTTTCTGATGCTCAGACTGCTAACAAAAATCTTTAAGGGCATTGTTATATTTTGACAACCACAGACTTCCTTGGAATGAAGTTGTCCTAACTCCATATTAGGGGCCATGGCCCCTAATAAAAGATTTTTATCCTCTTCCTGGAGAAGCAATCTAGAAAAATGCTGTTTCTGTGCCTAAAGTGTTGGGATTTTCAGAATGGTTTCATGAGTTATAGGGACACAGAGCAGAATATTTGAACTTAAACCGTTTCTGGAAATTTTAGGCTGTATGGTTACTGAGCCAGAATATTTTTTGACACATTTTTGTGAGACCCCTATCCAGTCTTCCCGTACAGAAATATGGCTTCTCCAGGTGTGCATTTAATACTTGCTTCTTTGCAGGCAGGGAAACTTTTAGCTAAGGAAAAAAGCCCTCCTACCTTTGGTTTCAAAAGGTTTTGAAATGCTAATTCACAGCCATGAAATATTCTGACAGCCTGGAATGTTATTCAGGGCAATCAGGCACCTTGATTATTATAGAAGTGTGAAAGGTAAATTGCTGCTACCCAAGAAGTCACCCAGCTTTTCAAGAGAAAGCTCAGAAAAATAGCACAGAAAATTATGTTCAGGGATTACATTTCATGTACCATGTGATAGGGTGATATGAACCCAGGGTGTCTGTAGGTGTGACAATGTCAACTCGTAGTAGAAATCTAACAGCATTTGCCGGCATTGCCCTTATGTTAAAAAAAAAAAAAAAATACAGGGTTGTGGCAAACATTTTCAGATTTTGTTATATGCCTATCTAAAATCTGAAAGCACATCCTGAACTACTACTTTTTGCATTTTCCACTAAGAAATCCTGCCCTAAAGATGAGACTGTCAATATCTTTTTTCTTTTTTTAAAGGGAAAGACTATTTTTCATTTATCTTGTAGTCTCTTATAGGTAGTATCATGAATGATTTAAAGATTTGTTCTCTTTTTGCCACAATAAGCACAAAGTGGTGTTTCTCCATGGTCCAAACTCAAAGGCAGGGTTTACTCTATAATCCAGAGGTTCCACACTCAGCTATGAACGAGGTGAGTACAGGTGCTGAACAGAGTGGAGACTATTTTTTGGCCATGGCTGGTGATGTCTGCCTCCAGGAAGCAGCTGTTGTCACAGCCAGCTGCTTATGAGAATGAGGGAAATCCAGCTCAATCGCTTTTCCATACTGGGTTTTCCAGTATGATTTATTTATTTTTTCAATCATTAAGTAAGAAATACAGAGGCTTCTAGTTATACAGGTCCCTCATTTGACTATTGCTTGTTCAAAGTCTAGCGGGTAGTTGTATTAATAGTTTATTGGAGAAGTAGGGATTATGTTGCTTTGTAGGTATATAGAAACCAGGCAGTCGATGGGGAAATGTGTGTTGAGGAATACTCCTATTTACTTTGCTGATTACGGTGGTTGGTTAGGGCTGTGTGCACATAGATCCAAGCATCCATCCACTTCCTGCTGCACCTTCTCTCCTGGCTCTTCCTGCTCTAACGGACCTCCACAGGTAGGAGCTCACTCCAGGATTCTCCCCTCTCTTCATTTTACACCCTGTCTCTGTGAATGATCTCAGCTATTCCCTGGGCTTAGCATGAAGCCATGCCACGCCTCTCCGTTTTACCTCTCCAGCCCTGGCCTCTCTCTGAGCTTCAGACCTGCACTTGGATGTCTAACGGGCACCGCAGACTGCTCAGGCCAGACACCTGGGAGAGCCATCCCGAATTCCTCTTTCATTCACTCCCTACCCTCATCATGTCACCACTGATCAGTACTCTTTCTCCCTCGGTCTGTTTCTTGTCGTCTCTCAAACTAGTGATACCAAGTCAAGTCACCGTACACCTGGAAGGCTGTGGTAGCCCCCACCCTGGTCTCCTGCTTCCGCTAGCGCCCCGG
This sequence comes from Lemur catta, assembly GCF_020740605.2. Lineage (NCBI taxonomy): Eukaryota > Metazoa > Chordata > Mammalia > Primates > Lemuridae > Lemur > Lemur catta. The sequence goes on from NC_059142.1 coordinate 11,428,815, forward strand.
TGAGATCCATTTGCACACGACATTGGTCTGATCTTATGAAAAAGCAGCACCCTCTGCCTTAAACCCCCGAGTGGCTTCCATCACACCGCGGTACAGACTCCCTCCCTGCTGCTCTGACCCCAGCCTGCCTCTCCTTGCGTCCTGGCCACACTGCGGCCACACGGCCCTCCTGTTCTTCCCGCTCTTCTCTCTTCCTTGGGCTCGTTCGTTCTCATCCCTCAGGTTTCGGCTCAAATGCCTCAGGCAGGCCATCCCTGACCACCGGGTCTGAAGGGGTGACCCCACACACCCATGTTACTGTGGTCTCTTGTGTTCATATTTGTCCACTCGCGAAAGGCCTATCTGCTGATACTAGACTGTCATGCTGTTAGGGCAGGCACCAAGTCTGAGTTGAGGTGCTGTGCCTCAGTCCCCGGGCCAGTCCCTGGGCAGCACGTGAACTCTGCAAAACTCTGCCGTGGATGAAGGAAGGCGGGAATGACCTCGAGCAGGACCCTGTGCTGGGCTCTTTGGCTTATCAAACTGTGGCCTGTGCTCAGGTGTAAAGGAAGTATGTGGAAATTTAATTGCATTGCCACTTACTGACAGGGTCCAAGAGAAGCAGGAAAAATTAATTTAAACAAATTGTTACAATTAACAGAGTTGACCATAAAATGTACAAACTAATTTATCATTTTGCTAATCCTAGGTTCTCTGCTAGAATAGCTACCTTTATCCTGAGGTTATACCTACTCGTGTGTCTGGAGAAGGTATAAAATATATGTATTAATGCAAAATATACATATATACATGTAGGGGAGTGGAGTAGAAGGGACACTCCAATGTGGGGTATATTAACAAGTCATTAAAATATGGTTAAAATGCAATAATATGTTAAATATGTATAAGATGCAATAATAGTGTAGTATTGACTGATTAAGAAAATCACTAGTTATATTAAAGATATAAACCAGGCATGGTGGTGCGTGCCTGTAGTCCCAGCTACTTGGGAAGCTGAGGCAAGAGGATCACTAGACCCCAGGAGTTAGAGTCCAGCCTGGGCCACATAGTGAGACCATGTCTCCAAAAAAAAAAAAAAAGAGAGAGAAAGAGAGAGACATCATAGGCTTACATTCGTTGCTTTCAGTGTGGGTCAAACAGGAAATTCAATAGCGGATATACAGAATGGGGGAATTGAACCCGTGGATCATGTACGTAAGTAGTGTTGAAAGTGGCACTGTTGTAGGAGTGTGAACGTGGTAGTGACTCTTGATGTTATTAAATACACCTTCAGTAGAGCCTGGAAGTTGGGTCTGAAGCAGGAATATGTGTTCTGAAGTTTACAATGAGCCATAGAAGATGGTAAACATTTTGGATCTTAGTTTTTTGAGCCTCCTGTTACTGTGGGGTAACAGTTTTCATTATACTAAATACATCTGTGAGTGCAGTAAGTGTGTTTCGTTTCCATGCACTCTGGATGTGTTTGTTCACACGCCCATTGTGCATTTGGAACACTGTCCCCAGCACTGCCCTTCTTTATGGCTCTGACTCTCTATCCCTGGCTCTTTCAGAATCAAGTCCTAACTCCTTTGTCTGGAATTCAACGCTGTTGTTGGACTGTCCCAGACCACCCATCTTCCTCACCGCTTTAGCCACCTCCCACGTCCCAGGGTGTGTGTGCTGTGTGAGCACCTTCCAGCCACTCTGTCTGTCTAGCCCCTCAACAGGTGGTGCCGGGGCGGGGGCTCCAGGCTGGGGGATGAGTGCCAAGTCCCTCACCAGGAGGCCCCTGCTCAGGTGCCGCAGCCCATGGTGCAAACCCACACATTTACTTCTGCCTCCATCGCGTTCAGGTTGTGTCTCCAAGCTCAGTGCCTAGGGGGCCTCCTGAATGTCTCCCTCATCAGAGACACTTAATAACTATTTATTGACTGGATGTCAATAAACGTCCAGGCTAAAAGGTAATCGATTGGGTTAGAGAAATACCTCTTCTTTGCGACTAGACTGTGTTCTTCTTTGTTTTTTATAGGACTTTTCTCATGTTAGACCTTTGGGAGGGAGCAGTATATCAACCTCAAATTTCCCGGGGGAGATCTAAGACACAGGAGGGGGAGTGGCTGGTTTCCAAACCACACGGCAACGGCATAGACCGACCTAGCTCCCCCTGGCTGGCACCTTGCACCCTGGAAGTGCGTCCACCCCCTGTGAGCACAGGGATCAGCTTGTCTGCTCTTCAAAGCAGGAAGCTGAGTTTTCCTATCCTTGCAAAGAGCTCTGGCTTCCTCCACCATTTCTGAAGACTTGGTACCAGGAGTGCCATGTTGATGAATTTCACAATCCTGTGGGGATAGTGGGCTGCTAAAACATGTTTCCAAACTGTTCAGTTGGAACCTTTTAGACACGAGGATCTCACTTCCCCTCCCAGGAATTTTCCTATTAAAACATTTTAAAGGTCTATTCAACTAGTTTATAGTTAATGGGAATTTTGAAAAAATGAGTGGAAATTAAGTTTTAGGGACCTTTCTTTATGGTCTTCTTTAATGATCAGTTTAATTTCCACTTTACTGGCCTTTTGTTATTCCAAAGCAGAAGAACTAACTTTTTTTTTTCCTTTCATATTTCATAATGAGGAAATCCTCAGCAGACTCTGTGTATAAACTATTTTGGTTTGACTCTGGATTAATCACTTTCGCTGTGTTAAAAACAAAATAATGGAGCCAACGAGATCATTTCCTTTTCAAAAGCAGGTTGAGTCTTCTGAGCAGCATCTTCCCTTAAACTTCTCGTGTTCTTCACCGAGGAGGCCTTACCTTGTCTGCACTTTAGGGACTCAGCTTCTTGTCACCAGCTGGGACTTGGGGACAAAAGGACCAATAGGTGGGAGCTACTTGATGTGAGAATGTGAAGTGCTGGAGGACGAGTGTTGCTGGGGCTTCTAGTTGCTCCTGAGGAAAAGACTGGTGAGGTTGACCCCACATGCACAAAATGTTTGAAGTTCTGATCTCCTGTTTGTGGCCAAGATGTGTTGTGCCTTTGCCTTCCTTTGTGAGTGTACCAAGACCCCATGTTGTGCCACGGGCCAAATGCACCACCCACAGATCATCCTCCGGATTGAGAGAATAGCCACAAACTACTCCTGGAAAGAGTTTGGTGGGTAACCCAGAAATCAGCAGGCAGCCTTTGGGGAGAGAAGGGCGAGCTCGTTTAGTAACGATCCCCAGCACGTGGCCGAGAACTGTCACGGGCAGAGCCCACTGGGCACCCTGCACCCCCATCTTCTTCTTAGTAGGCTCTGTAGCCTCGTGGGCTAAGAGGTTGTGCCAGAGTGACTGAGTTCAAACCCTAGCTCTACCACATTTTAACTCTGTGACTTTGAGCGTGTTGTCTCAGCCACTCCGTGACTCAGTTTCTCCTTCTGTCTGTTGGAGGTGGTAGTGACTGCTGTTAGATGAGTTGGTTCGAGTGCTTGGAACAGTGTTTGGTTTATAGCAAGTGCTCAATAAATGTTAGCTATGACCCTTCTGGGTGGATTTCACTTCAGACTCTGGTTAGGACGACTCAGAAAATTTCTCCCTCCAGAAAGGAAAGTGTTTTACTGTTGTCCAAACTTACCTCGCTATTTAGGGAGGTCACAGAGGCACAGGAAGTAGACTGAAGCAGTCATGGTTCTTTGAGCCCAACTCCCTAAGACTTTGGAAAAGTGAAGTATGATGAAAAGATGGAGTTGGCACCTCAGCCTCCTGCCTCCTGGTTCAGCACTGTGGCCATGAGTCTAAGCTGCCACTGATTTGGAGCTCTCTTAAGAGACGTGTGCTTTGTGGAGCAAAGCCATCATTTTGTGGAGGCTGGACCCACAACTGGGTCTTCCCAAGACTTCTGGGATACACTGTGTCAGACTGTGCCTGTGCTGTGTGGCCGCCACGTTGCTTCCCACAGAGCCTTTCTGTGGTCCACAGCTCTCCCCACTCCCTGCAGACCTCACTTCCTCCAACCTCTTGGAACTTTCTGGATTGAGAGAATAGCCACAAACCACGGAGGCCAGGACGCTGAGGATCCAGCTCTTTTTCACCTCCGTCAGCTGCCGTGAGGGAGCCTGCTCTCTCTGGGGACACACATCTATTTTTGGTGCAACACATATCAGCTGAGCACTGATACCCTTGGACAGAGAGATTTTCTTTAGCATTTCTCAAGCATTTAAAGAGCAGCCTCTGGAACTGCCGTATTAAGCTCCTGACATGGTCCAAAGCTTGCCGTAAGCCTGTTTTGATCACTTTCCTAATATAATGATATCTCTTCACGTTCTCAGTAATTAGACTCCGTAATCCCTCCATTCTACTCTGTCTGACCTTTATCTTAAATTAAACTTTTTAATATTAAGTTTAAAAACAAAAAACCCTTAAAAATGTGTTTGCAAAGAAAAAAAAAAGCATCAAAGCGAGTTACAGTTTCTAAGCCCCAGACGTGCCCTGCCTCACGGAGGCTGAAGGACTGGGCTTAGCCGGCACCCTGGAGCCGCTGTGGAGCAGCAGGTTAAGGGTGTGCCCACCTGCCTGCCCAGGCAACGGGAGACTCCACCCGCATTGTCATGTGGGGCCAACGACACTTCGGTTGTTTTCCTTACACCCTAGAAAAGGACCGAAACTGCAAACACATGTCTCCAAAGTCATGTCCAGGATCTGTTTCCCTCCAGAATTCCTAAGCTACGCTGAGTCCCAGCTTGCGATCAGAGTGGATGCTGGGGTCTGATTTGGGTGATGCGGTTGTGAGAAGTTGCCTTAAATGGCACAGTGGTCCCTATGTGTCACAGCCCCAGCAAGATACGGCAGTTTTGGCATTCCTGCAGAGGGGCAGGAGATGCTGCCTTTGTGGGGTCTGAGCAGACGTGCAAGCCTGAGAGACGAGAGGGAAGCCGGGGCTGGGAAGTGGAGCTCTGCTCTCTGCACAGCTGAGGTCTAGCAAGATGCTTTTCTGGCGAAAGTCCCAAGGGGGCCACCTTCCCTGTGTGGCCTGTCACTTCCTGGGGGTCTGCATGAAGTCCCTGGCCTCGGCTTTCCAGCTTCACACCAGCCCCCTCCCCGGTGGCCCTGGAGCCTGGGTTATTTGCTGTTTTTTCAAGTGAGCACCACACCCTTGGACTGTCTGCCAAGAAGGACCATTGTTCATGAGAATTCCTCCCTGGCTCCAGCTAACCCTTAGATGCACTATTCTGGTTTTGTGGCCCTGAATTCTTCTTTTTTTCTTTTTTTAAGCCCCACTCCACCCCCCAACTTATTCTTGCCTTCGCTCAAGCTGGCCTTCTCGTCAACCTCATTTTGTTGCCCAGAAGTCTTTTTGAGAGGTGGGCAGGGGTGCGGAGGTGAAGCTCTTCAGGAAAATCGAAGGGCCTGCATGACCTGGTCTCCAAAGCAGCTTGGCATCCCAGCCCCAGAGAGGAGGCAGGGAGGCCCCCTGAGCTCCGGCAGAGGAGGCTGGCAGGTAACCTAAGTTGGGGTGCACCGTGCAGTGAGAAGTGAGTGGGAGGTGAGGGTGGGGTAGGAACAAGAGGGGGAGGAGAAGGTAGGCTACAGAATGAAAACCAATTATTTCTCCCCCCAGAATTGAGCTGATTAACCTGTAGAAATGGTGGCCCTGCCAAGCCCAACTTCCTTGTTTCCAGAAACCTTGGCACCGTGGCTCCGTTTCTGGCACAGGCCCATCCTCAACAGGGGAACCAGCAAAGCAGCTGCTGTGATTTTCTTTTTCCTCTCAGTTCTGGCAATCCCAAATGGGACTGTTTACTTTTTTCTTCCCCTTTCCTTCCCCACCCTCCTGTAGCAGGGAGTTGGTTCTGGTTAATGTTGAAGATCATAACATGATTATCCCAAAGTCTCATGAAATTAAATCACTTTTCTTCAAAGAGAAAGGGGTGTGGGGGGGGACCGTCTGGCTGGTAGGCCAGCGAGGGATGGGCGGATATTGAAAGCAGGTTGGCAGCTGCGCTTCCCTTTGCACGGCGGAGGCCCGGCCAGGCCCAGGCAGCCGTGTACGGGGGCCGGCTTTGCAAACAGTGGCTCAGAGGAGTCGCTTCTCCCACCTGGGCCCCAGACACCTGTCTCCTGAGCGCAGACTCGGAGGTGGGAGGTGGAAATCAGAGCTTCGGGTGAAGGTGGGTGCAGGGTGGTTCAGAGAGCTGAACCTGAACGTGAGTCATCTGGGAAGAAATCGAACTCTTTGAGCAACTCCCCATGAGAGTTGTTCTCCATCACCTCCCACCCTGGGAGTTCAACAGGTCAAGACACAAATTTTAGGGCAACTTTCCCATCAGAATAGCCCAGGATGGAAATCTCCGTCTTTACAGGCAGGGCACTGACTTCAGTGGTAGGCTGGGGTGTGTGTGTGCGTCTTTCCTTGGAGCAGATTTTCCCAGACTCATTAGACTTTACAGGTTAAGGGGACCGTAGAGAGCATCCAGCATCGGACCCCCGACCCAGTGCAGGAATGCCCTGTACACTTAACCTCAACAAAGAATGCTTAGCCTTTGCTTCGTCCCCTCCAGGGACAAGTGTCCACTCTCTTGAAAGGCCAGTCCTAGGAGAGAAAATCTAGGAATTGCACCTGTTGATCCAGGTTGTGCCTTCTAGGGACATGGGCAGTAGTGGTCCAGCTTGGTCAGTGCCTGGCTTGGAAAGTGCTTTCTGTGAGTGTGGCTTTGTCTTTGGCATGGGCAGCCTGTTGGGGTTCTCAGTTTTCCTTGGTGCAGCAGGTTCAGCGCTCCCTCCTTTGGTATCGTCCTGGGCTGTTGCCCACTACTGCTCAGCAGTATTGCGAGGGAAATAGGAAAGTGGGAAGCCACTTAGAAACAAGACCTGGAAGAAGGGTGATTCTTGTTGACAGGGTCCTAGCACTCTGACCTCTTTGTTTGGGGACAGTGACCAGCGCTGGAGGCCCAGGGATCAGTGGATATGTTGAGTGAAGACTTTAGGGGGTTGGTCTGCTGGAGCCTAGAGCCAGAGGGCACCACTCAGACAACGAAGGGAACACGCGGGAGAAGGCGGTGGTATGGCCACTCGTGGCACGGAAATCGAACCAGCGCAGGAAGGAAACTTGACGTTGGCGAGGCGGCTTCCCGCAAGACATCGTGTAAGTTCAGCAACTGCATTTTTCTGAGGGATTAGGGATGGGATGCGGCCAGCTCGCTCCGGTTGGAGCTCGGTGCTGTGACTCATTCTCATCAAAAGGGTCACTGAGCGTCTCTCTGCGCGTGGCCTCGGGCTGAACTCCTCACCTGGCCAGCCTTCTCGAAAATGTGTGTCATTCCTTGTGAGGCAGAGCCATGGAGCGGGTGAGCGAGTGTGCAAATCAGTGGAAATTCATCTCCACCACTGGAAAAACAACTCCAAGTTCATGACTTGTTGGCTTCAGAGGTGTGACTGTAAAGAATGGAGCTGATTTTTTTGTTTTTCACCAAGCAGACCCAAGCTGACAGATCCAGAGGAGTGTCCTGTCCACTTTAGTAGCCACCTTGGGCAAAACACTTCTTCCACTGGCATGGAGGACTGTTTTACCAGCCCCCTGGGGGAAAGCCAGTCTTGTTACTTCACAGCCACGGCCAGTTTTTATCCAAAAACAACATCACCCAAGCTTGATCCCTGAGCCTGTTCACCAGATTTGACACCCAAGGGTTGGGGCTGGATGCAAAAGTCCTATCCAGGTCCAGGGGGTGAGGAGCTGCCACCATCTGGGATATTCAACAGTTCCTGAGGGCAGCTCCCAAAGACAAGTCTCAGGAGTGTTTTGGGCAATGGTGGTGCTGTTGGAATAAATGAGCAGTCCTCACCCTGCCTTTCCCAATACCCAGTGGTCTTACCCAAAGGAATGTGTGTATGTGGATATGGAATGTCCTAGCTTGTTAGAAATCCAACCTCACCATGTTATGGACAGGCCTAGCTGATTTGTGTACCAGAGTTTCTCCAAGAGGCAGTATAGTACAACGATTAAGAGCATGGACTCTGGAGCCAGACTATTTGAGTTCAAATCCCAGCCCCACCACATAGAGATGGTATAGTCTTTATCAAGTTACTGTTCTCTCTGTGCCTCACTTTTCTCATCTATAAAATGGGGCTCTATGAGAATCATGTCTGGTTGGTGTTAGGATGAGTTGACCTTGGCAGGTGGCAGGAATGAAAAGGGAGGGCCTCTCAGCATCCTTTGGTTCCTTGTCATTGCCTCCCTTAGCTGCCGTGGCAGGAAGAGCCTTTGAGAACCTCTGGGACTTCAGCCCTGTGGCCTCAGGCTAGGGCCGGGTGTAGCCCTGGAGGTGTGGCCTGGGCCAGGCCCAGAGCTGCAGGGAAGAGGCAGGACAGAAGTGATGGGAAAACATGTTTCCTTAGCGAAAGAAAACAAAAACAAAAACACAACACCTTAGAATGGGTCAATGCTTAGCAAACTCTCTTCAGTTAACAAAATCCTGCATGAAACCTTAGTAGACAGAGCAGAAGAAAGCAGAGTTGCTTAGGCTGAAGTTAGGGAGACCCCATGGGCTGGTCCACTCCTCAACTCCAGGGTAGCCCTTGAGGTGAGGTCACCAAATCCTGGGGCCCCTTGAGGTAGTTTTTAAAAATTGCTGGTCAGAGAGGTGAAGTGGCTGCCCAAGGTCGCTCAGCTGCCCTTGTTTGTGGGAGCTGATTTGAGAGCCTGATCCCTGTGGAAGATGAACAAACCTACTGTGCCCTTTAAGCCTCATGCCAGCCACCACCTTCATTACCATAAGGGCGGCCTTATGTCCAGGCAGAGTAGATTCTGCAGAAGCCTCCGTCCACCCCACTCTGTATGTACACTGACCACTGCTGGGAATTCCTTAAAGGCAGAGGAATGGGGATGCCTGGACATGTCCCCTTAGGATCCCTGCTTTAGACTAGCTCACAGTTTCTCAGCCTTCACCATGTCTAACAATTAGAGTCCAACAGAAATATACAGAACCATACACACTGCACTTTTATTGGTGATATAAGTGATTTTCTAGGGTATTTTGACAGTTATTTTCACCTCCTATGTGGCTTAATCAACCACCTGCCACCACCCAGGGAAGGATGACCCTAAGTGAGGACCCAGGTCCTGTCTCTACTGTCTGAGGTGCTTTCTTGCTAGGGGGGCTCCCCCGTGCTTATTCTGGCAAATCCAGTGTAGACCCATCATCATTTTTCTAAATCAATGTGATTTAGAGTATCTTGATGCCCCGTTAGGTGTCTCAAGTGTGAATCTGGGCATTTTGTTCACATCTGGGCATTTGTAGTCAGAGGGGAGGATGACATTTGTGAAGCTGAAACCTTGGCCACACTGCTGCTCTGCTTTCTATTTGGGTAAATGTGTGCTGCCTCGTTCTGCAGCCGGTGACGGTCTGACAGGTGGGTGAACGTCAGATTGGCCATTGTCTCATCTTGGAATTAACAAAAGGAAGAGACAGAGGAAAGAACTGATAATAGCTGGAGATATAACGTCTCCAAAACATGGACAACCAGCCCCAACTTTCCAGTGGGAAATGGAAAGATTCAAAAATAAAAAAAAAAAGAAAAGAAAAGAAATGGAAGTGGTGATGTAGATTTTGGCCAGGAAGAGGGACAGGGTTTGGGGCTACATGTTGTTTGAGGAGCAGACCCAGGAGAACAGAAGTTCAGATAAATTGGAGGTGAGAGGGAAGGCATCCAGAGGCAACAGGATGTCGGAGGTGGAGCAGCGGGCTGAGAATCAAAAGCCTTGGTTGCCAGTTCAGGCCACACCATCAGCTCATTTTAGCACTTCGAGCAAGTCACGTCACCTTTCTGAGCCCCAGTGTCCTCACCTGTAAAATGGAGATAATAATCCTGGCTCCTTCACAAAATAGTTGCAAAGACCAAATGAACTAAGACAAAGAGGGCATACTCTATTTTTAAGTGCTGTGTGAGTAATAATAATAGATACAATGGACCTGTTAGAAACAAGTGGGGAAGGGCTGGGAAGATTAACTGCTAGTAAATTCTCCAGGAACGTTGGAAAGATGGTGGAGAGATCATTGGAGAAAATTCAGGGCAGAGGAAATGTCATATAAACCACCCATTTCTCTAGTCCTGTACAAGGTATCCGAAACCCCAGCCGGGCAGGAGAGCAAAGAATCCCTCCAAGTGGGCGTGGCAGGGCTGATGGCGGTGAACATCTGTTGGTCATCAGTTTCTGTAGAGGCTTGTGGGGCCCAGGGCGAGTGTGGAGGTCATCCCAAGGAAGAAGTTTGCCATGACAGGTTTAATTATCATTACTTGACTCTTGTGTTCCCACCCCCAGACAGCAGCTAAGCATTCCTTGTCAGCCCTCAGTATTCTGTTTGTTAATTTGTCCATCCGTCCACCTGTCTGTCTATCCGGGCAACAAAGATTGACTAAGCCCTTGCTCTGCATCAGGCGCTGCGGTTGGTGATGGAGGAGGATGCAGTGGTGAGCTGAAGAGTGGTGGTCCCTTGCCTTCATGGGGCTCATGGTCCAGTATGGAGTTAGATGGGTGGGTATCCTAAGCTGTGATGGAGCAACCGGGGAGGCAGAGGTTGCTATCCAGATCCCACACAGCGGATCTCTAGGGTGGGGCGGAGGGTGGTTAGAAAACTCTGGAAGGAAGGATAGGGAAGAGTTAGCCAGATGAGAGGGGCCGCCGGTCCCGAGACGAGAGAGAGCGTGGCACAAAGTCCGGTCCGCCTCGCAGCTCGTGCAGGATGAAGCATAAACGTCCTGTCTCCTGGCATTTCTGGCTCCCCACTGTATTTTCAAGATGAGGACCTGAGAGTCTAGATGAATTCTGTCAGAAACTTGTTTAGCTCCAGCCTTACCACATTGTAGAGGAGCTTCTATTCTTTGTGGCTGAAGTTGTATGTTCCAGGGTACAACTTGCCGAGTGTCTCCCTCTCTAGGAGGAGTTAACCAAGGTACCCGGGCCTAGTCTCTGAGCAACCTGCAGTAACCCAGCCTGCGGGGCTCTGGGATAGAGAAACCTCCCCTGGAGTGTCCCCGAGGAAAACTTGATCAACTGAGTTGTTCTTCGGAACTTCTCAAAGACGTGCCACAGAGTCCCCTGGGCTGTATATGTGAACCTTCAGAGAGGAGGCAGAGGATGGCCCCACCCAGGGGCTTTGTGATTGGGTAGATCTGGGTTCAAATTCCAACTTTGCTACTCAGTAGCCTCATGGCCTGGGGAGTTTGCCTTTCTGAGCCCTGCAAAGTGAGGACCAGTGTTCCTTGCCTCACAGAATTTTTGTAAGGATTAAAGGAGACAGTATATGGAAGGCAGAGGGTGCCATCAGTAGTTATCATCATTAAAATTTAGCCGAGGGTAGGAAACTCATGGGAAGGCAGAGAAGCCATCCAGGAGCCGGCCAGTCCTGGACCTTCAGAGAGGTCCTATTTTTGGTCACATACAAGGAGCAAGAGCTGAGTGGAGATGTGGATCCATCAGAGTATTCATTCAGCCATCCCCTGCCCTGTGGGACCTTTGTCCCCAAAACCTGGGGAATGGTCGTTCCCTGCTCTGCCAGGGTCTCAGGCCTGAGCACACGTAGCATAGTCCCGTATCTGGGATAAGATCGTTCCTGGGCTAGGAGGGACCTTAGTGACCATGGAGACTCCCATCTTTTGCAGATTAGAAAATTGTGGCCCAGAAAATTCAACAAATGTGCCAATTTACGAATATTTATGGAGCATCCACTGCAGTAGTCCCCCTTATCTGTGGTTTCCTTTTCTGAGGTCTAAGTTACCTGCTGTCAATCGCAGTCTGAAAATAGTCAATGGAAAATTCCAGAAATAGACAGTTCGTAAGTTTTGTGGGTGTTTGTTGTGATGAGTAGCATGATGAACTCTCGTGCCATGCCACTCCATCCCGCCTGGGACTCAAATCTTATCTCTGCCTGGCATCTCCATGCTGTATATGCCACTCGCCCGGCAGTCACTGTCAAAGTATCGCAGTGCTTGTGTTCAAGTGACCCTCATTTGATTTCATGATGTCCCCAAAGCACGTTGTGCTGTGCCTACATTGATAAATTAAACTTTATCATAGATACGTCTGTATAGGAAAAAACAGTAAGTATAGTGTTCGGTACTATCCACAGTTTCAGGCGTCCACTGGGGTTCTTGGAATGTTTCCACCGTGGATAAGGGGACTTCTGTGTGTGGCAGGCCTTGTTCTGGGTGTTGGGGAGACATCAGTGAGTCAGGCAGACAAAAAGTCTGCCTGGAGCTGATGCTCTGGAGAAGTGACGCAGTTTGCTCAAGGTGACAGGGTTAAGTCCCCTTTTTAGACTTCTCGTTTCCTTGAAACCCGTTCTTTGGAGTACATGGAAACTGACTTGGGAGGTCTGGGGCTATAGCCAGCTGGAGAGAAATGCAACATCTAGGGACGCTCCCGGTGGCGTCTACAGTCCTAATAGCTCCTCCCCCAACCACATCCATCCCTGGGCTCTGGGAGAGTAGACCCACTGGCAGAAAGAGGGCCCGAAGTGGCAAGGAAGCTGAAGCTTGAGGGTACATGGCTCCCAGATCCTTTGTGCGGCCTGGAGCTAAGATTGCCATAGAAGGGCATCTTCTGCAGACCTTCTGTCACTATGCTGTGGGAGCAGAACCCTGCTCAAGGAAGGCAGGGTCACTGTTCTTGGGGTGGTGGGTGCCCAGGGGGTGAGCCGCCATGGCTTGGGTGTCATCTCCTGTCCACTCTGGTGGCTTCGTCGGTATCTGAGATTCAACTTCTTCCTGAGCTTTGGGGAGCTTCTCTTCTCCTTCCCACTGTGCGGATGGCTTTGATGGTAAGTATTGTCTCTGTTTGCTTGAAGACCATTCCTTTCCTCTAGCTCCCCTTCTAGTTGCTCCTGGTCCCCACAGACACGGTTCCCAGTGGCCATGTTTCCTGGCTCCCAGAGATCTCCCCAGTTTCTTCAGCACATCATTGGAACTTTTTAACTGAGGTAACCAGTGACCTTGGTAGCCAATGCGGTGGCCCTGCTTGAGCTCTCTTTGGGTACCTGGACCTCTCCTTCCCCTGCACATTTCTCCCGTTGGTGCTGCACCGTCTGCCCTGGCTCCCTCCCAGGCTGGCCCTCCTCCTGCTCCTGAAAGGTGAGCGCATGCCGAGGTGAGCCCACCTTCCCCAGAGCCCTCTTTCTATACTTCAGGTCTCAGAGACCCCATTCACCCCTCTTGCTGAGAGGTGGGTGGTTCCAGTTTCCATCTGTGTTCTAGGCTTTCTTGAAACACTCAATATTGTGACCTCTATGATTGTGATATTTTAAAATACATATTTGGTCTGTATCCCTGTTTCTTCCCTCCTAAAATCCTTGGAATCATCAGTGTGACAAGTGTCTTCTCTATGCTCATGACTGACTGATGGCAGGCAGCCCCTAAGTAGCTTTGGGATGGGTCACCAGAAAGACCAAGGCAGGATTGGAGGATGGGACTTTCATCCCCCACCCCACCTCTAGCGAAGGAAGAGGGGCTGAAGTTTGAGTCAATCGCAAATGGCCAGTGATGTAGTCAATCATGTCTTTGTAATGAAGCCTCCATTAAAACTCAGTAGGACAGAGTTTGGAGAGCTTCCAGATAGCTGAACACGTGGAGGTTCCTGTAGGGTGGTGCGCCAGGGAAGGGCATGGAAGCCCCAAGCCTGCTCCCACGTGCCTTGCCCTGTGCATCTCTTCATCTGTGTTCTTTGTGATAAGCAGGCAAATGTAACTAGAGTATTTCCCTGAGTTCTGTGAGCTGCTCTAGCAAATTAAACCCAAGGAGGGCCCTGTGGGAACCCTAATTTATAGCTGGTTGATAAGAGTCACAGGTAAAATAATGTGAGGTTTGTGATTGGCATCAGAATTGGGGGGAAGTCTTATGGGACTGAGCCCCCAGCCTGTGGGATCTGACACTGTCTCCAGGTAGGTGGCATTGGAATCAAATTGGAGGACACCCAGCTGGTGTCTGCTGCAGAATCGATTGGTTGGTTGTTGGTGGGGAGAAATTCCCACTCATTTCTTGGTGACCGGAGGTCACAGAAGTCTTCTGTGTTGATTGTGGTGGGATGAGGAGAAACAGCTTTTCCTACAGACTCATTAACCAAAACATACTTCCTCTGTGGTCGTCTCTCTTGATGCCAAGAGAGTCACCCGGGAGCCCCATCTTGCTCTTTGACTTCTCAGCCGTCCACTCAATCTTGTTGATTATCCCTGTGTGATGTTCCGTTTGCACCTGCTCCTTTGCATTCATGTCACCATCACCAAGCTCTGTTCACACGGGGACCTCGCCACTCTCCCAGCCAGTCTGCTCCTCCCTCACTTCCCCCCTGAAACCCACCTGCCCCCCAGATCCACACATACTGCCACCTTCCATCAAGACACACCAACGAGGAAGCCGACCTGCTGGCACAGAGAGTTCCAGCCTTAGGCCGGCCTTTCTTAACAGTTTTGCTCCTTTGAGGTGGAGACTGATTGAGAGGCCGGTACAGTTATGAATGGCAGGAAGCTGAGTTGTGTGGGGTGGCGTAGCCATAGGGGAAGCTCTTTCATGTCTCGAGATTGGAGGCAGTAGTTGGCTGGATGATCAACTAAGTCAGATAAATATTTAAATACTCAATTTTAACTTTAGACCTGGAAGCGTACTCAGTTCGCCAAGTTTTGGTGCAGGGCCAAGATGTTGTCTGCCAGCCGGTTCTGTGTCGTCTGTCTTGCATAAACCTTGCCCCCATCACCTTGTTTGTCTCCAGGCTCCAGTTTGTTACATGAAAGTGAAGTGATTCCCCAGAGAAGCTTGGGATGTTATCTGAGTTCAGAATCTTGTATTTTTTTTTTTTTTTATAATTTCCTCTCAGTCTTTTTCCGATATCTCCTCCACATCTCTATTTGACAGCACTTCTTTTGTACATGCAGCGGCTGGCTTTTGTTGAGTGTTTACAGTTGAGTTTTCATGGACACAACCACACTTTTCACGCCGTTTCCCGTGGGCTGAGACACACACAGCTGCCTGGCGGGAGCCGCGGCGCCCAGCCCCGAGGTGGAGGGAGGCCCAGGAGCCATGAGCAGCGTACCGCCCACGTGGATGCCGGCCGGGGGTCTTCGCCGAGAAGGTGGGGAGCGCACGTTCCTCTGGTGAGGGCCTCGAGATTGGTCGTGAGAGTTTCTTTTTTTAATTTAGGTGACAGAATCGGTTTACAAAATTATCTTGAATGGCTAAAATGATGGAACCAACCTAATCAG
The DNA here is from genome assembly GCF_020740605.2 of Lemur catta. Taxonomy (NCBI): domain Eukaryota; kingdom Metazoa; phylum Chordata; class Mammalia; order Primates; family Lemuridae; genus Lemur; species Lemur catta. Next base: position 11,444,014 of record NC_059142.1, read on the forward strand.
ATGAAAAATTGGGGGAATAAGTCTGAAATCCTTTCCATAGGTCTAAGACGTGAATTGTACCATCACAGTGTAATAGATACTTACGTCATCAGAGAGACTTAAGGATTTTAGTTAAAGGGTGGATTTATATGAGTCAGCTGTGGAGTGTGGCTGCCAAAGGAAGCTGATCCGATCTTCAGTCATCATGGCTATCTGGAGACAGGGGGTTGTAGGGGACGCTGATCATCTCTGCAATACGCATTCCACCCCTGCTCCTCAGGGTCCTGCCCCTGGCCTTGGGGTATCGTCCATGGCTTATGTAATCTAATTGGGGTGATTCCATCCTCCTTGACACATGATTGATCAATACACAGCATTTCCCTGGCTATAGGAGTTGGATCAGGAATGGACTTGTAACCTGGTTTGAACTAATGAGGCATGAGGGAACATTAGCTGAAGGCTTTTGCATGTAAGTTCCCTAACTCTTCTGAGGGAGATTCTGGAAACCAGCCCTCTTTCTTACTTTTGGATGATGTGTGGATATGAAGCCTGGAACTGCTGCATCCATTTTGCTACCATGAGGAACACTCGTGGTAGGATACTGATACCACAAAGGCCAGAGGACAGATTGAAGAAACAAAATCCTCAATCACATCCCCGAATGAAACCAGCTCTACCTCTAGACCTTCAGTTTACCCGAGCCCATGTAGTTTAAGCCACTTTGGGTCAAGTTTTCTGTTACTTGGCACATAGAGACTTAAGGGTTTTAGTTGAAGGGAGGATTTTAATTGAGTCAGCCATCATATGTGGCTAATGTAATCTTCAGTCATAATGGCTGTCTAGTGTCCAGAGCCACACTTGCCACGCTGGCACAGAGATGAGAGCCTCCACTTCCTCCAGGAGAGACAGATATATTTACAATATCACGTTTGCTTCTGGGCCCTGGCCTTTGAGGGGCACATTGAGGAACTGCAGAGTGGCTGATGAAGAGCCACCAGGCTAGGGAAGGGAATATTTAAAAAGCATCTACAGTGGTGGTGATGGTCCACTTTCATGTACAGATTCATGGCAGCACACCTTTAGATGGAAAATGCACCAAATCCATTTCTAAAAGGGTAAGATTTGTAAAAATACGCAGCACTGTTAACTTTTCAGGAGCACACGTATTGCAGGAGATAAGATATACTTGTAGCCTTCATGCACATGCTGGGAATAGCAGGAGAATATTTCCACAAGGGCACAGGATAATTGGAATAAAAAGAAGCTGCATTGTCTAGTCATTTTGTGGGAGGGAAACCCAAACCCCAAACTGTCATCATTCCAGTGTAGAAACAGCCACCAGAGTGTTGCTTCCATAAGATGCTGTCACAGGGTGGCCCTTGGTGGTGTGTGGAATGGCTCGTTGCAGGAGATTTCCATCTGGGAGCAGTGTCCCTTGAGCAGTGGCTCCTTTTTCCTGCCACACTCCAGAGCCGTCGGTGGAAGGAGACCTCTGACATTCTGCAGCCCATTCCACAGCCTTCCTGTGGCCCTGTTTAGCTTCGGTCTTGTTCTTTGCCACTTCTCACCCTTCTTTCTGATACTCAGAGCAGCAAGAGTGAGCCAGCAGCCTGGCCTCCCACAAACAAACGAAATGTGCCGTGTGACTTGGGCAAAGACCTCCTGATAGCTGTTGGCTTGATTACTGTCACACAGAGACCTCAGGACACACTGGCTCAAGCCAGGTGGGCGCTTCTTTCTCTCCTTTCATGGCTGGGAGGGGAGGGTGAGCTGGGTGAGAGGCAGCTCTGTTCCATGGCGCCATCCAGGACAGGACAAGCCTTCTGTTGTGTTCCGCCGCCCTCTGGGGTGTTATCCTTATCTTCCTGGTGGAAGCAGGGGCTCCAGTACTCCGTCTTCATTCCAACCCCCAGAAGAGGGAAAGAGAGGAAGGGGACAGAGTAATTTTTTCTACGGAAGTGAGGTGGGAGTTGCACATGTTATTTCCACTCATATTCCCCCACCTCGAATTCATCTTGTGGCTGCACCTAGCTGCAAGGTATCCTGGGAAGTGTGGCCTCTAGCTGGACGGCCCTGTGCCCTCTAACTAAAAGGAAGTGGGGCATGGATGCTGGCAAGAGTGGGGTTCTCTGCTACAGCACCTCAGTTCCTGAGTCTACAGAACAGGGGCCACAGGACCCAGCCTCAGTGACTTCATCTGTGAGATGGAAATAACAAAAGGGCCAACCTCAGTGACACATGGGAAAGGACTGAGCACCGTGGCCTACACAACACTCAGATGGTAGCGGCTCTCATGGCTGTTTTCATTTAACCAATCAACAAATAGGTTTTGATTTGTGTCAGGCACGTTCAAGGTGCCAGAGATTCAGCAGTGAGCAAACTGGACAAAAGCCCCAATTCTGGTAGCCCAGGTTCTCGTGGGAAGATGGAGGGACACACTTGAGGGGGAACTGTCTCCTCTTCTCACCACGCCCCTCCTCCCTGCCTCTCCCTCCCCCCACACAAGGGGTTTGCAAGTCAGGGCTCTCTGTACAAGTCTCCCAGATGGTCTCTTGCAGGAAGCTGTAGAGTCTGAGTGAGATTCATTTCTGCCCCAGCTGATAATTTATTAAAGCCATTTCATAAAAACCAGGTCGCATCCCATTTGTTATTCATTTCAAAAAAAATCACGATTTTCTATATTCTTCTTATGAGGGTTTTTTCTTAACGGTAGCAAGTGGAAGTAGGTGTAGGGAGATTAAGTTGTCATGGTGCCTTCATAAATAAAAACAAATACTAAGATAATTCATCTGGAATTTCATAAGCATCTTTCTCATGCTGGTCTCTATGCTAAATGATGGAAATACCATGGAGACCACCATAGGGGTCCTGCCCTCAGGACGCTTGCTCTGTGGAGGACACACCCCGGCAACCGCAGTACAGGGCTGTAAGTGCCACGGCAGGGGCTGGAGTAGGTGCTGTGGGCGCAGGGGGAAGAGGCACCTGAGCAAGTTGTGAGGCAGGAGCAAGGAAGGCTTCCTGGAGGAAGAGAAATCACTATCAAACAGATCATCACCATGAGTGCCTTCGTAACCACCATCACTGTGTCACCGTCATCGCCATGCTCACAGCCATCACCATCATGGCCATCATCACTGTCCTCATCACCAGCAGCAGCATCATTGCTGTCATGCTCACTGTCATCATTGCCATCATCATTGTCATCATCATGCTGGCTGTCATCATCATTGTCATCATCATCATCATCATTACTCTCCACTTCCTTGTTTGTCATCACCATCAGCTTCACCATCATCGTCACCACCACAGCTGGCATTTATGGACCACCTCCTATGTGCCTGGTGCCATGTGATGTTCTTTACACACATTGGCTCATTTAATTCTCAGCCTGACCCTACAAGGTCAAGTTGTTGCTCTCATATAGAGGTGAGGGGAAGGAAACTCATAAAGACTAAGTGCTTGACTGAGGTTACACAGTGAGCGTCTCCGTGTCAGACTCAGGTTCAAGCCCAGACTGTCTGTTCTGGAGCCTGATTCCACCCAACACACTATAGGGACGAATGGGAGTGGGCCAGGTGGTCTGGGGTCAGGCAGGGGGTCAGGAGCATTCCAGGGGGAGGGACATGCAGCATAGGGCCTAAGAGACAACAGACAGAGAGTTGGGGGCAGTCGAGGACCCAGAGAGTGTTTGGAGTGCCCCGTGCAAGGGGTCAGAGGTGAGGCTGGAGAGTGGGGCAGGGCTCGCTGGATCCTGTAAGCCCCAGTTGTCCTGGTGTAGCATTTGGACTTCATCTTGATGACAGCAGGAAGAAGTGGGAGGGGACCACGACTGGCTTGTGCTGTAGAAGGATCACCCTGGTTGCTCAGGGGACAGTGGAGCTGAGGAGGGGGAGACTGAGGCAGGGAGGCAGCAGGTGGGTGGGGGGCTGAAGCAGGCACTGCCTCCCACATGCTTGAGTCCTGAGGCTGCGAGGGGAGGGATGTGCCCTGCGTGGAAGCCATCCATAGAGCTCCCTCCAGGAGTTCTTTTCCACAACCCCACAGAGGACCAAGTCGAGCTGGGGAGGCAGAGTTCACAGCTCTCTTTGCTCAAGACAGCTGCCCTTTCCTTTGCTTGGGATGCTGGGCCTGTGCTCATTTGCCCAATGGCTTTCAATGTTAAGCCAAACTTGTGTTTCCTAAGAGGTGACCCTGTTTGAGGACTGTGACCTTGCAGAATACAGAACATGGGGGTCCTCCCCAAGTGCTCCTGGCCTGTGGCCACGTCTGTAGCCACGTCATCCTCGAACGTGGTTCTGGGGTCCAGGGATATTGTGGTGTCTGAGCCACTCCTTAGAAACTAGGGGTCTGGCCTCAGAGGCCTGATGCTTAGGAGTCGTGAGGTCCCAGGGAACAAGGGTGGCTCCTTGGGCATCCTGCCCTCTGGGGCTTGTGGTCTACTCAGGAGCAGATGTAGATGCCCCAGCTTGACCAGGAGGCTGGGTGGAGCCACGTTGTCCCATACTCCTTGCTGTTGTCCTTCCTCCTCAGAGGCTGTGGACAGCAAGGCTGCCATGCCCAGAGCTGAGGGCCACACTGCTGTGCTGGAATGGGTAGGCCAGAACCCCAGCTCCAGCAAGCTGGCAGTGGTGGTGCACAAGCCACCCCCATGGGGAAGGGAGGGACCAGAAGCGAAGGGGACCAGCTCTCCTCGGCAATGCTGAGGGGGTCTGTGGGTGCCCGGGTGGGTGTCCATCTGTAGGTTGGCTTCAAGGGTCTTTTGGCTACCTCTTTCATGGCTTGCAATTTCCTGTTGTCCTTCTCTTAAAAATTTGGAGGGATCCCCAGTGAGTGGGGCTTAGGGGTTCTGGGTCTAGGGTCTGGCTTTATCACTAGCTCACTGGGCAGGCTTGGGCCAGTCCCTTCCCCTCTCTGGGCCTCAGTCTCCTTCTTATGAGAAGAGGGACTGGCCTTAGATGTCCTCTGAGGTCCCTTCCAGCTGAGTTTCTGCATTCTCTGGAGCTCCTGCCCCCCCAGCGATATATAATAAATAGGTGCCACAGACTGAGGGCTGGGTGGGCTCTGAGTCCGACCCCTACCCATTCCCCGGTGGGTTGTGCATTTGAGGACTGAGACCTCAGGGCAGACCCGGAAGCCTGGAACATTTTCAGAAGCCGCAGATGGAGGATTTTTCTGCTTCAATTATCTTCTTTGCAGGTTTTGGGTTTTCAGACAGGGTTGGCAGCCCGGCTGAGCCACAGTAACCATTTCCGAGCTGGCTGGAAGCGTGCGTGGAGGACCTCAGGGTTGAAAATCTGTTCTTCTCCTTCCAGGATCAAGAGTTTGAACCATTCCAAATACAGAGAAACCACCTCTCTCCGGCTTCCTCGTGGCCAGCCATCACGAAACCCTCGCACCTGTTCCCCCTGCAAAGTGTGATGTGTCTGAACTATTTAAACGGTTGAGTTTACTGATTAATTTCTCCGCAGCCTCACGCCTGGACCTTGGGTGGCTGCCATCAGAGTGCTGGCGACTGCTGTGGAGGCTGTACCCCCAGCCCAGGGTGCAGACTCCCCGCGTTGTGGAGAACTGAGAAAACCAGGCACGAGGAGCCCGCTTTGCACTCTAACTTTATGATTAAATTAACGGCATATGTTTTGGCTGCTGTCCAATTTCTACTTTTTATACCTGGATAAACACATTAGAGCAATGTCCTGGATGATGAGGCTTTCTCGTTGATGATGCACAAGTTTTGCCAGAAGACTCCCTCAGCTGTTCCCTGCCCTGGTGGCTGGCTGGAACCTAAGTGTTAATTGCCCCTTCTGAGAACCCCTGCCCTGTTCCTCCCCTTCCTGCAAAGGCCACTCCGGGACCTTGAAACCCTGCAGCACTGGAGACGGGGCTTTGCCTGGGATCGCCTTTTTCCAGTTGGGGGTTTCATCTCCCTTTTACAACCTGGCTCCCGCTACCAGCCTCCTGCAGTTTCTGGCGAGGACTTGATAGAGTGGCCAAACAGTGTTGGTTTTGTTGTTTGTGTGTGTGCTTTAACACTAACAAAGCTATTTGGACACATTGGCGTCGTTACTAAGCAAAATTAACACTGCTCGCTTCTGTGCCCCAGCAGTCCTGAAGCCCGCGTGCCTGTCCTTGTCTTTGAGGCTGGGTGGGGAGATGGGCATTTGAGGACATGGTGGGAGAGGCCGAGGCCACAGCACAGGCCCTGGTGTGTGAGCAGAGGGTGGAGCTAACAGCTTTCTCCTCCCAGCTTCCAGCGTTGATCATCTTTTGGTAGGAGCAGGCTTACTCTTTCTCACTTTCCTTAGTTGTCTGGTCTTTTAGGAAAGATGGGGCTATCGATGCTGGTTTGTGAAGCCTGAGGTTGCACGAGGCGCAGCTGCTCAGGAGACCTTGCTAAGGCTGGCTTCTTGCTGCCTGCCTTCTCTGGCCACGTCTCTGCTTGGGTACAGAAAGCAGGCCAAGTGCCTGGGGAACATTTAGCTTTTTGTTGTGAGGAGGGGAGAATTAGAAAGTCAAATGCTCCTATGGACTGAGAGCCAAGAGAAGGGGGCAGGGAGGCTGGCGGGGCCTCGGGGAGGTTCAGCCGCTCTGGGGGGTGCGTCCCGTCCTGAGACTGCTGCCGGCCGGGAGGAGGTGGGCAGGAGCCGGGCAGTCCCCCTGTTCCTCCCCATACTGTCCAGCGGGACCCTCCGCCTGGCCCAGCAGGGAACTGGGGGCATGTGAAACCGGCCATAGGGAGATGGATTGAAAAAGAGCCAGCCTGGGAAGGGTACTGGCTGCCAGGCGGGGGAGTCGGCAGTGCCAAATGCAAGGTCCCTGGAGTGCCAGTTATGTCTCACTTTCTACAATAACACCTCATTTGTTGGGTATTATCAGAGAATGAGCTGTTCCTCTTAAGTGACTTTTCCTCCTCCAAACTTTAAACATTGACACATTTTTGTGTGTCAAGCTTTATTATTATTATTTTTTAAATTATGATAAAATACACATAACATAAAATTTACCATCTTAACTATTTTTTTTTTTTTTTAGGGGCAGAGTCTCACTGTGTTGTCTAGGCTGGAGTGTAGTGGCTATTCACAGGTGTGATCATAGCACACTACAGCCTCAAACTCCTGGGCTCAAGTGATCCTCCTGCCTCAGCCTCCTGAGTAGCAGGGACTACCAGTGTGTGCCACCACGCCCAACCAACATTAAACTAGGACCAGATGATGAAGATCCTACGTTTACTCATTTTTATGTGGACAGCTCAGTGGCATTAAGTGTGTTCACATTGTTGTGCAACCATCACCACCCATGCATCTCCAGAACACTTTCATCTTTCCAAATTGAAACTGTATTCATTAACAACTCCCTCCTTCCCCAGCCTCTAGTAAACTTTAATTTACTTACTGTCTCTATGAATTTAACTATACTAGATACCTCATAGAAGTGGAATCATAAAATATTTGTCCTTTGGTAATTGGCTTATTTCACTTAGCATAATGTCTTCATGGTTCCTCCAAGTTGTACCATGTGTCAGAATTTCCTTTTTTTCTTTAAAGGCTGAATAATACTCCATTGTGTGGATATACCCCATTTTGTTTATCCATTCACCATCCATGGACATCTGGGTTGCTTCCACCTCTAGGCTATTGTGAAAATGCTGCTATCAACATGGGTGTACTCAAGCTTTAGAAATATTTTTCTTATTTCAGAAGTATATTCCTTTAAAAATGTTTAGAAAATGTGGACAAGTTAAAAGAAAAAAACCACCCATTATCTGATTATCCATGAGAACTTCTGGTGTATGTGCATTTTGGTATGTACAGTTGTTTCACCTTTTAATGCATACATAAATTCGATGTCTAAAAACAGGATTTTACATTCAAACGTATACTATTTGGTAACCTGTTTTTTTAAAACTTACTGATATCTTGACTCTTGCTGCAACATAATTTTTGTGATTTGTTAGCATTTGGGTACATGAATGTATCACAAATTCCAACAAGTTTCCCCCTGTTGGATCTGAAGGTCATTTCCAGTTTTTCCCTCTTACCAACGGCGCAGCGAGGCACATCCGTGGAGCTAAACCTTTGTTTAGGTCTTTCTTTGGCATAAATTCTTAGAACCATGGTTGGTGGATCAGAGGGTGTATACATTTTAAAATCTTTTGAATCTTTTATACCCATTGGCAAATTGCTTGTCAGGTAAGTTTTACTTATTTGTATTTTCATTTCAAAGAGTAGCGGTTTCCCTATAACCTCACTGATGCTGTGCATTGTCCTTTAAAAAAATCTTTGCCAATTTGAATGGTAAGAAATAGCATCTTGGTTTTAAAAGTATGCGTTTCTTTGAACTTTAAAAAAATTATGTCTGTTACCCATTTGTGTTCCTTCTTTGGGGAATTGCTTATTCATGACTTCTGTGTATTTTTTCCATTGAAGGATTAATATTTTGTTATTCATTTGCAAATATTCTTTGCATATCAAAGATGTAAATTATTTGTTATAGCAATTGCAGTTTCCCCCAGTTTGTCCTTTGCCTCTCAGTTTTGCTTTTAGCGCTTGTTGATGTAAAAAATGCTTTTTATTTTTATATGAAGGCATTTCTAAGTATTTTATTTTTAACTTCTGCCTTTGATGTCATTTCTTTAGGATGTTGTAGATACCATTTACATTTTAGTTTATTCTGTGACTTCCATAGCTTAATTTTTTTATGCTTAAATCTTGAATTCATTCCTAAAATGATCTGATGTCCAATGTAACGTGTAAAGACTCCAAACTTAAATCTTTACAATACTATCCTTTCTCTAACTTGTTCGAAATGCTCCCCTTGTCATGTGTTAATTCTCATGTATTCTTGGGTCTATTTCTGGAGTTCTTTCTGTCCAATGATACACATGTGTGTTCTTTTGCCAGTACCACACTGTTTTAATATTTTAATTATTTTAGGGCATGAATCCCATGATTACAAAATTTCTAGGCTGGTCTCTTGCTTTTTGTTTCCAAATGAACTTTAGAGTGATTTGGTCAACTTAAAAAACAAATTCCTTGGTGATTCAGATTGAAATTGCATTAAGTTTATAGATGAATGTTGAGGGAATTGGAATCTTCATAATATTGAAGTTTCTTATCTGAAACTTCAGTGTGTCCATCAAGTGTCCATGTGGTTTTTTCATGTAGGTCCCTGTATATTTCTTAAGTTTAAGTGTGGGGATTTTGAATTGCTTGTCGCCATGGTGAATGATATCATTTTCCAGTATCTTTTCTAACTTTTTGCTGTTGGCATATATGACAGAAATTGGATTTCACATATTTGGTAACTGATCTACTTACTGGACTGAAGGGCTGCCTTCCTGGGTTTTGTGGGTAGACCGGCTGTCATAGCATCTTTAATAACAATAATTCTGCCTCCTCTGTTTCAGCATTTCTGCTGTTCATTCTTTTTTCTTGTCTTGTTACATTGGCTACATTGTCCAGAACAATTTTAAATCGTAGGGATGACAGCAGGCATCCTTGTCTTGATTCTGAGTTAAATGAGACTGTTTCTAGTGTTTTAAATTTCTCTGCTTAAAGAGTGTTCCAAGCAGCCTAATCTTATTTTGATGTTTCAGAGGCATTGTTGATATGTAATTTAAAAACATTCTATCATACAATCACATAAGCAACAGTCAGTGGATCTCAATTACCTATTTAACTTGCAGGTCCCAAACTTCTATTTTTCTCTCTCCCTCCTTCTCTCTCTTTTGCACTGTTGACTTACTGAAACTTGACTTTTATTTCTTCTCTTGCTCCCAAGATGCCTGTTATCAATCATTTCTGCTTCCAAAAGTTTTCCTTCTCCACTTTTTTCTTTTTTTTAACCATTGTTTTAATTGAAGCCATAATTCATGGATGTGAAAATCATTTCAAATACCTCAAAAGTAAAAATTCAAAAGCCAGAAATTCAAACACTGCTATAAATGTAAGTTCCCATCCTATGCTATTCATCATTTCACTCTGGAAAAGGTAACGTTTTGTATCCTTCCAGATACATTAGATGCATGTGCCAGGACAGAGATGATTATATAGCTTCATGTTTTTTTTACACAAATAGAAGCATACTATGCACACAATTAAGTGCTTTTTTTTAACTTAATACATTGTGCAATCTTTCCAAATCAGCACGTATGGATTTCTTGTTATGCCACTGAATGCATATAACATAATTTATTTAAACAGTCCCCTGTGTACCTAGGTTTTTCCAGATGTTCCAGCGGTAGTGGACATCTCTATTAATTAATATAAATCTTTGTTCTCCTTTGCTAATTTTATGCTCTTAATCTACTTACTGTGACCTCCCCAAGAAAGGGAAATAGATGAACTGTTCAAAACTGAATGTAAACTAAGAATAAATAGGTTCTGAATGAGGATCAGAGGATTCTGTTGAGCAGAGCAAATACATTTTAGTCAAGGACTTCATTGTGTTATTGTAACTGTAGAGTGAGTGTTTTGCTCATTTCTTTATTGTCACCTGGCATTATTTACTTCCAAGTTTGCTGGATACATGATCCCTCCTATGCTCATTCCCAGACATGAGGTTGACACCACCTGCCCATGTGACCTGCATCTGCCAAAGTTGTTGTTTATTCTCGGTTAGTTTCGTCAGCATCATGTATAGTGTCAGTGAGCCTGACCTGGCCGTGCAGGGTCCCCAGCGATGTTGCAGCCAGAGTGAGCTGGGAGGCAGCTGTGCAGTCTGGAGAGTACTGATGGCAGTGAGCTGAACTTCAGGCCATGGGAGATGAGAGGGGACAGGTGGGTGGGGGCCTGTGGAATGGTCTTGCAGGATGACTGGAAAGAGTCATTGCAGCATATCCTGGAAACAGAAAGACGACTGGCAAGAAGCTCATCTGTGAGGATCCTATGGACCAGGCAAAGCCAGAAGCTTTCTTCCTATGGTCTGGGCTGGAGCAGGCCATGGGAGGGAGCTGGTGTTTCCAGCCACACCTGAGCGTGAAGAAAACGAGCACCCTCGGTATCTGGGGTGTGGAATCAGGAGAGGTTAGCAAGGTGTAGCTGGGAGTATAAGTTGTGGGGGAGATTATGGTTCCCTCAGGCAGGGAAAAGTGAGAGAAAAATTTTGTTTTTAATCCCTGAAATTCATTTTCTCTCTGATTCCAAAAACAGTATGTTAATTTTAGAAATTTAAGAAAATGGGGCCATTGCTTGGTGGCTCACGCCTGTAATCCTAGCACTCTGGGAGGCCGAGGTGGGAGGACTGCTTGAGCTCAGGAGTTTGAGACCAGCCTGAGCAAGAGCGAGACCCCATCTTTACTAAAAAATAGAAAGAAATTAGCCAAAACAACTAAAAATAGGAAAAATTAGCCGGTCATGGTGGTGTGTGCCCGTAGTCCCAGCTACCTAGGAGACTGAGGCAGGAGGATCACTTGAGCCCAGGAGTCTGAGGTTTCTGTGAGCTAGGCTGACGCCATGGCACTCTATCCCAGGCAACAAAGTGAGACACTGCCTCAAAAAAAACAAAAAAAGAAAGAAATTTAAGAAAATGCAGAAAAATAAAAAGAAAAAAACCTGAAATCTTGTCATCTAGAGAAAACACTGATAACGTTTGGGGATACATTCTTCTAGTATGTTTTCCTATTCTTTTGTACATGAATTTTTAAATGAAATGGAATTATACATTTACATATTATTATGTAATGTGGGCCTTTTATTTGCTATATTGGAAACACTTTCTCCATGTTATTAAATATTCTATAACGTTATTTCAGTAGCCTCATAGAATCTTACTTTATGAGTATAGAATAATTTATTTAACCAAGGCCCTATTGTTAGAAACTTAGGCTGTTTCCATTACTTTTTCTATCTTTTTAAAAAATTTCTCATTTTTTGCTGTTAAAAAATTCTACAGTGAATATCCTAGATATATATTTCGTAATTTCCTTATAATAAATTCCTAGAGGTGAAATTTTTGTTCAAAAGATAAGTATAAATTTAGGCCAGGTGGAGTGGCTCACACCTGTAATCCTAGCACTCTGGGAGGCTGAGGCAGGAGGATCACTCAAGGTCAGGAGTTCAAGACCAGCCTGAGCAAGAGTGAGAGCCCGTCTCTACTAAAAATAGAAAGAAATTAGCTGGACAGCTGAAAATATATAGAAAAAATTAGCCAGGCTTGGTGGCGCATGCCTGTAGTCCCAGCTACTTAGGAGGCAGGAGGATCGCGTAAGCCCAAGAGTTTGAGGTTGCTCTGAACTAGGCTGATGCCACGGCACTCTAGCCCAGGCAACAGAATGAGACTGTCTCCAAAAAAAAAAAAAAAAAAAGATAAGCATAAATTCAAATTTGTTTTCCGAAAAGATTCATCATGTTTCTACCAGAAATATATGAGAATGCCCTGAACTGTTGCCTACAATAGTTGTTATTATTTAAAAAAACCTTTTGCCTATGTAATAGAATAATTGCTGAATATGTTATTTTTAAAAAATTGAATCACTTTTTCCCTGAATTTAAAATAATAAGCATTATTTTAAGCAAACAGTATAAAAAATATAAAGAAGAGAAAAGTACTCAGTAAGCCTTTTCTACCTAGAAATAATCATCGTTAACATTTTGATGACAGTTCTTCAAGACGTCTTGCTTGATATCTTGTGTATGCTACATATATATATAAATATATATGTATAATTTACATAAAATTTTGCATGCATTTTACTCTGCTTAGTAACCTGCCTTTTCTGCTCAGCAATATGTCATAAATATCTGATCAGTAATGACTATATTATATGTAGTGCTATATCATCATTTAGAGCAGCAGTCCCCAACCTTTTTGGCAACAGGGATGGGTTTCATGGAAGACAATTTTTCCATGGACCAGGGTGGGGGATAGGTGATGGTTTCAGGATGATTCAAGTGCATTACATTTATTGTGCAGTCAAACCACTCTGCTAATGATAATCTGTATTTGCAGCTGCTCCCCAGTGCTAGCATCACTGCCTCAGCTCCACCTCAGATCATCAGGCATCAGATTCTTATAACGAGCGTGCAACCTAGATCCCTCCCATGTGCAGTTTACAGGAGGATTCACGCTCCTGTGAGAATCTAATGCCCCTGCTCATCTGACAGGAGGCGAAGCTCAGGCAGTGATGTGAGCCATGGGGAGTGACTGTAAATACAGATGAAGCTTCCCTTGCTTCCCTGCCACTCCCCTCCTGCTGTGTGGCCTGGGGGCTGGGGACCACAGATTTAGAAGATTGCTAGAATTTATTTAAACAATCCCTCTTGTCTACCTTTTGATGCAAATAAATTTTTCCAGTGGGAATTTTGCCTTTTAATTTTGTTGGTGGGTTTTTTTTTTAAAAAACAAATCCAAGGGTTAATATTTTTTTAATCCTCATCCTCTATGTGATGGTACCAAAGGTTAATTTTTATATCATCCTATCAGTTAGTATCTTTCTTCATGTGTTTTACTTTTGCCGTTCTGCTGCCAAGCTGAAACTTTCTCTAGCCAACCTCCACTTTCCCACCCTCTTTATTTTAGTTTATATAGTTCCCCCCTTTCTGGAGGATCTTACCAACTGGCTTCTGACTATTGAGACCTCCTAGCTATAGTTCAGAGTCTATCTCAAACTCCTCTTTCTCCAAGAAGCCTCCTTGATTCTCTGTAACCAGTCATTTTCTCTCCTTTAAATTCATTCTGTTCTGTCTGGGTCATGTTCGTATCTTATGACATTTATCACATCCTGTGTCATAGTGATGTTCCTATAGACTCTAAGCTCTCTGAGGGCTAAAACTGTCTTCCATGTCTGTGACCCTACTATCATCCAGCTCACTGCCTGGCACATAGCAGGGCCTCAACAAATATTTTCTAGATTGAATCAAATTGAATTTGGGTGGATCAAAGGATCGGGTCTAGTTCAGGGAGCTGGTTGGTGAGACTCTTAAACAAGACCCGGCATGGGTTACTGGTAGGTCCTTTGTGGAATTCTCTGTGTTGTTTGTGGTGTGTGTCCCAAAGAGGAACTTGAAGAATTGCACACTTGCATTTATGACATTGCTGGATTTTTGCATCTGTCATTATCAACCCTGTGACATCTGGCACTCTTGGCAAAAGGCCTGGTCTTTGGGATGTTGTTATGAGCAAATACAGTGATTGAGGAGCAGACCAGCCATGTCTGATCTAGCCCAGGGCCCATGACAGTGACCTGGGCAGGTAACCAGAGAATTTAGACTCACCTTATGTAACACAGTACAAGCCAGGATTTCATCCTGAGCCCCGGCTGGGTGGGGGGCTTAGGGAGACCCAGCTGGGTAAGACGTTGAAATCCCTGCTTTGCCTCCTTATTGTGGGTTTGTGAACTGTGCCTAAAACCTAAGAGAAAATAATAAATATGACCAGGTGCTCAGCTTCATTAGTTATCAGGGAAATGCAAATTAAACCCATAAGGTGCACTACCAGAGTGCCTAAGATGAAAAATAGATGGCAGATATCAAGTGTTGGTGAAATACTCTGCTGGCAGGAGTATAATAAACATTTTGGAAAAGCGGTTTGGCAGAATCTACTAAGGCTGACATGTGCCCACCCTGTGGCCCAGCAAATCCACTCCTGGGTATATATACCCATCAGAGATGTGCACATACGCTTACCAGGAGACACTCATTAGAATGCTCATAGTAACAGTACAGGTAATAGTCTCAAACTGGACACTAGCCATAGATGCCCATCAGCAATAGAATAGAAAAATAACTTGGTATAGCACGTGGTGGAATGCCATACAGAAGTATGAATAACCTATGCATGCAGCCAACATGCAACAGTTGGCTAAACCTCATAAGCATAATGTTGAGTAAAAAAAGCCAGACAGATACTGCATGATTCCATTTATGTGAAGTGCAAAAACAGGCCAAGCTCACGTATGCTGTTGTCAGTCAGGACCTTGGTTGCCCTGGCTAACGGAAGGGTGGTGACCATGGGGCAGGTGGCATGAGGGGGCTTCCAAGGAGTGTGATTTTCTGTTTCTCGATCTGGGGTTGATTCACATGGATGTGTTCAGTTGGTGAAAATTCCATGAGCAGTACACTTTGTGAGCAATTTTCTGACCAATTTTATTTGTCAGTAAAAAGCTAAAAAGAGTATATACCCAAAAGAATTGAAAGCAGGGACTGACAGATATCTGCACACCCGTATTCACAGCAGCAGGATTTATAGTAGCCAAGAAGTGGGAGCAACCTGGATGCAGAACGCCCAGGGGTGGACGAAGGGAAAAACAAAACGTCATACCATGAGATCTTGTTCAGCCTTAAAAAGGAAGGAAATTCTGACACGTTACAGCTTGGATGAACCTTGAAGACATTATGCTTAAGTGAAATAAGCCAGACACCAAAGGACAGGTACTATAAGATTCCACTTCTAGGATGTACCTAGAGTAGTCAAAATCATAGAGACAGAAAAAAGAATGGTGGTTGGGGGAGGGGTGCTGGAGGGAGGAGGGAACTGGGAGTTGGTGTTTAATGGATACAGAGGTTCAGTGTGGGAAGAGGGAAAGTTCTGGAGGTGGATAGTGGTGATGGTTGCACAACAGCATGAATGTACTTAATGCCACAGAACTGTATGCTTAAAAACAATTAAGGTGGTAAATTTCACGTTATGTATATTTTACCATACTAAAAAAAATAGATGATTGCAAATAATAACAGATCCAGACACACACGCAGAAGTAATGGACAGTCCAAAGCTGCCTGTGCTTGGGGCCAGGGGGAATCTTGGACAGAAGGTATTTCTGAGCAGCCCGGAAGGGGAGCTCTGAAGTCAGAGGGGCTCTGGAAAGCGTGGAGAGGGCCCAGCGTGACTGCAGAGGTAGCATTAGGGCCAGACCTGCCAGGCACACAGGCCGACCTGTAGGCCTGGCACATGTGGGGGTCTCGTGCCAGCTGGAATGCAACAACCCTCTCGTGCGCTGGCTGAATGTTTAACACCACGACACCCTGGTCTGGCCGTTTCTGAACCCTCGTGGCTTTCCTGTCAGGTCCCGGAGACGGGGAGGCTGTAGGCGAGGTGATTTGGCCCGTGGAAGGGCTTGATTTCCCAGGTGGGCTTTTTTCTGTGGAGCGAGAGCTTGTGCCCACAGTCCGGATGTGACAGCCAGGGGCCTGCTGCCCACAGGACATTTCAGAGTCAGAGACAAATTCCTGCACACTTACAGAGCGTTCCTATGCCAGGCCCAGGCCCCGGGTGATGGCGAGTGCCTGTAAGTGGGGCAGGGGTGGGCTGGCCTGTGGCTGGGTCTCACTGTGGGAACAGGCCCTGCTGGCTCCCTGAGGCCCGTGAGAGACCAGCACCCTGGGGACCAGGTGTTTTGTTTTGACCATATGCTACGGAATAGAAAGGTATGATGTTAACCTTCTTACCAGCAGGGACATTCCCGGAGAAGCTGCCCTGTGATACGTGGTCTTTAGGGAGAGCACACAGGGAGACATCACACCTGGACCTAGACTTGTGGGGCAGCCCCCTTGGGTCAGCTCAGGCTGCTCTGTCTGCCCCTAGGAAGTTTGGCTCTGCACTGCCCCACCCCAGGCTTGTTCCTTAGGTGGCCATCACCTCCCCAGGCCTTTTCTGAAGGTGTCTGGAGCCTGGTGTACATGCATGGTGGCCCTAAAGGGCTTTGGAACATTTGGGGGCTGAGAAAAGAATGCTCCCAGCCAGCAGGTGGATGTAGGAGTCATTAATCCAGAATAACTTTTCCTGCTGAGATGGTTTTGTTATAAATCTATCAAGACGTGGGAGTTTTTCAGTGTTCATCGTATTATCCCTGGCTTCCCCGGGGAGAGTGGGGGTGGGGGGGGCGAAGACTGCACACTGAGAAACAGGATTTGTTCCTAAAAGGTGTTTGATTCCCTGGGATCTGTGCTCCCTCCACCCCCAGCCCCACCCCACGCTGTTGATAGGGAATAGCCAATTTATCACTGGCTCTTGGGGAACTGTGGGAATCCTCCCCTCCCTCAAACCTGTGTGTGGGATGGAAAAGGAGGCGGCCCAAAGATAGAGGGGAGTGGGTTGGAGAGGAGAAAGTGCTGAATGGTGAGCAGACGTGCTAGTGTTCTGATCAAAGCGTGCTCGGCTCAGGTGGGAGTGGGGGTGGGGAAGCCAACAGATCATCTCCACCAGTGGCTCCCTGAGTGTGGTCCCCAGACCAGCAGCATCGTGTCACTGGGAACTTGTTAGTGATGCCCACTCATGGGTTGCACCCCAGACCTACTGAATCAGAATCTGCACCTGAACGAGATTCTGCAGGTGAAGATTCACACGCACATGGAAGTGTAAGAAGCACTGAATAGGCCACACTTCCTGGTCCAGAGATGGGGCGTGGCTTGTCTGTGATCTTGCTACTAAGGATTTGCACCTAGGCGAATCCTGTTGTGTTTTGTATCTTGGGGCAGAATTTTTGCGTGAGCTATTATCATGGAAAGGGGGTAGAATTGTGAAGTTGTAGGCCTGCCTCAGAGTTAGCACACGGAGTCCAGTACCCTAAATGTGGGTTTGGTTCTCACCACTGACTTGCCGTCTGGCAGATAGCATTTCAAAACATTCTGTTTGTCTTCGTCGTCATTATCATCACCACAGCACTGATCCTTTATGGAGGGGCTTACTGGGATCCACGCCCCATGCTGAACACTTAGGTTTTCTTGTCTGTCATGCTGACCACATACTGATTGCATTTAACATAGAGGGAGGCCGGGAGAGGTGGCTCACACCTGTAATCCCAGCGCTTTGAGAGGTCAAGGTGGGAGGAGTGCTTGAGGCCAGGAGTTCGAGACCAGCCTGGGTAAAAAAGCAAGACCCCTGTCTCTACAAGAAAATAGAAAAATCAGCTGGGCGTGGTGGCACATGCCTGTAGTCCCAGCTACTCGGGAGACTGAGGCAGGAGGATTGCTTGAACTCGGGAGTTTGAGGTTGCTGTGAGCTATCATGATACCACTGCACTCTAGCCTGGGCAACAGAGTGAGACCCTGTCTCAAAAATAAATAAGTAAATAAAGTTGAGGGAACGGAGGCTCAGAAAGATAAGTCACATGCTCATGGTCACTGATCTAGATAAAGGAAGAAACGGAATGTGGGCCAAGGCCTGTGTGATCCCAGCATCAGGCTCATTCCCACCCAGGATGTCAGGTGGAAGTAACTGTCATACCTTTTGTATTTGCGACACTCTCCAAATTCTGCGATTCTGGGGAAGAAGTTATCCTTTAAGTGCCAAATTTGTTTAGCTATTACTACCATATGTTAAAGTGTTTCAAGACATTTTATAATACAAACGCTAATGTCTGGATCAGTTTAAACTTCCATATGTGTTTTAATTGTATTTTAATTAAAGACTGAAATGGAAATTCTGTGTGTCTCAGCCATTTGAGAGAAAAGAATCTTAGACGCTCAGATAAAACGTGAAGGACGTGTGGGCACTGACTCCCCATTTATGGCTGTTTCCATATTATATGTTTTGAAAGAAGGAAAAGTCGGGGGCTGGGGGTTGCGGGAGGAGTCCAGTGTGAACGAGGAGCCTCTAGGTGAGACTCCTGCCTCGTTCAGCCAGGAATGGGATACAGACAGCCAGGGTGTGGCTGATTCTTCCAACTTCACAGGTCGGAGTCATTCTGGTAATTGGTTTATTGTATTTTTAGCCTATGGTGGGCAGCAGTTGGCAAACTATGTTCCAGGGGCAGAATCTGGCAAGCCACCTATTTTGTAAATAAAGTTTTATCGGCACACAGCCAAATCCATTTGTTTATATACTGTTACGGCTGCTTTCATGTTACTCTAACAGTGGCGGTGTTGAGTCATTGTGACAAAAACTATATGGCCCAAAAAGGACCTATTTGGTCCTTTACAGAAACAAGTTTGCCAAACCCTGGCCCCGTACCTTTTTGGGTAATGTTTCCTGAATTTTCCTTCTGCTGTATGTCATAAATGCTTGAAACCCATTCATTCACTGGCTCTCTCGTCCATCAAGCGTGGTTTTATCACAGTGGTAAGGAATCTTAGCTCGGGCTGTGGGCTTACAAGAAAAAAATGTAATCAAAGATTATAGGCTTGGTACGAAGCAGCATTTGGTGAACTTGCAGAGGTCAGGGTTCTTGGCTTCACATAACTGAATCCACTAATTGAACGAGAAGGGGATTCGTGAGAGTTCAGGTAACTTTTGGAATTGTTGGGAGGGCTGAAGAAAAGGTTCTAGGCTAATCTTTCAGAAGCAAACTCCCCAACCCACCCCCAGAACAAGCCTCAGAGGACTGCCATAGTCGCGAAGTTGTAGAACGAAGCAGTTGGCCATTGTATAGCCAGGTCCAGAACCACAGCTTAGGCACAGCCTGCCCCGAGAAGGGACACATCACACCCCGGCTCTCTCCCCACTGCAGAGCCCAAATCACACACAGAGCCCCCTGAAAGGCAGGCTGGGAAGGGTATTTTTTTGTTTCTGGCCCCTAGATGTTGATCAGATAGTCCACAGGTACCACCTGACAGTACAGGTAATGTCTTGAAAGATAGTGTTCAACTCATTTACTGTTTATGTTAAAATTTGAGAGTTTAAAACATTTTTCAATAAACATAGCAAATGAGGCTGGCCTTGAGTGTCCAAGGAAACAGTTGTCAGGTGATATGGAAGGCGTTCTCAGGCCCATCTCCAAATCCTGCCCACTCACACTTCAAGGCTCCAGTGCCACCTCCTCCAGGAGGTCTGCCAAAGTGGGCTGGTGGCCATCTCTATCCTCTGCATTCTCACCTATCCATTCTCTAGGAATTTACGCTGTTCTCCTTCATGTGATAGTTATATCTTACATGTTTTCTCTTTCATATCTTTTTGACTTTTTTTTAAGAAGAGATTGCTGATGAATTTGAAGTACCTTTCATTCTCCTGTTTAGTTCCATTCAATTCCTTTCCTTTCAGAGACAAATAGTATAGACTATTTATCTTTCCATATTTTTCCACTTTTATTACATATATGCATCTGTGCACAATACAGAATGTTGTTTTATGAATTGGTGAGTTTCTCTAAATGCTTCTAACTAAATGTATCATTGTGCACCTTGCTGTGTTTCTGCAATGATTGCTACTTCATTGATTATAAGCGTTACATGGTGGCCATTATATAAACAAGCTACAGATTTATCCATTTGCTATTGGTGGCCAGTCAGCCTTTCCCCCAGTTTTTTTCTTGCTATAAACATTGTTGCAATAGGCAGGCTGCCTGTCTCCTGTTGTCATGTGTGAGATTTCTTCAGGGTAGATACCAGGAAGCATTTAATTGGTCACTTCTAACTTCACTACAGTAGATACTGTCAAATTGCTTCCCAAGGTGATTGCACCCAATTCCCACCAGAGTTCCCCATATTCTAGGGAACACTCTCAGTATTGTCAGTCTTGTGTAGTTTTGACAGCTGGATGCAGTGTGGTTTAAATTTGCATTTGCATTGTTTTAATTTGCATATGCCTGATTACTGGTGAGGTTAAGCATCTTTTCATATGTTTATTGGCTATTTAGGTTTTCTTTTCTGTAAAGTGCGTATTCACAGCCTGTGTGTGTGTATGTGTGGGGGCTTGTCTTTTTCTCATTTATTTGTTGGAATTCTTTGTATATTCTGGATACAAATCCTTTGTTATATGCGGTGTCATTATTTTGTCCCGGTCTGTCTCTGTCCTTTTTCCCTGTTGTCCTTTGTATCCTCTGACCTGATTTTTGCTTCATGCAAATGCTAAAATGAGGGCAGAATGATGCTTCCCCGCCAGGTGCAGCCTGACTCAACCCCAGAGTCTGTGTCAGTGAGAAAACCTGAAATCCCTGAGGGTGCTGCCTCGTGAGGTGGGAAGAGCAGAATTCCTTTTCCTTCCCCCCACCTCCTACATCGTTTGCTATCTAGGTATAGTAGTTTCCTAGGGCTTTCGTAACAAATTACCACAAACTGGGGGCTTCAAACAGCACAAATTTATTTTCTCATAGTTTGAGAGGCCAGAAGTCCAAAATCAAGGTGTCCGCACAGTTCGTGCTCCCTGGGGGCTCTGAGGAAGAATGCGTTCCATGCCTCTCTCCCAGTTCCTGGTGTCTGCCGGCAAACCTTGTCGTTCCTTAGGGTGTAGACACATTCTGATCTCTGCCTCTGTCTTCCCATGGCCCTCTCCTCTGTGGGTCTCTGTGTCTCCTCTTTTTCTGTCACCCATCATTGGGTTCAGGCCCACCCAAACTCCAGGATGGTCTCATGAAGGTCCTTAATTTCATCTGCAAAGATCCTATTTCCAAGGAAGGCCACATTTACAGGTACCAGGAATTAGGTCATGGACATATCTTTTGGGGGGACCATTATTCAACCCACTACACTAGGCAAATACAACAAATCCCAGAAACAACTTGACTATAAGCAAGGTGTCTGTGTGTGTGAGGGGCTGTCAAGGGGCAAAAATGCTTTCTGCGAGAAGGAGTGTGTTCTGGGAGGTGCAGTTCCCCCAGAGAGGAGAGGCAGTACAGTTGACCCTTGAATGACTTAGGGTATTAGAGGGACACAGTCAAAAATTGACATATAACTTTGGACTCCCCCAGAATTTAACTATTAATACTAATAGCCAACTGTTGACCAGAAGGCTACTGTTGAGGCAGAGGAGAAAGAGGAGAGGTTGGTCTTACTGTCTTGGGGGTGGCAGAGGTGGAAGATAATCCTTCTGTGAACTATGGATCTGCACAGTTCAAACCTCTGTTGCTCAAGGGTCAACTGTTCATGTTGGGCACTGCAGTTTTTCACATTTTTCATCTGTTCAGAGCTCCCAGAAATAGGCAATGGAGTTTAAAGGAAGATGCCTCTTAGGTGTGCAGGGCAGGCCAGGCCAAACTCAGTGGTGCCCATCAACCTGCCTCAGGGGTGCCAAGGGCAGGCCACTCTGTTAACACCTCGTCAGCAGGTATAGATCCTGCCTTTTTCAGGATGAGTAAAGGGAAACCGAAGAGGACTTACAGAAAAATAGCAGAACCAAGGAAAGGACTAGTACAATTGACCTCGTTATTTGTGAATTCCATATTTGCAAATTTACCTACTTGCTAAAATTCGACCCTGTCACGGTCATTCATGACACTCGGGGAGAGGTGAAGATTTGAGTTACCTGGTATGCATGCTTCAGCTGAGGTTATTTCAGCTCTTATACTGTAAACAAGTGTCTCTTTGTGGTCTACTTGGTGCTGTGCTTTTCACATGTTGGTGCTTCTTTTGGGTGATTTTGCTGTTTAAATTGCTCCCTGCTGCATAGTACTGAAGTGCTGTCTAGCATCCTTGAGCTCCAGCAGGCTGTGATGTGCCTCCCAGAGAAAACATGCGTGTTAGATAAGCTTTGCTCAAGCAAGAAGTTATAGTGTTGTAGCAGTGAGTTCCATGCTAATGAATCAACAATATGTATTAAGTAACAGAAACACACATAAAACAAGGTTAAGTATTGATCAATTTGCGAAAATGTGACTTGACAGCTCACAGGAACTTAACCCTGTATTTCCACTAGGAGCAATGGGTCTTTATTTGCTAACTGAATGTTAGCAGCAACTTGATAGAATGTAAATACTGCAAATAAAGACCATCAACTGTACTTGAGCCCACTTCTGAAAATGATGATACAGCAAGGTCCCGGAGAAAACTTCGGGAGATCAGCACCTTCAGATTGCAAGAATACAATTTCTTTCTGCAACAAAAGCAGACATTGCTTAGTAGAAGACAGTCTGAGACTAAAAGGCAGTAGGGTGAGATAGAAATGGAGATGCAATATAGGGAAACAGTATAAGAAAACTAAAACGTTAACTGCAGAATCAAAATTCATATAGCACACAGTAAAGGACAGATTTTGTGCAAGGAGGTTTATTGCAGCATTGTTTATAACAGCAAAAAAATATATCCAACAATGGGAGATGAATTAAATAAACTCTAATACAGCCATAAAATGAAATATGTATGATTCAGCTATTCAAGTATTTTGTATTATTTATTGACTTAAAAGGAGTAAGGGGGAAAAGCGGGATTTATGTATTAATGTAAGTATGATCAGCCTGGTATTTATTATTACTTTAAAAATATGTACATGTGCTTACTTAGAAAAAGATCTGCATGACTCTATTAAAGTATTTAGGGGTGGGGTAAAAGTTACTTTTAATACATGGAATGGACCTATTTCTGTATGTGGATTTTTTGCAAAAAAATATTGATATTTTACTTGAGTTTAAAAAAAAATGTGGGGATAAAGGACATGACCAATGTAAACTGTTAGGAAACACTTCTTTCTCTCTTCTCTTGTAGCTCGTGGTTCCTCTTGATTTGCAGAGTTTACAAATTGCTGTTCCCATTTGTGTCTGTTTCCCCTCTCCCTCTTAGACTGTGAGCCCTCTGAGGACAGACTTTGTGTTTCTAGAACCTGACACAGTGGGAGGCTCATCTGAGCTGCCATCTGCATTTCTCTTGGATGGATTAGCAGTGGGCATGGACGGCAGGGCTGGGAGCCCGTGCACCAGGCCTGGGGTGCGGCAGAAACCCCTTTTGCCTTAATAGCTCCCACTCCTCTTGCCTTAGCTGCTTGAGAGAAAGGACCCTGAAAATGGGAGAGTGAACTGATGAACTTGAGCTCATTCATTTGGGTGGGGCGGAAAGCATCTTGAGACTGATTTAGTAAGTCCAAGTCTTTTAGAAAAATTTCTGAGTTCGGGATGGAAGAGTAGGAAATGGAGGTGGTTTTGAGGTATTCACTAAAGACCCACAGTGCTGGCATCCCCTGGGTCCCCAGGGTATGTAGGCATCCTGCTGACCCGATAAAGGCTTCCTTCTCAGAGCTCATTGTCAGGAAGAGAAAGCCGTGTTCCTGGCTGGACCTGTGTCCTCGTCCGCAGGAGGTTCCCAGAGCTGGACAGATCCTGGCTGAAATCAGGAGACGGATTTGATAAATGCTCTGAATGCTCCCCCCGGGGGGAACTGGAGTTAATTTAAAAACCAGCTTCACAAACACACTCAGGCGGCCTCAGGAGGAGAGCAGAGGGCAGGCAAGAGCCGGGGTCTGTGCCCTGACTCATCCTTCCACTCGGGGCGGTGACACACGGCTCTGACATTTCCCGAGGCCGCAGCCCCCAGAGACGTGGAGGGGCCGTGGCCGAGTCCCTGGAGGCGCAGGGGCAGCCTTGGACGGGCCTTGCTGCTCTTGGCCGCCCCGGGAGCAGCGCGGGAGGGCCGGCCAGGCCGACAGGAGCCCACACTGCCGTCTCCTGAGCCTCGGAGGAAGGGACTTCGTGTCTCCCTCTCTGTGAACAGTCGGAGAATTTTCCTCTCATAAACAAAACAAACATGAGCTGAAGGGGTGGAGGCCCCAGGGGCAGGCTGGGTGGCCCTTTCCTTCAACCCCTCTGCGTATGTTTCTCCAGGGGGCAGATTGTGGAAGCTTCTTAGAGGCCCAGAAAGCCGCCGGTGGGTCTCGTCATCTTGTTTGGTTAACCGAGCACATCGCCTCTTTGGTGCTGGCGAGGGCTCTGTTGTTCTTGGAGAACAGGCTGCGAGCCATTCAGACCCTTGTCCACAGGGGCGGGTGGCTCTGCAGGACGCCCTGCGGGGACCGATGCAGCAGGTGCTGCTTGGCGGGGGCGGGTGGCGCGGTGCTGTGGGCAGAGCCCCCACCGGCGTCAGGAAGTTTTGAGCCACCCGCCCACCAGCTAGCTGTGTGGCCTTAGCCGAGTCCTTGGCATCAATGGGCTTTGGCTTCCCCATCTTTTGGTCCAGAAGGTCAAGCTGGGTGATTTCTGGGGTCTCTACTAGCTGTTTGTTTCTGTGACACAGTGGGGGATAGCTGTGGTGGTGGGGGGGGCTTCCTTCTGAGGTCCCTCCTCTCGCTGCCCCTCTCTGTCTCCCCCGTCTCTCTGATTTCCTCTATTCCATTTACAAAGCTTAAGTCTAAGCTGCAGAAGACGGTGCTTGTCTCGGCTTGAAAACCGTGGCCAGAAACACTCCCATCCATCACGTTCTCATTGTCACTCGGGAAGGCCCAGAGGTCAGCTTCCCGTTGCCTCTCAGTACAGAGTCCTGTTTGTGTTGCTTGGGGACTGACTGCCCTTTCCCAGAACTGGTGGAAAAACCCCTCTTCTCCCCAGAAAAGGTGACGAGAAAGGTATTATTTTGAAGGTAGGCAAGGAGTCGAAGGTGGAAGCATATTCTACTGTACGAAAGCACCAACATGGGATGTAATTATTTTTAGGCATCCAGCACATCCTATTTATTGATGATTTTGGATATCTTGTCTGCTTTCGGGAAGGGTTTGTGGCCGAGGTACAAGGGGTGGCTTTTGATATGAAAATGTGCATTGTGGCTCCCTGAATGAGGGGTGGAAGAGGGCCTGGGATGGCCCCCTGGGCGGGGAGGGGAGCCTCCGGAGCGACACCCGGAGAAGCCTCGAGGTGTGAAAGGGTGCTTGTAGGAAAGTCCGGATCAGACATGATGTTATAGGAAAAAATGCAGCGTCTAAGGAAACAGCGCGTGAATAGAGAGAAAGCTGAGAGACGGGGCAGAGAGGCAGAGAGGACATAAAACAGATTGTCATCAGGAGCCAGCGAAGGGAGCTGCCTGGCAGCGGGGGCCAAGCACTGGAGGGAGGATGGCAGAGGACACTCTGCTTCCTGAGGAAGGGCCGAGCATTGGGGTAGAGTGTTGTGGAATGGCTGGTGACGCCAGGAGTCAGGCCTATGCACTTTCTTCAGAAGCTTGGGGACAGACGGTTCTCAGATAGAGCCTCTGGCCCTGGGTCTGTGCCCGGACCAGGAAGAAGTGCTGAGCCTCCCCTCCCACTGCCTCCAGCCCCAACTTTTGGGTGGAAGATGCAGTCCACAGTGAGGGTAAGGGGGACTGCTGTGAAGGGACGAGAGGGGTGCAACCTGCCACCTTTTGTCCCCTCCACATTGGAATGAAAAGTGAGAGGAACCCTATCTGCACACAGTTTCCAGCAATGCCTGAGAGTGTGGATGGTGGGGCCACACCGCCTGGCCTCGATTCCTGGCCCTACCACTTTCTACGTATGTGACCTCGGGCAGGTTACTCACTCCCTCTGTGCCTCAGTTTCCTCACCTGTAAAAGGGGGTTAAAGTCAGTGCCTGCCTCAAAGGGATGTGAGGATTAAGTGTATTCATTTTTAAACAGCTTTACTGACATATAATTCATGTAACATATAATTCACCCATTTAAAGTGTACAATTCAGTGGGTTTTAACATATTCAGAGTTGTACAACCATCACCACAATTGATTTTCATCACCCCAAAACAAGCCCCATACCCATTACCAATCACCCTCATTTCTTCCTGCCCACACCCCCTTTCCCAGCCTTAGACAACCACTAATCTACTTTCTGTCTCTATGACTTGCCTGTCATATAACATACGGACATATCATATAAATGAAATCATATGACATGCGATTTTTTGTGTCTAGCTTCTTTTACGTAGCATAATGTTTTCAGGATTCATACAAGCTGTAACATTTATTAGAACTCCATTTCTTCTTCTTGCTGAATAATATTCCATTGCAGGGATATACTGCATTTTGTTCATTCATCAGTTGAGGGACAGTTGGGTTGTTTCCATTTTTTGGCTATTATGAATAATGCTGCTGTGAACATTTGTGTACAAGTTTCTGTGTGGACGTGTGTTTCCATTTCTCTCAGGTATTTGCCTGGTACTGGAATTGCTGGGTCACATGGTAACTCTGTGCTTAACTTTCTGAGGAACTGCCAGACTGTTTTCCAAAAGTGGCTGCACCATTTTACATTCCCACCAGCAATGCATGAGGGTTCCAGTTTCTCTACGTCCTTGCCAACACTTGTTGTTATTTGTCTTTTTAAATTCTAGCCATGGTAGTGAGTGTAACATGATATCTCATTGTGGTTTTGATTTGCATTTCCCCGATAGCTAATGAGGTTGAGCATCTTTTCATGTGCTTATTGGCCATTCATGTGTCTTCTTTGGGGGTATATCTATATGGATCCTTTGCCCATTTTTAATTGGTAAGTTAGTTCTTAGAAGTGTATGGAAGCAGTGCCTTGTTCATGGGAAGCACTGTGCAAGTTACTATTAGGGCGACTCCCCAGGACTGGGCATGTTTGGCTTCTCTTCTCCGTGTGTTAAGGATTTTGGGGGCCCTGCATACATGGCCAAGCATGTGGGAATGTGGTAACTTCACGTTTTCTCTAGTTTTCTTCAAATGGTCGCCTACTGGGGGAGAGGCTGGAAGGATTGCCACCCCACCACAGGTCAGACTCCCACCTGACCCTCTTTCTGATTTGGTTTTCCCGGGTCCCTATGGTGAGGCACACCTGCTGCCCACACCTGGCTGCCTTTGGCAGTGACGTCCGTGCTGCTCAGTATTTGATTCTGTCCATGTGCGAGCGCCCCCAAGAGGCTGCTGGTGGGAGTGGGGGCCAGCTTGTGCAGTTCTGCGGGGGGGCTCCAGCGAGACTCCCAAGTCTGTGACTCTTCAGCGCCTTTCTCAAGTCACAGTGACGTCGGGTTGTTTTGTCCGGCAAGCAGCTGCTTGCTGCTCAGGTGCGCATTTGGCTCCATGTAAACTTTCCTTTTCGTTTTCTTTTTGCTTAAAAATACTCAGGTTTTTCCAAGAGTCGTTTCAGTCCTTGGCAATGATTAAACTCAGGTCTGGTTTGACCTCAGCATTTCAAGTACACGTTTGGCTCTCCCTGGAGACCTGTTATGAGCCCAGAGAGAGGAAACCGTCGGGGACCTCACGGAATAAGCCACAGGGTGAACATTACAGCGAGTGGTAGGACCAGGACGGAGGGTCATTCCTGCTTCAATAGAGGGCCACGTGGCACAAGGAAGAAGAAGGAAGCAAGTGGTCCAGATGGACACATCAGGCAGAGAGCTGGATGTCATAATTAAAATCCCCAGGAGGGACAGGCTGGTCGTAGAATAAACTTGGTACCCACCCCCACACTGGTGATAAAGCTCTCATTTCCCTCCAAGGGACAGTTTCCTCCTTCTCTTCCTACAGGCTGTGTATATTCAGGTTCTAGTTCCCTGTAGCTTTGGTGAACGAGCACCTCCCTGGCCTCTCCCTCTCCTGGCTGTGCGGGGATAGTGAATTTTTCCTCCCGCAGGATAACAGCAGTATAATATCTGGCAGTGATGCCTCATCCTCTTCCTGCATTCCTCCCGCATGCTCTCTGCTAATCCAGGCCTGCTCAATGGTGCTTCCTCTGTGATTTCCCCATTCAGCCCCAGTGCTCATTTTCTCTCTGGGACCTCTCGGCAGTTGTGTGCATCCCGTGGACGATTATTCTGGCACAGGCGTTGGTGCTCACCACATGTGCTCTGCAGAGCCCTGTGAGCTGTCCAGCCACCGCCACCCTGCATGGATGTGGTCCGTAGCAACCCCGTCTGCTCACCTGTCTGCTCACCCAGGCTCCAGCCCAGCGGCAGCAGCTCTGGTCAGTCCCATGTTTGTCC
Organism: Lemur catta; assembly: GCF_020740605.2. NCBI lineage: Eukaryota > Metazoa > Chordata > Mammalia > Primates > Lemuridae > Lemur > Lemur catta. Next base: position 11,472,462 of record NC_059142.1, read on the forward strand.
CTGGGTGGAGCTGAACCCGCTCCCCGGACTCTGCAGAACAGCTGCCCTCCACAGAACAGCCCCCACCACTTCCTCTTCCCAGGCAGTCTCACACCTGCATCCTCAGGTTGTCCTCCTGTGACCTCCCTCACATCATGTCTGTCCCCTGCCTCATACCCTCCAGTTTGTCAGAATTTGTCAGTGCCCCTCTTTATACAGGGGAGCTAGACTATGATCTGGTCAGTGCGAGGGGGTCTTATCCTTCTCTGTGTCCACTGGGGTTCTAGGGAGTTGGTCTCAGAATTACCTTTTTTAAAGCAGCAATACTCCACCTAAACCCCAAAGTCCTCTGCAGTTTGGTTCATAACTAGGAAATGGTGACTTGGATCAGAGGTTTTGTGATTGGGACAATGGCTTTTATTTCCCAGTGACACTCTTAACCAGACTAAAGGGGTGCTGTGAGGTTTGACCTGGGGTGTGGGTGGGTCTGGGGGAGCATCAAATGCCAAGGAGTGGCTGGTTATCAAGGCGTCACCCCAGTTCCCCAACCTGTGCTTTGGTTTCTGCTTAAACTATGTTATTGTTGTGTTTTTGACATTACGAAAGCCAATGCCTGTTCAGTATAGAAAAAAATATAGATTAGGAAAAAAGAAGAAAATGCAAGTAACAGTTCATTCTACCAGCCAGAGTGACTGTGTTAGCACCTTAGTGTGTCTATTGCCTTGTAGACCTTTTTCTGTGTGTGTATATTTTTGTAATATGCAATCATACTTCTTTTGACTTAATATGTTGGTTGCCATCTTTCCATGTTACTAGTCTTCTGGGTACAGTTTTGCATGGCTGCATAGTATTGCATTGCGTGGATGTACCGTGACTCTGTTAACCAGGCGTTTAAATTTGGACATTTGGGCTATTTTCAGATTTTTTCCACTCTGAGCTTTGCTGTGCTGAGTATCCTTTTAAGTTGATCTTTGCGCCACTTTCCACGTCCCCTTAGGATAAATTCCTAGATGTGGAAACTTCTGGGTCAAGGAATGAGCACGTTTAAGACTTTTGATGCGTGTTGTATCTTGCTCTCCCCCAAATCTTGCCAAATTTACAGAGTGTGGACTGTTTTCTCCCCAGTTCCTCAGGTATATTGGATATTAATTATTCCAAACAATGTTGGCCAACTTGCAAGACAAAAAGTGGTGCTTTGTGTTTTTTAATTTGTGTCTTTTGTAATAAACAGGAAAGACTGAACATTTTTCATTAGTTTATATTTTGTGAATCGCCTATGGGGGCATGAATACATTTTTCTAGCAAGAGTTCAGTTTTTTTTCCTGAATGTACTTCTTACATATGAAAGATAGTAACTTTTTGTCCATCTTTTGTCTTACAGATATTTCTCCCAGGTTGTTGTGGGCTTTTCAAATTTATGGTGCTTTTGGACATATAAGGTTTGAAATTATCATATATTCAGATACATATTTTCTAGTTTTTGCTTTTGGTGTCATGCTTTAGGAAGGCCTTCTTGATCACCCAAGGTTACATAAGTATTTACTTACATTTTTTCACAGTTTTGCTTTTTACATTTAAGTATCTTGGTACAAGGCATGAAAATAGAGTATGAGACATTCTTAGACAGGTGGCCAGTTACTACAGCACCACTCTCTTTTTCTCCCCAGTTTCCCCCATTTTATGATATAAATAGGTCTCATTTTGGACTTTCTACTTGATTAAGTTTTCTCTCTATTCTTATCCCACTATTTTGATTTTTGTGGCCTCATGATACATTTTATGACTTCTGGAGGCTTTGCAAATGGTAAAACACCACGAAAAACGTAAAGGATTGTTCATGTTGTTGTACCAAGTCTTTGCTTACATTTACAATGATCACTGTCCTCCGTGGCGAGAGTAATCTGTATTTTTTAAAGCTTTTCTTCAGAGATCCTGAGTACAGCAGCTTTGTGTTTTGAACCAGCAAGTGCTCGGGTCTGCTTAGCAACGTTTGGCTTGTCCCCTGACACTGGCCCTCGCACGGTGCCTGTTCCCCGGGAAGGCTGGGTCTGCGTCAGCTGGGTCCCTCCGTTCCACGACCACATCTCGTATAATCACATCCGTTTTTCTTAAAAGTCAGCAACCCTTCTCTGCTGACTCATGCTCTCTGACTCCTAGACGCTTTTCTTCCATAATTGGGCGTGCCGGGCACAATCCTTGTTTTTCCCTTCCCGAGGTGGGGAATTCAGGCTGGAAATGTGGTGGAGGACACGGAGCGTCCTCGCTCCGTCCCTGGGCCGTTGCCATGACAGTCGGTTGGACAGACACGTCGTGGTGTGCTCTCCTCCCTCCAGCTTCTCTCCACATTCCACTTCCTGAGCTCCGAGGGAGCCGTGGGTGGGAAGCCGGCTGGGTGGTCTGCCCAGACTTCCAAGGGATCCTCGGCCACACCTTGTGCAGGGCCCAAGATGAGCTTGGGCCACACTCAGACCACACTCAGCTGTGCTTGCTTTTCCGACGAAGATGATGATGATGATAGTGAGGAGGAAGAGGGACTCCTATGATATGGCCAGACAGGCAGCTGGATGAGGACCTGGGAACCCTGCATAGACGTCCTATTCAGAATCACCACTTAAGTTACTGAGCACCTACCTACTCGGCCCTGCAGGGTGAGAGGTGCGGTGGGGAAGGTGAAAGGAACCTGCCTTTGCAGCGCTTGCCCTTGGCTTGTTGGCTGTGCAGTGGGGCCGAGCGGTGGAGTTCCTAGACCCTGGGGCCTGACCGCGTCACTTTGCAGCCTGACTCTGCCCCTACTGTGATACTTGTGTAAATTGTTTCACTGTTCTGTGCCTCAGTTTCCCCTCTGGGAGGTTAATGGGGGGTTACTGTGAGGATCAAATGAGTTAGCATATGTGTACGTGTCATAGTGCCTGGCGCACGCTGTGTGTTAGCAGTTACTGTTGTTGTTGGTGTTGGTGTGTGTGTCTTTCTTATACCCCTCATATATTGGGAGCTCCATGGGGCCTTTTGTCCTTTTCTGTATTCATCATCACACGGCCTTCCAGAGTGGATGCTCAGCAAATATTAAGTGATAATACTAATGCAAGTTGTTAATATCACTTGTTGTGCTGGGTTCTTGGTCACATTGTCTGATTTAATCCTTGCAGAGCCTTTAAAGTAGGTGTTTTGTCTGTTTTACAGATGAGAAACCTGAAGCCCGGGGAGTCTAAGGAACTTGCTCAAGGTTGTCTGGCTGACAAGTGGCGGGGCCGAGTCGTCCGTAGTCGGCCTCACTGCAGAGCAGAGTCAGGATGAGTGAATGGATGATGCATGGGGGTGGGGGAAAAGCAACACTTTTGGAGGAATTAGAGAATAATACGGCACTTAACGGATTGGGAAGGACCCAGTGACGCGGGCGACACAGAGCTAGCTGGCTCACCATCTTGGTTTGCTAGAGAAATGAAAAGAGAGTGGGGGGCACGGAAGGTTCTAGGAACATCCTTTTGGTCCTCCAGGCTGGTGTTCTTGCCTGGCCCCTTCTGCCCCTGCTCAGTGTGGCTGGGAGCTGTGGGGGAAAGGTTCCGGAAGGATCAGGGCCTGGAGTTCTGCCCTGGTGACTGGTAGGAGGGCTGTGGTCAGAGAGGAACAGGCGGGAGCTGCCGGAGTCAAGCACAGATCGGGGAACAAACCCCCCCCCATATTGGGGGGGTGCATATTGGGGAGTCATGGCCCGGAGAGGGTCACACTGTGCAGAGTCACAGATATCAGCTAGAGGGGCTGTCTTTGGCCAACTTGGCAATGGGGAGCCAGGTGGGTGTTTGAGTGAAAGGCTCATGAACTCATTTTTGCCTCAGGGAAAGGGCAGCCGAGTGCAGGCTACCCGGTGTCCTGTGAGTGTCCTTGTGGAGACTCTAGAGAGGGCAGGTGGGCAGAGGGAGGCCCTGGGAGATGGGGTCAGAGTGGTGTGCAGGGGCAAGGTTGTGGGGGGCAAGATGGGAAGCTTGGGTTTTATTCCACGGGCAGCTCAGGGTGTGTGTGCTGAGCTAAGGATCATCATGTTTTAATAAGGTCTCTCTGGCTGCTCTGTGGGCTGGGAGTTTCCAGGTGAGTGATGGCAGGGGTGTGGGTGGAGGAGGGATGATGGTGAGAAGTGGGCACATGTGAGGTCCTTGTGGGAAGTAGTGTCGGCAGAACAGGGTGGGTTGCCTGTGGAGCAAACAGAAAGAGAGCAGCGACCCGCAAGTCCTTCTCAAGTACTATATGACTGTGGAGCTTGGTGCCACTCGTTGGAGGACACAGGTCCAGTGGTGAAGGTGGGCGTTTGGCTTCATTGTCCCTCTTTGTGGCACTGGGGAGCCTGTGCAGGGTGGAGAGGACAGTCAGAGCGTTGGCAGATGTGGGGGGTGGGGGCAGGGGGTGTGCCAGGCTCTGCCTCCATGGATCCCAGGATACCCCCAACTGGTCTCAAAAACCACTGTGGGCACAGGGACCCAGAGAGTCAGGTACCAGATACCCAGACTTCCTGCAGCTCAGCCTGGGGGACTGGAGAGTCCTGAGAAAACATATGCCACCGCCAGTATTTTATTGAATGAACTGGACACAAGTGGCTTGGGGTGAAGTTAATTCTTGGGTTTAGGAAGAGAGAGCTGAAGTTCATCTAAGAGTATCCCAGGCTGTCTCAGTCTCTGCTGTTCCTGGGGTTCACCAGGGGATTGGGGAGGGTGTTGAGGGGTGGGTCATGACGATGACACCCTGGCAGTCAACCCTGGACTGAGGGTGCCAGCTGGAGGGACAGAGACAGGGGCTTCCCTAGCCCAACAGCTAACCTTGGTCCACGAACTTGTCCTTGTCCCCAGTGCAGAGCAGTGAGGCTGCCCCTCATCACATGCCCCTTGCCTCGGACTGCCATTTTTGGGCCATTTTTCTCCATCTAAACCTAATGCTGCACCTGGTTGTTCTTACTGGATTCAAATCTTGGGAGGAAGAAAGCTGCAGGGCCCTCGGCATGCCTTGTCCCTTTGCTGTACCCAGGGAGACCTCTTACCCATACCGAGGAGCCCCCCTGGAATGTTGCCTCCTGGCCCCGTTCTCAGGGCTGCCCGGCTGAAGTTCACCTAACCTGAGTGCAGAGTAGTGACAAAAATCAGACTCTTCCTAGGATTTCCAGGCACTGAGAGAACAGAAAGAAATGGTCCCTGGAGTTAAGCAAAAAGCCCATTTGTCATTCATCCCAAGTGCTATGGAACAGAAGAAAGGGAATTTTAAAAAGAACCAAGGGGCCTGCAGCTCCGTCCCGATGCTGCCGTGTGTGCCGTGGGGCAGAGCCTGCGTTTCTTTGCTTGCAAAAGTGGGCGTTTGGCTCTGTGATCCCCTCTCAGAGGTAACACTATCCGTGGCAGCGCTCACTTTCCTTGCCTGGTCCAGCAAAAAGAGAGGGCTGAGATTAACACCCTCAATTACGTCTTTGCAGAACTCAGACCTGAGGAAATTGGAAAACCCAAGCCAGCATGGGACTGGGACGCATTCAGGGGATCACTCCTTGTCAGGCTCCGGCGTGACTGGGGAGGCTGGGCCTCCTTGGGCCTCATTAAAAGGCACTTTACCTGGAAGGCCCAGGGGACACGGGTCCACGGAGGGAACAGCAGAGTCAGGGATGGGGGCGGAGCTGCCGGCTGCCGTGGAAAGAATGCTGAATGCGAGCTCGGGTCTGGCGTCTGGTCTGAGCGCTGCCACGGTTGTTTTCATTCTCCCAATTGCTTCTCCCCTCTGGGAGGACACAGTCCCTTCAAGCCCTGCCATTCTGAGTGGCAGACTGAGTTTCGTCCCATTGAAGGTCCTTTTGAGGCTAAGGCTCGTGCGTGTGTCAAAAGGAAACTACATATGAAATCAGGAATCCCCCAAAGCACGTCACCTTCGGCTCGGCCCTCCCTGAATGTCTTTTTGACTCTGAGTCGCCGACACCTGTGTTTTCCACACTGTCACCTCTGTACCTTTTGGCTGCTGTCTCCCTCTCTGCACAGCCGGCAACTACTGCCTGGCTGACCGTGGTCCCAGACCTGGCAAAGTGTGGGAAAATGTGCAGCTCAGGATTGATGAAATACAGAAAATCTCAGGCCAACAAAAGGGTTTGAAAGCTGTGACTTCGGCAGGCCAGCGATGGTGTCTAGGCCTCCTGTAGCAGCCCAGCCGCCTGGACATCAGATCTGGAAGAAGGTGTCTTATCTGTGAGCAGGCTTTTGGCATGTTATGCTCCAGGCCCCTGAGAAGTTGTGTCCTGAAGTCTTAAAGCCATCGAGGGCTTGCTCAGACACCCACAGTGGAGCCTGGTGACCCCCGGGTCAGGGTAGTCTATGGCTGTCTCCTGGTCTCTACCATGCAGAGTTTGGGTTTCTCACCTCTGGGAGGCAGGCGTGAGGGGGGGCAGAGCCTTTGGAGGCCAGAAGTGGGTTTCATCCCTGCACTGCAGTTCCCGCAGGCCAGCTCTCCCTGCACTTGTCCCCTCAGCTGTCAGGTGGAGGTAACCCTGAGGACCAGGGGAGGTGGCTGGGACACCCCCGCCTCGCTCCCAGGTAGTAGTTGCTCAGGGAACGAGTGCTCTGCTTCCCCTGCCTTTCCTAGGTGCTTGGGGAGGTGATCAGAGATCGGGCCGGGGGCTCGATGCCTGTCCTGCAGAAGTTCACGATCTTGTTTGGAGACCTCTCTGTCCTCCAGAGCCCCACCTGGGTGGTCAGCTGCCTTCTGGGCAGCCTTCCCCTGGCTGCCTCTCAGACTCAACCACTCAGGGCAAATCAGTCTGTACCTCCAGACCTGGCTCCACTCTGGTTTCCTCCTCAGTCCCTGATGTTTCTGGATCCTGAAGACCTCAGGGTCATCCCGCATACCTCCTCCTTCTTCATATGCTGGTGTTCGGCCCCAGGTCTGCCTGTGCACCCTTCAGTGGTTTCCTCGTCCTCTCCCGTTGTCCCATCCCTGACACAGGGCCCCAGCCCACACCTGAATGGTCTCCCAAGCTCCACACTGTGGCGCCCATGTGCACAGCCTTCAGGCACAGTGGTGGTTCCTGCCTGTCACAAGCATTGTGTCCTGATTGTCTTAGAGTCCTGGACTCTACTCTCGTGTTAATATTGGGGCTCGGCTCACCTCCACCAGGGAGTTTTCTCTGTCCTCCCTCTGCCTGGGTCTGGGTTGGATACTCCTCCCTTGTCCTCCCGCAGTTCTCTCTGTGTGTTCCAGTTATGGCCTCCTTGTTGTCCCTCCAATCTGCCAGGCACACGCTTGCCCCAGGGCCTTTGCACTGGCTGTTACCTCCCTTGACATGCTCTTCCTCTGCATACCCACATGGCTCACACCTTGTCTTCTTTAAGGTCTTTACCTTCATGTCACCGACTCAGTGAGGCCTCCAGGATCACAGCTCTCCCAACAACCAGCACACCCTTTATTCTTTTCCTGCCTGATTATTCTTCCTAACACTTTGCGTCCTCTCACACATTCTGCAGCGTCCTTATGTGCTTCATTGTTTCTCTTCAATCACTAGAGGTGGATTTTTGTCTGTTTCGTTCACTGCCAAGTCCCCTGTGCCTGGCCCATAGGCTTTTGATAAATATTTGCCGAGCGAGTGAACGAAGCACATTTACCCCATTTTAATATGCCCCATTTTAGGCTCTTCTCTGCTAGGCTCTGGCCTCTTGAGGGCTGGGCTGTGCTCGGTCTGTCTTTGTGTTGGCTGTAGTGATTCCTTGGTTCCTTTTTGATGGATGAATGATTGTGTCAGCCTCCATCTGAATTCTCTCCCCATAGAAGAACCATATCACTTGGCCTTCGGAAGGCTGGCTTTCCAGGTGGTTTCTCCACAGCACTCATCCATCCCTTATCACCTGGCTGTGGCCTTGGTACTCTCTCTTCTATCCCATCATGCTCACCCTCTCTGGGCTCACTCTTCCCCTCATTTTGTCCGCTAACAGGCCACGTATTTTCATGAATGTTACACATTCCCACCTCCAAACCTCTACTCCTGCTGTTCCACCTGCCAGGGATGCCCTCCTCCTTGACCTCCCGAAAAACTCCTATGCATCCCTCATCAGCTTTGAACCCTCCTCCCATTACGCACCCTGTATGTCCATCCGCTCCAGCAGGGACCTGCTCCCTGGGTCATGCGGGCCTCCTTTGCCAGAATAGGAACTTTCCGAGTGCACCTACCGTATCCCGTTCATCGGTGCCCCTTGGTCCTAGCACTGTGTCTGCCTTGAGTCTGTCCTGTGTGTTTAGTAAGTCAGCAGGGACATAAGTGGTACACGCACACAGATAACAGTTTACAAAGCTCAATTTGACTCAGGGTCAGGGTGGGCAGAGCGTGGCCAGTGTGACTCTCGGAGTAGGCTGCGCAGACTGTAGACGCTCACGGCCTGAGAAGAGGTCTCCCTCCCCCACCTTAGGTGCTGACCACACCTTTGCCTGGTGTGAGGCACCCAGAGCCACGCCAACTTCTCCCAAGCCCTGGGTGTCTGTTTGGTCACCTCCTTTCCCCTCCAGTGGCCTCTGAAATGCACATCTTGGCTGGCCCTGGTGGGGGTGGGGGGAGTCTGAGGGATGTGGCTCATTGCCGTGGCCTGTTATGAATCCACTGGAGGCCCCTGGAAAGGCAGCTCCAGGCTCCTGGAGAGGCAGTCCGGCTGCGGTCCTTGCTCGCTGGGCCTGTGGAGCCACGGCCAGGAGGTCAGGTGCCCGCCTGAGGGCTGCGGCGGGAGGATCTGGGCGCCCAGCAAGAGCAGAGCCATTTCTCCTCCTTGTCCCCAGCCGACTTGCTGTGTCTGAGCCAGGGCCGCTTGAGTCATTCTTGTCCCGGCTGGAAGGCAAGTGGGCCATGATCTTCCATTCTGTGCAAGGACCTTCCCGTTGAGTATTTAAAGCCCCACCAGTCTCATAAACGGGATCTCCTTAAAATACACTTGCTGGGACCCCTTGGTTCCTGGGGCCCACGGTCGCTCTCCTCTCTCCCCCAGATGACTGATTTCTTGCCAGTCCCTCCTTAGTGACAATGGGTGCTCACCCGTTGCCCAGTGTTCCTTGCGCTGCTCGGGTTGCAGCCAGCTCTCTCTCAGACCAGTCTCTGTGGGACTCACTAGAAAAACCTAGTTGCCTAGATCAGGCAGCTCAGCCCTTGTATATTAGAATCACCTGGGACTTTAAAACCTACTCCTGCCAGGGCCTCCCTCCAGACTTATTAATCAGAGTTTCTGGGCTGGGGACCACACTTTTTTTTTTAAGCTTTCCAGGTGAGGGTGACAAGGGGCCAGGGTGAGAGCCATCGGAATAGATGGTCGCTCCAAGAGGGGCAGCCCTGAGCTTTCGTGGGTCCCAAATGCTCAGCGCACAGGTGCTCGCTGGGGGCTGCAGGGCCAGCATGCAGACACGGTCGCTGCATCACGGAGCCCACACAGTGCGAGCCTCAGGCCTGGGGTCTTTTCCATGGCAGTTGCTTGCCAGGTATTTGCGGACCTGAAGTGAACCTCGGGACTTCTCAATAAGGAGCCTTCTTCCTGCCCCTGCTTTGGCTTTGGGTCCGGAGTGAGGTGAGAAAACTTGTTCCAGGCCTCAATGGCCTAGTTTGGGAGACCTGCCCCTGCATTCCAGACCCGGAGGGTGCTGCGTCCTAAATGGACACCTCCCGCCCCCACACCCTGGCCAAACCCTCTGAGTTCTCCACCTGGACACCGGCGTCCCCATCCACCCTGAGGGCCCAGGGAAGCCCAACGCCCCTGACTGCTGACTCTCCCCAGTCCACCCTTTCCTCCCCATGCACTGCGGCTTCTGGCCTCTGAGCCCTGGCACCCCCTGCCCCCTATTCTTAGAAGGCTTGGCTTGTTTCCTCTTTCCAGCAGTAGTTCATCAGCCACTCTCAGGGGTTGGCCACTTAGTCCTTGACCACTAGGCTCTCCGAAGTGGTGACAGAGGCTCAGCTCTAGTCCCGTGGTCCTTGGAGCCCATGGCCTACCTCCTGAATTGAGAGGGTGGCCCAGCACCGCTGGGTTCCTGTGGTGCACGTGGAGCCTGCTTTTTCTGCAGAGACTGGACTCTTACTCTTTCTGGTGCCTTTGTCTCGTCACAGATTGAGGTTCTAGGGCTTCCAGGAGAAGGGACGGTGGGATCCTTGTCCTTAGAACCCTTCCCTGGAAATCTGATTTGGTTTGCAGAGTTTATAGGGCATTGCGCTGGGGTTTAGGAGACCAGAGTTCCAGCCCTGGGCCCACCTGAGCACTTCTTCACACCTGTTGACTGAGCCCAACCCATGCTCAGAGGGCAGCATGGACACTCCCCGCCCAGCGCGCACACACACACGCACGCACACACACACACACGCACACACTACACTCACCCACTCACGCTCGACACCTGTCCTGGCTCCCTCCTGGGAAGCCCTGAGCCTGTTTCCTCACATCCTCCTGATGCTCTGACTCATGCTGCTTTCTGGAATCTTCCTATCGTCAGTCCCCACTGCAGGGAAGCTGAGTCACAGCCTGTGGAGGGCACAGCTTGAAAGGAGTGGGCAGGAAGTTTTCCAGCACCGGCCAGCAGCTGGGGTCAGCAGAACAGACGCTGTCCTGCCCGCTTCAGTCTTTACAAAACCAGACCGGGGAGGGCTCAACTTTATTTTATCCTGAGATTGTTAAGAATTGAGGGTAATAACCCAGTTAAGAAGAGAGCACAGTGTCATGGATGCCTTTGTGCCCACTTTGCAGAGTCATCAGATTATAACACTACGCTTTCTTTTTTTGCTCATCTTTTTCTTTATTTTGAAGGGGTTGGTCTTTATGAAGCCCCCTCCCTGCCCTAGTCTTGCAAACTGGGAACACACACCGTGGAGAGAAGGAAAGGACATGAGAGCCAGAGGCCAGGCCCTCGCTGCCCTCCCACCGCACACGCCCTGTGGAATTTCAGGCTGTTCCACGATCGAGCCCAACTCCGCACTGACCTTCCCCTCACTCCTCCTGCGGCGCTCTTGGCTGGTGGCAGAAAGAGAGAGTCCCCTCACAGTCAGTCCCGATCTCTTTAGTGTACAAAAAGGAATGTAAGGAAAAATAAATCGACTCCTCACTCAGAATTCCTCATGTTCTACATTTTTCCTGTGCCATTTTGTGCCTGGAATTTCATTATTTTCTCCCTTTCTCCACATACCCTGTTCCTATCTAGTCTTCAAGGCCTGGCTCAGGTGACATCTCTTCCATGAAGATTTCTCTGATGGCCCCGGTAGAAATGGTCTCCCCATTTTCTTTCATTATCAGTGCCTGGAGTTTGAGTTTTGTCCACACGTTGCCCCTCCACTCCCAACAGACTATAAACTACTGAGGACCAGCAACGGTGTCTCCTGTTCATTTTGTCCCCTCTGACTCCCCCCACTAGTTATGATGTGACGCCAGAGGGCAGTGAATGTTTGCTGAGTGAATATTTGTTTCCTGCCATGCCCCCAGCATCTAGAGCAGAACTGGCATGTGGTGGGCACTCCATGAAGGTGTGTGGTGTGGATGAATGAATGAATGAATGAATGAACAAATGCACAGGGTGCCGTATCCCTGGGGTGGGCATGTCATGTCTACACTAGTAAGAGTCCGAGGGCATTTCTGGCTTTCCCGGCTAAACTTGGCGGATTTCTGTGTCTGATTTTGGGAATGAGGTGGGTGTTTCGGGATGCCCAGGGGGCCTGTGCCTGCAGTGAGTTCACGGCGGGCTCCACTCAAGTCACTCTGCTGCAGCCAGGAAGCACCATGGGCAGCATCTCCTCCCCAGCCCAGCCTGCCCCCAGCCCCTCCATGGGGTAAGAAGACCCCCTGAAGCCACAGGGCCTGCTGGTTTGCATGAATCCGTGTGTGTGTGTGTGTGTGTGTGTGTGTGTGTGTGTGTGTGTGTGTGTTTTCCCAGTGAGTGACTTTAAATCGTCTTTAAAATGGTTGCTCAACTTGAAAACCCCTCCGGGCGGGTGTCTGGGGTGGTTTGGATGCTGCTCAGCATTTCATTCCTTTCCCCAAATTGCTCATTATTTCATTTGCATAAATTTTAGTGGTGAGATACTGCCCCCGGCCTAGGAAGCTCAAATAGACCTCGTAATGGGGCCGCAGAGACGAGCGGCGGGGCTCCCTGTTGCTGAAGTGCACGTCTGCGACTTTCTCAGGCTCTGTCCTCGGCAAGAGCGGGCTGGGACGGAGGACAAGAACTGCTGCTTGTAGGGGGCTGGGATCCGGTGGGGCTTGATGACCAAATCCCAGATGCTGCCTCTCCCTGACCTCCGCCTGTCCCCTTCTCTCGGCACATTGTCACCAAGGGCCCCACGTGGGCGGGAGACAGAGGCCAGACGGACTCTTGCTCCCACCTGGGCTCTGGCGTCTCCTCCTCATCAGCCAATCCGTCTGCACCTACTGATTGGGTGTACTGACAGCCGCGTGCTGGGTGCTGCCCGGGGCCCGGTGGGACACAGGGGAGTGAGAGACGCGAGAAGATAAGGCAAAGCAGCTGGGTTGGGTACAGGCGGGGGACAGGGATCAGAGTTGGGGGGGCCCTTGGGACCTATGGGCTGAGGATGGGCCCTTAGAGATGGTCTTGGAAGTTGGCCAGGGCTGAGCTTTGCGCACGGTGTGCTCCAGGTGTTTGGTTCCCTCGGCCCTGGGGCCGGGGTCTCCAGCAGTGAGCAGATGTGTCCAGGGCCCAGGTCTCCCTGCATGTACCTGAGTGTGCTTTTCAGATTTCACCATTTTTCATAGTCAAAGGGGTCTTCAGGGGGAGAGTGAATAGGAGGATGAGGCTGGAGCACAGTCTTCATTGGAGGGGCTCCTGGGAGTGACAGTGGCACAAGGGCTTGGGGAGGTTATGAGGGCCTCGAATGCCGACCTTAGGAATCTAGATGTGTCCTTCAGGCTCTGTGGAGCCAGGGCAGCTTTCTGATCAGACCATAAATAAGACGCCTTAGGCCTGTCGACTGGGCTGTAGAGCAGGTGCAGGAGGAAGGAGAGGGCCAGGTGGGCGTAGAGTGGGCGGAAGGAAGGCAGAGGGAGACCCCAGCAGGCGTCAGGCCCGGCACGTGCCCCCACCTTCTTCACCTCCTGCCAAGGCAGCGCACAAGGCAAAACCACGTTTCACTGAACCCTGGCTTCTGGGTCGAAATGAGGCTGGTGAAAGGACAGACTCTGCCTTCACCTGGCAAGGCCCAGGTGGAGGCTTCAGTTCCAGGAGAAAGGGTCCACGCTGCCACTAGAGATCCCCTCACCATCTCCAGAAAGTCGGCCCAGTGTCTCTTCGCTGTTTGCGGAGAGCCTCTTTGAGCCCAGCTGGCTTCAAAGTCCAGTGGGAGAATAGGAGGGAAAGAAGATGTGGCCCGTGTCCTCAGGGACTACCCATTAACTACACGCAGTGGAATTTAAATTAAGCAGTTTGCACTATGGCTTGCAGTAAAAATACATTTACCATTATGAATTATGACCTAGTATAGCCGTCTACCTATCTACCTGTCTGCCTGCCCACCTACCCACTCATCCATCAGCATCCATTCATCCGTCCAGTCCATTCATTCATCCGAAATAAAAGTTTAATGAACCCCTACTATGTGTGGTCCACCCTGATACTTTCGATGTGCTTCTCTTTTTTTTAATGCTGCCCACGGTCCACGACACTGATCTCATGACCCGCTGATGGGTTAGTTATCTGCAGTTTGATAAGCGCTGGCCACATTGCAGAGTTGAAGCCAAACACTTACACCAGCTAGCAGGTGGCGTGGGAGAGCTGTGTGCTGCTGAACAACTCTGCCGGGGGGTGTGGGCTGTGCATGTCTGGGTCACCAGGAAGGGGAGGTCACGTGAGGACTGTACGAGAGCAGGTGCTCTGGAGCGAGAGTGGTGGGGTCTGCAGCACAGGCTCGGCACCCCCGCCCCTGGCCGTATGGCAGGGTGGCTGCCCTGCCTCTGAAAACGACGGAAACAAAGTATAGGATAAAATATTTTAAAAATAAACAAAAACACAAACTTGAAAGAAAAAAGGTACCACTGAGCTAGCATCTGTCGAGGTCCCCAGAGAGAAAGCAGAGGTCATGGAGGTGAGTAAGTACTAGAGCCAGATTTGCACGTGAGGGTGTGTGTCAAATCCTTATGGTCTGGGCCTCTCATGGCTCTTTGGGACTCAGGAGACCAGAGACAAGGAATGGCTCCCCCAAGGTGGGAAGTCTAACAGGAGACGGCCACATAAAGCCTAGACCCTAGAGGGCTGCCCCCTTGACTTAAGGCCCCGTGAGACATAAGCCTGCCGTGCAGAAGGGGAAAGTGAAACCAGTTTGACCTTTGAGCTGCACAGAAAGGAAAAGACGGTCTCTCCTGAGAATTCGTAGCCACCAGCCAGCCCTCAGGCTGGTTGAAAGCCTAAATTTGTGACCCCTGTGCTGGTCCAGTATGATGGTGACTGGGGTTAGGGAAAGAAGTAGAGAGATTTGGGAATTAAAAGTAAACAGCCCTTGGAGATGGATTGATTAGGTAATGGGGTTGAGAGAGTGGGCGGTGACAACGGTGACTCCTGGATTTCCAGCTTGCCCATGTGGGTAGATGAAAGCAGCATTTCCTGGAAGAAAACCGGATTTGGGAGGGAATAACATGACTTTGATCTTGGACCACGTTAGGTTTGAAATGGAGTGGGCGGCTGAATATACGTGTCAGATGCTCAGAGAAGATTTCTGGACTTGAGATAAGAATTTGGAAGTCGTTCCTCCCCAAGGAGATAATCACCGTGAACTGGGCGAGATTACCAAGGGAGATAGTGGAGTGGGAAGAGAGAAGACCCAAGTTATCCTGGAAGAACTCCAGCTTTAATTAAGGGGCAGAGGAGGGCAGGCATGGAAGGGAGGCAGTGCTGTAGGAGGAGAGCCAGGCGCGTGCACTGCTGCGGAAGTCTCGGGAAGAGAGGACTGCAGGAGAGATGCGGGGGACGCTGCCGGGCCTGCTGCTGAGGGGTCTGCCAAGATAGATGGAGATGCCGCCTGGATTTGCAATACGGCAGACGCAGGTGGCCTTAGCGTGGGTGTCCTGGTGGGATAATCGGGCAGAGAAGGCAGAGGGGAGTGGACAGAAAAGCGAGTGGGAGGAAGCAGTGGAAGCCGGGGAGGGATGGTACTGAGGACGCACGGGTGGAGGGGCTTGCAGAGCGGGGAGCCGTCAGAACACATTAACCCCGCGGAAGAGCATTGGAATGAAAGGGGACAAAAGGGCCCAGGCATGGTGGCTCACACCTGTAATCCCAGCACTTCAGGAGGCCGAGGTGGAAGGATCAGTTGAGACGAAGAGTTTGAGACCAGCCTGGGCAACATAGTGAGACTCCATCTTTGCAAAAATAAGAAAAATTAGCTGGGTTTGGTGGCACACATCTGTAGTCCCAGTTACTCAGGAGGCTGAGGCAGGAGGATCACTTGAGCCCTGGAGATCAGGGCTTCACTGAGCTGTGATCATGCCACTGTACTCCAGCCTGGGTGACGGCGAGACCCTGCCTTTTAAAAAAAAGGTGGGGCCAAGAGGGAGGCTGAGTGAGAGAGAAAGAAAAGGTGATAGTTTCTGCTTCCTAAAGAGGCAGGAGGGGGCAGGGTCCAAAACACAGGTGGGGTGCAGGGCCTAAACAGGGGGAAGGAGGAAGTCATGTGCCCTAATGAAGGGGCTTCGGGATCAGCCAGCAGCAGGTCATGGGAGTGTCTACGGGCTTTCTCTTCTTCTGAGAATAGGAGGTGAGCTCATGCCCGTGGAGTGTGCACCTTGAAGAGGAAGGTGGGAGGGTGGAGGTTTGAGGAGAGTGGGGAAGGTTGGAAATCGGGAGTCGTTCCAGGGGGTGGGAGAGAGAGAGAGAGTTGATATTCTCCTTTTTTATTTACTTGTTTTTTATTTTTTTGTAGAAACAGGGGTCTCACTATGTTGCTTAGGTCAGTCTTGAACTCCTGGCCTCAAGTGTTCCTCCTGCCTCAGCCTCCCAAAGTACTGGGATTACAGGCATGAGCCACAATGCCTGGCCTGTTGGCCAGTCTTAAGGACCGATTCTTTCATTGGTTGACTCAACAGATATTACTGCTATGTACCTACTATGTACCAGGCACTGTTCTAGGCCCTGGTTCTAGGATCCTGTTCAAGAATACACCAGTGAAACAAAACGAACAACAACATCTGCCCTCATGGAGCTTACATTCTAGATGGGGGAAGCATAGTAAACAAATCCATATGTAAAGTGTACATGTGCTATAAGATAATATAACCAATAAAACCAGTATGTAAATTATGTAGATGCTATCGGCTGATGTCATAAAATCAATGTGTAAACTACATGTCTGCTGCTAGATGACATTGTAAAATGATGTGTTATGGAGAACAGGAGAGCGGAGAGGTCAGGGCAGGCCTCGCCAAGAAGGGATGACTGAGCTCAGGCCTGGAGGCCATGAGGGATGAAGGGTGGCTGTCCGGGAAGACCAGTGGTCATGGATTTATGGAAGTATCCATCTTCCCTGTGGTGTGGCTTTGTCCAGAAGAGCTGGCTGTCTGGACAGGAGTAGAGAAGAGAAGAGAAGGTCCTTTGATGAAGGGACCCCAGACCCCAGGACCTAGGGCCTTGACGTATTTGTTCAAGTGGATGCTGTTGTGACCCAGGGCGGTGGTGGGGTGAGGAGTGGACAGAAACCAGAGGCATGGCCAGGAAGCTGGGGGGGATGTGTCTGGGAGGAGGTGGAGCCACAGGGGGAGTGATCCCCTGGAAGCTGATGGGGGTGGGGGTGCGTCTTCCTGGGCTGGAATGGGAAGGGCATGTGACATGGTCCCTGAGGACTCGTCAGCGCCACCACTCCGTGTCGGTTGTTTTGTCTTCCTGCAGCAGAGGAGTGGGGGGTGCCGGGCAGCCCCTCGAATGTTGCTGTGCTCTCTGGGGCTTTTCCGGTGCCTGTTCTGTCTCCCACCTCACTGTCGGATTGGGGCTCTCCCTTCTCCGTGTTAGAGTCCAAGTAAATGAAGAATAAACACGATCTGGGGAAGGGACTCGTCCGGTGACAACCATTTTGGCTGCTCAGAGAGATCTTTTTCTTTCTGTGTTGTTCTTGACTGTGTTCTAGACGGTTTGGGTTCTGGAAAGGAGAGGTGGTCACAGAGAAATCCTTAAGATTATGGGTTTGGGGCTGAATCACATCAGGCCAATGCTGGAGCAGTGGATCTTAACCTGGAGGTCCCTAGGGATGAGCTGGCCTTGCTTCCTCAGGGACTGAGGCCTGCAGAGGCCGGGGGTCTCCCCTGTGTGGCCCTTTGTGATGTCCCCCTGGTACAAGGTCCTGAGTACACGGTTACCTGCTCTTGCGTCCGTCTCCCCACAATGAACTCACCCAGTGCACGGACGGGCCCGAAGCCCTGTGTCTCTATGCCTTGCAGATCTGCTGTGGCTGCCTGTGCCCGGTTGTCAGTGGGGCCAATGATAATTTCAGCTGCTGCTCCCCAGTGTCAGTCACTGTTGTCAGACGGGCACCATCATTGTCCTCATTCCTAGATAAGCGAGGCAGGTCCAGGGAGGTTGGCACACCCACACAGAGGTCAAGTGCAGGGTCCTAGCCTGTGGCAGACGGGATCTGAACTCATGCATCAGGCTCCAGGCTCACCTTTCACCTCCAAGGTGTAATGAAGCCAAGGCCAGAGGATGTGGTTAAGTGTTTTATGGGCCTTATCTCGTCTGATAAGGGGGTGCTTGTAATTGTTCTTTCACTGACTAGCAAAGAGGACAGGGAGAGATCAGGTGACTGGCCCAGGCCACACAGGTGGAAGGTGAGAACGGGCCCTGGATCCACCCCCCCACCCAGCACCTCCCCTGCCTCAGTGGCATTTGCCAATGAAACAAAGGAGCAAATGGAGGAAATTCGGTCCAGTTCCTGCCTAATGAATCCTGCTGTTGCAGCTTGTTTGCATTTGTCAAGTTAATTCGTTTTCCAGACAGAACCACAGACCAGCGTCCCTGCCTCCTCAAGCGTGCCCCTCCCCTGGGGTCCTGACAGCTGTCCCACGGCCATCTCCAGCTCCAGGCCTAGGAGAAGGGGCCAGGCTGGCCGGGACAGAGCCCCCCACCCCCGGCCACCACAGGCCGGCCAGCTCTCTGGCTGTGGCAGGCGCATGAAATCCGAACTCTGGAGGGAAATTTACTGCACAATAAAGGAAGAATGGCCTGCTTTGGGGACAATTAAAGCCACATTACTGTGGAATTACAGAGGACGCCCGGGGAATTAGCCACATCCAAAGCAGCCAGGAGTGCCAGGGCCAAGAAATGTGGGGCGTTCACATGTGGGTTCCTGCTCCTACCCACTTGTACAAGGAACCTGTCTGGTTCCCAAACCCCCTAATTTTAGGGCAAGAGAAAACATTTCTGCAGTCTACCTGAGGGGAACTATTGTCATAAAACAACCCTGCCCGGCCCAGCTTGTACCTTAAATAGTTCTATTCTGGTCACAAAACCAACCACGTCACCGGGTGGAGGTCTGGCGGGAGGACTGCCCACTCCGCATTCGCAGCGGGCAGAGGAAGGGGCCAGGATCCTGAGCCGAGCGGAGCAGCCCTCCTCACCCGTGTTTGTGAGAGTGTTGGGTGGATAAAGTCTAGAAAACTCTGCCCTCAGTGTCTCCATCTTTTTTATGTTCTGGCTTCCTTTAGTGAGATGAAAGCAAAGTGGTAAAGTGCGGGGTGTTTGGAAGAACAGATGTGTCCGTGCTAGTTTTCCACCCAAGCCTCCGTGGACTGGAAGAAGATAAGGACATTGTGTTTCTGAAGTCACGAGCCGGGCGACTTGAGCCGTCCAGGGTTTGGGAGCGCCCTTGGGAGGCCTCCGTGCCCTTTCACACACACCCCTCGTTTATCTTCCTGGCGTATGTACCTCCAGGGCATGGTGCGGGTGTTGGTGGATGGGGAGACTGAGGATGTCAGAGGAAGCAGGGAGGGGACTCTAGGATCCCGGCTTATGGGCAGGTTGTGGAGGGTAATGTGACCTGTGGGTGCCTGGTGCACAGGGACTGATCCAGGCAGGTCACCTGTTACTGTTACGGTGCTGAAGTGAGTCGAAATGGCAGGTGTGAGCTGCTCCATCTCTGAGTACCGCCCTCGGCTCCCACCTCCTGCCCTCTGCCCATCTCCTGCAGGCCGTGGCATGGCATGTGTTTTGTCTGTTCTTTCCTAGAGCTCCTAGAAGCCCCTCACACCTTTTGGGTACAAGTTCAGTGTTTTAGGGCCAGGCACGGTGGCTCACGCCTGTAATCCTAGCACTCTGGGAGGCTGAGATGGGAGGGTTGCTTGAGCTCAGGGTTTGAGACCAGCCTGAGCAAGAGCGAGACCTCGTGTCTAAAAATAAAAATCCAAGGTCAGTGTTTTAGCACAGATGCTCCCACCCACTTTGGGGTGAGGACTCAAGGAGACAACCTTCCTTATCAGCACCTTGGGGCTCATAAGCAGGCGGCCACCTCCTGCCTCCCATAACCCTCCACTGGTTAGCGGGGCTGGCGGGACCCACCTGTCTTTAGACACGTCCGGGGGGCCCCTGGGCAGCCTTGCCCTCTGGGTGCTGAGACAGAGCGAGGCAGCAGAATGTCTCTGGTTGCCAGTGAGCCAAGTGTTGGGCCCTCAGAACAATCCTGACTCACCGCGGGATGCCGCTTTCCCTTGTTGGATTCTTTCTTGCCTAGGGGTTTTAGCCTGACAGCGCCAGCAAGCCGCTGGGATGGCTTATCCTCCCCAAACCTGGGGGTGTTCAAACTGCTCCGTAGCTGACACTTCAGGGCACCACCCTGGCGTAGGGATGCTGGCTGCGGACGGCTGCGTTGGTGCCTTTCTGCAGACCAGTTTGCTCCAAAGCCTTTGAAACCCCGAAAGAGTGGCTGGATTTTTGGCTAAGCCACCGCTGTCCCTCTGTTGCTGCATTGATCCAAAGGCCCGTTCAGATGTTCAGCTGCAGAGATACCATCTCTCCGGGAGGAAGAGTTTATAATCGGCCCCAGGCTGTTTTCCCTGCTATAGCTGATAACTGAGAACCTCATTCCAGAAGGACCACGTGGATTCATCCCATGTGTGCCCACAGGGAAGTTCTGTCTCTTTCTGAAGGGTCATTTGCGGCCTGGACTTCCCTTCCACAAACTCACGTATAAGAATGTTAACAAGGTCAGCCCTCACCTCAAACCCTGAAGGGTCTCCCAGCCCACATGCGGGCAAGTGTCTCCTCTAAGTTAGAAGGGACTTTGTCAGTCTAGTTCTACCTCCTCAGAGCAGGAATCTACACCTTGTCCTCCCTCTGCTTGGGTACCTCCAGGCACGGCAAAGGCACACTCTTCCTGGGGTGCCCGTCCCAGCCCCTTTGGTCAACTGGAATCTGCTGCCCCTGTCACTCCGTTTGTTCCGTGGTAGGCCACCTAAAGTCTTTAATTATAATCTCATAAACACCCTACTGATAGCTAAACAAATTGTACCGACTTTGGTTAAAATAACTAGATTCAGAATTGGGGTTCAGGATTGGGCATCATTTTCACCACAACACTTGTTCTGACAAAAATGACCATCTGTGGGTAAAGATTTTGGGTCACCCTGATCATACTTGCCTTCCTCCTCCTTGTTTTTCCGGAAACTGTGGTGAGATTCCAGGAGGGAGCTTTGCAGGTGACACTGGGGCTGGAGGATAACGGGGGATAATGGGGCCTCTTGGGAACCTCGTGGGGACAGAGAGAGGTGATCATCTGCCCAGGATTCACGGTAGTGTTGTGCAATGGGGAAAGCACTTCTTTGTTGTCATCCGGTGGGAGGGTCTTTTCCCTTCTTGCACATCTCCAAGTGGTCCCAGGCATAGGATTTCTGTTCTTGTTTAGCAGATGGAGAGCGGGAAGTGATCAGGGAGGGACAAGCTGGCACTACCCAAGCAGGAACTGAAGGATCAGACAACCCTTTGAGCTTAAAAACACCCAAACAGGACTCTTTCTTGTTGGACCTGTTGAATTGAGCAACCCTTTTAACCTCTTCTATGATTTGTGAGTGCTGAGAAAATTAGAGTTGCCTTTGATACAGCCTGTCATCTGAAATCACACATCCCAGGCAAAGCACAAGTTCAGTGGGGGTCTAGAATCAGGAATGTGTTGGAGATGGGATTGCCATGCAATTCTTGGGGCATACTTTTACTAAAAATTATTTGTGGAAATTCAAGTTCAATTGGGCCTCCTGTATTTTTGTTTGCTAAATCCAGCAACCCTAGTCAGAGAGTGAATTAGGAAAATGATAAGGCACGTTGGTGTTGACCTGGAATGGCTCATCACAATCCTGACTTCAGCGTGTCCCTGTCCACAAACAGGAGCCTCAATCTCTTGGGCTCACAGGGCCTGGTGTGCAGTTTAGGCTGCAGTCTGGATGGTCTCTGGAGCCTACAGCTCAAGTCCAAGTTAACTAAAGAGTTGAATTAAACAGTCAAGCAGAGAGGCATGCGGCCCACGGGGGTGGTGGTGAGCACAGGGTGGGGGAAGGTGTCCTGGGAAGCGCATGTTCTCCTGCCTCTAGTCAGAATCAACTGCTCCAGCCTCTCCCGCTGCTGTGGAGTCCCGCCTTGGGTTCCAGCCTGGCATGTGCCGGGCGCAGAGACGGGAGCCGTTACAGATGGGAAATGACTCCAGGGAGCCAGGAGCCAGGAGCCAGGCTTGGCCAGCGCAACTGGCAAATTAGCCCTCGTATGTCCGTTTAATAAAGCACATGGAGTGTGTGCACCACCTCTGGGGAAAAGAGATTGGAAGGAAGCCCCCCGTGCCGCATCTGGGCAGGGCGGCCGCGTCACAAGGCAAAGGGGATTTCATGGTAGCAAAAGCTGCTGGGGAGCTTTGCTCAGACCCCTCTGCTTTGAAAATTCTCTGCCTTCAGGAATGAATTCCAGCAGCCATAGCGCGTTATCAAGCTTCTGAGACCTGCCTGAGACCTGTGTCACCCTCACCATGCTGGGGGTCTGAGACAAGCCCTGAATTAGGTAGGTGCAGAGCTAGTCTGCACTAACTATTGCCAGGTCCCTGGCAAAGCCTCTTTGCCTCTTGGGGCCTCATGTTTTTCATTGCTTCTACTACAAGAGGGTAAATGAGGAAGACTTGGGAGGCCACACTAGCCCCAAGACCCTGTTTTTGCCCTTGGGGAACAATGTCCCTCTTCCCCATTTGGCATAGGTCTTGGGCATGGATGGGAGTGGGGTGGGGTGGGGTGTTCATGCAGGGTCCTATTATATGGAAGAAGCAAGACCTCTAGTCTCTGGACCTCCATTTTGAAACCATTGTTTTGCTCTTGAGGGCAAGAGAGTTCTCGTCTGTAGGCAGTGGGCAGCCATGGAAGGTTCCAGAACAGGGCGGTGACAAGATGAAAAGGAGTTGGAGTGGAGGGCTGGTTGGAAGTGCAGAAGGCCCAGGGCCGAAGTCCCCAAGAGAGTTGGTGGGTAAGCACCCAACCTCCGCCCCACCGCAGACAAAGACGTGACGTCTGCTCGACTGCTCGGGGCTTACCCAAGCGTCCTCGGCATTTCCTCCAGAGAGGGGCCTGCCCGCCACGCAGGCGAAGAGGAGGATGTTTGTGCAGCAGGAACCCTGCGCCGTTCCTCTGCAGTGAGGGCCTGGGAGATGTTAGTTAGGAAGGGATTGTTTCAAAGCCTTAGGGGGAGGCACAGCAGCCAAAAAAGGGCAGGGGAAAGAAAAGGCTAAGATGTTTACAGAGAAAAAAGAAGTCAGTGGAAAAAATGACAGTGAGGTCAAGCAGATTTGGGGGATGGCCCTGCCATCCGTCCACTGGGGAGGGGCTGGCTGCCCCGCATGGTGGGAGGAAGAGCCAGGGGGCCAGGGCTGTGTTTTTTGGAGCCTCTGAGCCTGGCACTCTCATCCTGCCCGTGGCCCCAATCCCAGCCCCCGAAATGCTCCATGCACCGACGTCTGATGTCTGCCATCAGCCTGTCTGCAGGGACTTTCGTGGTTGGTCTCCCTGCCTGGTTGGAGCTGTTTCTGCTTGAAGAAGGAGACGGGGCCCACCAGACTTCAGGCGTATCCGCCCCCCACCCCAGTCCCTTTTCCAGAAACCCAGGAGGGTCTGGCTGGGGGTGGGGCGGGGCGGGGGGGGGGGGCGGTGATGCTCCTCGCGGCCCTTTTGTCTGACCCTTTTGTCTGACGTCTTGACAAAGGGGCCAGCGCCTTTCCCAAGCCCCACAGGTGTGAAGAACTTGTTACTGTAGTGTTTGTTCAGCCCTATTAGTGGCCTGAAGGACTGTTGACAGAGGGCCCCTTTGTGTTCAGACTTGGCTAAAGCTCTCTAAGCCCTGGACAAACACAGGCCACTTATCTCCCGGGACTTTATCAGGAACCATCTAAAGCCTGTCTTTGGCAGGCGGGAACTCCAGCCTCCCTGCCCACTCTGACTTCTGGGGTGGGGGGTGTTTCCAAAGCATTTCTCTCTTTTTTTCATTTTTCCTTCCACCTTGATCCACCCTCTTTGATTGCTTTTCTGATATCAGAGATAAAGCACAGGTGGGGAGAGGGGGCAGGGGTGGACAGAGATTTTGTTTTCAAATTGGAGCTTAAAGAAAAAATGTCTGCAGGCCTTCTGTGTCCCGAGAGGAGGCGCCGTCAGAGAGAGCCTTGGAGAGAGGTAAGGGCTCCTCGCTGGGAGAACTTGGCTTCAGGGGCCTCCCAGGCTGGGAAGTCCCTGTTGCTCGCTGCCCTCTGTTAATCCTCCTACCAAGTCCTGCTGTGTGACCAAAAAGCAGATAACTTTTTTCTTCCTCAAAATGGTTTTCTCTGCTCAATTGCCTGGAGAGGATCCCGCACACCTGTTCTCTCTGGAAGATCCAGGTGGTCACCGGTCCTGTGGGCCACGCCCCTCTGGTGCTATTACCCTGGAAAGCCTCCCATCACCTCCACCTTCAGCAGGGTGAGGCCTGCGGGATCCCCCACCCCAGGGCCATACGTCCCCTCTGTGATCCACCCACTGCCTGGGGCTGGTCTTACTGCCCTGCCCATACCTTGTCACCTGCTCTGTGGAGTCCCACCCTGCAGCTTCTCCATAGTGCCATTGCCTCAACCTGGAGCACCCCCATCCTGAACTCCAGGGTACCCCCTCCCAGCTCTCCACAATCTGTCCCTTATCCCCCTAGGAGTTTTGGTATCATGCAGTTGGAGACTTTAAGGACCAGGAAAGAACTTAGAGATCATCAGACTCGAATGTCTTCCCTTTTCAGATGAGAAAACAGGCTCAGAGGGGCCAAGTAGGCTTTCCAGGGTCACACAGCTGGGGGAGCCACAGACCCAGGACCACAGCCCAGGTACCTCAGTCAGGCCCCAGGTCTCCTTCCTCTCACTTGCTGCCTTGTGATGTTGTGTCAATCGTGTGATGTTTGATTTTATGTAGTAATAATTACACTCATCTATGCCCTACCTGTCTACACTGGGATTCTGGGTCCTTGTCTTCAGACTTTTTTTCTCCACTGCATTATCTTGACCAGTGGTTCTCAAAGTGTGGCACTCAGACGGGCAGCTCAGCGCTGCCTGGGAACTTGTGACATGCACACTCTCATGCCCCACGTACAACCTGCTCAGTGCAAAGCTCTGGACGTGGGGTTCAGCCATCGGTGTTCCAGTAGGCGATGCTGGTGAGTCTGTGCACCCAGGCTGGGGAACCGTCACAGGCTGGGGCATTGGGAGGGGGTTAGGGGCCGCTTGAATTGAAAACCACAACTCCAGAGAAGGGAAAGGGGGCTGTAGTCTGTTGAGAGAGCAAAGTGCAGCGATGTCAACCCCGCAGCAGCTCAGAGCCTGGCACGTCCAAGGGGCTCCTCTGTTCATATTTCTTGAATGAAGACGTGAACGAGCAGTCATGCAGACACAGGTCATATTGAGGCTGCCATTGGTGGCCCCATCTCCTGTCTTGAAGTGCCACATCTTCCCTCATGTGTTCTGTGGGACCCCAGGAGTCCCACGGGACATCCTCTCCTGACCTGGCTCTGTCATGCCCACTTGTACTAACTTGCAGCCTAATGGCTCTTTCCTTTTAGGCAAGCAAGTTGTCCAGTTCTCCTGGCCACATCTAGGTGATGTTTGTCAATGGTCTTTTTAAATTAAAGTTGAAACAAGGCATCCTCAAATGATTGCAAACCCTAGAACCTTGACTGGTGCCAGACTGCTCCTGGGGATGCCCTCCTGGCCCTCATAGTGGCTGTCCAGGCTCTCGGGCTCACTCTGGCTGGTCACTGCTACATTATATCTTGTTGAGTCTCCAGCTTTTTAAGCCCTGTGTTTAGGGGACAGTGGGGGACCTTGGAGTGAGCTGACAGTGGCAATGTCAGTAACCAGACTTTTAGCACATCCAGGTATCTCCAGTGACTCCACCAGGGCAGGGAGCACCGCTGCCCTGCTCACTGTTGTATGCCCAGCACCTTGCTTAGTGCCTGGAATGCAGTACGTAGGTGCCCTGCAAATATTTGTTGAATGCATAAATAAATCCATGCCCTACAGGATTTGCCAGTAATAAGGTGAAACCTATAGTCTGGGCTTTGACTGTTTTATGAGTTTATGTGCATTTATGATCATTTCTCTTATGCCTTGCTCACCTGTAGACACCAAAGACCGTGGGCCCCAGAAATGCTCGGGCCAGTTCTGCCTCAGCCCCTTTCGGCAAAGGAGCCCTTTGAGAGCCCGGCTCAGAATGATCCCCAGGTGCTGACAGCAGCCAGGTGTGTGGGGAGCTGTGGCTGCTCAGCCCAGCCATTTCAGGGTATGCTGAAAACCGGGCTCAGAAAGACACACGCTGGGGGCGGAATACTTAGAATTTATAAACAAGCATCAAACATTTTCTAAATAAACAGTATGCCAAATAGAGTAGCAAAGTAATAAATAAAGGGGAATACAAACTACCCCAAACTCTTAAAAATAACTCTCAAATATTTTTATGATTCTGAACTAGTGGTTTATGGACGAGTTTCTTTTGAAACCAGACCTCTGCCCACTGCCGCATTGCAGACTCCCTGCCGTAAAATCTCCCCTTTACCTCCCTGAGGGGCTCTCTGTCCTCGCACACGGGTTATGTTCCTAACTGGTTTATTTTCAGTTTAGTTCCGGTTCCTTCATCTACACTGTTCTACACACCAGCAGCAGTGGCAATACCTGGGAGCTTGTTAGAAATGCAGACTCCTGGGCCCCACCTGGGACTGCCTGAATCAGAGCTTGTATTTGCACCGGATCCCCAGGAGCGGTGCTGGCAGAATAGCCCATCTGCACCTGGACTTTCTTCTCAGGCCCTGTCCTCTCCCCCTTGTCCCAGAAGGGTCTAGCAGGGTGGTCTCCCCGACTGTCAGTCCCGAGAGCACTGGTCACAGTTGGAAGTTCTAGATCCATCATGCAATTACCAGACCACTGTCCGTCTTCCCTCTGAGGTGGAAAGCATTGTGGGCAGGATTCTGTCTTGCTGGCTACTGTGTCCCCTGAACTCCCACCAGCACCTGGCTGAGTGTCACTCTCTGGGGCAGCATTCTAAGCTGCAGAGTTTGCACTTAGCAGCATCTTAGGCAGCGGCAGAGGGGTATAAAAATTCACAATCTCTGTAACCCAGGGTTTCTCAGACTGAGCACTGTGGGCATCTTGGGCTGGATAATTTCATTGCCAGGTGTTGTCCTGTGCATTGTAGGACATTTAGCAGCCTCTCTAGTCTCTATCCCCTGGATGCAGGCAACCCCACCTTCCCTAGTTGTGATAACCAAGAGTTCTGTAGACATTGCCAAATGCCCCTGGTTGAGAACCAGGGCCTCATTCCTCCCCGGCGAAATTGTGAGACCACTTTGTGGGCAGTGAGTAGGTCCCGTGGTCCTTACCCAGCAGCTGCAGATGCATCTAGCAAAGGCACTAGTGAGGGAAGTGATGCCCACCCCCACCCTGCAAGTACCCCATACCCCAGCCTGCCCATATGGCCTGGACGTGTCAAAATGTGCCGCTAATCATGCCAGGTCTGAGAGCTGTGCTTACCCCGGTGTGCAGGCAGCCCAGGGATGGGGACCAGGTCCTGTGTAAAAAGCCCCCAGTCTGTGGACAGTGCACACAGGGGTTGGTTATTTCAGACAGTTCAGCTGCAGACACCTAAGTCCAAAATTCCCTGTTAGGGTACAGGGACTACATGGGCAAACTTCTCAAGAGGACTGCTCTGGAAGGGGGAGACCGTGACCCTCTGTGCTGGGGGGTAGAGGAGGGGCCCTGGGGCTCAGACCAGAGCTCTGGGGAAGCCCATGGCCAAATGGCCTTCCTGCTCCTCTGAGAGCCCCGGGGCCACGTGAAGTTTGGGAGAGCCAGGGCCAGAGCCCCTGAGAAACAGTCTGGATATGGCTGAACAGTGTCTGTCGGATGCTTTCTGGGCCTGGGACAGGCCTGGTGGGACTGGGGGTTAGTTTGTCAAGGTCTTTGGTAAATTCATCAAACTAAGAGAAGCAGATTGAGTCTCTTCAGTCTCCGCCTGCAAGGCCCTACTCAGAGTCCCGGGAAGAGTCCAGGGCTCTTAGATGTGGGTTCTTCTCCCTCGAGGGCACAGAAGGTGAATTGGCAAGTTAAAGCAGCAAGATGACTTTAAAGTAGTCCAGAGCAACAATAAAAGAAATGTCACAGGGCCATGCCTGGTCAGGGTATGGTCCAGGCCAGTAAATCCTCTGTTTGTCCTACCTATCTGCTTATCTATCTACATATACATCTACATATTTATCTACCTTATCTACCTAGCTGTAGATAAATATCTACATATTCATCTGCCTGCCTACCTCCCCATCCATGCATCCATCTCCTCTCTCTCTCTCTCTCTTTCTCTTTCTCTCTCTCGTTTGTACAACAAAAATGCATTGAGGCCTGCTGTGGGCTGGAGGGTACAAGAACAAACACTGCCCCGTCCTCAACGAACCAGCACAGTGGACGAGAACATTTGTCTCATTTGATCCAAGAAATTGCTGATGTGAGTGCTCCTCTGCTCCCCGCCCCAGGTAGACAAGGAGCCCCTGGACGTCATCCCCCTCCGTGTCCCCGTGGCACAGGGCCTGGCACACAGCTAGGGCCCTGGAAATGTGCGTTGAATCGCACTGACTGGGGGGGTGGGCAGGGCTGGGGCAACGCCAGGCTGGTGGGAGAGGTTCAGAAAGGCTTAAGGAATCTTGGGAGCTAAGAAGTGGTCACAGGCATGTGTTAAAATAGGACTTAGAGGACATTTGGATGGGGGCAGGAAATAGGTGGCCATCTC
The DNA here is from genome assembly GCF_020740605.2 of Lemur catta. Classification (NCBI taxonomy): domain Eukaryota; kingdom Metazoa; phylum Chordata; class Mammalia; order Primates; family Lemuridae; genus Lemur; species Lemur catta. Next base: position 11,500,685 of record NC_059142.1, read on the forward strand.
TTGGGCCCCCTTCCTGTCGGATTTCTGGCTGGGGGGTGGGGAGCCCCCCTTTTCCTACTTCCCTGCCCCTCGTTATGCCCGGGTCTGAAATGCAGCCACACATTAGTGATCCCCATGTGATAGTTGAAGGGGGCACAGAGCTTGGGGCCTGTCTGGGTGGCTGGGGGGCCCCTGGGAAGAGGCAGAGCCTTGCCAGCTGGGGCCGGGCTCCCTGTCCTTGCCCCTGCGGGTCCCTCAGGAGTGTCTCTGCCTCCCCCCACCCCTTCTCTCGGGCTGACCTCTCTGTTCTCACAGAACTGCCCTTTCCTTCCCGCCTTGAAATCTGATAATGAAACTAATACCCAATATTTTTGCCTCCACGAGGAGCAGGAGATAAACAGGAAGGCATGAGGGATTAAGGTGCCTCTGGAGGAAGGGGCTGGGGCCAGGCCGGGAGTTGGGTGACACCTCCGTGTGGTGCCGAGGGATCCAGATGTGAGTGTTTTGCCCGATGCTTTTTTCTATTTGTGTAGAGAAAATAAAACAAAGAGAAAAGAAAACAAGCTGTAAAATACTTTGCAGAAGTCTGAGCGTGGGCAGTTGCCACTTGATGTCCTCTGACAGCTCCAAGGATGGGGAAAGGAGGGGGCTGCCTTTTGATGTTTGGCCTCAGAGTTTTCTTTTGTGTGACCAGTTGTTTTGGGAGAAGCTTTTGTTGCTGTAAGGTGCATATGGAAGAGAGATACCAGCCCGAGCTTCCCCCAGGGTGAGAAGGTGGGGGGCTCAGAGGCCAGGGCAGGCCCTGTTGGGGGATGCAGAACAGCTGCCTTTCCGGAGGAGGACACAGGATTAACATTTGCTCCCAAGAAGGACCAGAAGATGCTGTTACGAGGCCTTTCCTGGTGCAAGGAAGGCCTGAGGAAGTGAGACCTGGGTGGTCCTTCCAGATCCCCGTCCCTGGGCAGGTGCACCAGGCCCTGTGATTTCTGTGCTCATAGGAAAGATCTAGATTCTGGCTGGAGTCTAGGCCCAGCTGTTACTTCCAGTGATGTGGGTCCTTTCCTCTGAGACAATGGACCAGGAGCCAAAAGACCTGGGTTGCAGCCCTGCACCCCCCACTTACCAGCTCTGTGGTCCTGGGCAGGGTGGTCACGTCACCTCTCTGAATAGCTCCCTGTCTCCCTTGTCTGGCAGAGTAAGTCCAAAGAGACATTGCATGTGTGAAGCATGACAGTCCTCTGTGTGGGAGGGCAGGGTGCAGTTTCAGCTTCTTTCTTTGCATCTGGGGGACACTTGCTGAGGGACACTTAGGCTCTCAGGAGTCATTCTCTGGTCTAATTCGGCTGTCAGATGCTTCCCGACTTCAAGGTGGGAGCTGTCTTTTCTCTCTTATCCCACACAATGCCTGCTCTAGAGGCCCTGCCCACCTCTATTTGTAAATGGAGTGACTGGTAGGTGGTGATTTGGAAGGTGACTCTAGGGAGAGCCCTTAGAGAAGCTTATAATACCAGAGGGAATAATTAAAGAGGGAAGTGTTTTTCTAAAATTACAAAAGCCACATGTGAATAAGAAACAGGTAACAATATTTGCAGTTTGTATGGTAGAAGACAAATGGTTTTTAATCACTGTATATAAGAGCCCACTAGACAGCATGAAAAAAAAAACCCACCTTATTTGAAAACTGGGCAAATGGCACGAACAGGCAATGCACAAAAAAAAAATATAAATAGAAAAAAAAACCACATGGAGAAATGCCCAACCTCCCTAGGAATCAAAGACATGCAAATTAAAATCGTGTGTGTGTATTTTCCCCAGACGAATTGGCAAAGATTTGAAAAAAAGAGTGGTGATACCAAATGCATGTTATTGTTTTCAAGGGTGTGGAGAAATAGGAGCTCTTATATCCTGCTGGTGGGAGTGTAAGCTAGTACAGCCTTTTCTGAGGGCAGTCTTGACAGTTTGAGTCCGACGTCAAAAACACGTAGATCCAAATTTCAGCCCAACAATCCCATCTTGAGAAATTCAATGTGCAGCAGTAATCAGAGCAGAGTACAAATATGTATGTTCCAAGATGGGTCATTCAGGGTGGTTGCCATTGTGTTGTTTATAACAGTGAAAAACTGGAAACAACCTAACTGCCCAACCCTAGCAGGCCCTACTTTTAAATGCATCCCCTTCAGACGCCCAGGAACCCACTGTGTATATGCATACAGTGGAGTACCAGGCTACCTCTGAACATCATGAAGAATGGTATTTGACGTGAAAAAAATGTTCGGCACTATGAAAAAAATAGGCTACAAAACTAGATATGTACAAGTACAATCCAGGAAAGAATGAAATAGCTTCACAGCTCAACAAATGTTAACTAAAGCCTAAAAGGAAAGACGTTGACATTAACAGTGGTTGGTGGAAATAGGGGTGTGTTCTTTTCTTTTTCTGCTTTTGTTTTTCAAGTGTATGAATTAAACATATACGTATATATTTTTGGAAATAGGGTCTTGCTCTGTTGCCCGGGCTACAGTGCAGTGGCATCATCCTAGCTCACTGCAATCTCCAACTCCTGGGCTCAAGCAATCCTCCTGCCTCAGCCTCCCGAGTAGCTGGGACTACAGGTGTGCACCAGCATGCCCAGCTAATTTTTTTATTTATTGTAGAGAAGAGAGGTGGGATTTGACTGTGTTGCCCAGGCTGGTCTCAAACTCTTGGCCTCAAGTGATCCTCCCGCTTTGGCCTCCCAAAGTGCTGGGATTATGGCCGTGAGCTACCGCACCCGGCCTAAACATGTATTTCTTTAGAAATTCCATAAAATGTGATGAGAACATGCTTAGCATAAGATCGTGCTGTAGAGTGAACAAGAGTAGGCCAGATCCCGTCTGGAGTTACCACGGAGTTGGAAGCCTCAAGAAGAAGGCAGGTGACAGGCAATCCTGGTGTGATGAGAGGTGGGCTGTGTGGGACGGGCTGGGTGCCCAGGCCAGGCCAGCGGGGGTGGAAGTGGGCTGGGAGGTGACATTGGAGGATGAAGGACGCAAGGTTGGGGAGAAGGGGAGTGTCCTAGGAGGAGAGGAACGCATATGCAAAGCCTTGGAGGGGGCAGACAAGGAGTCCTTGCCCATGGCTCCAGAAATGGAACGAAGTTTGCAGTGGCGAAGCGTAAAGACAGAGAGGTTGGAGGGGAGGCAGGACCAGCTCAGCTCCTTCAGAGCCCTGAAGGCCATGCTCAGTAGGTTTGTCTTTATCCCGAAGGGCATACTCAGACTGTGGCTCAAAAATCCTGCCTGGTTACAGTGTTGGGGGTAGCCTGCAGGGCTCAGGTGATAGGGAGCCCAGAGGGCAGGGTGCTGCCCCTCACCATGGATGTGGGGGGGTGCACCTCGGGGTCCAAATGGAGACCCCAGGCCTGAAACTGGCAATACTGATTTGGGAGTTGGGAACACGGAAATGGTGATGGGTGAAGGAGACAGACTCCAGAGGGTGTTGGGGTGGGTGGAACAGGGGGCTGAGTCCTGAGCAATGTGTACGGGTAGGGAACAGGCGGAGGGAAGCCTGGGAGGGAGGAGAGCCCAAGAGAATCATATGGGGGTCCTCTCTGCAGGGTCCCCAGAGCAAGACTGGAAGCCGTCCAGGTTGACGGTGGGAAGGAAGATGGTGTGGCAGGCCCCAGAGTCGTCGGTGGCAGGGGAGAAGGGGAGTGCAGGCTGGTGGCACAGCATCTGGGTCAGCTTGGCTGCTGCAGCAGGGCTCTGCAGGCTGGGCTGAAACCCCAGTCACTTCTTACAGCTCCGGAGCCTGGAAGTCCGCGATTGACATGTCACGGGGTGGGTTTCTGTGGAGGCCTCTCTCCTTGGCTTGCAGATGGCCACCTTCTCCCTGTGCCCTTGCCTGGTCTTTCCTCTGTGCACGCACATCCGTGGCTTGCCTTTGTGTGTCCTAATCTACTCCTCTTATAAGGACACCAGTCAGATTGGAGGAGGGTCCACCCTAAGGGCCTTGTTTTGAGACCCTGTCTCCAAATACAGTCACATGCTGAGCTACCAGGGGTTAGGACTTCAACATTCGAATTTTTGGAGCACCTCAGCCATGGTCCTGTTAGGTGCTCAATGAATGCTTGTGGGTACAGACAGGGGGTGCCAAGGAAGAGCTCCCAGGGTGCACGTCTGCCTCCCTGGCTCCGGCAGCGGAGGAGAAGGGAGGAGTTAGGAAGTCCTTGACCCTCATGGGTGCCTGTCCTCTCAGCAACCCCACGGCTGACACCTCTGCCCGTCTTCCCTGCAGCCTGTAACTGCAACCTGCATGCCCGGCGCTGCCGCTTCAACATGGAGCTCTACAAGCTTTCGGGGCGCAAGAGTGGGGGCGTCTGCCTCAACTGCCGCCACAACACCGCTGGCCGCCACTGCCACTACTGCAAGGAGGGCTACTACCGCGACATGGGCAAGCCCATCACTCACCGGAAGGCCTGCAAAGGTAGGCTATGCACACAGGACGGGGCAGGGGGCTGGGGGCTGGGGGCTGGGGGCCGGGGGCCGGGGGCCAGGGGTCCCTTGGAACACCAGTCTTCCCTTCTCTTCCCTCTCTCCTTTTCTGTAATCTCCCCCCTCTCTCTCTCTCTGTCTCTCTCTCTCTCTCTCTCTCTCTGTCTCTCTCTCTCTCTCTCTCTCTCACACACACACACACACACACACACACACACACACACACACACACACACACACACACGGCCTCCCTGGTATTTGGAGGTGTAAGCCAAAACAAAGGGGCGATGGAGACATGGCTCAAAGGAGAAGAAAGGAGAAGGTGTGATGCCCTCCGAGGGTGCAGGGCTCCAGCCCGCGACACCTCCCCCTCCCCTCCCCCTCCGGCTTCTCCGCACAGGTGTGCTGCATACCACAGGGTCGCGAGTCATGTTCACCGGCTTACCGCTGGGACAAAGGACTCTCTTTTACCAAACGCAGGCAGACGCACTTCTTTGGATATGTATGCACCGCCCCCCCAGCCCCCAGCGCACGCAGACACACAGGGACGCAGCGAGATCGGCCGTTTCAGGAGCCGGGTCTCAGAAAGAACATTTAATCCATCCGCAAATAGCTTTACTTCTCAGGACAAAAAAAATTAAAAGGAGACGGGAGACTCTATTTTTGTCCACCGAAGCAAGCACTAATATTTTAGCTTTCTGCTGTTTGTTTTTCTCCCACCAACAAAAATGAAGCGATGGTCAGATGACTCAGAGGAGAGTCAATGCTAGGGAATTTAGTGATGTTGGAGGGTGAGAACCCCACATTAGTTTTTGTGAATTCCAAGAACCGGGGCTCTCTGCCCCCAAACTCAAGACCTAGGGCCAGGGCCAGCCTTGAGCATGGCTTCCCAAGAAGATATTTACCTCCAAGGGCTCTTGGGCAACACCTCAGTGTGGACAGGGTCCTGATGTGGACGTGTATCGACTCTGACATAGGAGGGTCCCAAGCCATGGCAGACTTGGGCCCGGGTGGGAGCTGCAGCAGAGAAACCCTTCTGTGGCCCCTGCTTAGTGTTTGAATAAAGCAAAAGTATCATCTTCTTAACAGGAAACCCACCAGATGTTGGGCACTTGTGTGCAGGACAGATTACATAATTTGCAGGGCCCAGTGCAAAATGAAAATAGGGGCTTATTCAAAAATGATTAAGAATTTCAAAACGGGGCAGCAGAATTTCAATCAAGTGTGTGCTCTACTGAGCATGGGGCTCACGAAGCCCACCCTGCTTGTGTGGAACGCTTTTCTCAAAAACCAGCTTCCCAGTCTGTCTCCTCCAAGGGAAATCCCTTCAATTCCAAAAGCACAGGGATGACTAGGGTGACTTCCAAGACGAAAGCGAAATCTCTTTCCATATCTGTGGACTTATGGCTGCCTCTGGTGGATGACAAGAGAAATATGAGCATAAAGGTAGCTGGGCTGTTTTCCCTTAAAAAAGTCACTACGTCAGGTACGAATCCCCCAGGAGACTTTGAGCAGAGGATAGGAAGGTCACCCAGAAAAAGGGACCCAAGAAACGTCTGCAGTGTCAGGAAGGTGTGAGCAAGACAAGACCAGGGAGAGATGGCTTTGGGTTTTCTGTTGGAAGGTATCCTTCACCCGTGCACAAAGTGTGTGTTGTCTGTCTTTTACAGAGGAAATTAAGGCCAAGGGTCTTGCAAACATCTGGCTTGCACATAGATTTCTTGGGGGCTCAGCCAAAAACTTTAACCAGCAGCACCCACTCAGCTGGACAGTCCTGTGCCCGTGGGTGAGGAGGTCTGGGCTGTACCAGGAAGGGCACTGGTTGTTTCCTGTTGTGCCAGTTTCTGCTATCAGAGCAGAAATCCGCATCCCCAGAGAGACAGGAAGAAGCAGAGGCTTGGTCATCTCCACCCGTCCCCTGTTGCTGTGGGCAGGGACAAGGGCTATGTGCTGCTTTTCCCCACTCAGAGTGAGACGTGTCAGGAACTCACAGGGTCCTAGGAGCCTGTGCTGTTCCCCAGGGCTCTGGTTGCACGGCATGCAAGTGCTCAGCTTCCTTTACGTGTTTCTAGGAGGGTCACAGGCAAACAGGTGAGGGTGTGTTCCTGTTTTGCAGTTTCAAATGCGGTGGCTGTGTCTTCTGTCCCAGCTCTGGACAGCAGCTGCCCACAGCCGTGGTGGGAATCTTGGGAGAAAAACTCACAGGAAAGGAAAATCTAAAGATGGATCCTGCCCAGAAACACACAGGCACATCCTGCTGAGATAATGTGGCAGGAAAGGTGGCACTCTCAGTGCCTGACTGGGGAGGAACCTGCCACCTGAGTGGTGGGGAAAGACAGAGCTTCGAGGATGCTGCCTCCTGATTGGTGAGGAAACACGTTGCCTGAAGCGCTCTGCTTCATGATTGGTGAGAAGAGGTCTGCTCTCTGATTGGTAAGCAAAAATGTGACCTGAGAAGTCCAGCCATCTGATTGGTGAGGAAAGGCATCTCTTGAAAATTCCAGATCTTTGTTCTCAGCACTTCCCTTTTCTGGTGTCACTTGCTTAGGGCAAATGGGAACTGTGAATCCTCAATTCCCTCAAGGTACACGTGCCACCAAAAAGAGACTGTGAGACCTTGGTGGGAACCAGCTTTAGGAGAAGTTTGGATGCCAGCAGGGAACGTGTGCTCTTGATCTTCACGCAGGGGTCCCTCGGTCAGCCCCCTACCACCTCCTCCATGGGACTCTTCTGCCTTGTCTTCCCAGGGCCAGATAGTTCCAGGAAATGGTTCTTCAGGTGGAAGCACATTGGTCTCAGCATTTTGATCTTTGATGGTTTGCTTTCAGCAGCTTCCAAAATCTTGTAGGTGTGGTGCCGCCCCCAGGCCCTGGCTCCTGAGACCAACCGCAGGGAGCCTCACCATAGGCCCTCCCGTGGGGGCTGCACTTCCTTGCTTTGCTTCTGATAAATTGCACAGGGCAACAGGGAGGGGGGTGGTGGTTCCTGACTCCCGAGTTGGCTTGGGAATGGCCATCAGGGCCCTCTTCAGCCTGACTTCTCAGGGCCTGGGAGGGGCCTGGGCAGGGGGCCGAGGCCACCCAGGCACTGCTGGCTATTGGCTGACTCAGGACCTTGCTGCGTTTAGAGCAGGGGTGGACCCAGACAAGAAGAGCTTGGGGCAAGGGCATTAGATTCCAAACGTTATTATGCAGTCTCCCATTTGGGAAGTTTCATAGCAACAAATTTGTTGGGTTCTTTCTCTCCTCCCCTAGTTCAGAAGCAAACCAGGGCTGGCAGGGTTGGTGCATACAAAGGGCTGTAATAAACATGCCCAGGGAACAGGCGGCTGCACTCTCCAGCTATTCAGTGCAATTTCACAGCACTGGGACGGCCTTATTATGGTGTGGGCTGTTGTCCTATACAAAGTCAGATGAGATAGATTTCTGCCCTTTCTCCACAGAATGGTTTGTGAAAGATACTCGTCCCGGAATCTGTCAAAAGATAGGAGGTTTTGTTTACCATTTGTCTTCTTTATGGACTTTGGGGCTCTTTCTTTTTAGAGCCGGCAAAGGAGACGTTGCTATTTAACCATTTCAGCCATGCCTCCATTGATAACAATATTAATTTATCATTTTCCCAAACCATCTGTGATGGATAAAGACATTCCAGGAGTCTCGCGTGAACCGAATGGCGATGAGAGTTAAGAAATCAACCACCGCCTCTAGCGTCCCCATACAAAGGACTCGCGTTCCATGGAGCTGGACAGCCCATTTCCTTCACTCGTGGCTCTGCCCGCTTCAAGCCCACAGTTCACAACGTGGCTGAGCGAAGGCTGCTAGGAAGGTGCCCGCATCCCAGAAGATGCAGTCTTTGGTGGGGCAGAGGCATCGATAGTCCCCACCGTCTGCTGGCACATTCTCGCGGCTCCCATCCACCCCTTATTTCTCCTGGCAGCTCTGGGGGGTGGGCGTGGGGGATGGGGAGGAACTGAGCGCCTCAGTCCTGCCCCCTCTGGCTCCGTGGACCACTGTGGGGGGGGGGGTCGGGGAGGAGCATTTCTTTCTCATTCTTGATTCTCAGCTTTCACTCGGTGGCATTATCGGCATCGTTTGTCCCTAACTTCTGCTGTGATTCTCACCCTTGGCTGCACAGTGGAATCACCTGGGGAGACTTAAAAATATTGCCGCCTGGGTCCCACCCCCAGAGATTCGGGTTTAATTAATGGGTCCAGATGAGGCCTGGACTTTGGGAATTGGAAAAGCTCCCCAGGTGATTCTAACGTGGAGCCAAGACTGCGAACCACTGAGAATAAGAAATGGAGATGGTGAGTTACTCTTGCAGGTGTTGATTAAGGGAAGACTCACATTACACTGAGGCTTCAAGATTTATTCTTTTGAGAGGAGAGATTTATAATAAATGAATTTAAATATTTTTATGACTGTCTTGATGACAACTCGGGGAGTGGGTGTTTAAATGTTTACATCTTGCCAGGCAAGGCTGGGAGCTTAGTCAGTGCAGCCTGATGCCACAGCGTCCAGATCAAGGCATGAGACATCGGTCCTCATGGCCAGAGAGCGTGTGCATGGACACGCACGTGTGTGTGTGTGTGTGTGTGTGTGTGTGTGTGTGTGTGTGTTTAGATCTGATTATTCGAGGGTTTGGTCGCAGCACAGCGAAGTCCCTGGGACCCCCACCCCTCTTGGCCATCCTGGCTCTGAGGCAGTATCCACACACCCTACAAAGGCCTCAGGAACACCCTTTCATTTTGTGGGTCCCTTGTCACATTTCCGTTTCCTGTCATTTTTTTGGAGGGAGAGATGTAGGGAAAAAGGCTGGTCATCTGGGACAGGCAGGTAGTTAGTGGCTCCAGCAGCTCCAGCTTTGAGGGCAGAGACCCCAGCCCAAGCAGTGGCCTCCGTTATGTCGAGGTAAGGCCAGCCCCGCTGGGGAAGGGACAGTGATGCCTTAGATCCTGCCATCAGGGGAGAAGATTCCCAGTGGAAGTGCTTAACTCCAACTGTGACCTGTGCTGGGGAATCTTTTCCCTGTTACCTGAGGATGTGGGCGTCAAAAACTCCATCTGCAGATTTGGCTCCATGTTCAAAGTCTGCAGGGCACCTGGCAAGTCTCTTGACCTCTCTAGACCTCAGTCTCCTCATCTGTGTAATTATATTCAGATATCTGGTCTCTGAGTCCCTTCCAGCTTTGACATTCCACATGCTCTTCTTAGTCAAAGTCTTATGGGTCCTTGATACAAAATGACAATTCCTTGCAGAGGTGAAGTTTGTGAACCAGTGATTCAGAAAAGCTGGTAAAACCAGGTGGAGATGGTTTGATTTCAAGGTTCTTGCAGATGAAGGATCCCCGAGCTTGTGCCTTGCCTGCGTGGTGCACTGTGCCAAAACAGGGTCTTTGTGGCGCAGCCCTGTGGCTCATTCCCTGGGCATCTTGACCCGTGTCTTCACCTCCCTGGATGTGTGTGCCCTCAGCTCTGCTTTCACTCCAGAAGCCACATGGATATTCCCGAAGGATTCCAGGGGTCCCTGGTGCTGGAGCCGAAAAGACCTCTGATCTTTGAGTTCCCCAAGTTAACGGAGGTTCCACATTTGGCATCTGAAGTGTTAAGGGCATTTTATTCCGGAAATAGTGTCTTTGGGGCTTTTGCTGCTGGGAGTGGGCCCCATCCAACAGTCTTGGGATGAATAGCTTTTAAAAGCCTGGAACTTGGAGTTACTCAGACCAGTGTTTAAGTTCCACCTCTGGGCAGGACACTTACCTTCGGAGTTTCAGTTTTCTCACCTGACAATAGGGATAATAATAGTCCCTCCTCCCTCCTAGGGTTATGGTGCAGATTAAATGTGGAGCATCCCGCTGCATGCGTATTAGCTGTGATGATTATTTGTGCAAGTTGAGGAAGACAGAAAAAGCAGAACCCTCGACCACTGTCGGCACACACACAAAGCAGAGACAATTCCTGTGGCCCTCCGATTGACTTAGATCTTTCCGTGAGTGGTGCTTCTTGTGGTTCCTCTTGCTTGAAGGGCTCAGCCCGGGTGTGGACTTTGTGGCCATTTCCCACAGGACTGGGCAGGGCCCCGGGGATTTGCCCTAATGCCATTGCACACTCTCAATAAAGGATTTGCAGGCTTTGAGAGCAAAAATGACAAGTTTAAGGGTAGAGATGTGCCTGGCAGCTGCTTGTGGAAGCCCAGTGCAGAGAGGTGGGGCCAGGTTGTGCATGATCAAATGTGGTTATAAAACTGCCGCTAAGAAAGACCAGGTGGCATCTGGGGGACTCCCTGACAGGATTGGGGCTTGGAGCCGGAGGGCGAGGCCAGAGTTGATTCTCACTGTCCTGCGGCTTCTCCCCCACCGCATTGCCCAGCCCCTGCCCTCCTACCCCGCGGCCCATGCAACACACACACACACACGTGCACACACTTTCTGGGAACCATTTGCAGGACCTGTGCTTCCCCCCTCAGCTGTAAAACAGGTGCAGGAAGACTATCCTTAACTAGATGACGGAGGGTCAAATAACTCAGTTTGGGATTACGGGGCTCCCCTCCCGGCTCCACTTCCTGCTGTCTGCACCTTGATCCGAGAGTGGCCGGGAAAGGCGAGGCCATGCAACTTGAAACATTTATTCTTTTGTGCCTCTTTAGCAACTGCCGGGAGAAAGGAAAGCATAGCCCGGGAGGAGGTTGACACAGACAGCTGAAATGAGGTTTGGGGATTATCTGCGGCTTTTGGTGATCCTCATTCCCTCATTAGCGTGGAGAATTCAAGAGTGAAGAGTGTTGTGTGGCTGAGGCTGCGGCTGGCCTGGGATGTGGGGGGATCATCATTCCCACTCACCTCCTCCTCCTCCTCCTCCGTCCAGATGCGCAGGGTGAGTGGAGTGGCCGTTCCCTAGTGGGAGGGGCGGCAGATTGGCCTGAGTTCTGTTCAGATTGGTGGAGATACTGTGTGTTCATTGAGCAAGTGTTTATGGAGCACCTACTACATGCTAGATGCAGTGCCTTGGAACTTGCTTTTTGATGGGAGGTTGACAACAAACAAGAAAAGAGGAGGAGGATTTTATTGATGGTGGCGAGTTGTGTGGAGGAGATCCGCAGATGGAGAGAACTGGGGGGAGCTGCTCTGCAAGGTGGCCCTGGAGGGCCTTTCTGAGAATGGGACGTTCGAGATGAGACCTGGGGTGTGAGGAGAAAACAGCCACAAGGAAGCCGAGGGAAGGGAGAGCATTCCAGGGCAGTACCACAGTCTGGAAATGGGAGAGGGCTTGGCAGGCCCGTGGTCAGAAGGCAGGTGAGGGGAGAAGGGGCAGCTCGTGGGAGTCTGGAGGGGAGGACATCCCATTCTAAGAGGGCTGGAAGGAGAAGAGCGATCTGAGTGATGTGCCAGGCTTACCTTTTAAGAAGCTCCTTCTGTGAGACAAGCGACAGGTGAAGAGAAAATCCTTGTATATTCCATATCCTACGGAGGGCTTGAATCCCGAATGTGTGAAGAACTCGCAAAACTCTGTACAAAAAAATTAAAACATTAGCTGGGCATGGTGACGTGCACCTGTAGTCCTAGTTACTTGGGAGGCTGCGGCAGGAGGATGGCTTCCGCCCAGGAGTTTGAGGCTGCAGTGAACTACGATGACACCACTGCAATCTAGCCTGGGCAACAGAGTGAGACCCCATCTCAAAAAAAAAAAAACAAACCAAAAACCTCTCAAAACACAGCAAGCCAGGTGTGGTGGCTAGTGTCTATAATCCCAGCACTTTGGGAGGCCGAGGCTGGAAAGGTTGTTTGAGGCCAGGAGTTCAAGACTGGCTGAGGCAACATAGCAAGAGCCTATCTCTAAACCACACAAAAAGCCCACAACAACAAGAAAACAAACAACTGGATTAAAAATGAGCAAAACACTTGAACAGATACTTCACCAAAGATAAACTGATGGTAAATAATACACGAAATATCCTTAGTCTTTAGGGAAAAGCAAATTAAAACCACAATGAGCTACCCCTGTGCACCTGTTAGAATGTTGACAATGTAAAGTGCTGGTGATTCCGTGCGGGTGAGAGTGGGGAACAGGTGGGACTTTCATGCGCTGCTGGTGGCAACTCAGCACGGCACAGCGGCTCTGGGTGACAGTTTGGCAATTTCTTATAAAGCCAGACATAGACCTGCCATGATACCCAGCAGTCCCACTCCTAGGTATTTATACTATGAGAAATGAAAATTGATGTTCACATAAAAACCTGTCCATGAATGTTTATAATACCATTATTCATAGTTGCCCCAAACTGGAACAACCCCAGTGTGCTTCAGTGAGTGAATGGAAAAGTAAACTAGAGCCCAGCTGTACAAAGGAGCACGACTCGGCAATGAACACGAATGAACTATTGATTTAGCAGCCACGCGGACGGACCTCGCCTGCATTCTGCTGAGTGAAAAAGGCGGTCTCGAGACTACACACTGTCTTATCCCATTTGTACATCCTGTGCTCGTGGACATTGTACACACGGACAATCCCAGGATAGGACATTCTGAAAAAGGCAGAACAGTAGGGACAGAGAACAGATCAGGGGTTGCCTGGAGTAGGGGAGGGAGGGGATTCTCGGGAGTGCTGAGCTGTTGTGGTGGTTGTAAGAATCTAGGCATGTGATAAAACCCAGGGAACTATGCACCAAAAAAGGGGTAAATTATACTCTTTTGCAAATTAAATCATAAGACTGTGCAAATGAATAACAAGAATAAGAAGAAACTCCTTCCCTAGGGCTCTCTGACGCTATGTCTTTGGGCTTCTTTATGCCCCATCTCCTGAACCTTGAATCTCTAAACTCACTTAGAGACCAGTGTCCCCGGGTCACCGTTCCTGCTCCCTCCCCCGGCCTCTCCCTCACCCCACTCCTCTGCCTGTCTGATGGCTTCCCCGCTGCCTTACCTGAGGTCCCCTCCATTGCAGAACACCCTAATAGCCTCTGCCAGCGTTCCCATGTTTCTTCTCTTGGTTGCTGGTCCTTCCCCCCTGTTTTGGGGAGTGGAGAAGAGATAGGTGCTCGGACACCCCTTTTTGCCTGGCATCATCTTCTCCCCAGTGCCGCATCTGGGGAGGGGTCCCGTCAGGTTTTCCCCAAGAGACTTGACTCCCATAAGAGATATGGGGACATGAGAAGCCCTCAGATCTGGATTCTTTTTTCCGAAGACACTGTCCCTTGCTGTGTGTGTGGGCTGCTCTCAGGGCACAGAGCCTGTTCCCGGCCTCCTCCTCCCTGGCCTCCGCAGCGGCCACAGATCGGCCTGGCCCACGTGGCAGGACCTGTCCACAGGGCTCCACCCAGCCCTACTTTCTTTGTGGATGGCATCCAGGTACACAGATCAGTCTTACCCAAAGCACAGAAGAATGTTTCCCCCCAACTTAGGATGGCCACAGGCAGATAGGCCCTTTGGCAAGAGCTGCAGACCTTGGAGTCCCATGAGGCCTTAGGTTGGCCCCAGGGATCAGTGGTCAAGATGCCCGTGTTCGCTGCTAGAGCAGGGACCCAGGACCCAGGATCCAGGGCAGAGTGATTTTTCTGCCCATTGCATTCCTCTGCGCCTTGGAAACCTCGTGAGGACTAGAGAGGGAGTTTTCCCATCAGGTGGAGCGATGCCTCCAGCACCTGGTTTTCAGCACCATCTTCTTCTGTCCTGGAACAGAGGCCTTCCCCTGCACGTTGGGCTGGGGAGGAGGGGGCCGCTGGCAGGGCAGGGTCCCTGGCAGAAGCTCTTACTGTGGGCCTCCCTCTCTGACTCTGCGCCGGCTCCAGTGGGCCTTGGGACCCGGCAGCACTCCCTGTCCGACACTTCCTGGGCTGCCCTTTTGGGAACAGCCCTCAGGTGGGGACTGTTGGGAAGCAGAGCTGGGAGGGGCTGGAGAGATCCCGGCAGCCCTGCAAGCTGCTCTGCCTGCCTGCGGCGGTCTCGGGGGCCGCAGAGATGCAGGCTGCTGTGGAGAAGGTGTTGACTTCCACGGGGAGCTGGGAGCTGGGAGCTGGGAGCTGGGGAGTGAAACTCCAGTCATTGCTGGAGTTGAGGGTCAGTCTCCCATCTCATGAGTCCATGGCTTGGAAGAGCCCCTGGGGAAGAAAATGCTTACCTGGGGCTTCACACAGAGTGTTAGCTCGGGTTGCCAGAACACAGTGCCCCGGGCCAGGAGGCTTAACAGAAATTTATTTCTCACAGTTCTGGAGGCTGGAAGTCCAAGGTCAAGGTATCAGCAGGGCTGCTTTTTTCTGAGGGCATGAGAGAAGGATCTGCTTCAGGTCCCCTCTCCTTGGCGTGTAGATGGCCGTCTTCTCCCTGTGTCTCACAGGGTCTTCCTGCTGTGCGTGTCTGTGTCCTCATCCCCTCTTACCAGGACACCAGTCATGTTGGATTAGGGCCCGCCTTAATGACCTCATTGTAAATCATTCACTCCTTTAAAGACCCTACGTCCAAATATATCCTGTTCTGAGGTGCTGGGGGTGAGGGCTTCAATGTATGCATCGTGTGTCGGGTGGGCACAGTTTGGCCCATACCGCAAGGCCAGGCCGGAAGCTGGCCTGGATGTCTGGAGTGAGGGTGCGTGCCTCAGTTGTTCTGTCTCATCTGTCCTGCCTGGATCCGCAGAGGGGCTTATGCCCAGCCAGCTTCCCTGTCCTCCACAAGCATGGCCGTTGGAGGGTCCTGCCTGACTCCAAAAGCCCCTAGAGCCAGGGTCCTCAGGAAAAGTAGCCAGACCTCTTGATAGCAGCCCAGGATGGACTTCCGGAAAGCCCTGGTGTGAGCTGCAGTAGAGAGGGGCCCGGCCTCCGGAGAGCATCCCTTCCCCAGGGGAGGCCGTGGGCTGCAGGGATCCAGGACAGAGGGCGTCAAGGGGCGCAGGGCAAGGCGGCTGCCCCGGCACAAGAAGCCAGGAATCAGAGCCAGCTGTGCCAGGGCTCTCTGAAGTTCCCAGGCACCCTTCTCTTCACGGACAAACCAAATGTCAACAGGAAGATTCTGGCACAGTGCAGGCAGGTGCTGGTGCAGGGCAGGCCATCAGTAGGGGTGTACAGGAGGCCCAGTGTGCCCTGCAGCATGAGCCCTTCTCTCCCACCGCTCGGCGAGGATGCTGCGATGAATGGCAGCAGAGGGAGCGATGGTCCACAGGTCGCTGTCTTGGCTCCTTTGGAGTCACTGTGGAGACCAAGCCTCAGCCTGTTAGGTTGGAAGTGACTTTAGCGGGGGCATAGACCTGTGACCTAACGGGGACCACCCGGGGGGGGGTCCAGAGAGAGGAAGGCACTAACCCAGGGTTGTTGGCAGGGCGGGGTCCAGACTGGGGTCTCCTGTTGCCCATCTGAAACCACTTGGGTCACCTGAGCTGCCCGTCCCTGTCTGATGAACCAGAGCAAGGACAGTCTGGGTTCTCCGCTTTGTGGGGAGGCGTCCAGCCTGCCTCGTTCGTGGGAAACCCGAGCCTGCTGCGTTCTCAGCGACCCAGCCTTCCGTCTGGTCTCACCTTATGGAAAAAACCTCGGGTAGCTCGTTTCCCATGACCAGGTGCTGCGTATTCCATGCAGACGGGTGACCTGCCACGGAAGCGATCGACCTCCCTCTGGAAGAGGTGGCTGACTTCCAGGGAAACGGGAGTCACCACGCGGGCTTCCTGCGGCGGAAGATGTTCTGACCCTGCCGTGTTCTCAGAAGGGTTAGGGAGGCTCCCTCTTCGTCCCCCTCACCAGAGCCCCCTGCAGAGGAAAAGACCCCCACTTTCCTGGCATCCCCCTCCTCCCCAGCCCCCTCCACTCTCCTCTCCCCTGCCCACTGCGGCCCTGCGTGAGTCTGCGCGTGTATCTGTGTGTGCTTTGTGGGTCTGTATGTATGTGAGTTTGTGGGTGCAGATCTGTATGTCTGTGTCTGAGTCTGTGTGTGTGTATGGGGGCGAGTAGAAAGCCGTTTGTGTTTCTGGGTGTGTGTGTGAGTCTGTATGTGTATGGGAGTTAGTGGGAGTTTCTGTGTGTTTCTGTCTGCATTTCAGGGTTCAGGCACTACAACAGGATGCATCTGACTTTTGTCTTCCTAAGAGCCAGGGCCTGAGGCTTCCTGTGGACTCAGAATCTCTCCCTTTGACATTCCTGGTCAGATTCTCTCTTCCAAGCTATAGAGGAGCCCACTTTGGGGGTGTTGTCATCTGTCAACTCTCCCTACACCTTGAAACTCACTCCTCTTTGCAGAGGGTATAATTCGAGCCATCCCTATGTGTATGAGTTTTGGGGAGAAGCTCTTACTTTGGGATCATTTGGCTGGAAATTGAGAGTGAATCCCATGTAAGTCTGTTAGGATTGGATTTGGCTGCGAGTAACAGAAAGGCCATGTCGTGTTGGTTTAAACGGATAAGAGCTTATTTCTCTGTGTAGGACAGAAGGACTACAGGGGCCGTCCAGAGAGGATGTGGGGCCTGAGTGGGGCCCTCAGAGGTCCAGCCCTTTCTGTCCCTCTGCACAACCCCCTTCTCCTGCAGTTTCCCTCGCCGGCCTGCTGTGGTCTCCTCTGCAGTCATGTTGACTTCATGGGGCTGTTGTGAGGACCAGAGGAAATGGCACTTAGGAGAGAGCATGGATGTGCTGAGGTGGTTTACAGGAGTCTGATGGGGGTGCTGGTATGGAAGAATGCTCTGCCTTGGGCAAAATGAAGCCTGGGGCTGGTCACACTGCCCTGGAGGTGACCTGAGTGGCCTTCTGAGGCTTCCCGCCCTCTAGGACCCCGATGGCTTCCCTTCCTAGAGCAATGATTTGCTGGTGTGGAAGCACAAGTTTGCCTTCTGCCTCTGTTAGACCAGACTCAGGGGTCAGACTCTTTGCAGAATCTTAGGGGAAAGATTTGGAAACCCAGCAGCAAGCATCAGCTCACATTGCACCAAAGGATGGGCCCTTAGGAAGTGCCCGCTGCACACAGCAGACCCAGAGCTGCCCTGCCATTACTGAGCATGGCCTTTGGCTCCAGCAGACCTCAGCTGGCGCCTGGCTCTTCCCGGCAGTGCCCCAGCCAGCCCAGGCAGCTGAGCAGGTCACCAGCTGTGAGGGGCCTTGGGGGAGAACAATGCATGGCCCTCCTGCCTCCACCCAGAGTCTGCTCTGGGCCAGCTCCTGCCAAGATGAAGACGACCTGGGCCAGTGGTGACGTCCATGTGGGACTTGGCTCTGCATCTTCAGTGACTTAGCAACCTTTGGTGACCTCCCCCAGCCAAGTCCAAGGAGCTAGAAGTTACTGGTGCCCAGCTGTGTCCCATCAACACCGAGGAGAGAATGTCTTGGCATGGATTTTAGGATTACCAGCAGACTTGCCAAGGGGGCCAAGGGAGGTCAGCTGGCATGAGTCCCTGGAGTCCCATGTCAGGACATTAGGGGCTTGGGACAGTGGGCCCCTGTATGTGGCCCTCTGCATTCACATGGCCAACTTAGAGATGCCTCCCATGCCTCCCTTCCCACCCCAGGGACAGATTTAAGAGGCCGTAGGGAAAGGTCAAAGGCCCTCTCCAGCCATGCCCTTGTCAACATCCTCCTTGGTATGCCCCCGTGGGCATCAGGGCTGGGTCTTTCTTGCTACCAAGTGAAAAAACAAACATTACGGAATGAACTTGAATCCAGGGTAGACTGAAGACGGTAATTTCCTGACAGAAGTCAGGACTCCTCTCTCAAAGGGGCAGGACTGGAGCAGTTTGCTCTGCGTCACGGGGACCTGAGATGGGAGGAACCAGCGGCCCGGCCGCCCCCAGCCAGGGCCCTGCCCCGCCCTCCTCGAACCCGACAGGGGCACCCATGGCGGGACCCTCGCTCCCGGCGTTTCCAGAAGCTTTTGCGTGTCCAGACACAACTTCGACAAACAATTCCTCACATTCTTCTCTTCTCTGCTTTCCTGCCTTGCCCCCTCCCTCCCTCCCTCCCCATCCTGATTGTCCTCACCGGCCCTGCTGGCCCGAGACCGGCTGCGAGAGGCCGTGTTGCACCCACAGACTCGCGCCCTCGTGCCTGCTGGGGAGGTTCTCACGGGCTCTTTCAGGGTCTCTGCTCTCACCGTGTTCTTGGATTTCTTTTGTGCCATTTGGAGCAAGAACACACAGCAGCCACCAGGCACCGACTGAAGGTGCTGCACGGTGCCTTCCTGCAGACAGCGCCCACCTCTTCCAGGGTCTTTGGGGAGGGATTAGGCAGGACAAGTGCTTCCCTCCTTCTTCTTTTTTTTTTTTTTTTTTTGAGACAGAGTCTCACTCTGTTGCCCCGGCTAGAGTGCTGTGGCGTCAGCCTAGCTCACAGCAACCTCAAACTCCTGGGCTCAAGCAATCCTCATGCCTCAGTCTCCCAGGTAGCTGGGACTACAGGCACGCACCACCATGCCTGTCTAATTTTTCTACATATATTTTTAGCTGTCCATATAATCTCTTTCTATTTTTAGCAGAGACGGGGTTTCGCTCTTGCTCAAGCTGGTCTCGAACTCCTGAGCTCAAACAATCCACCTGCCTCGGCCTCCCAGAGGGCTAGGATTAGAGGCGTGAGCCACCGCGCCCAGCCTTGCCTCCCTCCTTCTGTCCTCCCCTTCCCTACTCACATTCCCAACCCACCGTCTAGGGTCGGGGAGGCGGATTTAGCAGGAAAGGCTGGTGTCCTGCCCCTGCTGCTGTAGCTGTGCTGCCCGGAGCATCGGGACATTCCCCCCAAGGTCCTTGGGCTGCTCCGTTACTGGGATTGGGTGCGTAGAACACAGTGAGGGAGCCTCGGGGTGCAGTGCGACAGGATGCCACTCCGCCAGAGCCAGGGGGAGTGGGTGGGGCCTGCCCTGTGGTACAGAAGCCACTGGCCTGTCGGGGCCTCACCGCCCCCCCCATCAGCATGGCTGGTCCCTTCCTGGGAGTTCCCTTCACCTCTCCAGTCTTGGCACATTTAATCAAGGCTTTAAACCAAATTATCACTGTGACCCTTTCTAGTGCTACAAGTTTATGAGTTTTGTGACCCAGAAGCCTGAGCCTGGCTGCAAAGCAGGGTGTGGGAGGCAGCAGCCTGGGGGACTGCCGCTCCCTACAGTTGTGCCCCTCTGACCTGGCAAACCGCAGGGCTCCGTCAGGCCCCGGGCCCCCTTCCTCCCACCTGCAGGGCCAGCAAGGGGTCTGGGAGCTGGCTGGGGACGGAGAGTGAAAATTCGTAGACTTACCTTGTCAAGGGAAGGTGGCCTTGAAGTCCTGACTCACGCAGGGCTGCGGGCTTTGTATTCCCGAAAACATTTGAACGCAGGCCTCCTCCCGGGGCCTCCCCAAGCTTCACTCTCCTGCCGCCAAAACAGGCCTTTCAAGTCCGTCCATTTTGGTTTTTATTCCCCATTTCCAGGTGGGCGGGTGGCCAGTATCAGAGCTCTGGAATGTGTGTGGGCTTGGCTGGACCTGCCCCCCCATCTCTGCTCTTCCCCTGGGGCGGGGGGGTACTGTGGGGAGGGTGTGCACTGGCCCCTTCCAGCCCCTGACTCTCCTGTTGTGTGTTCTCCGCAGCCTGTGATTGCCACCCCGTGGGCGCTGCCGGCAAAACCTGCAACCAGACCACCGGGCAGTGTCCCTGCAAGGACGGCGTGACAGGCATCACCTGCAACCGCTGTGCCAAGGGCTACCAGCAGAGCCGCTCTCCCATCGCCCCCTGCATAAGTATGTGCAAGGCACCCTGTTTCTCACGGCTCTGGCTTGGGTGGGGGTGAGCCCTTTGGGGCTGCTGGTCACTGACGTGCAGTGGGTTCAGCGCTCGGGGACATGCATCTCTGTGTTCCAAGCCCGGTGATCAGTAGGTCCCCATGGAAGACCCCCAGGTCCATAGGGTTCTTACAGAGGAAGCTGGGGGCTCAGCAGAGCCAGCCTGTCTGTGGCTCTCTGTCCTGACAAACACTGAGTCTCCTGCTTCAGGTCTCATTCTCACATTCCACCTTGACCTGGACCCGGGGTGGGCCCATAGCAGGGGCCCCTGCTGCTGCTGCCCATGGTGTGTTCAGAACAGACAGGCTGAAGGCCCAGGGCCGTTGAGGAGCTGGGCAGGGCTCCCGTGCGCAGCACCCACAGCCCCTGTGAAGCCCCCGAGTTGCTGGAACATGAGGAGGGGCGAGCAAGATGGCAGAGGTCACTCAGGAGGCTTGGCCCAGAGGGCTTTCAATATGTTATATCTGGTAGGGTCACGCTGGTGTCATGAGGAGATTAGCCCCAGTTGGAAGCCGAGCCTGGTCGGGAGCTGCCCCCCAGATCCCCCTGCCCTTGCCTCGGCCCTGTTGATTCCTCGTGCAGGGCTGACCTAGGCCAAGAAGGAGGGCAGGAGCAGGAGTGAATCCCAACAGACAAGGCAGAGCCCAGGGCAAAGTCTGATTCCCCAGTGGGGAGCAGGGGTTGGCAAACTCTGGTCTCTGGCCCAGGGAATTGGCTGCTGCCTATTTTTGTGTGGCTTGGTGATTTAACAGTCACCATTTTTTTTTTTTTTTTTTTTTTTGCTCTGGCTAGAGTACAGTGGCATCAACATAGCTCACTGCAACCTCCAATTTTTGGGCTCAAGCGATCCTCCTGCCTCAGCTTCCCCAGTAGCTAGGACTACAGGTGCACACCCCCACGTCAGCTAATTTTTCTATTTTTTGTAGAGACGGGGTCTTGCTATAGTTGCGAGGCTGGTCTCAAACTCCTGGCCACAAGCAATCCTCCTGCCTTAGCCTCCCAAAGTGCTCGGATGATGGGCATGAGCCACCATGGCTTTTGCCTTTTTTAATGGTTGAAACAAAAATCAAAGGAAGAAAAATATTTCATGACAGCATTATATGAGATTCAAAGCTTAGTGTCCACAAATAAAGTTTTCTTGGACTACAGACACGCCTACTTGTTTATATGCTGTCTGTGGCTGCTTTGAGACTCTAGCGACAGAACTGTAGTTTTACAGAGGCTGTACAGCCCTCAGAGCCTAGATTATGTACTGCCTGCCCCTTTGCAGAAGTCAGCTGACCCCTGCGTTAGGGGTTTTCAGCGTCCCTTAGCTCTGGGTGGGCACTGGTGTCTACAGTCTGTCCTGATGGTCACATGGCCAGTGCCACAGGGCCACAAGCACAGAGGCTGGGCCCCCTTCACACAAGCAGCCACTGCGGGGTCCTCGGAGTGTCCCCCCCGGCCCTTGCAGAAACCCACTCCCCCAGCAGGTGGGAGCCCTGGACATTCCACACTGTCCAGGTGGGTATGGCCTGCACTCCAGGAGCGTGTCGCTGTATCCATTGCCACGGCTCTTCTGATCGGTTTCTAGAAGAGATGGTTCCACGTGGCTGTCTGTGGGCCGCTGCTAATAGCAGATGACCCAGGTCGGAGCCTCAGGAAAGGGCTGAGTAGCCACCCAGGGCAGAGCAGGTGGATGGTTTGCACGGCAGCCTCCAGTTGCTGGTCTCACACTTGTCAAAGTCTTTATCTTCTGTCTGTCCAAAAGCTGCAAGGTGGACATTTTTAGAAGGTGAGGAGGAAACCTGGGGTTATGAAAATATGGAGGAAAACTGAGGTCTCCGTTTTGAATGAGTTAGGATCTGTCAGGTTGCTCAGAAATGGCCGGAGTCAACATTTCACATTCCCAAGTGGAAAGACCAAACTTGAACATGGAGCTGATGCTTCAGAATCAGAGGCCAAAACCTCCGGAAATGGGAACTGTCACCCTCCAGCACGCTCTGTGCCTTCTCCCTTCCTCTCGCAAAGGGCAGGCTGGTGCCTGGCGTGAGCGAGTGTTTTCCCCCAACAGTCTGAGGACCTGGGAGAGGGAAGGGAGGGCCGCGGAAACCTGGGAGGATTCCCGTGAGCTCTTCCTGAGAGCACTGGCTGCAGATGCACGGGCAGTGCCTGGGGACTGGCGTCCTGCTGTGTCACAGCTCAGGAAGCCGTGGGCCCTCCCTGTGCCTCCCAAAGCCAGGCCTGCCTCCAGCTCCGTTCATGGCCTTGCAGGATTAGACTCAGCCATTCGGATGTTACCTCCAGAATGTGGTCTGAGAAAGGGCCTGGTACAAGGTGCAGCTTCCTAATGACCTGCTGTGGCAGGCACCTGTGGGTTGCTGTTGCTAAGAAAATCACCCAAGAGCAAGTTTTGACTCCACATTTTAAGGGCTGTGTCTCCACCCGTTCTTTCTAAAGGTGCCAAGGCTGCCTCCTCTGGGTGACTCTCAGATTTGCCCCCAGCCTTGAGTATTCCATCCCGATCCACCAAGCCTCACATCCTGGCTGGTGTAGACTCTGGGGGTCTAAGGTCTTACCCCAGAGAGTCAGATGGTGGCTTAGAGTCAGTGGGGTTTGTGATCATTCAACAGAGGAAGTGAGTCCCTTCCCCTTAGGGACTTTTGGTGCATGGTTTGGCCTTGTCCAGAAAGAGGAAGCCTGAGCTTTGATGCCCGGCAGTGAACTGATGCTCAGTGGAGACTGGCTGAGCCTCCTCACCTTTTTGAGCTCAGGTCCAGGAAGTCATAGGAAGTGATTGCTATTCTAGATAGGAATAGTCAAAATGAAGCAGATGCTTTATCAGGCCCTTGGGTCTTCTGTGCTCTGGCTTCTGAGATATGAGCCCATGGGAACCTGGGCCCTGGTGCAGACACTTCTCTGCACACATGAGGAACCTCCCTCGGGGCAGGTTCCCGGCCCCCTCACATGCCATCCCTGCCATGAGACCCTTCTCCACTGAGGGCCTGAGCTCAGAGTGAGCAGGGCCCAGGTAGCTGCCCCGTGATGAGCAGAGGGGCCTGGGGAAGCCCCCCTCCGGCACCCTGGGGCTGAGCCGAGTTGATGACACGCCAACAGAGAGCCCAAATGTGGCACACACACCAGGCCTGGGAGGGGCAGCCTTCTGCTACAGCTCGCTCCTGCCCTGTCCCTTCCACAGCCAGGAGCTGTTGGCATCCTGCCAGGTGAAGGGACAACTTCCAAAGGAGAATGACACGATGCCACTGCTGACTCTTCTCCTCCTGGGCTCCAGCTGGGAAAGGGAAGGGAAGGTCGCAGAAAGTTGGGAGGAGCCTGTGCTGGGCTTATTGTCTTTCTGAGGTCAAAAATAACACCTTCTTACCTGTTTTCTCTTCCACCCTGCCCTGAACCTTGAAAAGAGATCCCTGTAGCACCACCAACAACCGCAGCCAGCAGCGTGGAGGAGCCTGAAGGTAAGTCAGCCCTGTCCCCTCCCTTCTCCTTTCTTGCTTTTGCTGTGGTGGGCGGGAGGGTCCCGAGGAGGGGTGTTAGGAGGCCCAGACTTCTCTCTACCGCCATCTGGGCTCTGCTGCAGGGGAGTGGCACCCTCTAGGCTGCACCGAAGAGGGTGGAACCACGGGCACCTTTTTGTGACTTCCGGTGCCTCTCCCAAGCCCAGAATCCTAAATATTGAGGTCCTCTGACTTGCGCACCAAGGTTGAGAAGCTGTGTGCCTGCCCAGCGCCACCCAAACCAAGGGCACGGAACTCCCTCCAGGGGCTGCAGAGAGGGGATGGAAAAGGAGCTCTTGGGCATGGGGGCCACAAACAGAATCCGGGGGGCCTGTGAGCTGGGGCGGTAAGAGAATCAAATCTTCTGTTTCACTCACCTCTAACTGAAAATTGAGCATTTCCTCCATGATGAAGGGAGGCTGCAGACCACAGCAGGTGGCCGTGCCTGTGACTTGGTCATCAGTGGAAATCACAGCTGTTTTGATGGCACGTTACAGTTGGTGCATGGATTACTGTTTATGCCCAGTATTGTTTCAAAATTACAGAAGTTACCAGACCTGCAGCTAGATCCTGATTTATAATCATTAATAAAAAAGCACATATATAATGTAATTATACCGTCCATCTGGGTTTTTTAAGACACTTGGATCGCTCTACTTCGGTATTAGTTTCCTGTGTCGTGCTCTGTATTTTACTGTAGCACTGAGAAATGTTATTCTGAGGGGGGGTCCACAGGCGTCACTAGTCCTTGGCACAGGAAAGGTTGTGCAGCCCCAGCTTTGGGGACAGAGAGGGCAAGCACGGAGCCCTGCGGGGTGGGGTGCCCTGGTCTGGGGTCACACGAGGCTTTTGTGTACTGGTACTTGGGGTAGGAGTGGGAGTGGGGGCAGAAAGTGACAGTGGGGGTCCCAGCATGGACAGTCCTGCCAGCTCTGGGGACCCTTTCCCTCTCCAGATAGGACTGTAGTGTGGGGTATTGGGGGACTTGCAAACCCATGTGGTCACCTGAATATTTCAGGATAAAGACTGGATTTGGGAGAGCATTGGCAGTGCACTGGGAACTTGAGAGAAAACAGATTCAGAACTTCCACGTGCACAGTCCACAAACAGCCCTCAAATAGTTAAGGACACTAGTGTGTTTCAGGGAACGCTGGTAGCCAGCCACGCTGGGGAAAGCCAGAGATGGTGGGGTCTCTGGTTGTCGGTCTTCGAGCACCTTTGTTTGAGCTATTCGCAGGAGGGATGGCGATGAGAAGGTTCGAGGGAAGCAGCATCTCAGGGAGGCTGGATGACAGAGCCAAGGCCAGGATGAGGAAGTGCTCTCTCTCACAGCACAACTCAAAGGAGCGTCCCAAATTAGTCCAGCTCTAGGGGAGAGCAGTTTTGAAGCCAGAGAACACTGAAATGAAATCTTGATTCTTGCTCTCCTTGATGTGATATCCTCTGTCACCTAACTGACGATGGCCTGCCTGAGTGACACTCACCTGGACAAGAACTCCAGGCTGTGCACGTTGTGGGGGGGACGCGGCTTCCCAGCAGGGGCTGCATAGGCAGCTCATCCAAGGGCAAGAGGGATCTTAATGATCTCTCCCTCTGTCTCTGTCTCTCTGTCTCCTCCCGCTTTTCCAGTCTTTGCAGCTTGACTTTGGGTTTCTTGCAGTGGTTTTTGGCTTTTTCACTTCTAAATCAGAAATGGACAAATGGGGAAAAAAAGGGGGGCTGGGAGAGGAGACTCATGAGATTTCTGCATCAGCTACAAGGAGCTGGTAGAAAGCGTATGCGGTTCTTGGCTCTTCCAGACAAAAGATTCCTGAGCAACTTCTTATAAACACTTATAACATCCTCTTTTGAAATGTCTTCCTTAGCAGTCCTTGGTTAATTAACTTTTCTGACTGTTTTTGATTTTGCTACTATTTATTTCCTTTCTTCATTCTGAACCTTAGAAAATAGTGAAACTAAAGCAATGTGTAAATATACACCCTTATGAAGAACTTTCCTCCTGGAGGGGCTGAGCAAGCAGGTTGGAAGCTTGTAGTGATGTTTGTAGCTCCGGCCAGACCCTTGCCGACCTGCTCTGGGGGTCTCCAGATGCCTGGAGCCATCCCCGGGACCCAAGTGCTGGGCTGTGGGGCCTCCCGGCACAGAGAGCCTGGGCCTGCCTCGTCTCGGCAGGCGAGACACTGCGGGCAGGAGGCCAGGAGGGCCCTCTGGGAAGCGGGGCCTGGGAGCTCAGTGCTTCCAAACCTGTCCACTCTTGCAGTGTTTGGATAGGGAAGGCCTCTGTGCAAGGCTGCCTGAGAAAAGCTTATTTACTTTTGCCTGCGTAACAGAGAAGAATTAATAAGCTGAGAATTTGTTCTGAAAGCTGATGGACATAACCTTACCCTGAACTCATCCCCTTGAAGGGCCAGCTCTCGCAGGGAATGTTCTTTACCTGCTCACTGCGCTGGCTGGTAAGCCCTCGTGGGGCCGGGAGGCGAGGAACACGGTGCCCGTGGGAGGTCTGGGGCAGGGGAGGCCGGGAGGGAAACAGGCAGGAAGGCGAGAGGGACCACCCACCCAAAGAGGGCATTGTGCCCAAGGCTTCCCAGCACACACCCACTCACTGGGTGTTGAAAACGCCACACTCAGGGCTAAAAGAGGAACACCTGCCTCCTTTCCCGCCATCAACTTGAGAGACATTCTTGATTTGCAGATTGTCTGGCTTTGTGGGGGGCACCTGGTTCAGTGGGAGGAGCACTGGTTTGGAGCCAGGAGGTCTGCGGTTGATCCTTCACTGGCTGTAAGGACTTGGACCATGCAACAGCTTCTCTTTTTCTTCCTCCCTAAAGAATGAAAGTGCAGGACCAAGTGCACCCCGGGGACCCTCCCTGCCCTGGCTCTCCATGATAGGAAGGACTGTCTCCTCCTGCTGGGGTTTCGCTCCTCCGCAGAAGTGCCTTCTCCTGCCCCTTCCACTTCTGATGATCCATTTTCCCAAAAGCCCTCGCAGAGGCCCGTGGGCTGGGGTGCTGGGAAATAGTTAACAGCTGGCTGGGTTGGGGGAGGAGACTGATCTGGAGCATCTGCTGCTTTCCTTGGTGTAAATACTCCTTCCGGGGCTGGTTTTAGGCTTCCCCAGTGCAATGTTGCCGAACGTGAAGTCAGGGGGAGGTGCGCACGGTTGGCTCTCAGACCCACGTGAGCTGACTCCACCCGCCACTGCCCGTGGGCCTTCTGTGGGCCACAGGCAGCCAGAGTGAGACTGAGCAGATGAATCAGCTGCTAATACCAGAAATTGAGTGGGCATCATAAAAAGAAAAACAATAACAAAAAAACCTACCGGAGAGAATCAACTGAAGATGGTTAGAACTAACAAGAGAATTCTGCAAGGAGGCCATTGCAAAATTAACAAAGGTGGGTAACTTTTCTTACATATCAGCGATAACTAGTTACAAAAGAGCATCACGTTAAGTGAGTGATAAGTATACAACAGGACGTCTGTCCTTCTGCTGGAAACGGAACGCAGACATCCTCAGTAAGAAGGGCATGTCTGCTGGCCTGCCCAGCACTTTGAAGGGGCACAGCCGCCTTTTGAGGAGAAGCGGGCGCACACTTGGGGTACAGAGAAGGGAGCCGGCCAACTCCTGGGCTCCCCCCAGCTCCAGGGCCTGGCTTCCTGCTGCTCACCCTGTTTGGGGCCTTCCTGGTACCTTCTGCTAACTGCCTCAGCAGCCCCAGCCTGGGGTGGAGTAGCTCTCAAGGACACCCTTGCAGTCCTTCATGGTGGTCTAGAGAGCGAGCCCAGGGAAGCCTGGCAGCTGAAGCATCCGAGCAGCTATGCCCCCGGGCGCTGCCCGGTGTGTGTGGTGGGGTGAGGTTAACCGTAGAGATGTTGCACCTGGTGGCCTCTCAGCACCTCCATTTTTCGGTCGAAGGAAATTGGGTTTCTGTAGACCTGCAACCTGGATAAACATGGATTAGTCGCATTTTAGGCTTTTGTTTACCCAGATGGGGAATGGGTTGGGTGAATACAGGACAATGAGCTGATGTGCCCTGAGAGCGGCATTGGTGAGGTGTCAAGGTGGGACCAGAGGGAAGAAAGGCACTAAAGTTGGGAGCCTGAGACCAGAGTCATGCTTGGCCTCTCCTGGCTTCTTCCTCTGGGAAACAGGGTAATAATGACTCTGCCTCGAAGGGTAGTTAGGATTCGATGGGCTGATCCAAGTAAAGCCTTTGATTCAGTGGTGGGATTATTGTAATTGTCCAATAAAAACCAATAAAACCCCAGGAAAAAGCCAAACCCCATGGTATGATGAGGGGTGGAGCCAGCTAAGGTGTTGGCATGAGGACAGGTGTGGAGAGTTGGCTTGATGTGGGCCTGCTGGGAAGACTGGAAGTAACAGGTGTGCTGCCCAAGGCAGGAATAACCGAGGGCACTGCCAGGTTGGCCTCGTCACAGCCGTCCAGCAGCCAGTGTTAGACCTGGACCAAGTGGAGAGTTAAAGAGTAGAAACCAAGTAAAGGTCAAGTACCTGCCTTCATTATAGCCCAAAGGTGGAGACAGCTCATCTGCCCGACAGCGGATGGGTGGACAAACAGAACATGGCACATCCACACAGCGGAATATTATTCAACCATGAAAAGAAATGAAGTACTGACGTGTGCTACAGCTGGATAAACCTCGAAAACATTGACCCAGGATAAGAGATGAATGGATTCTGGCTCAGTAAAGGAGACAACATTAATACATATATATAATGCTCACTCAATCCTAGGCACTGTTCCAAGTGCTTTATATTATTAACCATTTAATCATCTCATCCACCCACAGAGGTATGTACCCCCATTTTACATAGGTGGAAACTGAGGCACAGAGAGGTTGGTGAGCACTAGAAAGCAGCATCACTGGGCTTCTGGGCGAGGTCGCCTGGCCCCTGGCCTCAGAGTCAGTCTGTGAGTGATGTTGGTCACCATGGCATTCTGCCTCTAGGAAGTTATGTTGTTTGGTCAGTTTAGGGTATTTGAAAAAAATTCCTGACCATGTGTGGTAACATCCTACCAGAAGAGAAGACAAATTGAAGTGTCCACTGGAGGGTGACCTGAAACCATGGAGAGATGGAGGCAGCCAGTTAAAAGCCACTGCTTTTTGCAGGTGCCAGTTAAAGGGGCTCTGGTGAGTGTGGTTGGTTGGCACATGGAGCTGGCATGACTGAGGCCACAGGTTCTGGGCACGGGGAACACTTAGCAGAGTTCGGACCCTTTGGCCACAAGGCAGCCAGAGTGAGACAGAACAGACAAATCAGCTAATACCAGAAAACAGGTGGGCATCGCAAAAGGGAAAACAACAAAAAACCCTCCCCACAGAGACTCAACTAAAGATGGTTAGAACTAGTAAGAGAATTCTGCAAGAAGGCCATTGCAAAATTAAAAAGGGTCAGTAACTTTTCTTACATATCAGCTATAACTAGTTACAAAACAGCATCAGGTTAAGTGAGTGAAAAGTATGCAACAGAACGTCTGGTCTGTAGTAAGTACTCATGAATGCACATCAGTTTTAGGATAATGGTAACAAAATTTCAACTAGAATACCAATAAAAATATCCATCACACAAATAAATGTAGCAAAAAAAAGTACAGACTGTATATCAAGGGAAGGACAAGACTTCCCCAAGGAGCACTAAAGAACAGAAAAAATGGAGGGTCTTGCCTTGTTCTGGGAGGGCAAGACACAAAATTATAAAAATGTCAATTCTCCCAGAATTAATCTGTAAATTTAGCATAATTATGGTCAACATCCCAATTGGATGAAACATGATTCTGAAGTTCAGCTAGAAAAATAAATGAGTGAGAATAGCCAAGAAATTCTTTTAAAGACAATGAAGTGAAGGGTGATTTATCCTACCAGATATTTGAAAATGTTGTCAACTGGATATTTGAATTAGCGTGGGACTGGCACAGGAATGGAGCAATTACTAACGCTGAGCAGAAAGTCCAGAAACAGGCTTAAATGTGAGCATGAGAACTTAGTATACGGTAAAGCAGTGATTGTTAATCAGTGAGGAAAAAGGATAAATCAGTCAGCAAATGGTGCTGGAAAAACTGGCTATTTTTAAATAATAACAAAATTAGATTTCTACTATATGCTGTATATCACCAATGGATTAAAGATTTATATATCTTTAATGAATCCTTAAAAATTCTAGAATGAAATGAGTATTGATGTAATCTTGGAGTGAAGAAGGCTTTTTAGACATGATACAAAAGTCAGAAATCATACAGGGAAAGATTTTGAACAGATATAAAAGGAAAACTTCTGTACTTCGAAAGTCTATAAGCAAAATACAAAGCAAACTAAAAGCTTAGAAAAACATTTTTGACATGGCCAAGCAGAGGTTAATATCCTCAATAAATAAAGAACTTTTACAATTCAGTAAGATCCTAATACAAAACTGGGCTGAGAAAGTGAACTAGAAATTGAGAGATTTTGTACAAATGGCAATAAGCGTATGGAGTAGTACACTTACTATTAAGCAAAACATAACGTTAGCATCGTTTCACTTACAAAGTCTTAGGAATCAAAAGAACATAACAAGAATACCAGCTGGGCGGGGTGGCTCATGCCTGTAACCCCAGCACTTTGGGAGCCCGATTTGGGCGGATCGCCTGAGGGCAGGAGTTCAAGACCTGCCTGTGCAAGCAAGATCCTGTCTCTATAAAACAAAAATAAAAACGAAACCAAACAATAGCTGGGCATGGACTCCGTCTCTCCAAAAAAAAAAAAAAAAAAGCTGGGCCTGGTGGCCTATAGTGCTACTTGGGAGGCTGAGGCAGGAGGATCATTTGAGGTTGCAGTGAGCTATGATGATGCCGCTGCACTCTAGCCTAGGCAACAGACTTTGTCTCCAAAAATGAATGAATGAATGAATAATGTACCAGACTGACACTATTCAGAAAATACAAGTAATTCCCAATGTGGAAAAGAACTGGGGAAACAAGCACTCACCTCCTCTGGTGGTAGGAGGGTAACGTGGTACTGCTTTTATGAAGGGTGATTTGACATGTATCAAAATGCATCTGTGACCCCCCTCAGTTCACTTGTCGATGTTTAGCCTAAGGAAATCGTGATGTGTTGCAAGATGTAGCTACAGAGGTGGATATTGCAGCCTTGTTTACAGTAACAAAAGAAGGAAGCAACCTAATGTCTTTCAGTAGACTCTGAGTTATGCAAGGATGGGGATATCCGTATAATTAAGCTGTAGGAGAATATTTAAATGGAAAGATACAATATATTGCCAAGTTGACAAAAACAGATTTCACAACAGATTACATGCGGAGGGTCAACTTTATTGGTAGAAAGACTGCTTTAGGGAGCATTTCAAGTAAATTGTTTCATTATGTTCATATATTTCGGTGGTTCTCAACCAGGGACTATTCTGTCCCCAGGAGACATTTGGCCATGTCTGGAGATATTTTTGGTTGTCACAACTAGGGGGAGGATGCCGCTGACACCTGGTATGTAGAGGCCAGGGATGCTAGTAAACATCCTGCAACTGCGCAGGGCAGTCCAACAGGAGAGAACTGTCTGGCCCCAAATGCTAATAGTGCCAAGGTTGAAAAACTCTGGTATATTTATACAGGATAAAATCCACACATTCTCTCCAAAAGCATTAAGGAGGGATGCTGCAACATTATATTAAATATTATATGTTATATAATAGATGGACCCAGCTCATTTATTATTAATAGCTACACGTCATATTGAAATGGATGCACCGTGGGGTTAGAAAGCTGTGTTTCCTTAAGTCAGTAGCTGTTTCCCATGTGATAATGTTTAACCTTTTATTTGCCTGGTCCTTTTTCCATGGAAAATTTTATTCATAGCTTGACCTAAAATGAAATTTATCCGGAGTTCTGAGTCTTACTATGCGTTGGTATATTCTGAATTAATGTGTGATTTAACTCATTGTTAAAATTTACGAAAAATGAAAAATCTCAGAGAAATGGGGAGACTTGAGTGGTGGACAGCCACAGTCCCATCACTTAGACGTAACATTTTGCCATATTTGCTTCAACAATCTTTTATTTTATTTTTGCTGAAATATTTTTAAAGAAAAGTTGAGACATGATGACATTTCACCCCTAAATATTTCAGAATACACCTCCAAAAAATAAGAACATCTTCTCAATACCATTATTACACCTAACAAAATTAATAGTACATTTTTTAATATCACCTGATACCCAGTCCATATTCAGAATTTCTTGGTTCTCCCCCAGATGTCTCTTACAGCTAGTTTGCTCATTGGTTTAATTACGAAGACATTATGCAGTGATGTGATATACAAGGCATTATGTTTAGGGGTGCATAAGATACAATGAATGTGAAGTGGCATGTAAAATGGGAAGTGTTACCCACATCTTGTCATCATTAACCTCACCTAACCTTAAAGAAGAGGCCTGGCCACCTCTGCCTGGCCCTGTGGCTCTGCCGGGGTGTGAGCTCTGACCTTCCTTCAGGGGAGTGTCCACAGCAGAGGGGACAAGGAAGTGAGATAAGGGACCATCTCCAGTCCTCTCCGTGGTTGGGGGCACAGGGTTTGAAAGCTAAAAGACATTCAGCAATTATTTAAGGTGTTTAAATCAGGTTTAAACTGGAATTTCTCAACCTCAGCGCGTTGGCATGGGCTGGAGACTTCTCTGTGGC
Source organism: Lemur catta (assembly GCF_020740605.2). Taxonomy (NCBI): domain Eukaryota; kingdom Metazoa; phylum Chordata; class Mammalia; order Primates; family Lemuridae; genus Lemur; species Lemur catta. Next base: position 11,533,019 of record NC_059142.1, read on the forward strand.
GGGGGCTGTCCTGTGCACCCCGGGATGTCGAGCAGCGTCCTTGGCCTCACCCCCTAGATGCAAGCGCCTGTCCTCTGGCCGGTTGTGACGATCAGATGTCCCCTGGGGTTAAAAAAGCCTCTGGTTAAGAACCACTAGATTAAACCCAGATTTCCTGACATCAGCCCAGTTTGCCAGAACTCCCATCCAGGGAAAAAAACCCGGAAACTGAAGGGGGCCCTTCCAGCGAGGGGGAACTTCTCACAACCCGCTGCCTTGAGACCAGACATCCCACAGGTATTCAGTTGAACCGTGTGGAATTGCCACTATATTTGACCATTTGTGACCCACAAAAATGGCAATTTCATGTGGTCCAGCTTATTGTTTACTTCTCCTTGGCCAGGAGACCCTGCTCCTGGGTGGCCTGCACAAACCAGTTCCTCCTTCCTTCTCTCCCACTCTCTGTCCCTTCTGTCCATCCCCGCCTCTGTCTCTCGCTTCTACACCCCCCACCACCTTCCTCATCCCTTCACTGTCCCTGGCCGCCTCCCCCATCCCCCCTCCTCTCCCTCTCCTTTTTGGGGCCTGCACAAAGGGCCAGGGCAGAGGTCATGCTGGGGGTGAGCAGGGCCAGGCGAGCGCCACCGCCCCTACTCCTCCTCCAGGGGCCTCTGTCACCCCAAAGAGCACAAAGGACGCCATTTGCATGGTGGGTTTCAGGACCCCCATTGTTCCCCTGTCTCTGGGCCTTTGCAGGTGGAGCCGCCACCAGCTTCAAGGGGATAAAGGGATGAGCTGGGAGGCCAGAGGAGCAAGCAGGGCGGAATATTTTGCCTTTCTTGGGAGCTCTTCCCACTGGGGACTCACTGGAGATGGCTGATGGGACCAGGACAAGTGACAGGTGTCAGGGAGAGAGAGGATAGGAGTCCCTGGGACCCCACCTCCGTGTCATGCAGCTGTCACAGTGACCTTGCTGGCAGAGGTGAGGGTGGGGTGGGGGCTGCGGCAGGGGTGGGTGCAGAGACCCCCCAGGCCCGCCCAGAGCTCTGCCTGAAGCTCCTTGGAGGATCCTGTGGAGGTTATGGGCTGGGCTGTGGTGGGAGGGGACATGCAGTGTCCGAGCCATGCACCCTGCAGTGGACAGCCCTTCTGTCCCTATTGCAATAGGCTCACCTGGCAGAACCTCTGCAGCCACTGAGCTGGGGAAGGTAAAGTTCCCTCCGCCCTAGAGGCCAGGGTCGGGCAGCACCCACAGTGGTCCCTTGCTTACTTAATTATCTTGCCAGATCTAAAATCACTCCAGACTTAAAGCAATAATAACAGCCATCAATTCAGTCCTTTGCTTAAGATCATGGGTTTTGAGTATTTCACCCCACCCCAATGAAGTCATCCTGCAAGCCGCTTAATAGCCCTGGGCCCAGTGAAGCCCAGGGCTATCCCAGTGAAATGGAGGAGTGGGCTGGTGATCTATTTGGCCTCCTCCCACCTCACAATCCCTGGGGCCCAGCTGGGGCCCTGGAAAGGGCCAGTTTGGAGGCCACTGCCGTCACCAGACCTCCATCCCCCATCCTCCCTCATCCTGTCATCAGCAGCTGGGCAGGGCCTGGTGCACAGAGCCACCTTGTGTTCTTAGGCACCGTACCCAGGGGGCTGCCTGGGGGACCCTTTCAGGGTTGTGTTGAGGGGACTATGGGGCATTTGGTCTAAGGAGGGTACCCAGCCCTGGGGAGGGAAAGAAGAGAGTGGACTGGGGACATTGTTTGCCCAGTTGCTAGGTGGCCTCCCTTGTGTGGACACAGACCTTCAGAGTTGGAAGGCTGGGAGCCTACCAGACTGTCCCCACCCCCACCTCCTGCGGGGCAGGACTTTCCTCTCTGCAGTTCTTTCCCTCTGCCACTAAAACTATGGGTGTGGCCACATGAAACTAGTCCCCTGCCCTGAGGCATGCTTCAGAGGTTTGACCTCACAGATTGGGGACCTTGTCTTTGCCATCGGGACAGAGCGTCAGCTGCAGGAAGAGCAGTGCGTTGGCCTCTCAGGAGAGGCAGTGGGGCATTGACCCCTTCCTACTCCCTCCTCCGCAGAAGGAAAGATTGTGACCAGCGTCACTTGCAGTGTTTGTGGTCTGTGCTTACAAGTAAAATGTGTTGTGGGATTGAGGAAAGAAGAAAGCCTTTTGTTTGCAGAGATCAGGAATGAAGCAGGGGTCTGAAGTGCATCTATTAATATTTTGCACAGAGAGGCATCTGAGGACCGGTGGGGTGTGGGAGCCAGCTCACACCTGCTCACACTGGCTCTCGAGAGCTGACCGTGCCATCTCTTCCCAACTCTGCATTCAGGGTGTCGCGCTGGGAGTTTGAAATCCACCATGGTGGGAATATTTACACCTCAGAAATTGGCAAATGGTACAAATTATTTTCCTCCCCAAGGAGCCAGGTGTTAAACATTTCTCAGCCTAGCATTGTCCAAAAGGCATCCTGGGAGTGGAATTCTGGATCTTGATACCAGAGCGAACCTAGAGATGGGTCATCTGATGCGGCCTCCGTGTTTGACAGATGGGGAAACTGAGGCTCAGAGGAGGACAGTGACTCGCCGGAGGTCACACAGTGGGTTGATGGTAGAACCAAGGTTTCCACTTCACCATAGTGCCTCGAGCAAGCTATCCTTTCAAGTAGTAAGTTGTGGAGAGAAATCAGGCTCAGATAGAGGCTTGGAAAAAATCCCTCCTGCTGAACAGAGATTAGGAATTCATGGAGTGTTTGGGGCTATGGGTTTGAGAGAAAACTTCACGATTTTCTGCAGCCCAATCTGGGTGAGGTGTCTACCCATTGCCAGTCTCCTCTCCCCACTCACACCAGCAGGTGGGACATGTCCCTAGTTCCCTGGCCAAGCATTCCTTCTGTCCCATGAGGCCACCTCCTTGAGCCCCAGGGTTGGGAAGTCCCACTTTAGCATCTGAAATCTCCCCTGGTCCCAAGACATCTTCACAATGGCTTCACCAGACAGAGAAACCATTCAGAAGGTGACCTCTTCTGGCCTGACAGTCCATGAATGTCCCAGCCTTGGACTTTATCCCTGTCCTTCTTCCTCTGTGTGGCCAATTTATTGCTGTGCCAAAGACATCCCACTGAAAGGCAAAAGGGCCGAGCGGCAATACCTGCCCACGTAAGTCGGCATCAGCTATGGGCTGCACCCTTGGGAGGGGCATGACGTGTGACCTTTCAGATATCTCCGAGCAAAGCAGTGTCCATCCGCCGAGAGTAAGCCTTCAGAGAAGGGTGCAGGTGTGAGTCGTGAACAGCTGGGGGTGGGCGCACGGGCCCAGTAAAGAGGCTCTGAGCAGGGCACTAACCACATCTGCTCTGCGTGGCAAGTAATATGATGGGAAAGGAAGTTTTATTGGGATCTAGGGACCATCTGGATTTCTGTTTTGTCTATTCTCCAAGAGCTCTGCACTATAGAAAGTCCTGGTGGTTATTCTCTGGGGTCCCATGTCCTCCCTCCATGTCCAGCCAGCCTCTCAGTAGTGACAGGCTTACCAATACCGCCTATGTCTCTCTTCTCCACCATGCACGGTGCTGCTACTTCTGCTGCTGCCTAGATTCAAACTCTCCTTTCTTTTCACAACCTTGTATTGGTCAGGGCAGGCTATGTGCTGTAACAAACAGCCCTGATGGCATAGTTCAGTTATTTCTCACTCACACAACATCCATCACATCCCTGGTTGGGTGACTCCCTTCCAAGCAATGAGTCAGGGGCCCAGGCTTCTTCCATCATGTGGCTCTGCCATCCTCTAGGGCCTTGGAGTCATCGCTGCATCCAGCCTCAGACAGGGAAAGAGAATGCAGAGAGTTCATGGGAGACTTCTAAGGCCTAGGCCTGAAAGTGGCAGGTACCACTTGTGCCTCTGTCCCATTGGCCAGGACTCAGTCACGTGACCACCTGATCCACAAGGGGTGCTGGGTAATGTAGTCTGTGCCCAGGGAGGGAATGAAATGGTATTTGGTAACCACATACGGTCTTCGCCATACATCTTTTTTGATCACTCTGCTGACTTCAGAGGCATCTGTGGCCACCTGTCATTATGGTGCTGCAGTTATTGGCATCAGAAAGTGCTGGTGAGCTTTGAGGGCCTTTTTGTGTGTGTGTGTAGGAAACAGTTTAGCGCAGTCTTGGCCGTGGGGAGTGCCTCCTACCCGACAGCTGCCTAGGTTTGGGGTGTGGGCAAACTAGGCAAAGATAACATCGGGTTCCAAGGCATGACCTCATCGGCATCGGCTTAACCAGCCGAGCTAACCGGCCAGCCAACCGGCCGGGTGGATGCGACAGGGCTACAAGCATCCCTCTCTTTCATGACCTTCCCAGGGAGCCCCCGCTTAGCTCAGCTGAATCACCCTTTAGTGTTGACAGCAATTCCAGCCTGTGGCCACTGTTGGCTGTCGCTGGAGAAGCCTATAGAGAGCCAACTGGATCCCTGTTGGGACAGCTTTGTTTTCCCTGCTGAACACAAAATCCCCTGTTCACTGGGAGAGCTGACAAGGAGACCCCATGGGGCTGGCCCGGTGGGAGCAGATACCAGTGAATGCAGCGCCCGAATGGCTTCAGCTTATTAAAGGCGAATACACAGGATAACTCTGCCCGCCGCGTCGGGGACAGAATGGAGGGCACAGAGCTGTTACAGCGGATTAGTGGCTGCAGACTGATGGAGGCAGGTGCAGCCTTTTCTGCGATTTGGAAGGGTTTATGAAATACTGATCCTGTGCTCTGTAAATCCTTCCCTTGGCCTCATCTGGGCTACAGGCTGAAAATGGGGGATTTCTTGTTCAGCCAGGCTTGGTAGTGGCTTTTAGTATTGCCCCTGCCCCCAACTCCCAGAATTCGCTGGGAATTCTATCAGCGGTTTCGCCCATTTGTCCACTGACTCATTTTCGATTCATTCATCAATCCCATATTTACCAAGGGACTGCACTCGGTGCTAGGGTGACAGAGCTGAGTAGGACGTGGAGTTTTACCCTCAAAGGACTCATGATGTCCTATACAAAAAAGACATAAGTAGATGATTCTAATTCAGATTGTCAACTGTTAACCACGTCCGCATGTGTCAGAGGAAACCAACATAGTTTTCCATGGGCCTGGCCCAGTGGCAGGCATCGCTGGGAGCCTCCAGGGTCTTCTGCCGCCCAGCTGGATGAAGCCTCAAGTCCAAGGTGGCTTTTTGCCCCTCCAGATGGGCTGCTGTTTCCTAATGGATGATGCTTACAACCAGTGGCGTAGCTGGGAATTTGGGGTCATCAAGCAAAAACTCTAGAAATTTCATCGTGTGAGGCAGAATTTGCATCTTGAAGAAGACTTAGGAGGCTGCTGGCAAGTGTTTCTCTGGCTCTGATACAGACTCGGTCTCCACATCTTTCCCTCTAGAGATGGGGACCCCCTCCCCATCCTCCCCAATCACACACTCCTTTTCCAGCTTGGTAACTTTTCCTCAGCAGGCGGAAATCTCTGTACCCTCCTCTCCTGGGTTCACAGAACTCATCTTTGGTATGACAGTCTTGAACTTTGACTGTGACAAAAGATATTTGAACTTGTTCTGTGGCTCAAGGTTTTGGTGAACATGTTGCCATGAGGAAGGGAATGTAGTGGGTGGTTTGGATCTCGGTGCTACCGTCAAGCCTGACTTCTGAGGCAGGAAGGACTTAAGAGAAGAGTTAACCCTGTCAGCCGGGCGTGGTGGCTCACGCCTGTAATCCTAGCACTCTGGGAGGCCGAGGCGGGTGGATTGTTTGAGCTCAGGAGTTCAAGACTAGCCTGAGCAAGAGCAAGACCGCATCTCTACTAAAAAATAGAAAGAAATTATCTGGCCAACTAAAAATATGTAGAAAGAATTAGCTGGGCATGGTGGCACATGCCTGTAGTCCCAGCTACTTGGGAGGCTGAGGCAGGAGGATTGCTTGAGCCCAGGAGTTTGAGGTTGCTGTGAGCTAGTCTGACACCATGGCACTCTAGCCCGGGCAACAGAGCGAGACTCTGTCTCAAAAAAAAAAGAGTTAACTCTGTCCAGTTGTCCCAAGGGTCCCAGGTGGCTGTTTCCCAGCTTCCCGTAGGAGCTGGTGCTTGCAGGTACCAGGAATAGAGCTAAATGGTGCCTCCCACACGTATGGCCTCCTTTGTAGGTGAAAGCTGGTTAGTCCCTTGTCTTCCAGAAGTCTGTGTGGGAGGCCCATAGGTGAACTTCCCAGCGGCAGGCCAGATACAGCACTTGGGGGTCTGTAGGAGCCACAGCGGTGCCTGCACTCCTGGCCTACGCTCCTCTCATTCCAGTCCCCACTGGTCTGTGGCTGGAAGGGAGTCGGGGAAACACAGACTGCAGGATGCCACCAACGCTGGGAGACAGATATGGGGCAGTTGGAAATCTTGTGTCTGGGGAGTTCTTGGAGAAAGAAGAGATGTTAAGACACAGAAGACTGGTGCAAAAGATGAACTTGGCATCTTGTTAAAACATAGGACATATGTAGGTGAGGCGGGCAGAGCAGGGATGAAGTCCTGGGTATGCCTGGTCTCTTGGCACCTTTCAACTTCCAAGTACCACACTCTGTAGTGGCTCTTTGGGAGGGCAGCTGTGTCTCTGCCTGGTATGTGAAGGACGCTAGCACCTGCCACAGGGGGTTATTTGGGTCTGTGGTTACCTGGAGTATATTGAGAATTCTTTACTTTTTTGAAAACAAACACAATACCTGTATTCTCCATGGAGAAGGTAGCAGAGTTTGGTCTTGGCAGGGAGGACTTCAGTTCTGCCATGCTGGTGACATTGTTGTGGAATGAGTGACTCCCCATAAATAAGGTTTGCAGATACCTGAGATACTATTGTTGAAATGCCACAAAACTTTTAAAAACATTTGGGATGGAAATTTTTTTGAAATGGATCGCCACCTTTCTTACGTTATTAAGCAATGCTCATTGAATGTAATTTTGCCTTTTGAGATGATTCAGCCATTACAAAAAGAATTGTGCTGTCATACAGTCATAATCTTGAATCTTATTCAACTATTTCAGGACTGTTTGCCTCTGTTCAACGTGGTGCTTAGTTATTCAACATCTGCATTTCATAATTTCATAGTTTTCTGCCTCTTTTTGCCCTCGGTTTGCTAGCTGTTCCTGCTTCCTGGCAACGTATTCCTCTGTCCCACCACCCTTTAAATATATAGATCCTGGTGTACTGTGTTGTAGGAATGGTGATAACATTTATCATTGATGTTCATAAACAAAAAATAATTGGGCTATGAACGGAGACCCAAAGGAATTTCCTTGGCAATAGCACTGCTCAGAATTCTTCCTTCCTGGCTCTCACCTGTGTCAGGGAACCGAGACAAACAGATACGTGGCTTCCAGGTTAAGTAAGATTTTACAGCTGTGATCACACTTTGGGGTTCACATTATACTTTCCAAAGAATCTGAAGCATTTTCACACTCAGCATACACATCCATAAAGTAAAGGGGAAACGGGGTTAGTCTCTTCAGTTCTCTGAGGAACAGAGAGGTCAGGAAGGGGAACCAGCACAAGGAGGTTTCTAAAAACTATACCCTTTAAGTTGGAAGGAACCAGGAAGCCTTGGCACTTTCTCTGGAAGTCTTGGAGGAAGGCTATTCTGTTGGTGAATCAGGTGGTAGGCTTGTGCCGGGCTGTTCCAGAAGGTGGAACTAAGGCCATCTGGGGGAGTTACACAAGTCAGGTGAGGCTCTGCCGACAACAGTCCTGTCCAATCCTAGGGTCAGTAGTGAGGGACATTCAGGTGGCAGGAATGGTGACAGGAGTACAAGGCTGAACCACTTTTAAGAACCTTTTTAATTCCGAGAGGAGGGGTTCTGTGTCCTGTGGGTTCTGTGTCCTGTTCTATCAGACGGTGGCAAATGACAGAGTGAATCAGGCAGGAATGTGTCCGCTTTCCCAGTAAGCAACCAACAGTAACCTGCTTGAGCTCTGGGCTCCCTTAGGGTGCTGCAGTCAATTGGTGCTGTCTGCCCCGAGGTCAGGTGGGGACCTGGCGGTCCGTGTGCTGCCCATTCACTTGCTCTCAGTCAGCACTTCCGCTGACAATCCTTGTTTTTTTCTGGAGAGAAGTTGCTCATCATCCCGCCTTTCAAAGTAGGAATCCTGACTTTCATGCTTTTTCTTTCTCTTTTTCCCTGCATGGGCTCTCGTTACCACTGAGGGCCAGAACTCATCTGCCATTTGGATGGGGAACTTCAGAAACAGGTGCAAGAGGAGGAATTTACTCTCTGGGGCCAGCAGTTTCACGAATGTAGCCTCCTTTCCCTGGCAGGCTGTGAGCGCAGCTCCATCTCCTAAAGGCTTGGCTGGCGGGAGGAGGGGTGAGGCATCGCTGGCATAGGGGCACTATTTGGAGGCGGGCATGGCGACGGGGATGGGTGGGGTGGGTGCAGCTACACAGACATTCTCCTGAGTGCAGGGAAGGATGGTCCCTTGAGAAGGGACAGTCCCTGCGTTGGGATGGGGGGAGGTTAAGGGTCAGTGCTCAGTGGTCATCAGGTTGCCCATGGATTTGGGGACAGAGACCCCTCTGGGTGCCCCTGGCCAGAGTGAAGGGCAGCTGGTGTTAGGGATATGCCCCCACCAGCCAGTGACCTCGGACACTGAACGTTTCAGGCCCCTGTTTTCTCGTGTGTGTAATGACAATGGCAGTCCTAATACGACCTATTCCGCCTCCTTACAGGTTGTTCAGCTCAGATGGAATATGGGTGAGATGCGCTTTGGTGCATGCTGTCCAGGCATAGGCTTGTCACTGTCCCAGTTGGTCCCGCAGACACGGGCTGAGCTCCCACGTGGATGGGGCACAGCTGCCCTCTGAGGCTGAGGCAGCATCTGCAGGCAGGGACCATGGTGACCCCAAGATCTGGGACAGGTGGTAGGGCAGGGTTGGGGGTAATCTTCCTGGTCACATCAGTCGCCTCAGCATAATTGACACTGGCTGGGGAGAACTGGGGTGGGCAGCTGAGGGTCAAGAGAAAATTCTGGATTTTTCCAGAGAATCCCAGGAGCTGGTTCCGCAGCTGAGGTCTCCTGCCTCCAGTCAGGAGGGCTTTTTGCAGTCCCAAAGGCTCTGGGCAAGAGGCTTTAATCTAATTACATGCTTTATTTGAGCCAATTTGTTTTCCAATCCATCTTGTTCAGAAAGAAGAAAGAGCCTGCTGCGGACTCATTTGCACCCTCTTGTTCCAAGTGGAGAAGAGGGGCCGTGCCCCCCCTCACATGGTCAGTGCAGCCCCCGACCTCTCCCAGCCCGGCCACCCCACCCTGAGCCAGGCTACAGACTGCCCTGCCCTGTGGGAGGGGCCGGGGCAGCTCAGTGCTTTCATCCGCTCAGGGAGGGACGCCGGACATGCTCATGCCCCTCCTGGAAGCCCAGCCCGGTGCCTCCCTGCACCTTTCCCTTCGGGGGTCCCGGCGGGGGATGCTCACCCTCCAGGGTTACCCAGCTCGGAACTTTCCTGGCTCCTCCAGCGAGAGCTGCCCTCAGAATCTGAGGCCCCGTATGTTTCAATCTGCAAATATATTTTTATAATAAGGCAGTGGATTTAGGATCTGTGTTATTAAAGTCCAAACAAAACAGCAGAGCCCTTCAAACCTCCCTGGAGAGGGAAGATTTATCGGCTCCTGCTGTCCTCCCCAGGCAAGGAGCCGCGCTCTCTAAGCTTTGCTTTTTGTGTTTCACAGCATTTTCCAAAATTGCCTTTTTCCGCCCTTCAGAATCCTGCTTGGAGCTTTTCCTTTTCTGCTGTTGACACGGACTCACTCCTTTGTGCGGTTCCTTCACAGGCCTGGGGACGTCCACCCTGGGACTCGGGGAGAGGAATTGCTGGGGCTGAGGGTCACTTTGCCCACCACGCGGTGGTGGCAGCTGGGCCCGCTTTGATTCAGCTCATTCAACAAATGTTTACTGAGGGCTGGTTGTCCTGGGCCCCGGGGATGGAGCAGAGAAGTCCTTCACTTCAGGGAGGAAGAGGGACAATAAACAAACCAAACTGAAAAATGTGCAACTGCAAAGTGTGACAAGTGCCCTGAAGGAACCACATCCTCTAAAGATAGACTGGCTTTTCGGAACAGCCAGAGGTCAGTCATGATTCGGTGAATCAAGGACACACTTGAGTGAGAAATATCTTTGGGCTGAAAAGAATTGGATGTGCCAGTAAGACAGTGAAATTCGTTTTCTCTCATGGCTCCTAAATTAGAGTAAAAATAATGATAGCTGACATTTTTAGTGCTCATCATGTGCCGGGCTTCGTCTCACTAGAACTTTAAAAGACTCTTCCCCCTGTTTAATAAAGGAGGAACCTGAGGTTCAGAGAAGTGCAGCAACATGCCCAAGGACACACAGCTTTGTAATTCACAGAGCCAGCATTTTGAGTTCCTTGGTAGCCAACCTGCCACCCCCCGTCCTGCTGGATCCTTCCTGCACACCAGCATCCTGCAGTCCTGACGTTCTGTTCTGAGTTACACCATTCCCACTGGTGCGACAGCCGGGGGTCCAGGTAGAAGTGATCTGTCCAACTAGCTCCACGCCCCAAAGACAGCAGGCTGAGACCTGCGGAAAAGCCTTCAGCTACGGAGGTCAAGGCTGCCGTTCTTTAGAAATTAGCTGTGCGTCCTGACCAAGATGTCATGGCCTCCTGATTTCTGGGGCCACTCAAGCCCTTTCCAGCCCAACTTGTGCCGCCTTTGTTGTCAAAGAGCTGAGCAGGTTGGAAAGATGCCTGAGCCCTTTGCCCAGGCTTTCTCACGATATCACCGGAATACTTGCAGAGGTTACTAACTGATGTCTTTTGTTGGGGGAGCCTGTGTTGTGGGTTTGTTTGTCCAGGCAGCCTTGCTCTCCCACGGGTGTGACTGCAGTCTGCTTAGAGCACACAGCCACGTTCGTGGTCACCCGGGGGTACCCAGAGTGTATGTGTTTGTGGGTTCATCGAGCAGTCAGTGGTGACCCACACTCCACTAGGCACTGGGACGCTAAGGTCTGATTCTCCAGGGGAGGAGGCAGATAGAAAATTCCAGACTAGGAAATGAGTGCTAAGAACACAGAGGATGCCCAGCTGTGCCCGTGGCTGAGATGAAGTCTGTCCAGGGCAGTGGCACAGGGACGGATTCCAAGCAAGTGTGCCAAGGGGAAAGGCATTAGAGGCCAAGCCGTGGTGGCTAAACCTGTGAATGGCGCATTGTATGGTCTCTCCCAATACCCAATGACTCAGATCCTACTCTTCCCAGATATCCTGCAGATAATTGGATCCAACCACCATGCCCTCCAGTGGAGGAGGAGATGCCCCACGACTGTGGGCCTCCGGCAAAGACAGGGTCCTAGCCGGGCCTGATGCAGTCTCCGTCCCCAGCCCTGTCAGGCTCTGGCCCATGGCACAGCCTAGAAAGGGACCTGGCTCCTGTTGGGAGACAGGGCTGCATGGCCCAGACCCCAGGGCACCAACTCGTTTTACTGTGTCTGTCAGGGCCTGAGAACTGCGTCTCACGTCTGAGCTCTTCACTTTGCCTCATGAGGCCTCGCCCAGCCCATGTGGCCCCACCTTTCCCACTGGCCCCACCGTCACTCGCCCTCCACTCTCAGCTGGTGGCTCTGAGGGCCACCTTGAGCCCATCACACCCAGGTGGCAGCGCCTTCTCATCCTCAGGCCGCAGCTAAGACTGTCTGTGATGTCCCCTTACCTCTCTCACTGCCCCATAGTCATGTCCTAAATTCCTGTGAACGGGCAGCACAGTTATTACCATCATCAGTACTACCCCATTTTACTGATGGGGAAACTGAGGCTTGGGATGGTTAAGGGTAAGGACCCCAGGTCATTGGCTGGCTGATGTGACCCTTTCCCTGGAGCCCCTCTCAGTAGATTTCCACTGACATCCTCGGGGCCAGAAGTAGGTCCATGGCCAGGGTGAGCTGCAGGGGAGTCTTTGAGGAAGAGTGTTCTAAATTGGAAGCATTCGGGTTTGCCATTTAGGGGTGTCAACCTAAAAGGAAGAGGCAGAGGCAAAATGAATATACATAGAGAGTTTATTTGGGCCAAGCTTGAGGACTGCAACTGAGGAGCATAGATTCAAGTTGCCCTCTGTATACACTCCAGTTAGCAGCAGTTACAAGTGGGTTTTTAAAGGCAAAAAGGGGGACAGGGAGTGAGCTGACACAAAGCTGTTTGTCAGGCATTCTCAGTGGCTTACAGAAGTGACATTGGTCAGTGAGTGGCCACACATTGTTAAGCTGTAAGCCGTGCATGATAGTGGCCCATGTGGCATTGTCAGGTTAGTTTATGGCTACGTGTGGCAATAGCAAGCGGTTTCCAAAGATGAATACACGGCCCAAAGCGGGGAGGAGGGCGTGATTGCTGTCTCGTTTTAATGTCTCTCTGGGCTTAATAATTAAAAGGACTTGCATTCCTCAGACACAAGTTCTGTTCTTAGGAAGAAGGGAGAAGAGATACTGGGGAAGCCCTAGTAGATCTGTCAGACCCAGGCCTGGCGATGTTGCAGGCTGTCATGGCGGGTGGCTCTCTAGGGAGAGGTTGGAGAAAGGGGGGCCCTGGCCCTGTGCTTTGCACAGCTGTGTGTGCCTTCCAGGATCCTACCTCTGCCCCTGTTGGTGCACCAGAAGGAAAGGGAAGCTTCTGGAAAGGTGGCCACAGCTGGGGAATGGGCAGAAAAAAAGGGCAGGCTTTCCCTGTGGAGCACTCGGTGAGAGTAGGAGCACCAGGCCTGGCTCTAACCAGCTGAGCCCCTGGACCCAGCTTGATGCAGGAAGAGGACCCGGCACTTGAGTTCAGTCATGTAAAGAGCTTATATCCAGGCCAGGTGCGGTGGCTCCTACCTGTAATCCTAGCACTCTGGGAGGCCGTGGTGGGAGGATTGCTGGAGGTCAGGAGTTCAACACCAGCCTGAGCAAGAGCGAGATCCCATTTCTACTAAAAATAGAAAAATTAGCCATGTGTGGTGGCGTGTGCCTGTAGTCCCACCTACTCGGGAGGCTGAGGCAGGAGGATCGCTTGAGCTCAGGAGTTTGAGGCTGCAGTGAGCTATGATGACACCACTGCACTCCAGCCTGGGTGACAGAGCAAGACCCTATTTTCAGTTCGTTTGTAACCACAGTGCAGAGTGAAGATCACGTTCTGATAACCTCAGGTGTGAGGTGGGACCCGGGCAGCCCAGGGAACCCATCCCTGAGAGGGAGAAAGTGGAAGCCATCCTCGGTCCCATGCCAACTAAAGACCTGGCACCTCACGTCCCTGAGGGAGACAGCAGGGCAGACCCCTCTGGTGGCTTTGCATTACATTTAAAATGGAAGCCAAACCTTCTCCAGCCCCCTGTGGCCCCTCAGGCTTTGTGACTCACCTCTCTGCTCACCTCATTCACCCTGTGCAAGGCACCCCAGCTTTCACTGAGTCCCGGGACTATGCCAGGCTTGATCCTGCCTCAGGGCCTTTGCACAGGCTGTTCTTCCTGCTGGGAACCCTCTCCCCTCATATCTTCTTGCACCTGCCTCCTTCACATGGTTTAGGTCTCACCCATGGGTCACCTCCTCAGCAAGCTGTCCCCCTGCCCCAGCTAGAGCAGTGTCCTCACCCCCAACCACGTTGCTGTGCACACGGTTAGCGTTCAGAATATATCTGTTGGCTGATGACCCACTTTTCCTTTGTCCCTTGGTATTAACATTGATTGCATTGGGAAAGGATGAAACTTCTGTCACACACACACACACACACACACACACTCACACTCACTCCACAAACCTCTGCCATCTCTTAGGGAGGATGTAGCACTTCCTCAAGGCAGAGGCCCCTGCATCGGGAATACAGATGTCACCTGGTTGAATGCAGATGTCATCTCCTCCCAGGACTCCCACCCCCCCATTAGTAAATGGTCCCCATCCTCACTGAGAAGAAACTCACCGCAGACTATCTTTAGTGTTCTCTTTAACACAAGAATTTTATCCTTGTTGTAGTAAAAGTTAGATAAGGTGCCAAGCAAGGGTATAAAACCCAGCTATAGGCCCACCACCCAACATTTTGGTGCACGTTATATTCTAGAATAAAATCCGAACTCCTGCCCAGTTTGACAACCCGCAGGGACCCCCTGCTAACCGCACAGCCTCATCTCTGGCTGGGCACCCTCCTAGCTCTAATCTCGGCTCCTTTTGGTTCCTCGAACCTGCCTGTCACTTTCCTGCTCCAGGGCCCTTGTACCTGTGGGGGCTGGGATGCTCTTCCTGACACCGTACAGGGCTGACTCCTTGTCATCCTAAACGTCACCTCCTCAGACTGGCCTTCAGATCTAAGTGAGCCTCCACCTGTCCCCCCCATTCTCTACCCGTGTGTCCTGCTCGTTGTCTTCATTTTCTGAGTGTCACCGTTTCATGGGTGTGATGACACTCGTGTTGTTGGCCTGTTCCGTCCTGCTGTAATGCCGTTCGACGGCTCCGTTAGCCTCAGGGTACACCCAGCGCCTCCCAGAGCCATCCGTGTGGGAGGTGCCTAGGAAAACTTTGAGCGAAGGAATGGGTGAGAAATTCTCAGAAGCGGGGTTGCGGCGTCAGAGGGTGTGTGTGTGCTCAGGGCTTGGACGTTCAGTGCTAGCTGCTCTCGGGAAAGCTCACGCGTTAATTTCTATCCCCACCACATTGTATACGTGTGCATATGCCTGCCAGTTTGCGAGGCGGAAGTGCTGTATTCCTGTTGGTTTGTGTTTTGTGTCTTAGATAATTTGGGGTTGAACGTGTGTACATCTCCTTATCCCCTTTTTATTTCCTCTTTTGTGAATTGCCTGTTCCTTTCCTTTGCATTTCAGTTGCTTATCTTTTTCTTATTGATTTGGTAGAGTTCTTTACATATTTAAAACACCAATCGTTTGCTATGTATGTTGCAGATATTTGGAGCTTTCTTCTAGTCACTCACGCCCACAGGTTGCCAAGCTCCTCTGCCCGTCCGCTGCTAGAGGCTGCCTCATTTCGGGAGTCCTTGGCCTTCTGCTCCAGAGCCCAAAGTTCAATGGGCATTTTGCTGTCGAGGCAGGCAGGGCTTGGGGGTGATGAGTTGAGTAGAGAGACTAGCACAGACTTAGGGAGACATGTGGGGGCTAAAGATCTGCCTTTGGGCCCCCGCTCTCCCAGACGGGTGGCCTTCCCCCTAGACAAAGTGCTTGTTGGTGAGGGTGGTAAGGAGGTGGGAGAGACATTGAGTCGCCTGTAGTCCAGGACCAAGAGGTGAGAGTTAGTTTAGCTGCGTGGGCAGTGCCTCCCCCATCCTCCCCTTGCCTCCCCTGTGATGGCCACTGTGAGACCATGGCAGACACCTGCAGCACCTTGGAAACTGAACACATCGTAATTGGACTCTCTGGCCTTGAGGGGTCAGGATGGAGGTTCCATGCAGCTTTGCGGCCCCAGGTCAGGCAGAGCCAAACACACTTTCTGGGCAGACGGGCCTTACTTGCCTTTTGTCCCCTGCCAGGCAGAAGGGCCCAGCCAAAATGGACAGAGCCAGCTGGGTGCCCGCCTAGCCCCATCCCCTCTCGCTCTGAGCCCTTTCACCCCGGGCCAGGGGAACCAGGGGCCCCTCCCCTAGGCCAAGCCATTGGAGTCTGAAACTCACCAGCCCTCCAGGTTTCGCTGCCCTGGGAGGACAGACCGCATTGCTCATTACACCCACCGCCCCACCTGCCCGAGCCCGACAGCCCAGAAGCAGCGAGGCAGAGGTGTTGAGCGAGCAGGCCAGGGCCGCGGAGAGCGAGACCTCTGCCAGCTCCCCGCCCTGCTCCGAGGGGAGGTGCCAGATGCGGTGCCCCTGGCTCCAACCGTGGCCGCCGGGCTCTGCCTGCCATATGCTCGGAGATGAGCCTCGAGCCGGCGAGCAGGCCTGCCCAGCAGGGTTTTGGCACCTGGGGCACAGGAGGCAGACCAGAGGGGCCAGCTACCCAAGGTGGAGGCAGAGGCGGGAGGGGCTCGGCCGCTGGGATTGGGCCTCCAGAGCCACCTCTTGGCTCTTGGCCGTGGGTTGGTCAGGGGAGCAGGTGGGAGGAATAAAGGGGAGGGGAGGCCGCTCCCAGGAGGAGCCAGGATGCCAGCCAGCCAGGATGGGCCTGCTGCGAGCTGGGCAGATGGCGGCCTCCGGGTCTCAGCGGCTCTCCCTGGGACAGAGCACGTCCGAGTGGGAGGCCAGGCAGGGCTGTGTCCAGCCCTGGCAGCTCCTGTCTCTTGTTGGGGAGGCTGGGGGGGAGAGAAAGGCGACCCTGGTGCTGGGTCCCCCCCGCAGATCTGCCAGTATATACCTGTGCCCTCAATCTGAGCCCCGAAGGGTCCCCTGAGAGCAGGGCAGCAGGGCATCCTGCCCACTCCATACTTGTTACTCCTGCACGGAGCAAGCTCACCCTGGCCCGGGTGGGCAGGGTCCCAGCCGCTTGATGGAGGTAGGATGGGAACCTGCAGGGCGTGAAATGTTGGTCACTTGGTAAATGAGGCCGATCACTTGGTCCATAGGGTCTGTGTGGGTATACAGCTGGCCTTTATGCTAAGGTTGAACCATATGAAACTCCGTTTTTAAGTCACAAAGTGGTCAATTTTCAGCACTTTCATGTGGTTCTTCTCAATGGCTTTTCATCTTTCTGTTTCTGGACAGATCAAATAGCATGAAATTAATGTGTCCTTTAAATGTTTACTTGGCCCTACCTCTGAATCCGTCTCCAGCCAGACATTTCTTAAGACTATTTATCTATTCAGTTTCCATATCCTTTCTTCAGTTCAACTTGGTCAGATTTTCCCAAAAATAACGTATTTCATTTAGATGTCCAAGATTTTAGCTTAAAGTTGTATATAATAGCCTTATAATTTATAAAATGTTCTTTAGATCATGGTGATACCCTTTTCTCATTACTTCCTAGTGTTCTGTTTTGTCTCTTTCGTTCATAACTAGATGTGACAGTGTGTTGTCTTTTTTTTTTTTTTTTTGAGACAAGGGTCTCTCTGTGTTCCCTGGGCTAGAGTGCAGTGGTGTCATCATAGTTCACTGCAACCTCAAACTCCTGGGCTTAAGACATCCTCCTGTCTCAGCCTCCCGAGTAGCTGGGACTACAGGCTCGGGCTGCCACGCCTGGCTAATTTTTCTATTTTTTTGTAGAGACAGGGTCTCACTCTTGCTCAGGCTGGTCTTGAGCTCCTGAATTCCTGAGGTCAAGCAATACTCCTGGCTCGGGCTCCCAGAGGGCTGGGATTACAGGTGTGAGCCACTGCGCCCATCCCTGTTTTTGTTTTTGTTTTTGTTTTTCTTTGTTTGTATTTGGGCTTTTCAGCGAGTCAGTTCTTGGATGTATTTATAATTTTTAAGCTTTTTGTATTCTACTTTATTAATTTCTCCTTCTGTTATTATTAATTCTTTCCTCCTGCTTTCCTCGGGTTTTGTTTTACTCATTTTCTGACTTTGAGAGGAGAATGCTCTTCATTTATTTTCATTCTTTATTCTTTAATAACAAATAATATCTATTACATTGTGGTCAGGAAATGTGGCCTGTACAATTTCAGCTTCTTGGAATTAATTTAGCATTCTTTCACTTATGTCTATTTCTTTTTGTATTTCTGTCAGTTTTTGCTTAATATATTTCAATGAGATGTTATTCCACACCAAAAAAATACATTTTTTAAATTATGAGGTGATCTTCTTTGTCCATTGTAAACATGTTTGCCTTGAATTCTTCTTTTTCTGATATTAGCATTTCTACATCTTGGTTCATTTTTTGTTTTCATTTGCTGATACACATTTGCCACTGTCGAAGTTGTAAGACTTTTAAAATCACTTTATATGGTTATGTCCCTCTTAAACAGTAATTTAATATTTTTAAATCAATTTTTTCAATAGAGGAGTTAGATCCATTACCTTCATTGTGTTTTCTTTAGATAGTTGCTCTTCTGTAATCCTAATTTATCATAATTGCTTCTTATATTTTCCACTTTTTCTGTTTTATCTTTTGGCATATTAACTATAATTGATTTCCTGTCTTCTCCAGAGTTTTGTAGTTATCTGTGGGTTTTTTTATAAGCATTATTTAGTCTAATAGCTCTTGTTTGTCAGAGTCGAGCATGAAATAGCATTTTTTACATTCTATTTAAGACAAAGTTT
The DNA here is from genome assembly GCF_020740605.2 of Lemur catta. NCBI lineage: Eukaryota > Metazoa > Chordata > Mammalia > Primates > Lemuridae > Lemur > Lemur catta. The sequence continues at coordinate 11,551,163 of NC_059142.1, forward strand.
TATTCCTCACCTCATTTTACTTCTTAGTTTTTTTAATATGATCTAAGGTTTCAAACTAAATTTAAATATTATATATGTATATATAGAGAGAGCAAGAGATAAAGACTAATGTTCCCTTTCAAACATTTTAAAATTATTTTGATATTTGCATTCTGTTTTAGAACAAAATTTGAAATCTCTGTTTACTGGTTTCAGTGCTCATCACCAGTGTGTTTATACCATGACTTTCCCCTCTTAAGCTCTTATTTTTCATTCATTTCATAGTTGGTTGGAAAAGATTCTCACGTAAAGTACTTATTTCAAAAAGGATACATGATTTGAATATTTTCTGAGCCCTTGCACACTTGAGAATATCTTTTGTTTATTGTAGCCTACATGTATATAAGACAGTCTAGCTAGGTATAAAATTCTTGTGTCATAAATTTTCCCCTTAAGACCTTATAGACCATGCTCCATGATCATCTGACCAGGTGGTGGTTGTTGTTTAATCTGTATATATTTTTTCTTTATCCTGGTATTTCATATTTGCAAAGATGTGACTGGGTGTTGGTTTCCTTTCCTTGACTTTTGAAAAGCTTCAGTGAGCCTTTTCCTTCTGCATATGTAGTTCTGTCTTAAGCTCAGGAATACTATTTTTGATTCTTGTTTCTATTCCTTTTGGCTATTGCTGTAGTTCTCCCCTAATCCTTTCACCTCCCCACTTTCTGTCTTATATCCTTATCTTTTCTTTTTCATATTTTCCATGCCTTTATGCCATTTCCTCTAAATTTTGTGAGAGTTTCTCTAATTTATTCTCCATGTCTCTGAATCAGTTTCACATAGTCTGCTTTCTCTTTGCTGATTCCAAAGTAGATTTTAATTGCACTGTTGGGTGTTTAGATTTTTGTTTTAGTCTTTGTTTTCCAAATCCTCTCTTCTTGTGTCATCATATGGCTTTTTCAGCTCAGCTTTGTCTCCCCTGATGGCTTTCTTCTATCTCACAGAGGCTGTGTTGTTGTAGAGTTATTTAGTCTACCACGCCCATCTGGTCACATATTGTCTGTAGCTGTTTTTGAGCTACAAAACCAAAGGCAACAGAGGGGAATAGTTGTGACTGAGACCATGTGGCCCTCAAAGCCTAAAATGTTGACTGTTTGGCCCTTTGCAGAAAAACATTTGCAGATCCCTGTACTACCATGATGGCTGGATTCTCAGCTCAAATTTAAGGAGAGTGGGAGGGAATACACACAGCTCGTCTTCTGTTCCTGGTTTCTACCAGCCGTTACCTGGATTCCTTCTGCCCTGGGCAGGTGGCGTCTTTCTCTTATCTCCACTGCCTGATTTGCTGATTCTGTACATCCATGATTTAGATTAAAATACAAGTTCCTTCCAGTCCCTACCCTTCCTTAAACTTCCCCTCCATGGAAGAGGGGTCGTCCCAGTGCCTGCCTGCTTCCTATTCGTTTCATGGTCCTTGTCTCTCTGTCATCCTCCTTTTTACTGGATCTTTCTGTTCATCAGACAAAGAGCTGCGTCCTGAGGTGAAACCTGAACAGGTTTTGCTTATTCCACCACCATCTGCCTTTAATTAATAGAGATTGCTCCCAGATCCCAGCATTGGGTCATCATGAGTTTTATTTCTGGCATGAGTGTGAATTTTCAGTTTCTCATTGTCTTCGTAGCTATTTTGGAACAAAACAAGGAGAGGCTACAAGAGTGGCTGCCAAGTAGATGCCATTTTGAAGAAGGAGTCAAAGCCGCATTTCAAAGCGGTGGTTTGTCCATCTTGAAGCCATCTCCGTAGCTGTGTGTGTATCTGATAAAGGAAGAACGTACAGGAACATTTTCCTTATCCAGGGGCCACTTGTCCAATGACCTCAGCTATCTGGAATACAACCTAAACAAAGAGTCCACAAGCAGCCAAATAGCTGTCACAGTGTGCGTGGTCTGAAGCTTATTCACTGTACCCAAAGGAGAACATTTCAGCCTCTCTTTCCAAGCCTATGTACCTGTATTTTACGTACAATGCTAACAAGCTTGGTCTTTCTGTTTTCCTAGGTCACAAATAAATCAGAATCAGCAAATCTGAAGGGACCAGGGACATTGTGCAACAAGCACAGTGACCAGACAGAAGTCAGAGAACGTAGAATGCACACACACACACACACACACACACACACACACACACAGCAAACGCAACTGCTGCGGTTGCTCATAGAATGCACGCGCGCGCACACACACACCCCCCCCCCACCCCCCCCCCACACCCCCCCCCAAACGCAACTGCTGCGGTTGCTCAGAGGCCGTCATCATTTTCTGTAAGGGCAAGTCCCTTGAGGTTCTCTATGTGAGCACTTGCCAGTTTGAGTCAACAACCACCCCTCCGGGTATTTCCTCTGCCAAGCTGGGTGCTCTGGGCAAGTCGTGGGTGCAGAGATTGTCCCCATCTCACAGCTGGTTCAGACAGCGGCTCTGCCCTTGACCAAGGCACGTTAGAATCGCCTGGGGAGCATTAACAATCCAGGCACTCAGGCCACTCCCTCAACTAAGGAAATCAGAGGCTCCTTGGGGTGGGGTCCAGGCATCTGTGTGTTTTAAAACTTCCAGGTGATTCCACTGTATAGTCAGGGCTGGGAACACGAGGGCTAGGAGCAGGGGTCCTGCAGCCACTGCCTCATTAGGCATGAGACCGTGGGCAGCTGAGGCAGCGTTGCCTCTCACTTACATTCTCATCTGTAAAATGGAGGTCAAAAGCCATTGGAACAGTGCCAGACACTCGTTAGTACCGAGGGAGTAGCCACTGTTACCAAGGTGCAGACTTAGTATTCGTGGTGATGACTGATTGGTCAAGCAGGGTCTGGGAGCGCCTTCTAGTTAGGTGGGGATGGATGCTGCACATTCTAGGGTGATTTCTGTCCCAGGTGGCTACGTGGCTCTGGATGGAAGAGCTGCAGAGGTCACTAGGCTGGGACAGTGATGCTGAAGGTACAGGGCCAGTTATTCTAGGACTCTTCTGCCTCTCCCCTGGATACTCTGGAACCTTTTTGGGCTCTCATTTTTAAGCTGGGCACAGCAATCCCTGTTACCCCCTGCAAAGCCTCCTTTGAGGCTCGGAAGAGCCGATGCACTCGAAGTCACCGTCTCCGCTGACCCCGGCTCTCTACTTCGGGCTGAGACAGAGGGGCGCATCTCAGCCCATGGAGGGGAGCTGGCTGAAAGTGATTTCCTCCTGATCGGAAATGGAAGCTCTGATGTGGGCCAGCGGCTTTCGTAGAAAAACAAGAAGTCAACGAGAGTGGATTCAAGGCTGTCCCTGCAATAACGTCACTCAGCACCGCTCGCGTTCCAATTTGCTTCCCTAAGTGCAGAGAGCCGGGGCGGGTTCCAGCCAGCTCGCCCGGGACCGCCAGGACTTACGCACAGCCTGGGTTCAGCCATAGCAGTGGCTTTACTGCGAGCGTCATCTGGGTCTGAGCTGGCAGAGACGTGGCCCAGAGCCGGTGTTCCCAGCGGGGAAATGTGGCGGTGGTGACGATGGTGTCGTGACTTGTGTGTTTGGGCTGCCGTCACCTCTCGTTTCAAACTCTCGAGCTTGGCCACAGTAGAGTGAGGGCTCCTTTCTCTGACAACCCAGTCCCTGCACCCCAAGAGGTCGCTGCTCCAGTAACCAACCAGCTGCCCAGCTGGCAGGAGAGACCAGCACTGTGGCCTTCAGTGCCGCAGAGCAGGGGCATCCTGAGGGTTCCGAGGGCTCGGATCACAGGGGAGCAGGAAGGGGCTGTTTTTCTTCCATGTCCTGATACTAGCTCCTAATTGGGGGCCCTAAGAGGCTGGCACAGGAGGCAGTAGGCGGCCGCCGGGGCTGGGCTCCCAGGGCAATGGGATAGAGCTGTGTCTACTTTAATTGAGGCATCCATCAGTGCATCCCGGGACCTCGAAGGAAGCAGCCACCTCTGTAGGGCCAGAGGCTGGCTCTGCGGAGGTCTCCTGTGAATATTTCCTGCAGATTTAAGCCCGGGCTGGGGTGCAGGTGGCACTGGGAGGCCTGCCCTCCTCCCTGGGCTTTGCCCTGTGCTCCCACACAAATCACTCCTTATCCCACCTTGTCCTTGGTTTTCCTCTCTGCAGGGTGGGAGGGTGGCTGCCACCTGTTCCTGGGGTAGTCAGCTGTGTATGTGCACATGTATGCTGAACCTTCACCTTCCTAGTCCTCTCCCCACACCTCACTGGGACGCACACCCAGCGCATTTCCACCAGCCCATTCTGCTACTGCTCCCAGAGCAGGCTGGGCCCCCCGCAGCCTCCAGGCTGGCCTGGCCGGTCTTCCCCCCAAGCAATCTGGGAGTTGCCAGAATACCGGGCATCTCTCCCCGCTGGTTCTGGGCTCACCACCCTGCTCACACTGAGAGAGACTCTGTCAGTGTTCACAGAGACAGAGCATGGCCTGACTAAGGTTCAGGGATCTTGGCATCTCAGACCCAAGTTCAAGGCTGAGCTGCAGCAGTCGCTACCTGTAATGCATTGAGCAGGCAGCTTAACCTCCTTGGGCCTCATTTTCTTGTCTGAGAATGGGAATAACACTCGCACATCAAAGCATGGTTGTGAGAGTTGAATGAGCTCCAGCCTGTTGAGTAGTTGGGGGCAGGGCAGACTGGGGGAGACTTGCATTTGCTGGGCCTCTGTGACGGGCGGGGCCAGCACACCAAGGCGTCACACGCAGACCTAGTGAAGGCATCGCATCTCCTGTCCAGAGCACAGAACTCGCCTGCCGGCAGGGAGAGGCCATGGTTGGGCCAAGGTGGGAGGGTTTGCATTTAGGAGGTTGACACAGGCTACTCCCAGGAGAACAGGCCCGATGGCTGGCAGGCCCTGGTGCCCCGTACAGCCTGCCCGGCTCTTCCTTGGGTCCTGGACGCCCTCAAAGTGCTACCCGGTGGACGCAGGCCCGGCAGCCTTGCCTCTCAGCAGCAGGGCCCATTAGAACTGAACTCTTCTTCGTGGGGCATTTTATTTGCACACTCCAGTAGAGTGGACACCAAAGGGGTTTTCTAATGCTTCATGGGCTGCTAATTTCCTCTGTGACCTCTATTGTTGGGGCCTGACCCCAGCCAGAGGCTCCGCGCCATGAAAGCCAGCGCCTGACACAGACCCGGGGTGCGGAGTGACAATGAGGCCTCTATCGGCTTTAATCAGGCTCCAGTTGCATCTTAAGAACAGGGAGAATCTGTGTGGTGCTCAGAAGCCTTGGGTGGCACAATACGGCAGCCCCCAGAGTCTCTCACGGAGGCCAGGGCGGCTGCAGGCAGCGGCTAAAGGATTCGTCAGGCCGGGAGGGGACGGGGGGGGGGGGGGGTGGGTCAGGCGGGGGCCCTTTGTCCTGGGGCGTCTTTAGAAGGCCAGGCCTGCCCTGGACGGCCGCCCGCCCAGCCTGGCCCATGGGATCACAGGCCACTGGGTGTTTAGGGAGGCGGCCTCCCACTCTGCCCGCGGCCTATTCATGGCCAGCCTAATTAGTTTTTGTCTGTGCTCCCCCCACCCCCTGCAGACTGCGATTCCTACTGCAAGGCCTCCAAAGGGAAGCTGAAGATTAACATGAAAAAGTACTGCAAGAAGGACTATGGTGAGTGAGGGTCCCTTGTGTGGGGAGGAGGGGAGAGAGCCACATGGCCAGTGAGGAGCTGGGGTTGGGTGGCCCCAGGAGGGTGTTGGTCATGGAGTCCCTGTGACCGATGGGAACCTAGCTGGACGGATCCCACACCTGGGAATTTCTCATGTCTTCCACTTTGGCCCTCGGAAATGGGGCGTGAGAGGCCCCAGTGGCCTGGGTTCTCCCCGTGTTCTGCAGACGGGCACCCAGGCTGGGGGCCCACCAGAGGGTGGGATGCCCAGGCTGGCCTCTGCCTTCGCTCTGAGGAGCTGTGTGGCCAGACTAGTCACTTTACCTCTCTGGACTTTGTGTCCGCATCCGTGCCATGGGCATTCAGCCCTAGTGTGTTGGTTAATGTGAAGCCCTTCAGGCATCAGAAAGGGGGTAGGAGCTCCCTGGTGGGTTTTCACATGTGCCCCCGGGCTACAAGTAGGGTTGGGGGACCTGCGTTTTAAAGGGCTCACTGGTAATTCCGATGCACCTGAAGTTCAAATGCAGAGAAAGGGGATTGTCCAGCCGGGACCTATGGGGCAGACAGCCCCAGGAGCCCCCTGCAGAGCCTGCCTGTTACCTGTGTCCTCAGAGGGGCCCCTTCCCGGGATAGGGTGTGTCCTGTCCCCCCATTCTCACTGTGCCCTGGGGACAGCAGGCTCCTGTCCAGCTCTCCTTTCTTGCCTCACTGGGACTCTCCTTGTGCCAGCCCGTCCCGTTGGGGGTGGGTAAGGAGCCAGCTGTGTGGTTTCTGGACCCTGAGAGTGTCTGTGCTGGTCGGAGGCTTGGGCTGGCCAGACAGCACCTGACGCAGGGTCAGGGCCTGGCCGCGGGTGCTGTGGTGGGGGGCAATCAGGGAGCCTGCCCGGGGCAGTGTGTGCAGAGAGCTGGGGGTGGCTTCACAACCAGAGACAACAGAAGTCCCCAGAGGATCATCCAGCCACCCACTGGCACAGCAGGGAAGGCCCCTGAGTACAGACCAGGGTGTCCATATGGGTGGCTGAGGCCCCCACTGTAGGCCAGGAAGGAGCCCCGGGCCCCTAAATGCCGGCCCCTTCCAGCAGGGGCCTCTTCCCGACCTGGCGGGCCAGGCTGTTTGAGCCTGGGGCAGGGTCTCCTCTTCCCAAACCCTGATAGTCCACGTCTGTCACCTTCCACCTGCCTTCACCCTCCTCCCCACTCCCTCTAGACGTGGCCCCGTCTTGTCCATCCCCTCTCCCACTGGCCCCGGAAGGGCGTCCCTGTCCTGGGCCCCGGCAGCCCTGCTGGCCCCTGGGAAGGCCTCGCTCTCCTGCCCGGCTTCCCGAGGCTGTCCTGACCGTGCCCCTCTCGGGGGACCTGGCATGTGTCCCGTTGCTTATTTGAGCCTCAGTTTCCTTGTCTGGAAAGTGGAGATGATGCCACCTACTGAGCGTGTGTGGGAAGCACCCAGCACAGTGCCAGGTGCCAGGTGCCCCACGGGCTCCTGGGGAAGCGACCTGGCGGGGGAAAAGGGAGGAAAGAAATGGCAGTGGGAGGAGTAGGGGAGAGGGAGGCCCCCACGGAGGAGGCCTCGCTGTCCGGAGCCCGCGTGCCATCCCTTCCCTGGCCGCGAGGGTGTCTGGCAGGCTCGTGGCAGTCTGTGCTGGTTGAACCAGCTGCTTGAACCAGACTTGAGGTTTTCTCTTTAGTAAGGACAATGGTCAGGACCTTTTAGCATGATGCAGGGAATGATGAGGCCCAAAGGAACCCAAAGGAATGCTGAGAACCTTTTAAACATTCTTGTTTTACCAAGTGTGCGCGAGTATTCATGCACATACGCCCCACACTGAAGCCGGAGCAGGACCCCAGCGATCCCGCCCCCTGCACACAGGCTGCCTGGCCCCGCAGGGTGACGCAGGAGCGACTGGCAGAAGTTGTCAGGCCATGGCATCAACATTCAAGGCCCTTCTGGGGTCCACAGGAAATTCCTAAAAGCCCCTTTAATGCATGCACATCCCAAGACACGGCAGGAACTCCCATGGGAAAATAAACCTGAATTTTGAAAACAAACTTGAGGTTGCTTTAAGATACAGGAAGTGCTATCTCCAAGCCAGGGTGACACCTGCAAGGAGGGGCCCCAGGTTGCTTTGAAAAAAGCTCATGTGGCCCCCCAGCCTCAGGGGCCACATCCTCCCAGCCCTGGGTCTGCAGCGTCTGTGTCTGCCGGGGACTTCGAGGCGGGGCCCCTGCCCTGCCCTCCTGGGGGACGAGGACTTGGCCTGAGGGCTTGAGGGGTTTGCAGCTTTTCCAGGCTTTGGATCTGGGGACCCGAGCACCGTGTTCCTAGCCAAGCAGCAGGCCCAGAGGAGTCGGGGTCACAGAGGGAAGGCTCTGCGCCTCTCCTCTTCCTCCCCTTCCCTGCACAAGGCCATGGGTCACCGCAGGGAGGCAGGAGGGAAGAGGAAGAGGTAGAGGTAGGCCTGCTGGGGGAGGGACAGTTGTGTTTGCTGGTTTGGTTTTAGACCCTTTCCGTGGCTGCCCTGGGAGAGGAGGTGGCTGAGCAGTGATCCTGCAGAGCGCCGACCTGCAGCGTCGATTCTGTTCTGCAAGTGAAAAAAGGAAAAACTGGACTTGTGGAAATTACCAGCACAGATCCCCTGATTCTGTTTGACTCAGTCAGGCTTTCTCCTCTGACTTGGTTCCCCCCAGTGAATTCTGCCCCCTGCCTGGTATTCCAGGGGCACCTCGGCCCCTCCGAGCTCTCCTGGCCCGTCACCCCCAGCAGGCAGGTCCCCCCAACCTGCCGAACCCGACACCTCCTTTTATAGTCTCGGAGGAGCCCCCGAGCCCCACGCCTTTGTGGGCCCCTCTTGGGGCAGGGAGGACCAGGATGCAGCCTCTGGGTACCATTCGGCCATCTGTCCCCGCCTCGGCCTTCCCTTTGCTGCACACCTGACTTCCTCGTGGGTTATCAGAGTGAAGCAGGTGTCAGGGACGGTGGGCTGCAGCCCCCTTGGGTCACAGATGGGGACACGGCCCACCAAGTGAGGTGGCTTCCTCAGCCTCCTGCTCCTTCCCCAGCGGCCTCCCCTGGCCTTTTTCTTCCCATCCCAGGGGTGGGGACGCTGTGGCCTTCTGATTTCAAGATTCTTCTTTCTTAAGCACCAAAGGAGGCAAGAAAAGCTTCGTCTTTCTCTGCTACGCCCCTTTTGATAAAAGGATTTGTTCTGCAAAAATTGGATTCAGTCAGAAGGCCGCACTTAAGGACCTAGAAGGCCACATTTCACATTAAGGCCGCAGGTTCCCCACCCCTGCCCCAGCCTGGCAGCCCCCTTTCCAGACTTCATGGCGGCTACCCGTCTCCTGCCCCAGCCCCACTGCCCGGGCATGACACCCAGCTGTGCATGTTTCTGCTGCGGGCAAAACTTGAACCACAGGGGCAAAGTGTGAGGTGACCCTCAGGGAGCTGATGGGGCTACAGCTGGGGTGCCAGCAGCTTTCATGTCCTCCTCATGTGCCCCCAGCCTGTGGCCTCACAGCCAGGACTGCCACCGCCCCCTCCTATTCCCCAACTCCTGGGGGGATGGGGTTTCTGGTTCCAGGACTCCTTGGTACTCTTGGGGTCGCTCAAATGTCAGGGAGTCACCTCCACCCCAGCTCAGCCTGCGTGTCCAGGCAGGAGGCAGGACAAGAAAAGCGTCTGGAAAGGGATCCCGTAGGCTTCTGGGAAGGCTCGAGAGGGCCCCGGGGCTGGGGTGGCAGGGCCCCAGGGGGGGTGGCAGGGCCCCAGGGAGCGTGGCTTGGCCAGGAAGGAGCTCAGCAGCGCGGGCCTCACCCTGAGTCTGGGGGCGAGATCTCTGGGTTGGGCTCTGCTGGGCCTTGTGGAGAATTTTCTGGGTGTCCTTTGTTGGGACCCTGGCCCCGGGATGAAGTGGGTGTGTGGGGGGTCCTTCCCACACCCGGGGCAGACCCAGCCCCAGGAGAAGGTGACCAGCAGGAGGACAGGAGGCGCTGGCCTGGGGGTGAGAGCGTGGGAGGCCAGGCCTGGCCACTGGGAAGGGCTCCGCTTGGAGGCTGCATAATCCCTGTCTCTGACTGACACCCCGGCAGGGGGCCAATTAGGAAACACATTTCCTTCATCCAGGGCACTGGGATGTTCCAGAAGCTGCTAATTAGAACCTCGGGTTGGCTGCCCCTGCTGGGTGAAGAGCAGGCCCTGCTGCTGGCAGCCCCAGACCCCGTCCTCCTCCGGCAGGCTCGGGAGAGGCCTGTCGAGGTGCTGTTGGAGAGCTCGGGTCTGGACTCCGCTGTCCCTGGCCGTGCCGGGGGACGGAGGCTGGGGGGGAGGGGCCCTGTGGGAAGTGACCGGGCTGCTGGCTTGGGGGCCCCAGCCCTGCCCTGTGTTCTCGCGGGCACGTTTACCGTGACGAGGGCCCAGCTTGGGTAGGGCTGTGGGGTGGGCTCGGTGCCAAGGCCCTGCCATGCTGCCCACATCTGGAGGTCCCCAGGACCAGGAGGGGCGCCCGTTCCATTCCCGTTGGAGACGTAGATTCCTAATTTGCTGTGACTTTGGCCAGGGAGCTCCAGCAGCCTGGGCCTCAGTTTCCTCATCTGTCTAATGGAGGTGTCATCCAGGGGACCCAGTGTCCTTCTAAGTGAGACACTGGTCACGGCCCCACTGCACCCAGTGCCATGTCTAGGGCAGGGGCCAGGGTGAGGTTGTCATCCGTCACCTGGCCCACCTCTCCTGGGGCCACCTCAGTCCTCTGATGCCCTCTAGGGGACTCCAGCTCCTCTTGCAAATGCTTGAGAAAGAGCCAACAAGAAGGCCTCGCGGGGAAGGTTGTTCTCGGAAGATAGTTTTATTATTTTCAAGCGTATTAGCGATGCCTGCCAACTTCTCAGGACAGTGTAGCTGCGGAGGGGCCCTGCCCCTGTTTCGGTGCTCTGAGCGAGTGTGCCTGTGTGCGTGTCCTCCACAAAGTCTGTGTCCCACTGGGCCAGCCCAGATACCGGCAGGGCACGTCCCTGCTGGAGTTTCCCACACTGGGCACACGACCTGGGGGCCCCGGCTCCGGAACCCTCTGCCAGTGGCGTGTTGCAGCCCGGCCGCCCCTTGCTTCCTCTTGCCCCTTCCTGCTGCTTCCTCTCCTCTCATCCCTGTGCTGCGCTACTGTCCGGTCGTCACTCACCTTGTGTTTGTACAGCGTCCCCCACGTCACGTAGCTGCTGCACGTGTGCATGCACACACGCACACACCGTCACAGCAACCCACGTCCCTAGAAGTCCTGGTCCCTGACACACCCATTCCCACTCCCAGCCACTCCCTCTACACGCATTCATTGAGCGCCTGCTGTGTGCCCTCTCCTGCCCTGGGTGCTGAGCTTACAGATAGGCAGGGACATGGTCTTGGCCTTCTTGGAGCCTACAGTCTAGGAGGGGAGATGGCCACACGGATGAGGGCTCTGGACGGTGGCTGCAGGGCCAGGTTGCAGCCAGAGGTGGGCACACGCAGGGCACGGCCCGTCCTCTGGAGGGTGGGGGAGGGAAGGCTTCCTGAGGAGGGAGCCGTGTAGCCCGTGGTCACTGGGCAGAGCGGGGATCCCAGGCCGAGGGAGAACAGGCTGGTGGAGTTGGAGGGGAGTGAATGTGGGGTGCTGGGTACAAGGGTGGAGCCCAAGGAGGCTGGAGAGAGGCAGATGGGTGCCAGCCTCACCCGCCACGTCCTCGGGCAGGAATAGTCCGACCTCACCGAGAGCGACCCCAGCTCCCGGGGACACACCGGGGCTCCTGCCCGGCCCAAGCTGCCGCTCAGGTGGCCTGGGTGCCACCGCCTGCCTCTTCCCTCTCCCCGGGCTTCAGAAAGGAGGAAGACAGACAGCTTACATTCTGAAAGGTGAGATCATCTCACTTTTGCCAGTTCTTGGAAAAATTATTCGTTCCCAGAAATGTTTATTAGTCACCCCTTTTGTTGAAAGACATTTTGGCACCACCAGATGGAAAAATCAAAATGCTTTTCACAAGATGATTTGTCTCAAGTGTTCCTCCTGAGATCCCGCAGGACTGTTTCTGAGGATACAGCTCAAGGGGGAAGCTCTGTTGGCGTCTGTGGGGAGGAGCGGGGTCTGTTAGGCTCTGTGCGTGTGCACACGTGTGTGCTTGCGTGCTTTCTTGGGGGCCCTGTGACATAGGTGGGCCTGGGGACCTAAGCAGAATTCTGACAGGTCAGCATCCCCCGTGTGCCCTGGGACCTCCTGAGGCGACGGAAACCCCAGGGGAGAGGGCTTGCCGAGCTAGCAACCGTTCCGTCCCCCTGCCAGGCCCTGCCCCGGGCACGTCCCATCCTTTGTTCTTATCCTTATTTAATCCTCACAGACACCCTGTGAAGGAGAGATTGCCGTCAACGCGACCCTGAGACTTAGCAAGATAAAATACCATGCCCAGTATCAGGTACCCCATGGCCCGAGATCTTCCTTCTTCCCCACGCCAGGGAGTCGAGCTTCTGCAGCGCGGCACAGTCCCGTAGAAAGCTCAGGAACGGGTGCCCCAACGGGACCCTGACACAGCTCCTGATAAGCCCCCGAGGAGAGGCCACCAAGACATCCTCACCTGCAGAGAAGCAGGGGAGGCCACCATGTTGTTAGGGATAGCCAAGGTGACCGGCCAGAGGTGCTGGGCGCGGTGGCAAGGACGTCGGTGGTGGAGGAGATGGGACTGGCACAGCCATTCCAGTGGTGGGCATGGCCGCGTGGTGGAGGAAGGTTCCGGGAAGGTCCCTGATGGCGGGTGGGGAGACCAAGCTGAGTGAAGGTGGGCGTGGAGGAGAGGCCATGGCGGGAACCGCGGTGGCTTACGTGGAGCTGCGGTGGATCAGGCGGCAGTGGGGGAGGTGCTGGGGGCACCATGTCCTGGCTCGGCTCTCGTCTCGTCGCTCAAGCTGGGGGTCAGATGAGCCGGAGTGGTGGGGAGGGTCCCACAGCTCCGGTCTCCAGCTGGCCCCAGGGACAGGCGCCCTCTCAGCAAATGATGGCTTCTCCCCGTTGTTAGCATCTGGCTTCCTTTCTAGACCTTGGGGTCAGTAGCCGTTCCTGATCACACTCAGTCCCTTCCAGTGTGGAGAGTGGGGCAGGCCATCAGCCTGTCGCGGGGGTGGTTACAGTGTCGAGCGACCTTTGGGCTGGGGTGTGGGCACAGATGTTAGAGACACACCGTGGGGGCTGTCCCCCAAAGGCAGGGTCCCAGCTGAGGCTGGGAGGCAGCTGATGTGACAGCTGGGAGAGGCCACCTCCCCTGAGCAGTGTCCCAGGTCCAGAGGACGGGACGCCGACCAGCAGCAGCACGTGGTGTGGTGTTTCAGAGGCTTGCTGACCCTTCCCTGGGGTCACCGGCCCCCTGGGGATCCTCTGATTTCCCTCACCAGATGTGACCTCCCCGCTAGAGTGCCAGCCCCATGTGGAGGCCAGATGTGGAGCTGGCTCCTTGTGAGTCAGCCTGAGGTCGCAGAATGCGGGTGACCACCAGGTTGGGCAGGGAGAGCCAGTCGGCCCCAGTGACAGCTCGACGGAAAAGCCCCGGAGCCCACAGGAAAGTCAGTGCATTGTGCTGATGGGGCCTCCTGGCACGGGCAGCCCCAGGGGTACAGCAACTCCCCATCCCCACAGCGGCGGTAGAGAGGGCAGAGGTGGGCCCCGGGCAACCCCCTGCCCTCATCTGCAACCGCCCCTTTCTCATGCTTGTTTTCCTGTCTGATCTTCCTGTTTTGGGGAAGGAGGAGTGGGCAGAGATGGCTCTAGGGGCCAGAAAGGCCATCCGATGGGCGGTATTCCCTGCCACTTTACAGATGGGGACCTCAGGGCTCAGACTGGGGATGGGGTGGGGGTGGGGATCTGTCCAAGGTGGCCAGGGTGCTGGTGCAGCAGCGGGGCAGGGGACACCAGCCAGGCAACTCGTTTTCCCCGGCCCGCCTGGGACCTGTAGCTCAGTGATCACAGAGCGCTTCTCCCACCGACAACGGGGCACAGGGCAGGTGTTTCTCCCCGGCGGCCTTCCCGTGGGATTCGAGCTTTTGTCACTGAGGACCTCGGCTCCCCAGACACTGTTCCCAGGGCTTCTTCCGCTCGCTGTGCCCCAGTCTCCACAAACCCGCCAGCCCCGCTCTGCCCGTGCAGGGCTCTGGCCTCTGAGTTACCCTGGGGCACCCCACCCTCCCCAGTAGCCAGCAGGGGCTCCAGGAGGCATGGCATAAGGTCACCAGGCTCCTTTGCAAGCCCTCGCACCTGGATTGACTCATCCGGGTGAATGTGGCCCTGCTAAGGGTCGTCCCCTGAGATCTGAGCCCCACAGCAGGGCTCAGCTACACAGCTCTGCTCCGGATCCTGCTTCGGTGCCTGCCTCACGGCCGCAGGCAGTGTGTTTAGGTCTCCTTGGGGAAGCTGCGAAGGAGCTTTGTGACTCATAGGAGCTGCCAGGCATTCAGAGTCCCGTACGCAGAGGATCATGGATGCTCACCCCATGCAGGACAGGGCCAGCCTGGCCAGCCCAGTGGGGGGCTCACTGGAGGTGGGATCTTGATGGGGAAATGGGTGTGGGCGGCACTGCTGACTGAGGGGTTCTGGTCCATCCCCTCTGAGAAGTGGGGATAAACCTGCGGTCCTAGTGGGCCTCTGGCCAGAAAGCTCCACACAGAGATTTCTGTGAGCTCTGGAGGGACCCAGAAGTGAGGGGGCCGGGACCAAGGCTGTGTCAGGGAAGACCAGCCCTTTCCCACCTTTCCCTCCTACAGGGGCCAGACCGTAGCTGCTGAGGGTGCTGGCCTGGGGGGAGCACTCACTGCCCGGCCCTCCTGCTGGGTGGCTCTCAGTGTGTACCCAGCAGGCCCCACCCTCACTGCCACCCTCAGTGGGCAGGGGGCTGGGCTGGCTACTCCAGCCAGCCTGGGAGCGCTGAAGCAGGTTTGGGTGGTCAGGCAGCTCCGGAGGCTGTGTGAGGCCCTCTGGGGGGAGGGAGCCCTGCCCATCCTCCGGGATGGCTCCCCGGCAGCCCCATCCCTGCCTCTGGTGGGCCCAGCCCCCAGCTCAAGGGTGGGGAGCTGAGCCCGGGATCGTGCTAGGACAGGGAGGCAGCCCTCAGACCTTCCCTGGGCGCAGACTCTCCCCTGGGCTGCCCCACGGGGCACCAGCCCCACAGTGAGGGGCGAGGGCACCTCTGCTGGCCAGGGCAGGGCCCAGGTTCACTCCCCTACTTGAGCCTCTTGCAAAGCAGGTGGCCAGTCCCCTGACCTCGCCCACTTTTGAGTCTGGGGTGCAGCTGGACAGGCCAGGCCAGGCTGGGCCCATCTCCCAGGGGACAGGGCTAATATTGTCCCCGGAGTCTGGCTCTCTAATACTCGTACCTCCGGATGTCCCTCCTCTGGGCACCCCCAGGCAGCCAAGGTGGTCTCAGGCACATGACCGCTCTCCCCTCCTAACACCAACCCGCGCACCGAGACTGGGGAGGGAAACTGCGGGAGCAGGCACTCTGCTCTGGCTGTGAGCGAGAGGGGCACACAGGGGACATCCTTCAGCCAGCCCTAAGTTGGTTGTCCCCACCTTGTCCAAAGTCCTGCAGCAGGGCCTTAGGGGACATGTGGCAGGAGGTGGCAGCCCTGGGATTCCTGAGGCCACCCAGGGGGCAGTGGCAGCTGTGAGCCTCCAGCCCTCCGCCTCGTTTGATAAACACCGACGGGGCAGGTGCTGCTGTGACACGGTGCCGCACTGCCCGGCAGGGACTCAATGTTTCTCTGGACAGATGAGCATCCCTGAGAACGAGACTTGGCTCTGCTCGGCGCTTTCTTACCTGCGCGGGGCCTGGGAAGCACGTGGTCGGAGCTAGGTTTTATGAAAGCAGCTGCAGCTCGTGACACGCTTTCTATAGTGAGAGATTTATGGGGCTGCGTGGTTTTAATGGTTTCTGTGGGGGTAGTATCCTCTCCCCATTTGTCCTGGCTGCTGTCTCTGAGGCAGATGGGTGACAAGCCTTCCCTAGCTGGACTGCCCAACAGGAAGACATGGCTGGGAGAAGGGAAGGGGCTGGCCACCCAAGCCACCCCAAGCAGCCCATAAATCCAGGAGACCTCCAGGAGGCAGGAAGCCTCCCCACAGAGGGGTCTCATGCGCTTGGGCCTAGCCGGGGTGAGGAGAAGGGCCGGCAGCCCCCAGAGCCTGTGCCATGCCGCTGTCCCGCCACTGCCCCAGGGCCCAGCTCAGCAGGTGGTTTAGAGCCGGGCCTTTTTCCTGCCACGTGGCAGTTCCCAACAGGCAGGTGAATGAGCAGCATCTGTAACTTCTTCACTGGCCACACAGCTTTGCTACCACCTGGCCAGGTGGGGACCTCTGACCCCGCAGGTGGTTCCCCAAACCTGCAGGTAGGGGCATCAGTCAGCTCCAAACCACCTCCTGCCACGCACTGTCGGGGTGGTGGTACTGCCGGGTCCTCAGGGGGCCCGGGGCTCACAGGCTGATGTGGCGCCTGGGCCAGGGCTGGAGCTGGGACAGGCAGTGTTGGATGAACTGGGGCTCTGGACAGAAGGCAGGGCTGCTGTGGGGCCGCAAGTCCCCCTTTGGAGGAAACCAAGCACAGGATGTGACCTGCAGCTCCCTACGTTACCAGGCCTTTGATGGCCCGGTAATTTCCCCAACACTGGGACTCGGGGGAGGCTGAGGCACCCGGGAAGGATGGGCAGGTGCCTGCTCCCATGGAAGACACGCTGGTGATTTGCACTGCAACTGGGGATGCAGCAGGCAGCAGCCAGAAGACCCTGAGGGCGGGCTGGGCAGGTTGAATTCCACCCTCCTTTGCCAAGAGGGGAGTGCTCGAGGCACCTGAGCCCCGCACCCTTGGCCAGAACCAGCCTAACACTGGTACAGGCTGCCCTCCCTGACTCCGGCCCCCAAGACCCAGCCCTCGGCCTCCTCAGCCCCTCAGAGCCACAGCCAGCCCTGCGAGCCCCGTGCGGGCCTCTGCTGAGTGGCGGGGTAGGTGCGTGCCCCTGGCAGCCAGGGCGACAGGTTAGAGCAAGGGAAGTCAGTCCTCATGGATGGCCCTGCCCTGGTGGCTGAGAGAGTTCTTTGTGTGAAATAACTTCCTGCGAATCCCAGAACTGGTGAGTGGGGGCGACTGCTGTCCCACCCTGCCTGTAGTCTTGTTAAGGGGGTTCTGCGGCCGGCTGCGGGAAAGGGAGGGCTTGGGGTTTAGTGTACAGCCGTGGGGCAGCTCGTGGACTGCAAGGCCAGGAGACAAATCCAGCTGACCCCAGGACCCGGCCAGCTCCTAGCCTCTCTGAAGCCTGCACTCTCTCTCCCTGCTTGTCCTTGGGCGTCTGCTCCGTGTGCAGACGTGCTTCCTCCCCCTGGCACACCGGGCACAGGTGGCCTTGCTCTCAGCCTAATCCCTTCAGCCTCGAGGGTTCTGGTTCCCACGGCCCAGCCCAGATTGTGTCTGCACTGAGCACGGAGCCCTCCCTGGGCAGAGCCCCGCGGGGCAGGCACATCTGCTCACTTGCAGCTGTCCTGAGCCAGGCTCTTTGTGAAGGGAGCAAGAGGATGCACGTGCGGTGTGGACCCCGAGAGGGAGCTTAGAGTGGGGCCAGAGCACCAGCAGGCTGGGGGCCAGGCGCCCCTCCCCAAGCGAGGCTGGGGGGCCCTGCCAAGCCTACCTCATGGACTCCCTTGTCTCCACCTCGGAGAAGGGCCACTCGGGCTTAAGGCCGCAACCCTCTTCCTGTAAACCTACAGTCTGTAATTTAAGGGGTCCCAGCGCGGCTCTCATCTCCCTGCTCTGACTTCACAGTCTGCCTTTCTGAGAGTGACCTCATGTCCCTCCTTTCTGAATGTGGGGAGGGGGGTCCTCACCAGATCCCCATGTTCTGGCCTTGCTGAGAACAACTTTCAGGACACCAGTGCGAGGACGGTGGGGTTCAGGCATCCTAGGGGCTGAGGCTAATTGGCTGGGGCTGAGTTTCATCGTGTGGGTGTGTCCTAGTGTGGGCTGCTGTCACAAAATACCGTAGACTGGGTGATAAATAAACAACAGAGATGTATTGTTCATGGTTCTGCAGGCTGGGAAGCCCAAGATCAAGGTGCCAGCAGATTGGGCGTCTGGTGGGGGCCACTCTCTGCTTCAGAGACGGCGTTGCCTTGCTGTCCTCACGTGGCGGAGCACGAGGGAGCCAGCTTTGTGTAAGGGCATTGGTGCCATTCGTGAGGGTGGCGTCCTCGTGACTCAGTCACTCCCCAAAGGCCCTACCTCTTAATATTCTAATATTGTGTATTAGGTTCCAAGATACGTATTTAGGGGGACACCAACGTTGAGACCATGGCAGGTATAAGGGGCCCGGCTTTGGGGCTGTGGTCCCAGGATGGGGCAGAGCTGCCCATAGCCCACTGTGCCCAGCCCCTTGGTTGGGTGACATCATAGGCACATCTGGGTTGGAGGGCCCTGGGCTCCACGTAGCCCAGGGGACCCCAGTCCGGTCAGAGGTGACAGCAGCCCCGGTGGTGTGCCGTGTGGCTGCCGATGAACGTGCTCCTGGAGGGCACAGGGCAGGTCTGGTTGAGGTCACTGTTGCAACGTGTAGTTTGAATATTCTTAGCGTATGTGCACGGTGGGGACTTGGCCCGTGCACTGCGTGTGCAGCTCATACTTGGTGGGCTGTGTAATGTGCAGAGGCGTTGCCAAGGGCAGCGGAAATGTGGCACTTCTCCAGCATAGTCACATGAATCCTGCCACCACCCTCCCCTGCCCCGGGCCTGTGCCGTCCCACCCCGGGAGTGCTGGGGTCTTCTCCGGGTGGAAGGAGGACAAGGGCCAGTTGCTTTGTCCTGATTGACCAGTGTCCATTGCTTTGTCCCTCTGGATTCTTGAAGCCAGCAGCGTGTTCAGGGGAGGGTACCTTTCAGGGCTTCTCCCCTGCAGGCCTGTGCCAACTCTGCCTGGGGAAGTGCAGGGACAGGTGGCCACTTTGGATGCACTGGCTGGTTTTCCAGGGCATTCACTGATGGGAGGGGGACACCAAGAGGCCAGGGAGGATGGGGCGGGGGTCACCAGCCCTTCTGTGATGAAGGGCCATGCCCTTGCAGGACCCCAGGGAGTGGCAAGGCCCCTGGGGTGGGGGCAGTCCCAGGCTAGACGTTCAGCCAGGCTTCTCTCTGGTCTCTTCTCAGCGATGCTGGGAGCCCCCGCCAGGTCTGCCCTCCTTCCTGGCCCAAGCGGAGGCCCCAGATGCTCAGGGCCCCTGAGATTACTGTGTCAGTTTCTAGGGCTGCCAGGACAGAGCACCACAGACTCGGGGGCTTAAAGAGCAGGAATTTATTTCTCATACTTCTGGAGACAGGAAGTCTGAGATCAAGGTGTGGCAGGGCTGGTTCATTCTGCGTCTGCTCTCCTGCCTTAGGGGTGGCTGCCTTCCCGCCGTGTCCTCATGTGGTCTCCCGCTGTGCGTCTGTGTCCTAATCTCCTCTTGGGAGAATACCAGTCATGGTGGATTTGGGCTCACCTAATGACCTGCTCTTAATTACCCTTGTAAAGACCCCATCACCAAATACAATCACGCTCTGAAGCGCAGGGGGTTAGGGCTTCAGTGTGTGAATTTGTGGGGACACCCTTCAGCCCATGGCACCCAGAGATGCTCAGGGCCTGGGGTCCAAGCCATGTTCCCCAGGGGTCCCTGCCAGAGGTGCCCTCTGCAGCGTCCTTGTGGGGCCGGCCCAGATGGCTGGGAGCACACTGGTGCTGCGCCACGGGTCCGGGGTGCCTCACAGAGAAGCAGCCCCAGGGAGGCTCATTCTGTATTCAGCTCAGTCCCAGGGAGAGGAAACCGGGGCTCTCAGGGACGCTGGGGGTGGCTCCCCATTGCTTAGCTAAGGGGCACTCAGTTGCCACGGTGACCTCCGTCTGCACAGTCAAATACACATGGCCCAGCCACTTCTCTGGGCTGGAGGGCTCCCCCCACCCCAGAGTTCACACTGAGTGTTGAGTCCCTTGGTGACAAAAACATGGAAACGGTTGCCATGGCAGCCATTCTTTGGAGTCCTCAGACTGGAGTGCAAAGTTCAGGATGCCCAGGAACAGCTGAAATGAAAATATGGGAAAATCCGCCACTTCCCTCACCCAGGAAGGATGAGTCGGATGGCGATGGATGCCCCTGGGTCCAGCTGTCCCTGCCCCTCCCCATACCCCTGAGCACAGGAGAAGAGTAGGGGGCTCCCCTGAGAGTGAAAGAGCAGAGTGGCCCCCAGAGACCTTGAGAGAAGCCGGCCAGCATGGGAGGGCAGGCTGCGTTGAGGGTGGACCCATTGCCTGGAGTGGTAAGTGGTGGGGAGGTATGATGACTGCTGACCGTTCCCTGGGGACATGTCCTTGTGGCTGCGGGAGCCTCAGAGCCTGCCTGTGTCTCTGTGTGTTCAGGCTTCTGCTCCTTTTTCAGAAGGGCTCAGGTTCACTCAGTGGCCCAGTCCAGGGCACAGAGCTGCTCTGCTCAGTGGGGTAGGGGGCACAGGGTGTGGCAGGTGGCTCAGCAAGGGGAGAGGGCTCTGTTCTGACTGTGGGGGTGTGGAAGATGGCTAAATTTCCCCTGAGCAGAGGGGAGCATGGCCCAGGTCTCTCCAGGTACCACCTGGACAGGGGGAAATGATCCTGTTGCCTCTAGCAGGTAAGGCACCATGAGACTCTGGTGGCCTGAAATGTACTAACCAAAGAGTTTTGCAGCCAGGGTTGTTTGGGAAACCAGTATATGCACATAATTCGTTGATTAAAGGTTCTGAAAAGTCCTGCAGTAAGAAACCACTTGACTTTGTTTAACCTAGTATTAGTATTTCATGAACTTATTAGAGCAAAGTTTCCTTTTTTTGTTTTTAAGGAATTTCCTTTTTTACAAACACCTCTTACTATCTTGCAGAAATAACATCTGTTAACATTTTCTGTGGCCCCAATTCTCAAACTGTGCTCCGGATCGCAGCATCAGCACCAGCTGGGGATTTGTGAGAAGTGCACATTCTGGGGCTCCACCCAGATCTGTTGAACCAGAAACTCTGGGGCGCGGGGCCTGGCAGTGTGTGGTTTCACAAGCCCCCTGGGGGATTCTGATGCACACTCCAGTTTGGGAACCCTTACACTAGGGAAAATACTGGCAGAGAAGTGTAAGGAAGAGGAATGGCCTGGGGAACTTGAGAGGCACAGAGGGAGGCAGGCCACCTGGCAGGGACAGTTTTGGCATAGGCAGAGGGTAGTGCAAGGACCCAGCACTCTGGAAAAGGCACATGGCCACAGTGAAGTGCAGGTTCTTATCTTCTGCCCCTGGGCACTGAGGCCCCATTATGGTTTCGTGAGACTGGGTCGAAGGCAAAGCTGTGTCTGGAGTGTCGTGAGGCCTGGTGTTCATCGGGGCCTTTGGCGATGCAGGCACCTGAGGAGACCCCCGTCCTCCAGCCTGTGTGGAGTGGCCAGCACTGCTGTCACCTGGGCACCAGCCCTGGGCAGATGGCCCTGGACCGGAGTGCTGTGGGCGTGATCAGTACCTGTAGCTTCCTCTGGCCTTCCTGGACTGTAATGAGCCTTGGCAATGGCCAAGGAGATTGTCCCCAAAGGCAGTGCTGGGTGGCACCTTCAAAACAGGCAGTAAGGCTGCTTGGAGCAGTGGCCTTGGCCCAGGTACTAGCAGGTGGGGTTTCCGGATCTGCTTTGCCGCCACCCCCTCCCTCCCCTGTGGGGTAGCCTCTGCAGTCACTTCCCAGTGATGGGTCTCCTTGGCCTCCTCCCTGGGCTCTCGGAGACAGGAGCAGGCAGGGCCGACCTGGCCACAGGAGCTGGGGACCCACACTGCCCTCCCGCCCGTGGCCCACCCGCCTGCCTGTGCTTCCTTGCAGCCGTCCAGATCCACATCCTGAAGGCGGACAAGGCGGGGGACTGGTGGAAGTTCACGGTGAACATCATCTCCGTGTACAAACAGGGCACGAGCCGCATCCGCCGCGGTGACCAGAGCCTGTGGATCCGATCACGGGACATCGCCTGCAAGTGCCCCAAAATCAAGCCCCTCAAGAAGTACTTGCTGCTGGGCAACGCCGAGGACTCTCCCGACCAGAGCGGCATCGTCGCCGACAAGAGCAGCCTGGTGATCCAGTGGCGGGACACGTGGGCGCGGCGGCTGCGCAAGTTCCAGCAGCGGGAGAAGAAGGGCAAGTGCAAGAAGGCCTAGCGTGGACGCAGCGGTGCGCTGGGCGGGCTGGGCGCCAGGGCCGAGCGCGAGCGGGACGCCCCGGCCGCAGCCCGCAGTGGACTTGGCCCACAAGGGCTTTTCCCAAGTGGGGGGAGGGTGGGGGCGGGGCCGCAGCCGGCTCGGGGGCGGGGCTCTCGGCGGCCCCGCCCCCAGCCCCGCCCCACGCGCCCCGGCCGGAGCTGTGCGCGCGCGCGGGGCGGGGTGCGCCGCAGGCCGGGCCCTGGAGAAATGAGGACAAGACGTAGCTACCTCACGGGCTCCTTCCAGAGCAGAGACGCGCTTCCCTGGGGCGAGGCGGGGTCGCCGTGGAGGGGCTGGGGGCAGCCTGCCCGGGGGCCCGGGGGCGGGCGCAGAGCCGCACCGAGGGGGCCCCAGACGCGGCTGGGGGACGGTGTCGGTGTCGGAGAAGGGGACGTGAGGAGAACTGTGAATTCTCAGGCCCGCAGCCTGGGCGGGGGGCCGGGCGAGCCCGACCAAGCCACCACCCCAACACAAAAGACGCAAACCCCTCCTTTCTCCCGACCCCTTCTCTCTGGGAATTCCCACGGGACGCCTGGCTGGGACAACCTGGGCCCCATCTGAAGGGCCGGGCAGGCAGCCGGGGGAGGCGGCAGCGGCCCGTCCAGCCAGCATTCTCCGTGCGGCCTCCGCTGCCACCTGCCGAGTTGGTCCTCCTGGGTGGGGCCGTGGGCCGGGGCGTTCACCATCTGTAGAAAGAGGAGAGGAAGCCCCGGCCCCTCCGGAGGGCAGTGGGCCCAAGGACACCCCTGAGAAGCCCAAGCCGGGTGGTCACCGCCTCGCGCTGGAGCTGCCTGTTGGAGGAGGCGTTGCAAAGGCAAAACCTCCCAGAGAGTTTCCTTTTTGGAAACTTGGAACCAGCCCCTTTTATGATATTTTCCAGGGAAGGGGGAAGGGGCACTGGCTGGGTTTACGGCAGTGACACTATTTGTGTAATGACATCAGCTCCCACGAGGCCCCTCAGCAATGTCAACAGCTGGAAAGGGCCGGGCCGGGCATGGAATATGCGGGCTGCGAAGGCAGCTGGGCCTGGTTTGAGGGAAGGGGCTTGCTTGACTCGGGACACGGTTTGCGGGCTCATTTAAGTGCCAGAGTGCCCAGGCCACGGGCAGGCAGGGGCAGGAATGACCGGGCTCCTGGGGGCCAGGGAAGCCATGACCACTTCCTGCTGCTGCCCCCACTCTGGGCTTCCTAGGGAAGGGGCAGAAGTTGCTGGGCCAAGAAAGCCTGCTACTGCCAGCTCAGGGGCTGCCTCTACAGCTGCCTTGGTCTGGGCTGGGCATCACCTTGCCCGCAGCTTTCAGGCCGGCTTCCTTGCAGAGGCTGCCCCTGTCCTCTGTTGCGCCCAGCCCTCCTCCCAAAGCCTCCTGGAGACACTGTCGTCCAGCAGGCAGCCCCTTTTGGTCTGACTGCCTCACACGGAACCCATTCCTTGTGCCCTGGGGCCTCTTGGCTCCCTGCCTTCCTGAGCTCTCCGCAGTGCCCAGGGGCCTCCGGCCCGAGTCCTCACACCCGGCACACTGAATTAGAGGCCTGGCTCCCCTCTGGCAGGAAATTGGTTTTATTTTCCCTGCCGGAGTTTGGCTGCTCGGAAGGGTCATACCAAGAAGTATGGCTTCCCTCTGCCTCCATCACTTCTGCCTGAGCCACGCTTGCCATTTGCTGAGCACCTGCTCTGGGCCAGGCGCTTCACCCACATGCTCCCAGCTTGTCCTCATGACAACCCCCTGGGACAGGGATCGTTACCATTTTCACCAGTGAGGAAACTAGAGTGCACGTGCCCAAGGTCACACCACAACTAAGCAGCAGGACTGGGGCTCAGGGTCCAGGGCCTCTGAGCATGGGCCGCGCTGCCCCTTGCTGCAGTCCAGCTCTGTGGCCCACCGGCAGCAGGCTGGGAGGGCGTGCTCGAGGGGGAGTTGCCCCTGAGACCCTGTCCTGGTTACTGCCTCAAGGACTTGGCATCCAGCCTGGAGAATAGGAGCCGGGGCCAGGGGCCATGGTGGGTGAGGCAGGGAGGGGCTCGCTAGAGGGCAGCCCCAGGTTCCGGGGAGGCAGGCCTGGGCTTTTCCTAAGAGGTGGTAGAAAGGTAGTTTGGGCTGCCTGGGGGTGTTTGGAAGGATTCCAGGAGAGACTGGCAGAGGTACTTCAAAGACAGAACTGCCTTGGGAAGGGGTATTTGGCATCCCTGAATCTAAGCCCAAGGTTGAGGGCAGGGGCCTCTTTCCAAGCTGTCAGCCCGTCTCTGGTGCCCAGTATGGTCTGCTAAGTGCTGCTAGCATCAAGAGGCACTGCCAGGCATTTGTCCTGTTGCTATCTATGCCAGTGTGGCATCCCCACCCTGCCCAGGAGGGCTGTGGCAGCCCCACCATCCCACCTTGGGTCCCAGTCTCACCCTGTGTCCGGTGAGGGGCTTGCACTGCTGGTCCCAGAGCCAGTGGCCGGCCAAGCAACAAGGCATCTTGCTGAAAATTCAACCAGTCTCCAGCCTCTCCCCTCCAGCTCAGCACCCCAAGGGGAAAAGCTGTCCTCCCAGGGGCCTGGCCCTTGGGGACTGTATCAATGTGTGGCCAGCTCTGCCAGGATGAGGACAAAGTCTCTGTTGGGATTGCGGTCATCACAGGCTGCCTTGCCCAGCCTATGGGCCCCAGCCTATGGGCCCCAGCCAGAGCCCAGCACACCACTCCTGAGTGCAGCCACCAACCTCAGCGGTGAGGCCCCATCCTTGGGAAAGCACCCCTCTTCCACCCCGTCCCCCACCCCAGGGAGGAGATGGAAATAGGAATTGAGGGGTTCCGGTTTGTACAGTTAGGAAGGGATGTAAAACGGAACTAGATTTTGATTTTGAAGAGTGTATTAACCAGATTTGTGATATGTAGGTGTTTAAAGAAACACACACCAGAGTAGTCTTTGTTTTGGAAACAGGTTCCCCAGTTGTCCTTTTTCTTACCAGCTGGGTGGTCTGGTGCCCTTGACAACTGAACACCTGCCATACTGACACAGTCACGCTGAAGAGCTGGGGTGGAGGCAAGGGGGAAGGACACAAGGCTGCCCTCGGGACTCACCTGCAGGCTGTGGCTTCTGTTCTTAGAAAGCAGGGCAGGAGGGAGGGACACCTGGGGTCAAAGCCCAGGGAGGTCAGGAGCTGCCCCAAGGCCCTTAGTGATCTCCTGGAACTCTGCCTCAGTCATAGCATGCAGGAAATGGGTACAGACGTTCTCGGAGTTGTCCCAGATTGGAATGAGACTGGAATCAAGGAGAGACTCTAGGGCATTGGGAAAGGGTTCCTTTAGGAAACTGAAAAACATTTAGGCTCCGAACACTTAGAGGAAGCCCCCCCTGAAGCCCAGAAAGTAGACAAACTAGACACATCGATGGGGCCACTGAGCCCTGGTTCATGGACACTCATTCCTGTGGGCCACAGCCATGGCACCCCCCAGGGGTATCAAAATGCATACTTGAGGGCCTCACCCCTGCCAAAAACCAAGCCAGCCCCACTCCTGTGCCATTGGGCTCCCTCCCTGCTCCCAGATGCACTTCCCAGCCTCCCTCGGTGCCCTCCTGTGTTTTGGATTTCTGTTCACTCAGAATTGTAAATGTTTAGTTGTGACCATGACATACTGTTTGGGTCAGTGTTCTTTCCAATGCATACTAATATATTATGGTTATTATATATGAATATATTTAATGACATGGAAAAAGTTGTGGATTTTCTTTTTTTTTAAGTTTCTTTCCTTTTTTTTTTTTTTTTTTGGTTAGAGTTGTAATGGACCCAGATGGAACTTGTAATGTGGGCTCCACAATGATAGAACTAAATTCAGATATTATTAAATAAACTCTTGTACACTGTGCTTCGTCTCCCAGTCTTTACTGGTGGCCTGAGCTCTGGGTGGGGCATGCGGTAAGGATGGAGTCTTCAGGCAAACTTAAGGAATATGGCTTCTGGCCAAAGAATGCCCCAGCAAGATGGGGCCCCGGGTTTTCACAAAGCCTAAGTACCAGAGCCCTCACTGCCCAAAAAAGGCAGGAAAAGGGCAGCTTTGCTGGAAAGTTGTAGGGGCTTGTTGGCTCTGAATACTGTTTTGAGCTAAAAGGATCTCAAATGGGACAGTCTGTATTTCAGTCCCCAGGAGCCACCCCTGGGATCCATCTTTGCTATTCCCTGGGGCTCCGGGACAAAGGGGAACCCAGGAGACAGGGAAAAGGGGGTCCCCTCCCATTTGCCCTACCTGCAACCTTTGGCCTTCGCCATTTGATTCAGAACCTGCGAGTTGTTTCTGCCTTTTACACAACCAGTTTCTTCTATTCCATGCCAAGTAGAGACTCAAGAAAATACAGCAGGTTAATGAAACTCAAGAGATTGCAAAAGATTCTTTTTTCAATCCATTGCTAAAGGCTTCGTGCGGTGCAGAGACTGGGCCGGTGCCAGCACCACGCAGCCACCAGGAGCTGAGCTCACTGGGTTTCTGAGAGGCTATATTTAAACCTCTGAATGGTTGTGATTTCTTTATTAAATAAACAATTCAGTCATTAGGAACACGTTGTGTTGCCATGCGAAGAGGGGCCGACCGTCACCAGGAAGCTGTAATTTCTGCACCCGGCTGTTGTGAAGACAAGTCTCAGCCGTGGCCTGGGCCACGGCAGCGCAGTCACCAGCCCGCCCTTCGACGGCACGGAAAGCCCTGCTGCGAGGGCTGGAGGTGCCTTTATAGCTGCTTTTCGGGAAGAGACAGGCCGCCTTGGGGGCTGACTCTGAAGAATAGGAGCTGTGCTCTAGGAGCCAGGGGTCACGGCCAGGGCAGGTAGAAACATGAGTGGTCTACGGGTGTGCCCGGCCAGTCTCAGGTTTGAGTCCCTGCTGGAATGACAATGCCTGACCGTGGGTAGGTGGGCACAGGATGCAGGTCTCAGTTGGCTGGACAGGCCAAGGAGAAAGCAGAACTTTCCTGCAGCCTCGGCACTCCCCAGGGCCAGTGGGACCATCTGCAGGATTTAAGACCCGCTGAGAGACTGAACTCATGAGGTTTGTGATACACTTGGCAGTCTGATTCTCAGCTTTGGTCATTTCCGGTCAAGGGTGCAGTTCTCAAGGACTTTCATGATGTGGGGTTTTTTTCTGTCCCTAACAAAAATGCCCGTGCCTGTGTGAGAGTGCCAGGTTTCCTCTGGGACCCCACGACAGTCAGGCCCCGTGCTGGTGGCTGCAGGAAACACGCTGCTGAGCAGGGACACATGAGAAGCGGGACTTGACTGCAAACAGCCCCACTGCCTCCCAGGGCCTCACGCTCCGGCTGCGGAGAGAGGCGTCCGACGCTTGCCAGACTCAATGCAGGAAATTGGCCGGGTCCCTGCTAAGTACTGTCCCAGGGTGGTGGAAAAAGCCCATTCTACAGACTGGAATGCTGAGGAACAAGGAAGCTGAGGGACCCTCATCAGGGACCCAGAAGCCAGAACAGTCCAGTCAAAAACCCAGACGCCTGTTGGGTGACAGAGCTTCACAGGGTGTGCCCGGCTGTCAGAGCCTGCCACTGGGGAGGCTCAGATGCTCATAGGTCCTCCCCTGCCCCACCCCTCCCAGACAGTACCCTGGCACGGGATGCCCGCTTGTGGCAGACACACCCCTAAGGTGTCAGATTTTGTTGAATAGACATCTCTTTCTATGCTCTTTTTAAGACTAAATAAAGACGAATAAGAAATATGCCAAGAAAAATGGGGAGTGAAGGGCAGGGCAGAGCCAGGGAGAAGCAGCGTATATGGATGGATTACACTCACGCTTTATCAAACCAGAGACCCAGCGGGACAGCCAGGCATTTCTGGAAAGAGGTCAGCGTCTTTTGTTACTAGCATGTGGTTAGGAGGAAGTCTGTGAAATTGCATGAAGCAATCAGAGGGAGGATGAGTCTTGGCTCCCTTTTTAAAATAAGGGAAAAAAACCCATGAAATTTTAGCAGGGTCAGGTTAGAAAATCCAGCCAGATAAGAGATGATCTTTGACTAGTCATGCAAAAGCTGTCATGTCGCTTGGAATCGGCAGAGGCAGGGAATGAGATTCTAAGGAGGCTAAGGCACCTTTTCTGACTAGGAGGACAAGAAGCAATGTGGCCGGCTGTTCTGACAGCTCTTGAAGCAGAGGGCAGTCAGGAATTCTGCAGCAGCCTTGCAGAAGGAAAGTTCCAGGGATCCGAGCTCAGGCAGAAAGCACAACCCCCGCCAAGGTTTTTTCATATCAAAGCCACAAA
The DNA here is from genome assembly GCF_020740605.2 of Lemur catta. Taxonomy (NCBI): domain Eukaryota; kingdom Metazoa; phylum Chordata; class Mammalia; order Primates; family Lemuridae; genus Lemur; species Lemur catta. The sequence goes on from NC_059142.1 coordinate 11,579,246, forward strand.
CGACTTGTGGAATCCGTGTCCAGGCTGGGGCCCTGCGGGTCTTGAAAGAAACTGATTGTCTTGGGGCTAATGACAGCTAAGGTTTAGTTACAGTTATTAATAATGAAGTTTAAACAGAACAAAAGTACCAGTTGTACCCAGGTATCTGGATTTCTTTATATGGTATTCAGAGTTAAAATGCTTATAATTAATAATGAGTTAAGCTAAACAATACTTATACTGTTATTTTAATGAAATTTATTTTCATTGAAAGAGCACCCGAGGTGATGGGTGCTAAGACCTGCCTACCTCTCTTCTTTACGATTGGGGTAAGATCTTAGGGCTCACCCAGCCAATTCCAGGGCACTCACTGTGGGTCACCCAGGACTGCCAACCTGGCAGCTTTGAGGGGGAAAACCAGGCTTTGCAAACCACACTGGAAAATGCCACCTTTACATTAGCCACCTAAGGTGGCTCTTGAGGCAATAGATCTCCAAAAGGGGTGCATCCCAGCCACTTGGGAATGCCTTGCCTCTTCTGGCCTGGCTGGGTGGGTGTCCCATGGGAGGAGCCCACACCTTGAGGAAGGCTAAGGGGACCCGGGGTGCTCCTGCCTGGCATGTCTCCCCCTGCTGCAGCCTGCACTGCCCAAGACCTGGATGGCAGATCCTGGCACTCTAACCTCCTGGGCAGCTTGTCATCCACCCTGCCCTGCCTGTGGGTCCAGAGAAGTCAAATAACTTGTCCAGGGTCACACAGCTGGCAATGCTAGGGCTGGGCCTAGAGCCCATTCAGCCAGAAGAACAGAAGCTGCTGTGTGCAGACATCGGGTCAGTGTTTTGCATGAAAAGGCCTTTCAGCGCGACTGAGCCAGGACTCCATGGCTGTGGTTCAAGGATGCCCTGCGAGTTGCCGGGGCTCCGTGCTGAGCAAGTCGAGAGGAGGTGAGAAAGTCAAACAGACTGTCAATGCTGTCTCCCCTGAGCCCCAAAGTAGGGCGCTCCAAGGAGATGCTGTTTGTACAAGATTTGGGGTTTCACACAAGACTGGAAGATGTGGCTCTGCAGATTCTTGAACTTCTATGGGATGATCCATTAGCAACCACCCCACCAGACAAGGAAATGTGTCCCAGGGTGCGTCACCAGCCAACAGCCTCAGCCCCCTGTCCAGCGTGGGCTCCTCCTTCGGGGACACGTGCACCTGTCCCAGGCCCGCTTCCCTGTCCTCTCCTTCCCGTCACAGGCCGGCCCTCTGACAGCACGGCCCACCCTCCCAGCTGCCCCTGCGCCTGACCCTCTCGGGCCAGTCTGTCTCCACATGGCCTCAGAGGGACCCGTGACTGTCGGCAGCCCCTAGAGGTCAGCAGGGATCAGGGGCCAGACAGACGGGACAGCTTTTGCCTCAGCTCTGCTTCACCCTCACGTCCTCACAACAGTTTTGTCGCTCTAGATCAAAAGAATGTGCTAGAATCCCGGAGCTCTGGACTTGGAGAGCGTCTGGCCCCCTGGGTTGAGACTTGGGTTAGGGGAAGGATCCCTTCTTCAGCTGAGCTGGGCAAAGCGTTACCTGTGCTAACTCAGTCCCACAGCAACCCCGTCCGGTGGGAAGGAAACCTCCTTACCTCCGTGTTCTAGACAAGGCAGCGGTGGCACGGAAAGGTTACTTGCCCGTGGTCACAGAGCTAGGCAGTGGTGCAGTTGTCATTAGGGCCATTCATGCATATTTAGGCTTCTCTGACTTTTGGGCACTTCCTGGTCCTCTTGTGGTGGAGCAGGGCCAGGTGACTAGTTCTGCCTGGGGACCGTGAGTAAAGACAGTGGGTCTGCATCTGGGCTGGACATTCCACTGCTGGCAGGGGCACTTCCAGAGCCCCCTTTTCCTCTGCAGGAGAGACCACAGCAGCTGTCCTCGCAGCCTGGGTTCCGGAGCGAGCAGGCGTGGTCAGAGCCGCCCAGGTGTCCGGACGCCCAGACCCCAGGTCTTCCCGGACACCTGGGGTCTTTGCTCTCGAGGTCCTAGGAAAGAACACCCCGCCAGGCTGTGTGCACTGTGGCTGTCCGCCCGGTGTCTGTCTTTGTCCAGAGGGGGTTTCAAGTCATGCCCTTTTACAGAAATCCACAGGAGACGCCCCCACCCTGGGTCCCCTATCACAGGCTGGTTCTGTCCTTGTGAGTGAAGTCTTGTGCTGTGGGTTGCCACCCCTGCCTCAACTCAACCCATATTCTTTCTCCTTCTGTCCTGGACGGCAAAGCCAGGCCAGCTGGCCCCTCCTCCTGTACGTGCGGACAGAAGAAGGCACGAGGCTCGGCCCTCGGTCCGCTTCTAACTCAGAACCCCTCCGTCCCGTGGGCCTGGCACCCTCCACAGGCCTCCCCCGTCCGTCTGCCCTGAGACACGCACGCGCATCCACACGCTCTGTGTACACACACAGCGGTCCCAACTGGGTTAGGGGCCAAACAAAGGCAGTGTTCTCCCAACTTCATGATCACGCCCGCCGCCTTTGAACCCTAAATGGTACCTTCCACCCCCGCTTACCTTAGTCAACAGATTTGATTCTGGCTGCTTTTTATAAAGATGTTTCAGGCTTGAGAAAGGAGAGTTTCCTATCACTGAGGGAATGAAAGGAATCTGCTTCCAGGTCTGATGGCAGTTCCCAAAGTAGAGTCCAGAAACATTTCTGAGCAGTGGCAGCCGGCGCCACAAGGAGTGTTGGGCCTTGCAGGGCAACTTGGGCAGAGCAGGTGGTGGGGTGGCGGTGACACACTCAGACTTGTGTCTGTGTGGCCATCCCTCGGCACCGCCCTTACTTCTCCCACCCCCTACTGCCCTGGTCACACGTGGCTGTGACTGTGCACTCATTTCCTACACAGACACGTGGCTTCCCTATGCGGACCAGACACTGAGATTTCAAACTGCTATTAATTCAGCATCCCCCAGGGTGGCCGCACACGGCAGGGTGGCCGGAATCCACTGGCAGCCAGGGGGCAGTGACCACCTGAGGGACCTCCGACTAGCACCTAACGACCAAGGCTGAAACCAAACAGGCCACGCGGGACCCAGTGCTCTAGGTGCAGAGCCACGTGCCTTCAGGGACGCAATGCACGGCCAAAGTTCACAGCTTTGGGGAAATTTATTGAGAGCAGGTTTTGCTACCAGAAGGGTGCTGGGCTTTTGTCCGTCATTGGCAGGTATCACAGCTGGTGGTCTCTTTATTGTCATCAGTTGGTTGGCCAGACTGCAACAACCACAATAGCCACGAGCAACAATAAAATCACCATGATCATCCCTGAAAAACAGAGCAGAAAATATCTTTTAGTGATTCCTGCCAGAAACGCATCACACACTCCATGGAGCATCTGCAGAGAGGACAGTGCTACGCCCACTCCCTCTGGGCCTCCAGCTCGTGCTCCGGGGCAGGGGCTGGCAGGCAGCGGCCTGGGGCTGCTGCACAACTCTGGCTTTGTAGGCTGGGGCTGCAAAGGGCAAGGCCTCCGGGAAACTGGAAATAGCCCTCACGCCTGCAGTGCTGTGCCCTCGCTCCTGATCGCAAGACCCCAGGGGTGGGGCAGGGAGTGAGTACACGCTACGGCCCTGGCGCAGGCATCTGCATGCAGCTTGGACCATGGGGTGGGTGGAAGCTGCTGGCGACGGCCCACCCTCGATACCTAATTGAATTATGCATTGATAAAGCATCAAAAAAGCAAACGGCTTAAGAGTTTAATTCTAGAATCCATTTTTTCCAATATCCACATGGCTTCACCTTTTTTTCTTGAGTCTAAGACACTTAGGTCACCCATCTATGAAAATACCCCCGGATAGAGGGACTATTTTCCCATATATATATAAAATATATGTATGTTTAATATAACCGCTATTTGTGGAACATTTCAGTTTGTTTTTTTTTAATTTTAATTTTTTTTTTTTTTTTGAGACAGAGTCTCACTCTGTTGCCCGGGCTAGAGTGAGTGCCGTGACGTCAGCCTAGCTCACAGCAACCTCAAACTCCTGGGCTTAAGCGATCCTACTGCCTCAGCCTCCCGAGTAGCTGGGACTACAGGCATGCGCCACCATGCCTGGCTAATTTTTTTCCTATACATATTTTTAGTTGTCCAGATAATTTTTATTTCTATTTTTAGTAGAGACGAGGTCTCGCTCAGGCTGGTCTCGAACTCTTGACCTTGAGCGATCCACCCGCCTCGGCCTCCCAGAGGGCTAGGATTACAGGCGTGAGCCACCGCACCCGGCCTAATTTTAATTTTGTTTTTAAAGAGACAATCTCACTCTGTCACCCAGGCTGGAGTGCAGTGGTGTGATCACAGCTCGTTGCAGCCTTGAACTCTTGCACTCAAGCATCCTCCTGCCTCAGCCTCCCAAGTAGCTGGGACTACAGTGTGTGCCACCATGCCTGGCTAATTATTTTATTTATTTATTTATTTTTTGAGAGATAGGGTCTTGCTATATTGTCCAGGCTGGTCTTAAACTCCTGGCCTCCAGCCAGCCTCCTGCCTCAGCCTCCCAACGTGCTGGGATTACAGGTGTGAGCTGGCCCATTCCTTCACCCGATGCTGATGAAGTGGAACCGGGGCCCAAGAAAACACAGCCCTCACGCCATGAACTCACCGTCTTCCACTTTCCCTTGCCCCGTATTTACCAATGAGCGGTTGGCATGTGCCAGGTACCAGAGGGGACAAGCTGCAGCACAACAGAGACAGGGCACAGCTACTACAAAGTTAGCACTGGGGAGAAGTCTGCGTACTGGAGAGTCCTTGAGCTACTGAGGCCCCAAGAGGGAAGCGAGGAGCCGATGAGAAAAAGTATGTGGAAATGCTTTATGAAGTAACAGGGTGAGCCAAGCGCACGGGGGCGCATGGCTGCTTGGCCCCCGAGACTGCTCACCGCACACCTACAGCTGCTTCGGGACCCAGACGGCCCCACTCCTCCCTCTCCCACAGGAGACCATGGGGTCACGCGAGCCACAATACTCTAGGTAACCACGAGCCACATCTGGCTACTGACATTGAAATGAAGTAAAGTTAAAAATTCAGTTCCTCAGTTGCTCTAACCATATTTCAAGTGCTCAGTAGTCACACGTGGCCCGTGGCCACCACACTGGACAGAGGCAGTAAAGAGCACTCCCATCATCACAGAAAGTTGCACTGGGAGCACTGCCGTGGAGCGTGGGGTCTGGATCGTCACCGCTGTGACCCAGCACCCACAGCAGGGCCCTGGGTGGACACGCCGTGCTCGCTGGTTGAACCAATGGCTGCTCAATGTCTCTTAAACTCTCACTCAGCGCTGGGACAGTTTCTCACGTCAGGAGCTCTGCTTTTTTTTTTGAGACAGAGTCTCGCTGTGTTGCCCGGGCTAGAGTGAGTGCCGTGGCATCAGCCTAGCTCACAGCAACCTCAGACTCCTGGGCTTCAGCAATCCTACTGTCTCAGCCTCCCGAGTAGCTGGGTCTACAGGCACGCGCCACCATGCCCAGCTAATTTTTGCTATATATATTTTAGTTGGCCAGATAATTTCTTTTTATTTTTTTAGTAGAGATGGGGTCTCGCTCTTGCTCAGGCTGGTCTCAAACTCCTGACCTCGAGCGATCCACCCGTCTCGGCCTCCCAGAGTGCTAGGATTATAGGCATGAGCCACCGCGCCCGGCCAGGAGCTCTGCTTTTCCTTGTTCTTGAGTCAGTGTCATTAAATTATATTTTTCTGGGAAATAGCCCATCTCTTCTGAGTATTCAGAATTACTGGCACAGGACTTCGCTGTGTTCTGCTATAATTCACACGCCCTACCGCATCTGCTAGCATGGCCGCTGTCCATTCCCACCACCTATTCCTGCTCTTTCCTCCATGCCCGGGCCACAAGGGCGTGCTCTTTTTAGTCATCTTTCCACCAACAGGTTTGGGCTCTATTCATCTCTTGTTTCTTCATTTTCTGTTTTATTAATTTCTGCTTTTATTTTTATTAATCTTAATCATAGGCTTTCACTGGATTCACCTTGTTCTTTCTCTACCTTCTTGAGTTGAAAGTCAGTCAGTTTCCATCTTCCTTCTAAACCTAATGCCTCTACGTCTACACGTTTTGCTACAGAGTCATTTTATTGTTAGTTTCTAAATTCTAAATATTTAAAAATTTTTGACACTGATTTCTTCTTTGGCCCAATAATTACTGAGAAGTGTTTTTAAATTTCCAATTATACTGGAACATGCTTATCAAAACATTTTTTTAAATTCTGAGATAATGCATGCACTTATACTTTGATGTGGAAATATCCGATTTCTACTGATGACAAAGTCACTACTGTCACCACACTGCTGTGGTTTGCTGCCTACGTTTGCAAGCAAAGAAGATGCTAAGTCTCAATCTGACGCCAGCGAAAGTGAACGCAACGTGCGTTTCTGTCCAACTGCGCAGACTTGCTGAATTCTATCCATAGACCCTCAGGGTGCAACGTAGATCAGGTGGTGTAGATTTCAAACCCAACCGGGGTAAGCACAGCACGCTCCTGGTTTTGAATATTGGGAAAGGACTTAAAAATATATGACAAGCTTCTTTGTCATGTCCCTGTGAGAGTGGGTGACTTTTCTCTAATACAGTCTCTTTCTCTGACGATCCAAACTTTTGAGAGTCCCTCCTCTCTTAGGGACCTAAGGTTTTTGTCCCCCACCCCCTTCAGGTGGATATAAACCTAAGCTTCTACCTCAGGGGTCTGCCAACTGGGCCAGATCTGGCTGGGGTCTGTTTTTGTACAACATATGAGCTAGAAATGGTTTCTGTATTTTTTGACAGTTGTCAAGAAAGTAAAAGAATGAGATGTGACACGCTGTCCGTGGTCTGCACAGGATAAACCATTTGTCACCTGGCCTTTTGCAGTGGTTGGCCGGCTCCTGCTCTACATCACGATGACTGATAATGACCCAGCTGCAGGATGAGTTCGTTCACTTAGGTTCTGGTTTTCAATTCTCTCTTCAGTTCTTTCACATCTGGGGATTTCCTTTCTTCCTTGTAAATCCAGCTACGCATTAACGTGTGAGGGTTTTACCTAGCATGTCAGGATGCTTGCAGTGAGAAGGGGTGGGGAGGTGTGTGTGTGAATATTATCTTAGTCTATCTTCTTGCCAGAACCAGTAGAACACATTTTTATTTCATTTATTTCTGCCTGCAAAAACATCTTCAGGTTGACCAAAAGCCCCACCTGGGCAGAAGTCCCACTATTTCTTGGTCATTCTGCTGCACATGTGGTGTGTGGTTGAAACTCGTTCTTGGCCCTGAGAAAGGTTAACGCTGTGCAGTATCAGGAGAACATGATGGGAGAGGAAGAGGCAGACACAGACTGGGCGGAGCTGGGGCGATCGCCAGCACTCCAGAGCCTGGGCTCCCCTAACACAAGGCGGAGGGGCTGAGCTTTTGAGGGACTAGGGGGATGAGGAGGGGTGTTTTAGGAAGATGTATTGTTCCTGGGGCTCAGGCAGGATCACAGTTTCAAGAGCACCTGAAGCTGAGCATTTCCTTGTGCAGCAAGGGCTCTAGACCAAGAGTAGAGGCCAATACAAGTGATCCTGAAGTTTCAAAACAGGGTGATTATGAGAAGAGTGGAATAAGTGAGGAGAACAAAGAAATCAAGAATAACAACTGGCCAGGTGCAGTGGTTCACACCTGTAGTCCCAGCACTCTGGGAGGCCAAGGTGGGAGGATCACTTGAGCCCAGGAGTTTAAGACCAGCCTGGGCAACATAGCTTTTTTGTACAGACCCCATCTGCACAAAAAATTTTTTTAAATTAGCCGGGCATAGTGGTGCACTCCTATAGTCCCAGCTATTCAGGAGGCTGAGCCAGGAGGATCACTTGAGCCCAGAAGTTCAAGGCTGCAGTGAGCTATGATCAGGCCACTGCACTCTAGCCTGGGTGACAGACAGAGACACCATCTTCTCCGCCCCTCCCCCCCAAGAAACGAAACACATCTGGTTTTAGTTGATGCACATCTAGCTTGAAATCCCAGGGAAGAGGCCTCACGGCACCAGCAGTCGCCACGGTCCCTGACTTGGAACCCTGCAGTGAGGGACTGACTGGCCTCCCGCTTTCCTCAGTGCATTCACCACAGCAGAGCTGGAGGAAGCTTTTTAGAATGCAAAGCGGATTCGGGTCACCTCCTGGCTTAAAACCGTCCAATGGCTTAAACTGAGACCCAAACTCGGTGGCGCAAGAGGCCCTGCAGCCACGCTCTGTGCCCTGTGCTCTAGCCGTCCGGGCTGCCTCTGTGCCTCCAACACGCCACCCTCTTCCTGCCTCCCGGCCTGCACACAGGCGCGCCTTTCCGCCCGCGAGCGTCCTCTTTGCCTAGTTAATCTCCCCAAACTCAGCATCAGTGTCACTTCCTTAAGGAACGCCTCTGTGTCCTCCAGTTAGCCGTGCGCTCTTTGCCCCTCTGTCCCCACAGCAACCCTCACTGAATCATCAGTGAGGTCTCAGGTGCCATGTGTCTCCTCCCTGAGTGTGAGCGTCCACAGCAGGGACTGTGCCTTCTTGTCCCTGCCACATCCCCAGGACCTGGGACGGAGCCTGGTACACAAAAGAGGCACGAGGTACATATATAGAATAAATGAGTGAGTGCACTGAATTTCTGGAAGGGACAAGAAGAAACAGTGAGACAGACACAGAAGGAGTGGTCAAAAAAAAAAAAGGAGTGGTCAACAGGGAGAGAGGGCTGAGAAAATGTGGCAAGGAGGCCAATTAATGAGAAAATTCAAAAAATGGTATCTACCAACAAATACTGCAGAGACACCAAGAAGACAGAGAAAAGCTCCCGGGTGGCAGAGACATTTAATAGCACAGTTTTAGCAGAATAGTGGGTGGGCCTTTGGAACTATTATTAATACAGTGATTCTTTCTAAAGCTGCTAATTTCTCTATCACAGAAACTGTGAATTAGACAAACTGTGCTGCGGTAAAGGCATGACAGGGTACACAGTACCTATGAAAAATGAAAATGCACTTCAGCAACTGACACCTTAGACGGTGAGTTGGTAAGACGTGATAAATCGGGTTCTTGTCCAAAGATGAACGTGAGGACTTTCAGAGCAATGACAAATAAGGCTTTTACATTTTAACCCTTTCACAGCAAACAGCAGTCCTTTGGGAAGAGATTTTCAACAGGCTTTCGTAAACTGGTGTGTACCAAGGGTCCACTGAGGAAGTCACTTTAAGATGGCAGGTGACAGTAATAAGCAAAAGTCCACTGTGACCTTTTGGGTTCTTTTAGCCAAAGTGGGGGTGTCTGTCTGCCTTCTCGCTGCAGCCTCTCTCTGTAAGAAGAGTGGCTTTCTCGCAGTGTGATCACAGCTCTGGCACCTTTCTGAATGGAGTCTCTCTCCTCGGAAGGATGTTTCAGAAAGAGTGACCAAGGACCTTTTTAAAGCCAGGGAAAGCTAAGGACGCTGCACACGGGATATTCGCGCACACCGGGTTTTGTAGCAGTGCTGTGAGTACACTGCCTTGCTTAATCCTCATCTCTGCTCTATGTGTTAGGAAGTGAGCTTCCGGAAGGTTCACTCTCCTACCCAAGGCCTACAGCTGGTAAAAGGAGGAGCTAGAATTGGGATTCAGGCGGGGCAGACCCCGCAGCCCATGCGCTTAACCCTTCTGTGCACCCGCAGAGCCCGTCCAGAGCAGCCAGACTCACGACAGAACGTAGGGTTGATCGGGCAGGGAGGCCCAGACCCCTTGGGACTGAAAAACTGGGAGAAACAGTTTGTTCTCTTTTAATCCTCTTTCTTTCTCTCTCCCTCTCTCCTTCCCTTCTTTAATGTTTCATGGTGGAAAATGTTAAACATACACAAAAGCAGACAGCAGAGTACACTGAACCGCGACGAAGCCATCACTCAGCTTTAACAAGGATCAGTTCCTGGCCAGTCTGGTTTTATGTGCACCCTCCTCACCTGCGCCATCTCGGGTGCGTTGTGTCGAAGCAAATCCCAGACATGTTTCATGCACAAACATTTCAGTAAGTATCAGTAAGAGGTACCATTTAGAAAGAAGACCGCCACACGTAACCACAGAAAGCCTGATGGTTCCTAAAGACGAGGGTAGGGAAGAGCCTCCGACACCTCTGTCGCAGGAAAGTGCGTCGGTCTCAAGGACGCAGGAGACCGTCCTGCGGGGTGGACGCGGGAAGAGCGTGAATCTTATTCAGTCACGTGTCAAAGACAGAACTTCTTTCGCCTCAGAATTAGTGCTTAAACCTCAGGGGGTCTAGTCATCCATCCCCCGGCGAAGGAAATGTTTGACATTTCAGAACGAGGAAAGACAGTTGAACTTCTGGGAACCTGCCAACTTCTCAAACAATGGATGCTCTCTGCCCCAACCCCAGCACGAGACACCTGGCGACGCTCCCGACTGCAGGGTCGTTCCCTCCGCGCCTCACTCAGCTCCTGCCCTGGCCCTGCCGGCACCTGGCGAGGCAGACTTTCCCTCCCAATGCTCAAGAGCCCCTTTCAGGGGCAGGCCTGGGATGCCAGGGTTACAAGGGTGGAAAAAAATGTCCATTTCCTTTGGTCAGTTTACCAGATGAGTATTACTCAACCACTTACAATATTTGCAAGTCCAGCTCATGGCAATTAAAAAAAAAAGACGTAAGAAAACAAACTCCTTTTTTTCAAACGGGGAAAGGATATTAAACACAGTCTCTCGGGAACAGGGCTGTGTTTTCTGAAGATTGTTCATCGGGAGGAATAGCCCATACTTTTTCCAGAGAAACACTGGAAACCAGCAAATTACAGCAGGGCCTATGCTGCCAACACCCCTGCCACCGTGGAGTGTATGTAGGTGGCAGCTCTGAGCACTGACTGCCGTGGAGGACACGCAACACGGAGTCTGGGTTTGCGTGAGAGGGGAGGGCAGGTCTCTGCACGGATGTGTGCAGTAGCTGTAGGGGACTGTGGGAGGTGAGCCCGATGGGCCAGGAGGGGAAGGCAGGGAGAGCTGAAGGGTGATTTCATCTGGAAGTCTTTTTATCTGGTTTTGTCAAGAAGAAAGCCATCCCGGCTGCCACCAGATTGGTTATCTTGAACCAAAATGCATATTCTCATGGTCTGCCTTGCACTTCATATTTCACAGGGCCAACACGCAGCCAATAACCTTGAAAGATGAACAGAAGACACTTCTGAGAGACTCCCATAGCTGGTTGTTTTGGGTTTTGTTTTTTCAGTTGTGCCTGTCAATAGGTGACATTTGCTTATGTATTAACTGGTGGTTCTCGCTGATCAAACAGATTTTTAGCAGCAGACTCCTGAGCGGAGGTGGGGAATGAGCAGGAGAAGAGACAAAACTGGAATATTTGTTTTCAAAAGTTCATGTAAATGTTCCCTTTAATCCCATGACTGGGCAAATAAGCTGAGAAAAGAGTAGACGCCGCGTAGAGAAGGTGAAGGTATTTACATTCTGACTTTCAGATTTGACAACTGGAGAGTGGCAGCTGCCCTGGCGGTCCCTGCCCAGACCTGCCCACACTGGGGCCGTGTGTGCTCCGCTAGGGCCATGGCTGCGGACCCCACAGCCCTCCTGCCACTGGCCTGGCCGCCCAGCCGGGCTGGGGGAAACCAGGCACCCACCTGCCTCTGGCCTCACCCCTCTTGCGTCTATCTTACCCACAGTTCTACTTTTAATTTCCCCCAATAATACCTTCCTTAAAACACTGCCAAAAAATCTTCTCCAGTTTTCTCAGTTTGGTTTTTTTCTTAGCCTGGCCCCCAACCCATCCCCGAAGCTTTCCTTTCTCTGTTCATGGATCAGCCTCCCTCTGCGGCACCAGGGGTTGCCTCTGTCTCCCCAACAGACCTTACATTCTCTGCCCACTCCCCTCTGCCTGGAGCCTCGGCCCACCCCAGGGCTCGGCCCAGACTCCACTTCCCCACAAGACTGCTCAGCCCACCAAGATCCTGCCTCCCAGGGGCCGAGAAGCATTTACAGCAAGGTCATTGCTCTTTGATGACTGTCTTCCACCTTTAAGTTCTTATTATTTAATAACATTTCTTTCCTTAGGCCACTGCATCTCCCAAAACAGGATCAGTCTGACGTGGTGGGAGGGGCATCAGCTTTACAGTCAGGGAAATCAGATCTGCCACTGACTAGCCAAGACACTTGGGGACAGTTTCCTAACTCTCTGGAATTTGGTTCCACCACCTATAAAACGAGACTGAAACATACTGCCTTCATGGGCTAGTTGTGGGGATTCAGTGAGATAAAGTATGTAAAAACTTCTAGAACATAACTGACACTCAATAAATGGCAGCTCTGCTGACAATAATTCCCACTCCCCGTGCAGGCCACCGCCTGAGAAGGGTGCCTTGTGATGGCAGGTGCTCCATAAATGTCCTGCCACAGAGCCGGTCTCTCCGTTTAACAACAGAAATAAAATGTCATTTGCTTCAAAAGAGAAGGAAGAGGAGCAAAAACAGAGGAACACCTGGGTGGCATTTAGAGTAGAAACAGAGGGCGCGATTCTGGCCGAGGCCGGGCGGCGATGACGGGCGTCCAGGAAAGGTTGGAAGTTCAGAGCGGAATATCTGGCAGCATCCGTTCCAGTTATTAGCTACAGGAAGGGCAGCTGTGCCGGGCGCAGCGCCGGCTGCAGCCAACAGGCAAGCAGTGCACAGCCGAGTGGACGCCAGGTGAGCGAAGCTGGGAAAGACCCAGATGGAAAGGCCAGTGCGGAAGTGAGGGTCAGGGCAGGGGCACGCGCTGGGGACGGGGTCACGGGCCAGAGGAGGAGGAGGTTAAAGCAAACCAAAAGGGGCACCCAGCATTGCAACACGTCCAGCTGCGAGGGAGAAGGGGCGGGGGAGTCTGGGGCCGCGGGGGCCCGGTGGTCTGCTATGCTGCACTAATGATAACAGTGATGGTGACAACGAAAATGACAACAGCAGTGTAACAAGAACAGAAGTCCAAAATAAGTGGAGTACTGTTATGCCATTAGGCACAAGTTGGTTGCTTTGTTTTTTTGGTTGTTTGTTTTTTGAGACAGGGTCTCACTCTGTCACCCAGGCTGGAGTGCAGTGGTGCAATCAGCTCACTGCAGCCTTGAACTCCTGGGCTCCAGTGATCCTCCTGCCTCAGCCTCCCAAGTAGCAAGGACTATAAGCATGTGCCACCGAGCCCAGCTAATTTTTTTATTTTTTGTAGAGATGGCAGGGTCTTGTTTTGTTGCCCAGGCTGGTTTTGAACTCCTGAGCTCAAGCAATCCTCCCGCCTCAGCCTCCCAAAGCTCTGGGATTACAGGTGTGAGCCACTGCACCCCAGCCAGAAAGTTTTATAGCATTCAAATCCCATATTATTCTCACCATAAGGCAGTGAGGCTATGAGGGCAACAATTTCCCCTAATTTACAGGTAAGGAATGGGACTCAGAGGTGAAGTGGGGTGAAGAGAAGAGCCCAGACTCCTGAGGCTTAGCCGCTCCGCACTGCCTGCCGAGAGCCCTCCGCGGGCGGCAGGCCAGCAGGACTGGCTCTGGGCACACGGCCACGCTCCCCAGGGGGCAGCATCACGGGGCTCGGCCTGACTTGGGGAGCTGGGCGGTCAGGATGGGAGGAGGAGACCCAGGAGACCACAGAAGTCCTGCAGGACGGAGGCAGCAAACCACAGATGGTGACACACAAGTTGACTCCTCAAAGAAATACGTGACAAGGCAAAAAGCTGGCCACCAAGTAGTCTTAATTTTATCTCAGTTTTGTGTCAGGCTGACGGAATGCAATGAACAGTCTCCGTCTCTGACAAGACGACGGTCCCGAGCACAGGCGGGCGGGAGGAGGAGGGACTTGTACACCGAGCCTGGCTCCGTCCTATCCCCTGCGGGTGAGCTCCCCAACACCCCTGCATCCTGCCTTCCTCGGGGGTCACGAGGGACAGCACACACATTTCCCAAGGCTGTGGGAGGCTTACGTGACATTCTGTACCAGCCTAGGGCCTGGCAGGAGGCCGGTGCTGACTAACCGCTGGCTGCATTCTTCTGAGAAGTGCCAGCTTCCTGAAGGTAAGAACTGTGGTCTTTTCCGAGGTGACTCTCCAGAGCGGCCAGGCCAGTGCCACTGGGTGTGTCCGGCTGGAGTGGCGCAGAGGCAACACCTGGAAGAGGGAGGCAACTTCCTCCCCCAGCAACTCCGGCCGCCCCCCGCTGAAGGCTGAGCCCCCATCTGGAGAGAATTCACCTCCGGGTCCCTGTGCTGGCGCCCGTCGCCACGCCATGCTGACAGAACCACGGAGGAATCAACTCTACAGAGAAGGCGGCGACTGCGGGAAAGAGCGGTGCAGGAGAGACATCTGGGGGCCAGAGAGCCAGAGCATTCTCAGCAGGAAGCAGGCATGGGGGGAAGTGACCTGGAAGGAGAGGGGGTTGGAATGAGGGGGAAAAAAGACCGGCCTAGAAACAGGAAATTAAAGGGAGTTAAGACCACGAGAGGCAGGGCAGGGGAGCTGGACAGCGGCCGACTGAAAGGCAGGCGGGTTCCGGGGCCTGGGGGCTGGGACCCCGGGCACAAGCACCTGGCCGGGCGTCAGGTGGCTCTGGAGCAGCAGTCACAGCCGCGAGGCCACGGTGAGGCCGACAGTCGGTCATGGAGACCCCATGTGAGAACTCATGTCACTGGCCAGGACCCATCAGGTCAGGCTTGTTGATTGAACTGTCCCGATGCTGAACAAGAGCGATGCCCTGGATAAGATCTGCCCGAGAGTCCCCCAACACCAGAACCGAACCCCACAGATGCCTGGTGAGTGCCCACTGCGCCAGCTCCAACGGGTGTGAAGACGTACATTTGACTCTTTCTGGGCCTGCTGGTCTCACGAGAGAGGCAGAAAGTCAACCCTATCCCTACCTACCCCCCAAATAAACATAAAACTCTGCAGATGATAACCGTTCCTTAGAGGGAACGTGTAAAAACTCTGCCATCATTGTCGCTTCCTGTACAGAAAGTGCTGAGTAGTTTCTAGGCCCCATCCGTGTTCTTAAAGTGTCATTCATTTCCCTTCCCTGAAATAAGTTCGGCTCAGCATTCGCTACAAGTCAACAGCAGAATTCAATCGTAAACAGGCAATCCTCCACATCAACAATCAAAAGCAGCATGTTATGAGTTGTCAAGTCAATAATTTAATGTTGACTCTCTGGTGCATCAATATTTGCTAAGAAACATCCCCTCACTGTGCCGCGTGTTACCCCTGGGAGTGTGAATCTGTCTGGCGTCTGGCAGAAATTCAAGTGTCTTTAAGAAGACAGGAACTCTGTTACGGATATCTTGTTTTGACAATTCCCTCTGGACTGTCAAAAGATTTCTGGATGGTTCCAGTCAGGCTATGGATTCACCGTTACAAACCCCTTCACTGGTCCTGTTTGGACCGGGATACATCACCTGGCACCAATTAGGGACTCCTGGCCAGGCGACACGGGGCACTGCTGCAAAGTTCTAACTCAGGTGGAAAAGGCAGGCCAGACACACAGCTGTCAAGATAATGCCCTGTCCATGCACCAGATGCTTATCCATTTGGTTTGTTAAAAGCAAATCATTTGACCAAGATGCAAAAGGCTTCTGGGTAGATCTGAACTGAGCCACTGAGTTCCAAACCTCAAAACAACATATTTCTGGGGTGGCCCAGTAGCCACATCTGTTCCACTTGACCCTGCCTGCATATACACAGCTGAGGAGACGGAGCCCACGTGAGGCCAACCAGGTCCTCTTCTCCAGGAACTGCGGATTTTGCACAGAGCACGGCTGGGGCTCAGTCACAGCAATGGTAACTCTCTAGAGGGGTGGGCCACAAACCCAGCCCGGAAGGTCCCAGGCCTTGCCTTTGTTCTGCTTCTTCCCTGGACTTCATCGGCTCAATTATCCCTTAGGTTTCCGCAAGTAACCCAGCATCACTCAAATAAATTACATGTTTTTAACCTAAATGATCCAAAGTCATTTCCTCTTCCTTGCAACCAAGATCTTTTAGCAGAGAGATCATCAGCAAAAATAACTATTTGTCTCTAGTTATTTGGGAAAATATATGAGCAACGTGAGCGTGAGTTTGCTTTGCTAGGTTAGTCTTCAAAAGACAGCTCAAAGGCGTCGCTCCCGAAGGGTCTTCTGTTGCATTTCCTCACTCTGAATGGGCCGCGGTCCCAGTAGAAATAGCTGTCACCATGAAGAGGCTTTCCCAGATACCAAACTCCCCTCTTTCGCAATCACGTATCCTATTCTTTTACAAGTACTTGCTGATTAATGCAGTCAGTACATGTTGTCCTGAAGAGTCAAAGTGAAGAAGAGATGGGCTCTAGTTCTGGGGCGAGAGGTATTTGGAGCAAAGACCAGGGCAGGAGAGCTCATCCTCTGGCAACACAGCTAACAAGAACATGTTGGATACGGCAAACGAGTCACCTAGAGCCCCCCAATGGGGATCCCTCCTGCCCTGGGGCACACCATGTATGGGCCCATCAGGGCCCGGGTCAGGCCGGGCCCAGGCGAGTGCACGTTGTGCCTGCCGCCAAAGTGCTTCTAGTGAGAGCCGTGTCATCGCCATTACTGGCGCTAAGCACTTAGTGCACACGTGGTATACATGACACACTGAGCCGCTCAATCAATGTTCACTTGACAAATAAAATAGAAGGTCCCCACTCCTGATGTGGCTAGGACGGCAAAAATAGTACTGAAAACCTCTGTATTCTGCATTTCCGCGGTGGCTTTTGATTTCACAAATACTGACTGAGCACCTACCAGGCACTGAGCTTGGTGCTGGGGATACAGCAATGACCAACACAGACAAAAGTCTCTTCCTCCACCGAATGGATGTTCTAGCGTGTGTGTGGTTTTTTCTTTGCGGGGCGTGGTGTTGCCCAATGTGTGAAGACAGACAAAAACCAAAATTAGTAAACGATGTAGTGTACTAGAAGGTGGCAAGTGCTAGAAAGAAAAGTCCAGCTTCTCCCATCTTACCGTACACCTCAGGTGGCGTCTCGAAGGCATCTATCCCCTCTCCCTCGGGGCCTAGGGGAACGGGGGGCAGTGCTAATAATACTTTCCGAAAGCAGCCATCCTGCAGCGGGATTTGGAAACATATTGTGGGTAAGACCGGGGTGCCTTGCTACATGGCATCAGGAAACTGCCATCCTGAAATGTTAATAATATGTAAGCTTAGAAATAACACATTACCAAAGTTTGCAGGAATGAAGGGTGATGTAATGACAACTGGAACAGAAAGGGGACTTATTATGGAGTGTAGAAAAAGGAGAGTTGGAGAGGAAGAACTTGTCAATGGGCTCCGGCACTTTCCAGGACAGGGGTACCCCAGCCAGAAAACTGGTACCTGCCTGGTCTGTGGGCACACGTGGTCTGTTCAGAGGGGAGAAGCAGCTGCTCGGACGACAGCTACGCCTCAGACGGCCGGTCCTGACCGTCCTACACCCACATGGAAAGTGTGCTTCTTAAACTGATGGCTGCTGCCTGTATTAGGGGCCGTTTCACTTCATCACGGTGCTGGCTGAGAGCTGCAAAGTGCCGGCCACCAGCTGGTTGCTGAAATAGAGAGGCGGCCAGGTTGTGCTGGGAGAAGCAGGGTGAAATAGTAGACACGCGATGTCACCAAAAGTGTGGAAAAATTCATGTAAATGCATTTCCAGAAAGGTGGGGAGCGCTAGCACCCCTTCTGGTGCTTGGGTGGAGAGCCACTCTGTTATCCTGGAGGCCACATCTGCCCCCACCTCATCTCAGCATTCCTTTGGCCTCCAAGGTGACATGGACTATATATAACCAAGGGCCACGATGGGGAGGGCAGAAGAAAGATGACTGTTCAGGGCCGTGGGAGAAAAGAAAAATAAGGGCTGGTGAGGGAGCGGCCAGACATGGGCCTTTCACTTTGCGCTGAGTCTTTTCCCAAGTAACCAGACCATTTGTCATAATTATTCAGTGTGGCTGTGAAGCCTGTCCCCATCGTCGAAGCAGAAAAATTGACTTTACTGTGTTCCAAAGGTCACCCCTGCTTTCAAGTGGTCACCATTAAGTGGTCTTAAGCTCCCTGGCCCACTAACTCCCAGCACTGCGTGCCACTTCCCATGCGTGCTGCAAAACGTGTACAACAGTACGAACACATGGGTGAATACAAGGTTCCCTCTTTGGGAAGCCGTAGGGTATAACATACATACAACATAACAAGTTGCACCATGGGCTGCGAAGTCAGACTGAACACACTCCAATCGTGCCTCTGTCATTTATTTCAGTAAGGGACCCAATCCTCTAAGCCTAAAATTGGGAGAACAATAACCCTTGGCTTACGGGGTTGCCATGAAGACAAAATGAGATAAAATGCTTAGAGCCGATCGAGCATAGTACCTGGGATTGGCTACTATTCTTACCCACCGGAAACTGTACTTGCTACAACAGTAGCATTCACCATCATCAGTCTTTGCACAGAGACATTTTGATCCTTCCCATCTGTGATCACCTTAAGTCTTCGCTGCTGCCCACATCCTCCTGTGGGCAGGTGCTGCAGCGGGAGGGACTCTGAGGAGGACGCCACCAGCCTCCTGCTCTGGGTGTGAGTGCTCCCAGCGCAACCAAATATGGCTGCTGGACTGTTCTTGAAAACCTTCTCCAACTCATTCTGCAAAGATTCTATCACGAAAACAGAGTTTGAACTTTATGCTCATACAAAATTCTCCAACAGCCTATAAGCCTATATGTGTAAAAATACCTAAGATAAGAGCACTTCAATAAAATGCCATTCACATTTGCTCTATCAGAGGGGGCGTGTATCTTCTACCCAGAGTGTCCTGGACATGCTCCTCTCCAGGCCTTGGAACTCTAATTTAACAACATCGTTGCAGTGAGACTCTTGCTAGCAGGGATGGGGTACGCACTCCCCCCAGCACACTGGTCAACTGCTAACTTTTCGCTAGTAGCAGGATGAGAGCCATTGGAGTTGTGAGCCCTGTGGGCACCAAGACTGGTGAAGTGAGAGCAAAAAAAGATTTCTAAGATGCTTTACTCTGGATCATGGGAAAAGGGCCTCTTACCAAAAGCAGCATCGGGGCTTACGGCTCAATCTAGGAAATGCACAGGAGCAACAGGGACAGCCAGGCTGCAGAGCTCTCACACCAAGCACATGGTATGAGTACAGGCACATTCACACTGTGGAGTGAAGGAGCCTGCCCCTTCATCATGAGGGATGATGCTGCAATTATGTCACCTCCATTCAGTGCCACCCCCAAAGAGCTTATCTCAGGATCTATAAAATTGGACTTTCGCAAAGGGAGGCTGCCACTTTCAGAGTTCGCTATCAGTGTAGCAGCAAATGGTTGGTTTTCCTAAGTGAAAACTTAGAGCGGGAACTGGTGCCCTCCAACCCCTGTGCTGCTCTGCGACACAGGCCTGCAGACATCGTGAGCAGATTCAGCAATGCCACTGCTGAAAACAAACGGACAAGGTCCCAAGCCACTAACTCTAGAAATATGGTTAGCGTAAAAACTGTTGAGCAAGGATTCTATTGGCAAGAAGGATGAACAGAAGTATTTGAGGCCCAAGGAGTCACTGTGGCAGAGCTGGAAGACTGGGAAACAGCTGCATGCGAGGGAACCAGCCTGGAGAGTAGCTTAAATCACTTCTGAGGATACGGCAACTGAGGCAGAAGTCTTCCTCTCCCTTTCGCTTTGGGTGCTCAAGTGTAAGGGCTTAAACAGGCCATAATGATACAGTCCTAGAAAAAGGCAGATTGATGGCCACAGCTGAGTGTCATGGGTCACACATTAGCATATTGGAGCCTATACCAGGGATTTGTCCATCACATACCACACAAAGAACACAAAATATCTGCCTTTCCAACGTGTGCTGCTAGTGCAAATAATAAAAGGTGTTTGAGGATAATATTAAAATGATGTCATCACCTTCTGCTTATCCACTTTTCTGGAAAAAAGTAGGACAGACAATCCAAAAGGTCAGATTTGGCTTTGCAATATTTGCTGGCTTACGTTAAACACGGCCTGTCAGATATTTCAGAAGTCGTTTCAAAGCAAAATAAAAAAGTAGAATTATGACACATTCCCAATGAAACGATCCAGTTTTCCCACCTTGGCCTCCCACTCTCAACATGCTACACTCTCTCACACCTCTGTGCCTTGGCAGGAATCGTGCACGCTGCTTCAGGGCCCTCTGCCAGCTTCTCCGCACCCAGCACACCGGCACCGGCTTTAGGCCTCAGCTCAAAACACTCCCTCCCCAGGGACACCTTCTCTGCCCAAGCCCAAGGCAGTCTTACGACTGTTTTTCCTGTGCTTCTTCAGCACACTAGACACGTCGTTTACAGAAATTAATGCATTATTTGGTTAAACTAATAATTAATTGGGTTCATGATATACCTTCCCTGCTAGTCTGTCAATGCTTTGAGATGACAGGCCATGTATTTGCATGTCTGTGTCCCCTCTCGAGCTTAGCGCAAAAGTCATGTAATACATAGTCAACAGATATTTGTGTTTTTGGTTGATTGAATAGCAGCTCATAGTTTAGAGTCAAATACTACCTGGAATATTAAGTATCAGTAGTATGGGCCAGGCATGGTGGCTCATGCCTGTAATCCTAGCACTTTGGGAGGCTGAGGAAGGAGGATTGCTTGAGACCAGGAGTTTAAGACCAGCCTGAGCAAGAGAGAGACCCTATCTCTATTAAAAAAAAAAAAAAAAAAAAAAAAAAAAAAAAAACAGAAAAATTAGCTGGGAGTGGTGGCACATGTCTATAGTCCCAGCAACTCAGGAGGCTGAGGCAGGATGATTGCTCGAGCCCAGGAGTCTGAGGTTGCAATAAGCTATGATGATGTGTGATGACACCATAGCACTCTAGCCTGGGCAACAGAATGAAATCTTGTCTCAAAAAAAAAAAAAAAAAAAAGAATCAGCAGTATGGATTTCAAATGATTTTCTTACTCCGCAGTAGTTAATGTGGGAATATTCTAGCAGCTATAAGAGTACCTGGCACATAGTAAGTGCTCAATAAATATGTGTTGAATAAATGAGTAAATAAATGAATGAATGAAAGTGTATAAACTACAAATAAAACCGGTAATTAAGGAGTAGTGGTTTTAAAGAACTATAAAATGGTTCAAGTAAAGTAAGCACAGTGGTCACTGCCAACTTCAAAATCAATATATTCCTCAGTAGTGGTTAGTGATCTGAGTATAAAATTCTAGCATATATTCTATTCTCACCTTTCAAATAAATGGAGAGTTATATTTTAGTGAAATGTTGGGATTCCACCAGATACGCATGGGCTTCTTTCCAGCAGAGATGACTTAGACTCAGAGTTTTCAGTGAAGGGACTCATTTTGTATTGAATCAAATAGCCTCAGTTCACATTTCATTCCTTCCCTGTAACTTTTAATCACCCTCTATCTGAGGACATTTGCGAGGAGGAAGTTACCAAAAGTTACCTAACAACAGAAATGTTTGTGCTTAAAGCACTGCTACTCACATTGCCATGTGGGGCACTAGGTGCAGAGATCACCTAAGAGCTTGTTAGAAATGCAACTTCAAGGGTCCCACCCAGGAACCTGTGTTTTTACAAGCCCTCTGTGTGATTCTTCTGGTGCTGACGGTTGAGGACTTTGGTTTAGAGGTTAGGATCAAATGCTTACTAGAAGTTCTTCCCACCATACAATAAAATATCATCTGTCACCGTGATGGGAAGAACTGTGGCTTTCTCTGGGCACCACAGCAATAATGGGACAGGGCTCCCCAGCCACTGCGCAGTGACTGTGCCCGCCCCTGATGCACAGCCCCGAGAGACGTGGAGCGGCCCGGGATGCGTCTGACACGCACAACTCACGTGCCGCCACCATTTGCCCCGCTCCCACACCAATATCCCTCAGCCTCATTTCCTCTTGACAAAGGTACTTCTGTTCCAAGGAAGTCTGCAGCAGCTGGAGTGGCCAAAAGACTGTTCTTGATTGGAATAGAGAGACTGAAAGAATTATCTCTGCCAGACTGCCGGACTGTTCTATTTAGTATCGGGTTGACACAGATGGCCGTGGCTGCTAAGGAACTCTGACTCCATCTTCTTCCTCGCAGAAGCCTAAGGAAAGGCCCTAAGAGAAGAAGAGCCGGAGACGAGGACTACGTGGCAGGAAGAAGCCGGTATGATTTCAGCTCTAAATGTGATCGCTGGATGCCAATGGGCCAGTACGACATTTATTTCCCTGCATCAGGGGTCCTAGTCTTGGACAACATATTTCTAGAGCACCCAAAGAACAAAGGTTCCGGGAAAGGTGCAAAATAAGTCAAAAGGAGGTGCTTTCTCATTCACACGCAGCTAGCCACAGCTGTCTGCCATAAAGGGGGTACCCCAAAGCTAGCTCGCTTGCTGGAGAGCTAGTTTTAAAGCACAGGCAGCCTCTCCATTACCGGCCTTCTCCGAGCACTGAGAGTGAGGAAATGAGAGAAAGAACATCTAATGATTAGTTCCTTATGGTCCTTACATTCTTGAAGTCTATTCTTTACCCCCGCTGGAACACTTCTGCATTCTTGATAGCAGGATTGCAATATAAGTTCTTTCCCTTCTGAGCACTGTCTTTTATTGACACACTAAAATATCCTAGGAGCAAGACTCGCCTTCCCACCTCCTTCCCCACTGCCACACTCTCCGCGCCATTCCTTGTTCTCTTTCTAAGAATGCAATAAACATTTCAGCACGATCTTTTCAATCCACATTATTTATAATATTCTGAACATCCATCGAGCCTGGCTAGAATGCTAAGTAATAAATCAAACTTAACAACAACAAAAAAGGAAGAGGGGGGAAGAAACCACCCTTTGGCTAGGCTAAAGCCTGAGACGTTTCATTCCCCGAAGGGTTTAGCTTTGTTAGGAAAAGTGAGATGGGGATGAGACTCAAGGTTTAGAATGACCCAGAGGCAGGAACTTGAATCTATAGGCATAATCATAACTTTGTATAAATCTCAAACAAACTTACCTCTCAGGGGTGTCATGAGGATAAATGAGATACGTGGGAAGCACTCTGAGTGCCTTGAATAAAAGCAACTGGAGCCCAGTTCTCCTTTCTGGGTCCAAAAGGTCATCTTCTTGGGCCAAAAGCCCATCTCCTTTCCCAGAGCTCCAGTCTTTGCTAATTAGCATCCCCTCTGGCAGGTTTAAATAAGATGGGGGTGAGCCTTGAAGTGGGGCCCTGGCGCAGGGCCTAGCAGGCAGTGTGATTAGGACACCCTTGTCGCTGGGCTGGGGCTGGGTAGAGGGCCAGTGGCCACCCTGAGCAGGGACCCTTCCCCCTGCAGCTAGTGAGGACCACACCAGGCCACACACAGCCAGAGAGGTCTCTCTGCACAGTGATTCTGCTCCTGCAGGGGGTGGGAAGTGGAACTTGTCCCACATCCTTACCGCATGGCACGCTAGGCAGGTTTATATAGTCTGACTTCCTCCTCACAAAGAAAGGATCTGGCTCAAGAGCTCACTGATGATTTCAAAATTTATCTGGATGAGTGTGGAGGCCAGCACAGGCTGTTGGCTAATTGCATAATTGGCTTGAGGCCTTTCTGCTTTGGCGATTTCCCACCCATTCCTACGTCTAGCGCTGGAAATCCAAGCTGCTCAGCCTTGCCACGGAACGAGTGTGTGTTTATGTGGCTAGACCTCAATCTAGAGGCTCTGTTAGTGTATAGTCTAACATGCTCTGCAATCTGCTCTAAGTGGTCCCTTCTGACAGTTTCCTGGATTTGAAGGGCTGCTTCTTTTCCATTCTTGTTGAATGGCATCGAATATGAGATGAGAGTAACTGAACCACAGTCTATAGCTTGACCATTACAGTCTCATGTTGGTTCTGGGGAAATGACCATAACCAGTACTTAGTCATGAGACTTTTCTACCATAAAGTCAGACAAGAAAGTAAATTATCTTATTAACATTAACAAATTTGCCAACTAATCTAGCTTTACCCCTCTACCATTTTCCATTTTAACCTCATTTGGTCTTGTTATAGGACAGCTAACGCCTTCCTGTTCAGATCCATTGCCTGCCTGCTGGCGTGGGTGGAGGTTAGCCAGCAATGCTAACTGCCCAGTGTTCTCGAAGGGATTTGATACCAGCTTCACTTTGTTCATCACTTCTACTAGTAAGAGTCTAAAAAAAACAAGTTTATGAGTGATATCCACATTTGTTTAAACAAATTCTTCAAAATACAATTTCTTTATAATATCCCTAAGTCATAGAAACCACCAAAATAATCATTACTTGACTCTTCAAGTTAACGATCCGTTTACAACTTCCACTTCTTTTGCTTCTGATGACACAACCATCGTTTTAGCTCCCGCCTACCAGGCTGAGTGGTCTGCCCAGACCTCCTGAGTCCCTTCCTCAGTACATTTCCACTCTCAGTCTGAGCATCCACGAGAACTTCTCTCTCTTGGCTATTAGGTCTGAGGTGGAACTCTGCTGCCCGCACAGCTTCCCCCTGCCCTCTGAACAGAGGGCTGGCCCAACTGATGCAGGGAGACCTTCACTGCCCCCTCCCCGGTCAAGGGAGTTCCACTTCTCTCACCCTGACCAATTCACTATCACTGGAGACTTGGGCATATGAAGTGAGGTCAGCCAATCCACAGGCTGGCCGGCAGCCTCTGACCCGCTTTAGTCCAGCACACGAAGCTAAGCTGGGTAAAACAGGTTCTTTGCTTTGGAGTTGAACTAGGAAACAGGAAGTGCTGCAGGTTTACCAGGTCTGCTTTGGATCCTAACAATGGGAACACATGGCCTTAGGATAAACCTATGTTTTTATGGAAATGTGAGTGATTCTGGTTTCTGCCCCCCCCCCAAAGATCTCCCAAAGAACAAAAGTTAAATTAATACATATCTCATGCTATAGATATATGTGCTTTAAACAAAGGACAGATTTTGACTAAAGGAATAAATTTCTAGTGGCAAAACTTTGGGTCCTCAGCAAGATGATTAGAAGACTTTCCATCACTTCTGAAATTAGAGCTTTTAGGCCATCGATGAGACAGCTAAGGCATCAACAAGATTAGTTTTAGTCAGAGTCACCTTTTTCTTTTTTGAGAGATGGGGTCTCTCTATGTTGCCCAGGCTGAAATGTGGCGGCTATTCACAGGCTCAATCATAGCACACTGCAGCCTTGATCTCCTGGCCTCAAGCCATCCTCCAGCCTCAGCCGCCAGAGTAGCTGGGACTATGGGTGTGCACCACCATGCCTGGCCACAGCCACCGGTTAACATCCACGCTCATGTCAAGTCTAGATTCTACAGTATTGGTAGGTTTCATCAGGATCAAAATCTTCATGACTTAAGGTGAGTAAAGTACACGCTCCTTTCTAGTTAGCTTCCTTGTCACTCTGGAGAATGTCCCTACTGCTATTTCTCAAATGAGAAGGCCTGAAGCACTCTGGAACACAGGGTGCGGGGGAAGTATAAGAGAAGAAATAGGTGGAAATGTCAGTGGGCGAAGGTCAGCGAGGGCAGGATGTAAATGGCTCGTGATGGGATCTGGGCTGAGTAGAGAAGCCTGCCAGCCTCCATGCGCTGCTAACCCACTCTGTTCGGGGTACCATGGTAGGAGCTGGGAATACAATGATGGTGAAGACGGACATGAGATCTGTCCCCAGAGAATTTACAGGCTAATAAAGGAGACAGGCATTCAAACAACCACACAATGAAATAATCGCAAATCACAGATACGTGCTAAGAAGGCAACTAACAAGGTATGATGGTAAGTACTACTTTAATGAGGTGCTCAGCTATGGCTTTCTGAGGAGGTGATCCACTGGGACCTGGACGTAAAGCTCGGCAAAGACATGCCAGCCAGAGTGAGTGGTACGCAGGGAACTTGGAGACTGATGGAATTTGAAGAAAGCTAAGTCCTGTGGGGCCTTGGAGGCCATGGTAAGGGGTCGGATTTTATTCTAAGTAAAGGTGACAAGATCTCATTTATGTTACACAGTCATTTATGCCACTGTGTGCGGACTGGACTGCAGGGTACAGTGTCCATGTACAAGTCAAGTCAACAGACTTATCTGAGAGAACTGTCACGGAGAACGATTTGAGAGAACTGTCCCAGCATCCAGGTATCAGGATGACATGGAACGAGTGGCGGCAATGGAGGTGGAGGGATTTGGAACATATTTTAGAATAGAATTCCAGGGCTTCCTTTTGGAAAAGAAAGGGGCATCCTAGTGAGAGGAGAGGAAACAGGATTTCCTACTGGGTCAGTGGTGTGCCATTTACTGAAACAGAGAAAAGTAGGGGTGGAGGGGCTGGTTCTAGATATGCTACAGAGGGATTTCAGTTGAGAAATCAAAAAGTAGTTGGATGTGCAGTGTGATGGAGCTCAGAAGAGAGGTCTTGGGATGGTGGTGATGGTGACATAGTGGAGAGGCCAAAAAAGAGCTGAAGAGAGGAAAGCTCATGGGAGGAGCAGAGCAGCAGGGGAGAGAGGACAGGGCGGGTGGAGGGAGGGCACTCTGACTGTGGGGACTTCCATGACTAGGGCCAAGGGCTGCTGAAGGGGACTAAAAGGGAAGGCTCTGGCCCTGCCACCATCTGATGAGGACAGAGCAGCATCAACCACTGCAAGGGTTTGCTGAGGGTCTGCTGTGCACCAAGCACTGTGCTCTTGACCTTACATACATCCTCTCTGCTCCCCATCATCACACTGCACACTGGTATTACTATCACTATCGTCATCATTACTGTTATTGTTATTAGTGAACCTCAAGCTCAAAAGCATAAGTAATTTACCTAAGGTTTCAAAGCTCTTCAGTGTTGGGCCTAGGATTTGAACTGAGGTTTGACTAACTCCAACTTTATGGTCATAAAGAGTTTACAATGAAAAGTTAACACAGCACGTAAGTACAAAAAGGCCTAAGAATACCAATAACACAACTTCCAAACCATCTTCTCCGTTTCCACAGCCAGGTGCCCAGTTCTAGACTAGACGATGTGACTTCTCACTTGTCTGCCCTACCACAGAACGTCCCCAGTGTCAACGGGCCTCCCTTTTGCTGCTCAAGTCAACCCTCTTCTTAACTGTGAACTCAAAAGCTTGACCACTTCTATTCCTGGCTTTCCCTTCCAGAACTGGAGGAGACAAAGTTATTATCTGCAGATAATGAGAATGCCTAACCTGGAAATAAAATATTCAACAGAAAACCTATTTGAACTAAAGCAGAAGGGATAGTTAAAAATATATAGATAAATTTCAACCATTTTCTTATAAACCAGCTATAATCATTAGAAAATACAATGAAAAAAGTTTATTAATAACTAATGAACAGAGAACAAAGGAGTTAATAAAACTGGAAAGAAGTGCTTTTTGAAAATTTCACAACTTTACTGAGGGACATAAAGGAAAATATGAATGACAAGAGAGACGCACCACGTGTCTGGATGGGAAGACAGTACCGTGTGCCTGTCGGTTCTCTCCACCTTAATATGAACACTTAATTCAGTTATAATAAAAATAGCAACAGGATCTTTCAGGAACTAGCCAAATTATCATGAGGCAACTAGGACTATTCCCATTTTGCAGAGCAGAAGCCAAGCTCAGGGCAGTTAGGAAAGCAGAATCTACTCTAAGGAAATGAATGAGGCGGTACATCCAGGCACAGCACAGTAACAACCGCACTGACGCTGGATGCAGAGCTGTGCGTCCATGTGGTGGGCTGCAGAGGAGGAGGAGAGTAGATTATGGGGGGCTCCAACTGTGAGCATAAGAAATTTGGGCAGTGGGGAGTCTCTGAAAGGTATTAGAGGGGAGAAATGATGGTGGAGGGGGAGAGCTGACAAAAGCAAATCTGCATTTTCCAAAGCTCCTCCAACTTCCACACAGAGAACAGACTAGAAGGAGCGGACGCAGAGACAGGGAAATGAGTTAGGGAACAACAGGAGTGGTCCAGATGACCACAGAGGGCTGAAGTAAAGGTGAGGCAGTGGGAAGGAGGAAGGGTGGGGATTCCACAGACACCAAGGAGGTAGAATCAAGGAGAATTGGCATCAGACGGGATGTGGAAGCTGAGCAGAATTGGGGATGATTCCTGGGCATTTGGCTTGAAAAATGGAGTGGTTGGTGGTCTTGCTCATCAAAATAGCAAGTGGAGAAAGAAAAGCAGGGCTGGAGATGATCACAAGCCCAGTTTTGGACATCTTGGTATTACTGCAAGCAAGTTTTGACAGCACAATATTTGCTTTTCTTCCACTGGGATTATAAAGAACTTGTCTTTTGGGTAGCAAGCCATTGGGAGAAATTTTCTTATTTTGGTGGGGGGTTGAGTGTAGACCCACATCTATTTTGGGTATTCTAAATGTGAAGCAGATACAGTCCCTTGGAATGATTATAGTATTAAAAGGGCTCAGGAGTGGGGCACAGTGGCTCACGCCTATAATCTTAGCACTTTGGGAGGCCGAGGCAGGAGGATCACTTGAGGCCAGGAGTTCACGACCAGCCTGAGCAAGAGCAAGATCCTGCCTCTACAAAAAATAGAAAAATTAGCCAGGTGTGGTGGTGTGCACCTGTAGTCCCAGCTACAGGAGGGAGGCTGAGGCAGGAGGATCACTTGAGCCCAGGAGTTTGAGGTTACAGTAGGCTATAATGATGCCACTGTACTGTAGCTCACATGACAGAGATGATGCCACTGTATTCTAGCCCACGTGACAGAAAGAGACCCTGTCTCAAAAAAAAAAAAAAAAGGCTCATGTACGGGTCTAGCATCGATGGCCAGTGGAGGCCTCCCCTGCAAGGCCCTCCTTGGAGCCTTCCTCCCACTCTCCTGTTGGAGGCCAGGTCAGTGTCGTGCCTCCATTTTCTCCCCTCTACCCAAGACACCCAGATATACATTTGATGTTTTTGTACACTTGATATTTTTTAGCTGATATTGATGATGTTTTCTTACTATAATCCCTCCGCTTTGACATCCTAGAGTGCATTCCTTCATTCACTATCTATTCCTTCAAACATTATATTGTTTCAAAATCTGGTGTAAAAGAGCATTCGGCAGAAAGGCATGTAATTGGAAACCATCCTTGTTATTCATGAAACATTGGTGCCTGCAGGTATCTGTTTTCTTCACTTAAAACTACACACGCCATCTTATAACTTAGACTTAGCTATTTATCACAGTGCAAAGATAAAGGTCCGCCAAAGGAAAGCCAGCCTTTTTCTCTATCAGATACTCCTCTGGCCAACCTTTACGGCCAAGAAGGACAGACTTGAGATGCTCTTGTTCTCCTGGTGGCAGCAGACCCAGCTTAAAGAGAAATTCTGAGAGGAAATACCCAAGCAACAGCTAAGCTTGCAAATTTGAATACACGAAATGAAGACAGTAGCTTTATGGAGATGAATCATTTTTTTTTTCTTTACCAAAACTGGAGAACTGCACTTACGTGTTCTCTAGCAAATGGGTATCTAAAGACACCAGCACAGGCTGGGTGGCAAGTCATGAAGCCAGAGTTTATGTACTTGCTCTAGAACCTGGAGAAGGTTCCAGCAGGTAAGAAAGCCCAGGACACGTGACAGGTATCCTTGATGGGAAAAAAGGAGCACTTGCCAGTTCTGACACCAAAACTAGAGTGACCCCGAGAGATGAATGTCTAAGAGAACCTCTTGCCATCAAATAATATATTTACTCTGATGAAAAGACGGGAATAATCAGAAACTGTCTCTTTTAAATTAAAGTTGTTTTTCCATTTCTATAAATATTCAACCTTCAGTGTTTGAAACAGAATTCTCACAGTTTTCATGTCACTGGGTTTAAAGCAGCAGCTCAAGAAAAGCACCACAACAACGTGGGATGTGGTGCTCTTGCAACAAAGAGAATGACACTCTTCATTTCATAAGCTTAAACTATATGCATCTTTTTAAATTAAAAACAATTTTTTAAACAACTAAATGTTTCCAGCAACTCCAGTCTCTACGGATTACAGATCTTTTTATTTTCTGGAATTATTTCATCAATCAAACAAAATTATTATAGTCTATTCAGAAAAGCCTGATGGAAACTGTAACCTGAATAATATTCAAGGGTTTTCTTTTGAAGCTGAAAGCCAGCAATTACAGTACTGGAAAAGTCTATTTTATTATGGTGCATTTCCTCAGGAGAGGAAATGATTTTTGAGAATACTGAAGCCTTTTTTATTCTAAAGCAGGCTAGCAACACTTGTACACAATCTTTCTAGACAACAATAAGACTTTTCTGGGGTTTCATGTCATGACTATTTAATTTAATAGCTCTGAGAGTTTAAGCAGGACACTAATACCTCAGTTAACTGGCACGATCAGTGAACTAGAGATTCCAGTAACTTAATTTTTCCATCAACTAATAGTAACCCATTTATGCAATGAAATTTCCTCAGCAGGATATAGGGGATCTGGACAGCTCTTTTCAGGTATGTACAATTGTATGGTTTGTCTCTCAGTTTTATAATACATTTTTTAAAAAAAAATCAGCAGTTTGCATTGCATAAATCTTCAGATTAATAAACCAATAATCAACCACATGTGAGAAGGCTCACCCAAACAAACAAAGAAAAAGGGTTAAGTTGAATTCTGATAGTCTTAGCTAAAGAAAATAAACCTAGTAGAGAAAATAAAATATTTTCCTCTCAATTCATGCAGCATTCATTTAACATGCTACACGCTGATCTGCCCCCTGGGGATACAGGGATAGAGAGATAAACAATACATGGTTTTCTGGACCTCAGAAGCTCACAGTTTACATATGGATGAAGTAGAAAACTTCGGAAGATACGAGAAATGACAATTCTTTAAAAACATTTTTAAAAAGCATAGAAAGCTACTCTCGCTTTTGAAAAGCCAAGGCAAATGAAACATACTTTTTGAAATAATCAGTAAAAAGCAAATGAATTTAAAGTTCCCTCTAGATCTTTTTAATCAGAATAATAAGGATTGACTTTATATCCAGATGTCAACTGAGCAGAATTAGAAAAGTCCAAAAGTTCTTGGAAATATAATAGGTAAATGGATGACATTAATCTAAAAATGTTTCTGATTGGACTTACTCGAGGCCCAAAGACCCTAGGTCCTTCTTCGTCTCTCCTAGTTTTATGTTTTAATTAACAGTTGCTAAGTCTTTCAAGGTCACAGGTGGGGCTTAGTTTATTTCCTCTGATGGTTTCCAGCAGGCAACCTTGGCCTTAGGACCTTAGGTTTTTTGCAACACTAGGTTCCATTCTCCTAGCTTCCCAGGCCCCACCCCTCTGGAGATTCTGATTCAGTGGTTCCAGGACGGGGCCCAGGAATTTGTGTTTTCAGCAAGAACATCATATGTTGATTCCTATCTGGGAAATTTGAAAATATGGACAGTATGATTTGCCTAAGAATCACAGGTTGAGGGTGGTGCTAGGAGAGAAAAATAGATTCTCGGGCCCAAGGCCAAGAGACTCAGGTTCGGTAAAGCCTGAGGTTGACCTCAGGAATCGGCACTTTTAACAAACACCTTCAGCAATATCTGTTTGACAGAAACATTGTCCTTGATGCTGACGAGCCACCAGACTCTACTCTGCATGTGTTGGATATAAAACAACCAGAATCAGGAGAAACCAACATAGAGGTCTGAAGCAGTGATTTAAAAAAGCAGGGTTGGGGGGCATCTGGGACATTTCCGTCTACCCGAGGCCCCAGACTAGTTACTGTCTTAAATGCAGCATTTCCTGATCTGACCTAGATGGGCCTTTCTCTAGGACTGTCTCCTGAAGCCAGGGTTAAGCCCAAAGCATATGGACAATAAGGTGCCCATCTGCTCCTATATGGGGCAGATCTAGGATGCCTAACGATGCAAGCCTGGTAGTCTGAAACAGCGATCACCTTAGTTAAATAAATACAAAATGGCAAGACGTCTTTTGGAATGGTTATGGTCTGGTTATATCATGCCTGAAAATTGCAAATGAAACTATTACATGTACCAGCGCCTGGTCATAAATGAACACATTGTTTACTACAAATTCTGCTGAAATAAACCTGTCTTCACATACAGTTGCTAAGGCACTTGTGCTTAGAAAAACAAATACTTTAAAGACAAACAATACCTTCATATTTTCCCTTCAGAAGTGACTAATTTACTCAATATTTCTCAAAAGTTATAATGAACTTCTTCTGGAATCCCCATATTACTGTATTTCACGCTTGCCAATAACTATACAGATCTCTTTGGAAACACCAAGGGAAGTATTAGACTTGGTAAGGCAAAAAAAAAAAAAAAAAATAGGGCGAGATCATAGATGGGATGAAAAACTCCACTTGAATGCCTCCCTGTGAAGTCAGCCTATGCCTCATCCACACGGTTGAACTCCAAAAGCACCTCGGCAGTTCAGCTGTCTTGATTTCAAACCCCTGCCCACATGGCTCAAATTTGCAACTTAAATATTCAGTATGAAAACAAAGTTATTTAACTGTTAGCACAGGCTGCTTCTCCAAAAGAGAGAAGGAAGGGCACGTGTTTCAGCCCACACACATACACTGATCTTTGACTTCTAAATATCAGAGCACAATACATAATTATTTTGGCTTTGGAAGACTATACTGTCTGCTACGTTGGGGTGGGCAGTTACAAAAACATATTGTCTTGAACACTGCCAGAGCTGACGATTTTATGCATGTACAGTACAAGCGGTTCTTTTTCATTTTGGAAAGAAAAAGCACTTAAAAAAGGTTTGGTGGGGAGGCTTTGCAGCAGTATTTCACCTCAATACATCTTTCAAGTTTGATAGCCTGTAAGCTCACGGCTTTGGTTCTCGTCTTCAACCTTCAGACAACTCTAAGCTGTCCACGGCAGCTGCAGAGGCCGAGTCTTTAAATGAAATAAAAAAAATAATTGCTTCAGGGAACAAAGCGAAGAAAAAAAGCTCTGTTAGCTGAACTACGTGGCCCCTGGGGATTGTGTGTGGTATGTATTCCTGATTAATATTGTTCGGTGTGGTAGAAAGAATCCCTGAGCAATCCAGAGAATCAGGAAAAGTGTGATGGGGTAGAAAGAGTGTGTGCTTCAGAGAGCACCTGGGTTCAAACTGCGGTTCTGCCGCTGGTCCCTGCGTGACCTTGAGAAATGGCCCTCGCCTCTCAGGGTCCTCATCCCTTGCATGCGACAGAGGAATAATACTGCCTATCCCATGGTACTGTAAGGAGGCTGGGAAGGATGATGTATTTCATGTGGCAAACTGGATGCTCACAGTTATCTCTGCCCTTTTCCCAAACTCTACCCAAAGGGAGGGAAATGGTATAAACCCATGAACCAAAAGAATAACAGAGAAAGTGATATCCAATCAGATATAGCAATAAAATGTTGGAAGATGGAAAGTAAATGGACAAGTGAGAAGTGACTTAGAGTAGAAGATGAAGAAATCTAAACAACTGACCGACGGTGGGGCTGGGAATTCCCAGCAGGAAGCTGCCTGGGACACCAGACCCCAGAAAGACCGGCATGGGAGGCTCCAGGGCTTCAGAAGGCAGAGCTCCCAATGGGGGACTAGTTAGAAACTGTATGAGGACCAGCTCTGCTCCAGACCCCCTCTGTCACCCCGCACCAGGCAAAACCATCTCTGCCTTATTTATCCTCTTGGGAGAGAGGTTCATGGGAGAAACTGGACCAGAGGGCCTTGAAACATGGAGGGAATAGGCAGAGAAGGAAAGGGCAAAATACGAGGTTAAAAGAGGAGAGATTAAATAAATGTTTTCATACAGAATGGTGAGCTCACAGCCCCTTCCACCTGTCAGGCTCCCAGACACTAGCAGTTGAGCTCCCATTCGTCAGGGGGAGACTGCAGAGCACCCCTCAGCAGAAATGGACTAACCAAAGAGAAAAGACCTACAGATACTAATATTTGGGGTCCCCAATAAAATGACTAGGTTCTTTCCTGTCTGATAATCCTTCTGTGAAATCTACAACTCAGCATGTCCATGGAATTTTTATGTCTTGTTAGTGCTTTATTCGCCAACATTAATGGGTAGCCAAGTATCACTAGACATTTGACAAGAGGAGGAAAAACAAAAACAAAACCAAAAAACATGCCCTCATCCCTCCCCCTCAAAAAAAAAAATACAGAAAAGGAAATTTAGTGAAAAAATACAATGTAAAGAACAGAAGAAAACTTCAAGGAAACAATAACTAATGTTTTCAGAGAGATAAATATATGTTATATCTGTGAAACTAGAACAGAATAACATTTAAAAATCAGTAAAGAAAACTTGGGAGTTAAAAATAAGACAACAGCAATAAAGAAATTCAACGAAAGGATTTTAAGATGCAGTTGAAGACATGTCCCAAAAATGAACAAAATGACAAAGAAATGAAAAACAGGAGAGAAAATATGGAAATTAGAAGATTAAACCAGGAAGCTCCATATCCAACTAACAGGTGCAGCAGAGAAAAGAGAAAACAGAGGAGGTAAGTATCAAAGCTATAAGAAAACATTTTCAGAACTGAAGGACATGAATTTCCAGACTGAAAGGTCCACAAAGTATCCAACACAGTAATGGTATGAGGGAGCAATTTATTCTAAGGCTTTATGTGTGAAATTTAGAACACTGGAGCTGAAGAGAAGCTCTTTAAAGCAAAACAGGACATAAAACAAGGTTCGGGAATCAGAATGGCACTGAACTTCTCAGTATCAATGCTGAAAGCTAGAAGCCAAGGAAAAGGCCTTCAAAAATCCTGAGTGCAAATTGTTTCCCAACTAAAATTCTATATGCAATCAATCAACTGCAAGGGGAAGAATAAAGATATTTTCAGACATGTAGTATTCTCAAGAAACTTATTTCCAAGCTACTCTTTCTCAGAAAGATAGGGGAGGATGTGCTCCATTGCAACAAGGGGGTAAACCAAGAAAGAAAACTAGTTCCAGGAAAGAAGGCCTCCAACCGAAGAAAGAGGTGATGAGAAGTCTCTAGGATAGTAGAGGTACAACTGGCCTAGAGAACCACCAGATTGGATTAGAAGGATGGGGGCTCCAGAGGAGGGGTGACCCCAAGGAAAATATGGGAAAGACAGATTATTTGATGTGCGTTTGACCATATCCACAGGAATTTCTTACCTTGGCAGTAACTCAGGGCAAGAATTATGACAAAGAAAGGGAAAAATGACTAAGTCCTGAAAAACCAAAATATTATATAAGAAAGGAATTCTAATTATAGTAAGCTACATGGCTCAGTGAATGATGTTGATATGGCCAAGATGAAAATGCTGAGTAATGATTTAACTAACAACTGTGGCTTAACTCCATTGGGTAGCAGAGGGAGAAGTGTGAGTGCATGTGTGCGGACAGGCAGGCAAAGAACTAAGCACCTTCCACAGTAGGAAGTTAAGGGACAATATCTAAAATCACTAGCAAACCAAGTCACAGCAGTACAAGCATACTATTCAGAAGTAATAAAGCAAAACCCAGAAGAGACACGTTAAAGAGATGAAAGTACTTTCCTCCAGGGAGTGGGATGCGAGAGCAGGAAGGTGAAGCAGGTAATTCTTGTTTTCTGTTTCCTGGTTTGAAATATACCTGCACTACTATTTGTCTTTTTAAACTAGCCTACATGTTACCTTGACTCATCACCAGGCCAGACTCTGTGTTAGATGCTCACCACTGTTGCCTGGCAAGGGATTGAGGGCAGGTAAGGGGAGGGATGAGGGTGAGTGTCACTCGTGTCTGAACCATACAGAACAAGCAGGTGTTGGGTCCAAGAGGGAGGAGAACTCATGTCCACTGCAGTCTCCTCTTGGCTGCCTAGCAAGCACATGTGTGCACATGCACACAAACATACACACCTGTATAAAAAATTTCAATAATCTAACAGTCCAATCATAATCCGACTCTCCCAAGTGCAACCAAAATTGCATTCACTTTCTTCCCGAAAGGAGAAAACTGTCAAATCACATCTTGCTTATGAAGGGAAAGTCATGGAGCCTCTGTGCTACAAGTCCCAGATCTCGACTTGATGGGCATTATCTCGGTCCAGTTCATACTTACTTCTCCATATTATGACTAAATAATTCAGTCACCTCCAATACATCCGGTATATACCTGCAGATGAAAACCCTGATGACACTACTAAAAGCTCCTGTTTGGGAGAGAGTAGGACATCTGGCTTCTGACTGGGAACCTTTGTACCATCAGAAACAAAGAGAATATAAACATGGGTGATGTTGAGAAAGGCAAGAAGATTTTTGTTCAGAAGTGTGCCCAGTGCCACACTGTGGAAACGGGAGGCAAGCACAAGACAGGGACAAATCTCCATGGTGTCTTTGGGCAGAAGACAGGTCAGGCCATTGGATTCTCTTGCATAGATGTCCATAAGAACAAAGGCATCACCTGGGGAGAGGATACACTAATGGGGTATTTGGAGAATCCCAAGAAGTACATCTCTGGAACAAAAATGATCTTCGCCGGCATTAAGAAGGGAGAAAGGGCAGACCTGAGAGCTTATCTCAAAAAAGCTACTAATGAGTAATAATTGGCCACTGGCTTATTTATTACAAAACAAATATTTCATGATTTTTTTATGTGAACCGTAATTTAATTGGTCTCATACACCAGAATTCAGATCATGAAAGAGTGACAGAATACTTTTGTTGGACAGTCCTGATTTAACGAAGACTGGTTTGTGGTTAATTCAGTTTTTTGAATCTCGATAGTAATTCCAAGTCAGCAAATGCTATCACTGCTTGCCCCTTCTAAAAATATGATTGGATTAATTAATAATGTTCAACTTTTCACAAAGATGGTAAATTGCCATCTCAAAACCTGTTGAAGATGGGTTTTATATTTAGATTTATATAACTGGTTATGTGAATATATTTAAACACTAGGGAAATCCCTTCACTGTCCTGGAACCAAGCAAGACTCACTGGTGTTTTAACTTGTGTTTATTAGCCTGTTAAAGGCAAGGGCTGGAGATAAGGTGGCAATGTTTACTTTATATTTTTGGTCTTCGCTATGACAATCTAATTTCCCTGTGTCTATTAAAATGCTGCCTTTTATTTATTGAAAGGCATTTTAGTGTGGCTTATGTGTAGTATCAAATAAAGGATATTTAACTCTTCTCAAAAAAATAAATAAATAAAAGCTTCTGTTTGGAAAAGGAGAAATGGGAACAGCAGACACTGCTATGCAGTCCAGAGCACACATCCTTCTGACTAGGCTGGGATAATTCATTCCCGTCTAGAGTCCTCTGCTAAAGAGCATGTCCCTTGGGGGTTTCCTCTCTTTATCTAAGGTCAGTTTCAAAAAGGGAGTGCTGCACAGCCATGGTGAACACAGAAACAAATTTTGGGAGGGAATGAGGGTTCCATCAGACCTAAAAGTGGTATCAACTCAAACAAACATTACTATCAACCAAATGGAGTTTGTATGTGTTCTGTACACTCACTGTAGAGTTATATGCTTCAATTACTGAGCTAA
The DNA here is from genome assembly GCF_020740605.2 of Lemur catta. Taxonomy (NCBI): domain Eukaryota; kingdom Metazoa; phylum Chordata; class Mammalia; order Primates; family Lemuridae; genus Lemur; species Lemur catta. Next base: position 11,616,638 of record NC_059142.1, read on the forward strand.
ATATTCAGTACCAGGAAAAAGCTTGCTTTTCTTGAAAAAGTATTCTCATTGAGTGACACAGCATATTTCCCTTTTTGTGCTGGTTTTCTAGGATTCTATTCTTGGTGCTAAATTTAATGCTCAAACATGGTACTAAGTTTAGGGATTTGATATATTCTATTTATGTTCTCCTCTACGTTTAAACGTTTCCTATATTTCTTCTTTAACAGCTTTGAAATTATATATATATAAAATAAAATTTAAAAATAAAAAATATATATCTTTTATTGTAAGCTACTCTATGCCATCTTTGGAATACATAGGTTTACGAGTTATAATAAAACCTACCTTGGGACAGAATTTGGGCTATCTTTGTTACCCTTGCTCTACAAGATTCTCAGAGACTGAGGCTGGGGAAGAAGTCGGGCCTTGGACAGTCTGCAAGCCTTGCTGGCCAGTCTTCATTGCTTGCTATTTTATCCTTAGGTCTTGGTCTGCAGACTAACCTCTGTGAATTTATTCATTTATTTATGCTTTTGTGTATATTTTGCTGTTGTTTCCAAGGAAAAGTTCTTTTTGAAATCCTCCAGGCTTGCCTTAGTTGAACTAAGGAGAACTGGGATTGTTTTTCTCCTATGTCTGTGTGTTCCTGAGTGCTGGAGGTGGCACTGCCAGCTAACCAGAGCAGAAACAGAATTCAGGAAGGAGCCATCAGAGTGGGGGCAGAGGCAGTGTGGGTCTGGGAGGCACAGAAGTGGCCCAGAGGTGGCTGGACGGTGTCCCTGCCCACTGGGCAAGTCTTTTACACAAAGAAGAGCATCAGACAAATAAATGGACACCACACGTATGAATCATATAAGGGTAGAGTGAAAGCACCTTAAAAGTCAGTGACACAATCTCAACTGCGGTGCCACCCTGTGGGGCTTCAGTATTCGCTGGCTTGAGACCTCCCCCTGCAGCTTAGGTGTGTCACCACCGTGTGGTGGAAGAGGGAGTGACAGGCACGTGGAACCAAGTGGGTTCCTGGTTCAGAGATTAAGAATGCTCTTCCAAGCCACAGCTCGGAACAAAAATAGAATCTGTTTATTAAACTTGTCTCTTTCATAACACAATACAGACTTCAGAAGGACAACCTTACAGCAGACAAAAATGCAGAGAAGGGACTCACACATTTCTCTAGCTACCCGCTAACGGCTCATCTCCAGCACGCTTTATTCTGAGGCATACAGGAAGAAACTTCCTCTTCCCGCCTCCAGCTAAAAAGAACCCCCTTCATACCTTTGGCACTGAACCCCTTCGGCAGAAGCTCAAGGTCCTGGCCCCAGCTCACCAGGGCTTGCAGAATCATCTCGCTTAACCAAGCTGGTCTGGAAGCGGCAGAATTTCCCCTTGAGCCAACAAGCCTTCCCTTCACTGACTGCCCTCGGGGTCTTGTTCAGAATTTGCTCCCCAATTCCTGTGCCCCAAATCCTCAGATGCCACTAGATATTCAAACATCGTGGCTTCCACCCTCTCCCCAAACACACGGTCTTACACCTGGCCCGCAAACAGACGGTGGAGACTGTTTTCAAGACAGATTAAAGTAACCTGACAGAAAATGGAACAAACGGGGAATGTCTGATAGCTTTCATCATGGGTACTGGTTGGTCGAGCAAATTTAAATTCAATTCACCAACATTATTCAATTGGGTAGAATCACCACATAAACACTGGGAGATAGTAGCCATAGACCTCCATGTCTACGAGGCAGATAAAGAAAAACAATAACTACTAATACTGAGCACTTACTATCTGCAAAGCATTGCTCTGAAGGTATACATGCTGTAACTCATTTACTCCTCACAAGTCTCCTGACATTAGATACCATTAACAGCCCCGGTTTCCAGGCAAGGAAACAGAATAAAGGGCACCCCAGGTGAGTAACAGAGCTGGACTCCAGCCCGATGGCAGGCTGTGGACCCTCATTGCGTTGCAAGTTTCCAGGGAAGTCGCTCCCCACCTCTAATCAGGCTCCATGGAAGACTTTTTAGGGAGTATTTTTCTAAAATGAGAGCGTGTAACTTGGGCATGGGAGAAGGACGGGTCATCCTTCTCTCCATATCATTACGGGCAGCTGCAGAGAGTTCTCAAAGACCTGATTAAGGTCCTTTGGGTATGTGAGGACAGTAAGATAGGAGACGTGAGAAGGTCCAATGATCCACTCCAAAAATAAATTATAAAAATATATTATCACTATAAATTATAATTAACTTTAAAGTGAATACTGCACTTTGTACTTTGCAAGGAATCTTTCTATACATGTTACCCATTTTGAGCTTTGTAGTCACCCTAGGATGTTGTGTTTGTTAAGCTTTTTTAATTGGTCACAATTTGTAGTTGTTGGTCTTTTTTCTCCACCTTACAGAAGCAAGTGATGAAGGTTCCATGACCCAGCCCACAGGAAGATTGGGGTTTGCACCTTCCCACACCTACTGCAGCACTGTTTGCCACATCTGGCTGATTTGGCCCCAGGGTTGGCAGAGAACTACCAGTGAGGGTGGCAGCATCACACAAGAAAAAAGAGATAAGAACTCTGGCTGGAAGGCCTCGTGGTGCTGCTAAAGGAGAAAGGGGAGGAGAACTCCCATTTTCTGAGCCCTTCCTATGTGGGAAACCCTATGCTGGGCCCTGATGGCTCAAGGAGGGCCAGAAATAGAACAGAATCACTGAAAGAGAAGATTCCTGCGTGGAAGGCAACTGCTGCCTTCTCCATTATGATCACCTCTGAGTAATGGTGGAACATTTGGAGCCTGGTGTTTTACAGACAAGAGTTTTGACAGTCTTACACTCTATCGAGAGCAGTTTAGAATCGTTGAATTGCTACTTAAAGACTTCCTTGGACAGGGAGAATGCATGGCAAAGGACTCTTCAGAAGACATGTGCAACGGGACACAGAGTGCCTCACTGATGAGGCAGCAGGAGGAAGTGGGGACCAGGGAAACCCTGGTGTTGGTGAGTGTTATGGACTAAATTCACACATTGAGTCCCTAATCCCCAATGTGACTGTATTTGGAAATAGGGTCTTTAATGAGGCGATGAACGGTAAAATGAGGTCATAAGGGTGGGGCATTAACCCAGCAAGACTGGTGTCATCATAAGAAAAGGAAGAGACCCTAGAGGGCTCTCTTTCTCTCTCTGCACATGCATACTGTCTCTGCACACACAGGAAAGGCCATGTGAAGACACAGTAAGGTGGCAGCCATCTGCAACCCAAGGAGAGAGGCCTCACCAGAAACAAACCCTCTGGCACCCTGACCTTGGACTTCCAATCTCCAGAACTGTGAGAGCATAAATGTCTGTTCTTTAAGCCATCCAGTCTGGTATTTTGTTACGGCAGCCCAAGAAGACTAATGCAGTGAGCCTGGGCCTTGCCACATCCCTGGTCCTCAGCCAAAATTTATTCATTATTCAAAACTCAGAGTCACCTCTTCTATTAGGTCCTTGTCATTTACCCCAGTCACTTCTTTCTTGATGCCTCCAGTCTACATGAAGAAAGCTTATCTTAGAACCCATAACACTCTATTGACTTAATTTTTTTTTAAACAAGCCTGTCTCCCCCATTAGACTCTGAGCCCCTTGAAAGAAGAGACTACCTTATTTAGCCTTATAGTCCTAGTCCCTAGCATGCAACAGGCATTTAATAATTGTTTATGGACTAACTGAAGAAATGAACAAACCAAGGACATTATCTTAAAAACGTGCATTAGTATAAATGTTATGACATGATTTATTCACTCATTTATTCAACAACCAAGAAGTAAATGGTTGGGAGGGAAAAAGGAAAATAAATTGTTAAAAAGAGAAGTCTGAAAAAAAAAAAAAACCCAAGGACATTTCTAGATAATGACAAAATGACAAAATGAAGGATTAGCTGTGTAAACGAATATAAATACCAGTTTTTTGTATGAACTGCTTACTATGGGCATGACTTTAATTTATAGTTAAGCATAAAGAATGGCTGTATGGAGTAGGGGCTCCGTAGTGTCCAAAGTGGGGCAAACATGGCAGATTAATCCTGCATCTGCTGATACCAGTTGGGTGACTTCAGGCAAGTTACTAAACTTCTCTGGGCTTCGGTAGCCTTATTTTTTTTTACCATAAATTTTACTGAAGCATAACACACATACAGAAAAGTACACAAGTTGTTAAGGGAAGAGCTCAATTAATTTACTAGTTGTCTTATCTTCTAAATAGGGTAGGTGTGAGGGTTAAATGACATGATGTTTCTGGAGCATTCTGCATGGTGCCCGACGCATAGTGAACCCCCATACATGTTAGCTCTCATTCACGTATGTTACCTTATTTAATTGGAATTCTAAACTTGCTTTCTAGATGTTCAAACCTTACATCATTTTTAATGTACCCTGGTAGTATATGCCCAGATTTTGCCAAAAAGAAAAAAAAAAAGTGAATTTTGCTCCCAGCAGAGTTTAGTGAATATAGAAACTCACCTTTGATAACTAAGTATCAGAATCTCATCACTGCCAGCCTTCTTGCCACTCTCACTTTGTGGAGTGATTCTTCATCTACTTAAAATGCCGAGGAAGCTTAGAGTTATAAGCAGGGTTAAAGGAGGCAAGAGAATACATTTGGTTGGAGAGAGAGAGAGAGAGGACAACTTAATTTCAGCATCTGTGACTTCTCATACAAGCTGAGTAGAGGTCACAGCTCCAGGGCTAGGTAACAGCAGATACTCAACAAATGTTTGTCAGCCAGGGATGCAGGCAGAAGCACTCCACTGTATCTTAAACAGTGTTCCTATAAACAATGCCAGCTCCATGTACCTAAATAAGGCCAGACCCAAGTGGTCACCCCTAAATGGGGATAACTTGAGCAAAATGAAGTCCTTTCTGTTCTCAAGTGTCTACCCAGCACAGCTGCAGGGTGCCCAAAATTCCACTGCTGGTGGATTCCTGTCTCTGTCATGGGCATCCTTTTCCACTGTTCCATTTAAAATGGAAATGTCACTGGCTAGGAAAACCCATTCTGTCTCCAATATCTGAGCATGAACGAACTCACAGAAGTCCTTTGCTCTTGAGTAGAGAGGATGGACAGCTAAAGTGCCTGTGACTGAAGGCAGCGTGATGTGAGTGTGTGTGGCATGTGAGTTGGTGGGGGTAACTTTCTGGCCTCTGTACTTTTGCCCAGGGCCGGCCCTGGCACCCACAGGTACAGGAGAGTTCCTGGTAACGGAAAGCCTGCTGGGGAAACTAGTCCGGGTTTTCCTAAATGCTCTTCCAGTATCTTCCTCCCGCTGGCCTGCTCCACCCTTGTCTCTCTCCCTCTTCCAAGTAACTCTGTGTGAGCAGATAGACTTTTGTGTTGCTCTTTAAAGACGGAGCCTGAGTGCTGTCCATCCTTGCAAACATTCCTCTGCAACTCCTTGGAAGATCCAGGTTCTTCTAAGTAGCAAGAGCAGATGTGGCTTAAAAGCAAGATGCTTGAAGGGAATTTACAGTCTGTGACCAATTAGCCAGATGCGCTAACCTTGCCACCTGGTTTTTCTCTTGTGGGTGTTTTGTGAGCTCTCTCTCACTTCCATTTGCTCTCCATTAGTTGAAGAAGGTTATTTCCCTTTGGCCCGGAGAGTTCACAGTCTGAGGGCCATCTTGGATTCACATCTGCTCTTGGACTTCAGATGGCACTGGTGACCAGGATTAGCCTTCTCTAAGATACGTTTGGCACAGGCATGGTGACCTTTTCTCTTAGATTCATATCTCATCAGAGTTCTCCATAGTATCATGAGCTCCAACTTCAGCTAGTGCAAATGCGGTCACATGATTAATGCCAAACATATGCTACAAAGAATGCTGAATCTTACCAAGTCTGCTTAGCATTTCCAAAGCAGACCAAGGAACTGAGTTTCAGCTATAAAACCCCAATGATATGGGAAGAAAAAAGGGGACTCAATTTTTACACTGTTTAATGCTGGTCATACCACTTTCCTGCTTCCAGTCAGTGGAGCAGGGGTTACTTCTTTCTCTGGAAGCACCCCTTCAGGTTCTCTGTTACTCCGAAAGCAATGGAAACTCTTTTGCTTTCAGTCTGGGTTTGCCTCAATCAACTAACTCATCCAACATTTGGAGATGAAGAGAAATTTAAGTGGTTATCTAGTCGAGATCTTTGAACCTAGGCAGGGCAGGAACATAAATCACCCAAGATAAACATTTATCTCACCTATTTTCACATATTTCCGGAGTTGAAAATTTCCCAATTGTTCCATAAGCCAAAGAAATTAGACATGACACATATTTACAAAGGCATTATCATGCATTACACATTCTCTCTCCTTTTCAGGCATGAGTTTACTTTCCCAAGAAAGTGCCCTTTGCAAACACAAAACGAAAACTCAAATGCCAGTTTTTCTGACCATCATTTCTTCCCCATGCAAACCCTTTTTTTTTTTTAACTGACATTCCCTCACCATCTCTTTATTTCTCCTTTGGCTAGTTATGTAGTACATGCTCTCTTGCTTGAATGATCTCTGGCATCTTTAAAAATTTTGCATTATATAACTTCAGGTACTTAGTACTATTCCACAAATATCCGTACACTGAAGACCCGTGTCAACCACCAGTACCCTCAATAATGTGCAATTAGCTCAATCTCTTCACCAACCAACCCCCACATTCTTTCACATACTTACACATTTCAGATCAGCTCTTTTGTGCCTTTCTGCTCTTTTCATTTTGACAAACTCATTCCCCAAAGCATATGCATGAAGGACAAACTTAAAATGTCTCATACCCATCTTTGGGTGGAAAAGCCTAATTACATTAAGTAATGGATGGGAAGGGAGTCTGTCCTTCTATGTCCACTGAAATCTCACAGCAGTCTAGCATAGCGCAGGCTTTCAGATACTTTGAATGACGAAGAGTATCAGGTGTTGGGTCTCTGAACACCTAATTCAGAACGTCCCTGAGTTATATAAAAATTGCTCAGAAAGAAAAGCTTCAAAAATTAGTTCTCAACATTGGAGGTGAAAAGGATCATATTTTAAGCCTAGGATAGATGATAAAATAATACTGAGATGAAAATATAGAAATTAAGGTGGTTCTTTCTCACTGGGCAGAATTTTCCTAGCTATTCCAAGCAGCCCCCAAACTCTCTTTGGAATTCTGAATCAGAGTGTGTGAAATGCGTATATTATTAACTTGGGGGAAACTTGAATGTGGGGATGTGAGTGGTCATGTTCTCTACCATGAGGAGAAATCCGATCTGTTGCAGGAAAGAGTGAAGCCAAAGCAGAGATAAAGGGGGGATGGAATGTGGCCCTAACCACTAACCCAAATAGTGTTTTTGTGTGAATTAGAAATAAGCGCTCCTCTTCACATGCTATAAAAACTGTTATCCTAAATATATACATCTATGATGACTATTACCATGACAATGAATGACAATACCTTAGGTTTAGAGTTGTTCAGTGCATGTTCTCAACAACTGTATCTTGCAAACCTAATGCAAGGAGTCCTAGGAGCTCTGGGAATTGTGTTCTAATCTTGAGCTGACCTGATTCCTGCAGTTCTTCCTTTGAGTAGTGACCTCCCCCAATTACAATTATGATAAATGACCTCCCTGCTTTTATTTTGCTTGAGCTAGTTCGAGTTGGGTTCTCAACCTTAGTCATGTTTTATAGTTTTCTTCATAAATACTATTTCTTGAGTTTTTGTAAATATTGTTAATGCAATCTGTTTCCTGTGACATTTTCTAACTGGTTATGGGTGCCATATGAGAATCAATTTTTGTATATTTACTTTATTATATTTATTAATATTTAGCCAAGAACTTTGTTTTTCGGTTGATTCTCTTGGTAGACAATTGTAAATATTTGCAAATATGATGATAATTTTGGTTTCTCCTCTTTTACTTTTTTTGCCTACTACAGAGGGAAGGTCTGAAGGTCTTCCAAATTAATGATATATATTAGTAGTAAGAGGGGACATTCTTATTTTGTCCCTGATCTGATCTTTTAACTTTTCACCATTAAGCAAAATGGCAGCATTTAGTTTGTGATAATTATTATTTAGCATAATGAAGTACCCTTTAATTCTTAGTTTCTGAAGAGTTGCTTTTTTAAAAGAAAATAAAAACAACTAAGAAAGACAATGAGTTCTATTATATGCCTTGTTAGTATCTATTAAGGTGATCATAAGGTTTTTCTCCATTTATTAATGAGATAAGTTACACTAATATGTTTCCTAATATTAAACTCTCTTTACATTCTTGAGATTAATTTGGCTTGGGCACAATGCTTTATTCTTATAATAGAAAACTAGATTCATTTTGCTAAAGTTTTACTTAGGACTTTTCTTTTTAGGGTAACTGTCTTCATACAGAGGCTGCCCTACAGATTTGTGTGTACATATCATCTTTGTTGGGTTTGATATCAGAGTTATTCTAACTTCATAAAAGTGAAATGGGAAGCTTTCCTTCTTTTCTGTATTCTGAAACTGTTTATATAAGATGGAAATTATTTTTCTTGGAAAGTTTGAAAGAATTTTCCTATAAAACTGTCTAGCACCAGAGCATTTTGGGGGAGATAACTGTACACTTCCCTGTTTCTTTCTCAGTTACTGTTCTATTTAAGTACTCTAGTTACTCTTTAAACTATTTTGGAAACTTGTAGTTTTCTAGAAGATCTTCATTGAGCTATTATTAATCTATAAATAGTATTCTCTTATTTTTAACTCAGCATTGATGTTTCTATCCCCTTTCTCATCCTTCATATGCTGATTTTGTTTTTTATTTTTTACCATAATACTTGATGTACATTTATTTAATTAGCCTTTTCAAACAGACAGCTTTTATATTTATTAATACACCTACTGTTTATATGCTTCCAAATGCACTCATTTTGTCCTGCATTCTTTAAGTTGGTTTTATCTAAGTTCTTAAATGGAATCCTTATGTTATCTGTTTTCATTTTTTCTGGTTTATATTTTTATATTCCTTCGATGATTTGAATTCATAACTGTGCTTAAACAATCATCTTCCTCTAAATGCTATAAGTTAGCCTTTTCTGACTATAGATTATAACATTTGCATTCTCCCTGTTGTAGTATCTCATCTGATCTATTTTACTGATGTAGCCTAATAATAATCTCTAAACAAAAAGACCTGGTGAGTGCTGGGTCCTGTCTTTACCCAACTCCATAATGCATCTATACTGCCCTGCCAAAACCCTATACCTCTCTGTCCTTAGCAACAGTGCTGGCAAGGCTGCTTTGTGTGCTATTAATGACATTCTTTTATGTGTCTCAATTCACAGGTCTGCTTTTTAAGGAGTTTATTTACACCTACCCAACTTGATCATGAAAATCAGGTGGTTGGAAATTTCTTAACAGTTTTCTATTAAAGTAACTATAATAATATAATTAAATATATTTAGAGATAATGTACCTATAAAGTAGTCTTTTAAAGAAATAAATGCTTATACATAATTTAACTTTCAGCAAGCCATTACAAGAAAGGGATGAGCTCATGCAAAAATTGGCCAGTTTGTGAGCAGAGATGGAAGGGAATAGAAAAAGTCTACAAAATTGGGGCCTCCCAGGTTGGGAAAACCAACTACCGCTGTTACCTCAAAGAGTAGGAAATGAGCTCATGAGTGCTCAGAGCCTTCCTTAAACGTCTCCCATGAAGCCAGAGGAAGAGGCTCAGCACTGTGGCATAGACCAGGATTACTGCTGTGCCCCCTACATCTACTGTTTCAGGTGGCCCCAACATTGTTGCTTTTAAGATGGGCAAAACAGCATGAGCCTAGTGGGAAGTCAGAAATCAGCCAGAACTATCTCTAGAAATGGAACTTGGATGTGGTCCCCAGCACACCAAATAGAAGCATCATGAATTTTAAAAGAAACCATAATCCTGGGGAGATGGGAGGTGGAGACGCAAATAGCTTGAACTGTAGTTTAGAAGTCACCAGACCACGCAGAGCCACCTCAGAGCCTGTTGGAGAAGACTTTCTACCACCCAGAAATCCTAGTCTTTGAGTTGGATGTCGTAACTGAATGGGGTTTAGGGTTGTCTCCCTTGGAGAGAGGGTATGTTCTCAGTGTAGACAGAAGATGGCTGTGGACATATGGGTGGCCAGGCTGCGAGGGCAACTGCTAGATTAGTCCATCGGGATCCACTCTCCCTGTCTTCAACAGAAATAGAGTGTACCTCCCAGCTAGGTGGGCAAGCAGCTAAATTCTCACTAATAGAAAGGGAGCAGATGTGGCCCACTTCTAGGCCTGAAAACATCACAATTCATGCTTAGTGCTCTTTCCCCCTTCCTAAAGTGTAGCTGTGATGTATGTCCATGACCCAGCTTTGACCAAGTGGATATGGATCCATGAAGCACTGGGAAGAGATGAGTCAGAGAGAAAGTAGGTCAAGAATGATCTCAAGAAAAGGCAAAACCATAATGGGGGTAGGTTGAAGTATTTTGATTGTGGTAGTAGTTGTACAATTACATATGTTTCTCAAAACTCATAGAATTGGTCACCTAAAAATGGTGAATTTTACTGTGTATAAATTAAACCTAACATACTTAACTTAAAAAGAAAAGCTAAGAAACAAAAAGAATAAAACCATGGAGAAGAGACCCCCCCCCTCCAACCTAGACTGCTTGTTTCAGAGCTGGTACATGAAACAGAAATACAGTTCTATGTTCTATATGCCATTATACTGTTAGCTATGACATGGTTGGGTCTCTTTTGTTATAGCTGCTTAGCCTTTACCTTACTCTGTGTGTGTGTGTGTGTGTGTGTGTGTGTGTGTGTGTGTGAGATACATACAAAAAAATGTTAACATTCGTAAATGATAGAATTAGGGTCATTTTATTTTCCAAGTTTTGCTCATCTATATTTTCTTCAGTAAATAAATATGTATTAAATTTTGCAACATGTAAAAGAAGATGTTATATGGAGTATTGTATATTTTAGATGTATTTCCAGCCAAAAAGTTAAAATAAATTGCTAGGGCTTAAAATTAGTTTTCAAAATTATTATGTGATTAAGGTGGCATTCATAATCAGTAGAAATAAGGATGAACTTTTAAAATAAATGGTGTTGGAACAACTGAATAACCATCTGGAAAAAGATATACCAGGACAAAGTCCAAATGGATCCAAAATTTAAATGCAACAAATAAAACCATTAAAGGTCTAGAAAAAAATCCATGAAAGAATTCCTTCCTTTGTCTTTGGAATGGAGATAACCTTTCTTACCATTTGGAGGTCATACAAATCTGGTGACTCAAAATCTGGAGCTCAGAAAAGACGGATAATTACAATTACACAAAAATTAGAAACTTAATGGCAAAAAAAATTCATAAGCAAAGTCAAAGGCCAAATAACAAATTAGGAAAAAAATATTTGAGACTCATTATCACAAAGGATTAGTCTCCCTAATTTACAAAGGGCTTCTTATTTGGTAAGAAAAAGATCAGCCATCTATAGAAAAATGCATCATGAATATCAACAGATTGTTCAGGAAAAAAAGAAATGCAAATGGTCATTAAAATATATCAAAAGTATTCTATGTCACTCATAAGAAAAATATAAAACAAAGCTATTAGGTTGAACCATATGAAATTACCAATGTTCTACCATTTCTTACCTATGTAAGTGGCAATTCCACGTGGCTCATTTGACCTAATACAACAAAATACTATTTTTCATCTATCAAATTGGCAAAATTCCAAAGGCTGAGCACCATAATCTTTCAACAAGGCTATGGGGAAATAGTCTCATATAATGTTTCTGGGAGTGTACAACTATACAACTTCTGTGGAGGGCAATCTGGCAAAATTGATCAAAATTTCCACTTCTGAGAATTTATCCTTCAGCTATACATATACACATATAAAATAATGTATGTGCTGGGTGCAGATTAGAGTTCACAATATGCTATCTTTCATGTAAGGGAGAGGAAATACGGACATACAGATGGTCCTCAACTTACGATTTTTCAACTTTATGATGGTGCTTTCAGCTATGTACAGTGAACATCCATTCGACCATTCTGTGTTTCACTTCCAGTACAGTGTTCAATAAATTACATGAGATGTTCAAATACTTGATTATAAAATGGGCTTTGTGTTAGATGACTTTGCTCAACTCAACTGTCGGCTAATGTCAGTGTCCTACGCACACTTAAGGCAGGCTAGGTGAAGCTGTGGTGCTGGCTAGGTTAGGTGTATTAAGTGCATTTTTTTTTTTTACTGACCATATTTTCAACTTATGATGGATTTATTGGGATGTAACCCCATCGTAAGCTGAGGAGCACCTGTATATGCATTCAGGTTTGCTTGTACAGTCATGTACCACATAATGACATTCGGTCAACAATGGACCACATTTTCCATGGTCGTCTCATAAGATTATGACGGAGCTGCCCTATACAGGTGTACCACTTTTTAATCTTTTATACTGTAGGTTTACTACACTTTTTCTATGTTTAGATACACACCATATGGCCTGTGTGTAGTAGGCTATACTATCTAGCTGTGTGTAAGTACACTCTATGACGTTCACAGGATGACAAAATTGCCTAATAATGCATTGCTCAACATATCCTCATCATTAAGCAATGCATGACTGCATCTGCAAAACAAACACTAGAAAAAGACATGAGAAGTTGATAAAAGCAGTTAACTGCATGGAGAAGGGGAGGGAGTAAGAAAAGACAGAACAGGAAGTTACATTCCTCACGGTGTATCTTGTTCATTGTACTGGTAGTTAAAGCACATATCCAAATTAACAAATAAATTAATAATTTAAACAGTAAAATTGCCAGTTTTTTAAAAAAGTGACAATTAAAATGACATATTCACTAAGGTCCTAAATCACTGTCACTATAATAAACAGTGTATGTATTCACAACTCTTTTTACCATCCCCAGAGAAACAAATTAAAATACATAAATTGGAATTCTACCACTGGGCTGATGCCTCTCTAAATGGTTCCTCCACTCCTCTCCATGCCCTGGTTGGGGAAGGGCTAATCCCCACATACTGCGTCACCTGGCCTCTCCTGCCTTCTGGCTTCCTGTTGAGTTGGCCAAGGGAGGCACTGGCTGGAGGTCAGAGGTCAGAAGAGTGAAGTTGGGGTGTTTCTTCTCCTGCTCTCTCCCTGCATCAACAGTGTGTTTCTGGCAATGGCTGCATGTCCTCTTAAGCACACTTACTGTCTGCTGTCCTCATCTATGGTTCTAGCCCTTTCTGAGCTCCAGCAACACTCTTATCTCCCCTTTGCTCTTCAGGGCCTGGGGGAGTCTGGGGAGTAACAGTTTCCCACTGTTGCTGGTCCCTAGGTGGCTCACAACATGATACCCCAAAGTATGGCGCCTTGGCACACCACGTACTTTGCACTGAAGTCGACTGGAAGGTCTCAGAAGTAAGGCCTTTCTGACCTTCCCCGGCCTCCTGCTTCTTGCCCCTCTTTGTTCCCTGATGCAAGTCATGAAGGCCAGCATTCCTCTCTCCAGAAGCTGGTGATAGAAACTGGACTTCTCTAAAGCCACAAAACCTAGAAAGGTCATTTTCTCCCTTCTCCCTTGAAGACCCTCACTCCAGAAGGGTCTGGCCCCACACCTGGGAGAAAGGAATGTTAAACAGAGAGGCCAAGGAGAATCTGAACAGATGGCTGACGCTCCTATAACAAAAGAGAGGTTAACAAGAAAAAAGGATAAAGGATTTATTTAATCAAAGTTTTATGTGACATGGGAGCTTTCAGGAAAGAAAGCACAAAGGCCCAAGGGAGAATGTCCATTTCTATGCTTAAATTTGATGAGGAGTGGACAGCTGTATAGAAATGTGATTGGACTAAAAGGGAATGATCTAATATTAACAGACTGAGTGGGGAAACCCAGCAAGACCTGTCTGTTCTGATTCTTTTTGTCCTGTCTGGGTGGCATTCTTTCCTCCTGAGTTTAGGGCAGGCCCCTTCTGGAATGAGGGTCTTAGGATCCACTTTTAGATGATGTAGGTTAGAGAATGTCTTTATGGCCAGCTCCTACACAGAAAGGTGAGGGAAGGTGAGAGTAATATTTCTAGGTTTTATGGCTGGCTCTAGGGGAGAGAGGTTCTAGTTCCTATTACCTGCCTTGGGGAAAAGGAATTCTAGTTTCTGTGGCCTGCCTTGGGGAGAAAGGGAAGCAAGAGAAGGTCAGAAAGAGACTTTGCTTCTGAGGCCCTACCAACATCCTTCAGCCAAAGAACTTTGGCTAAAGTACTTTAGGGTATTGTTTGCTGAGTGCTACAGTATTAAAAACTGCAAGGAGAAACGTGAAAGGAACCTGAAAACAAATACAATCAGAAAATTTTAGGAAGCCTATTTTGTTTTTCCCAAAGTGATTTTTCTAGTTGTTTGTTTGCAATAAGTAGCTTATTCTTTAAATTCTGACTTACCTAAACACAAAAAGGGCAGTTTTGGGGTGGTGGGGTGGGGGAGTTAGCAAATTAAGGTGATCCACTGGAAAAACAAAAACCAAAAACCTCCCCCAAAGTCTTTGAAACAGCCAAATATCCAGAGCTATTTGCAAAACTGTTAGTCCTATCTCTAGAAGGACATTTTTCTCACCTATTTATATTGCAAGGGGAAATATCTTCCATGAAGCACAAACATTTTTAAGATTTCAGCTTTTCAAAGCATGGTACTTGTGATAAAGGGTGTTTTCAAGCCCTCTTCTTCACTTAACCTGCCAACTAACATGGGAAACCATTAGCTCAGGCTGCTACAATTAACTCAGGGCTTCTCCTTGAAAGGCTCACACAATTCCCAGCTACTTATCATGCAAACAACCTGGGAGACTCATTTTCCTTGCAATGCAGTAGGAGGGGTAAATTACTGAGATAAGTAGATTATTGGGGAAAAAGTCACACTCAGAGGCCTTATGAAATGATTAAACCCTGGGAAATGCATCCCCCTAAATCCCTGGCCCCTGATAGTATACATTCATTACTGGATCCTGGATAATCTACAATGAAGAACCTTCTTTAGAAGCAATAAATACTCCCACTCCACTGAATTTTCATTTAAACTTTTCAAACAGTGAGTTCTTTAGTTTTGATAAATGAGATTCATCATATATGAAGCAAATTAAAGGAAAGTGAGGAAGTTATCAGACTTGTAACATTTTTAAAACTTTCTAAAATAGTAAAAGTACAAATACTGAAACCAATAACATACAACTTTAGGAAAGTATGGTCTTACTGACTTCCTTGCATTAGCTTCATAAATTCCATATCAACAGAAACTATTTCCTATCTGATTAACAGCCATGTTCAAATCTATTGTCACAAAATGTGTTTTCTCTGGAAGAAGTACTTCCTTCCTTATAGCAAATATCAGTCAATAGTCAAGTTGACTATCATTAGTCAAGCTGATGAACAGCCTGAAATGTTTCAGAAAGAACATGTCCAGGAAAGTGATGTAAATAAATGTAACCGTGAGCTACAGATGGAAAATGAACCTCATTTTCTTACAAGAGGGAAAAACAAAGAAACAAAGAAACACAAAAACCCCAACAAACCAGAAACTCTGAGAAGCAAATCTAAATAAGGGAACTTCACGGTAGAGCTGTTAGTATCAACGCTGACTTTATACTTTCAGCTACTGAACTGCAGACAGCCAGTCTAAACAGGCATGGCATTTCATTGTGGGGACTCGGTAGCACCCCGAGCCATTCCAAACCATAGCAGTGCACCCACTCAAAATTACTGTTGGAAATACTCAGGGAATTACCACCTCTCTAAGTAAAGCTGAGCCTATTTAACAGAGCGAAATACTTCTGTTTCTTCTCTTTTAAAGAGAATATTCATTGCCCCTCAGGCATTTAGGCATCCTCCCACCTGTCTGACAAGCAGAGGAACGGGAGGGACAACAGCCTGAGTCAGGGTGGGCCAGAAGGGTGGGAATCCAGAGGCTGAAGGGGGCTGCTGCGAGAAGGGCAGTGGATGGGTAAGCAGGGACTTTTCAAGGGAAGATCTGCCTTGTGGGGTAAGGCATACCCACTCCTCCATCTCAATATGAAACTGTCTGTAAAGGCTATAATTTATCAAAATTCTTGGAGCTGGTTTTGTGTGTGAGCAAGGGGTATGTGCTTGTCTGGGGAGAAGAGTGTGATAGGAGATTAATGCTGGGGGGGCGGGGGTGGTCCACGGTGATCTGTTCCCATTCAATTTACAATATGGCTATCCCGATTTTCATAGATGGAATACCTGAAACTTAGAGAGGTGACATAACTTGCCCAAGGTCTCAAGGTTAGAGCTGGGATTCAAATCCACACTGATTTCAGAACCCAAATTCTAAATACTACACTAGATTTACCTTGGAAGACAGTACAAGAAAGAAGTACTAGTTGATACCTCAAATTGCTACATTTCATTTATAAGAGTGTGCAAACTGGAGGGCACAGAGCTGATATTTTGGAAGAAGAGGAGTCGGTAGGGTAATCCGTACAATCCACCTCCCTAGCTATTCAGTAGCTGTCTAAAACATGATTTGCAACAGCAAGACACTGTATTTCACAACAGAATTGAGATTTAAATCAGAATGCAGAGTAAGGAAATAATAAGGGAGAGAGAAACAATTTTCACTAAAAAACCTGGTATAAATATTAATGGAGTACTGCTTTTAGAAACTGTAATATATAATATTAACAGTGAGATATTAATCACATTTATAGTTAAATAGGAAAAATGTTTTTAATATCCACATAATGATGAACCGGTATCTTGGCATCTCTACTGAATTTTGATTAAAATACACTGAGGGAATACAAACAGAGTCTAGTTATTAAGAACATAGACAGTTTGAATCCCAGCTCAACCACTTAACAGCTATGGTGGCCTTGGGGACGTCACTTAACTTTGCTGTGCTGCAGTTTCTTCATCTTAAAATGTGGACATTCCGTGCCCCTATCTCATGAGATTGTTGTGAGGATTCAATGAATTAATACACTAAGGTGCTTAAAACAGTCGAGCGCTTTGTAAGTGTCAGCTAATGTTATATGCTTATTAAATACAGGGAGAAACCTATGCCAGCATGGGACATTTTAAAGGATATCATAAGAGACAATAAAGGGTGAGGACACTGCGTGCTGGTGAAAGTGTAGTTGGAATGAATACTCACTGGATTGTGGCTTATATGGAAAGAAAGCAAGCCGGGCTGGTGTGTCAGGGAACAGGGAAGGATTATGAA
This sequence comes from Lemur catta, assembly GCF_020740605.2. NCBI lineage: Eukaryota > Metazoa > Chordata > Mammalia > Primates > Lemuridae > Lemur > Lemur catta. Next base: position 11,633,844 of record NC_059142.1, read on the forward strand.
CAGGGAAGGCTGCTCGGAGGTTAAAGAGCAGGTCTAAGTGGAGTGGGAAAGTGAAATGACAGGAGGTCAGGTCAGAGAGAGGAATTTTTAGAGTTAGAGGTAGAACAGTTCCAGATACACTAAGTCCAGGCTGTGGTCATGGAGATGGAGAAATTAGGACCTAGAGTGTGGGGTAGATTGTCAAGGTAGAATCTTGCGTCCCCTAGTGCAGTGGCGGGGAAATGGGTGAAAGAGATCACTGCAACTGGAGCGTCAAAATCCTCAGGGTACGTGGGTAGGTAATTAGAAAGACAAAACATATTAATATTATATGAGTGAGGGGTTTTAGTTGATGATGCCAATATCCACTGTACCTAGTTTAGCAAGAAGGGATTTAAAAAAAAAGGGTATTGGGAGTTTATAAAATCTTTAGGACAACCAAAAAAGCAAATGTAGAGGATTCTCAATCAGTACCCATTGCTCCAACAATCCAAAGGGACAGTTCCAATAGGAAGTCCACTGCTGTGGCTGCCTGCCAAGGGTTGCACAGGACAATAGGATCCAGATGCCAGACTCTGCTGAGCCTCCCACAAAGAGCCAAACACTCCCAACCCCCATGCCCACCAGAAGATCTGATGCCCCTGTGCACAGCTAAGAACCTACGTGGGTCACTTCTATCTCCAAGTCTTAGGAGGTAGATGAGGCCACCTGTGGCATCCTTGTGGCAAGGAGTCTGAGAAATGTGCCCTTTAACTCTCCAACCTTTGTAATTCGGGAAGGCAGGGCAGGAAGGAGTTGGGGTGAGTGGGAAGGAGCCATTCAAAACTATCTGCCAATCAGGAGGATGGAAAGGCGATGTTGACACCACATGGCGCGGACTTCCCTGCAGGAGAACAGGGTGCTGGGACAGCGGGGAAGGAGGTGGTATTTTTCTGATTCTTAGATATAAAGATTGTGAAAAAAGAGCCTCACTGAGCAAGGCGCTGTCAGAGGAAATGTATGCTTCAATTAAGCCGGTGCTAGAAGCAATGTCCTGGGAAAAGGGCATTACTTCATCACCGTGTAGTATGAGCATATTCAAAAAATTCTGACTTCAGTTGAGTTGAATTCCTCTTTGGGGCCTGGACTCACCTAAGTAACTCTCTCTCCTTGTCCAAACCTCCTTCAATAAGCCATTTTTCAATGAGCCTGTTTTAATTTCCACTACTCTACACACACTTGCAAAAAGTAATCTCTCCCTTTACTTTCAATTCCCGTCACATTTTACCAAACTCCTCTTACGTCATTGATCTTGTTTTGGCTTGTATTTAAGAGTTTTTTATATACACATCTTATTTCCCTCCTAAGCTTCTTGAGGCAGGGGTATATCTGACTGAGTTATGTGTCCTTCCCAGCAACCAGTACAGCTGCACTCTAAAAATCTTTGATGAATGATGAATGAAGAATGAATGAATGATTATATACCTTCCATTGTAGCATTTGGCGATTTCCAATGTCTGTGAGGAAAAGGATTGCCAGGTCATCAGTCAACCTTTTTGAGGTTTATTCTAACCAAAATATTAAACCTCTAAAAATGCCCATAATTCTGGGTTTTGCTCTACTTATACTATGGGCTTCCCATTAGATTATGAGATTGGGAAAATATCTTTTACATCCGTAGCCCTACAATGCCTGTTGTAGGACATACTCAGACAATGGTGGTTGACTAAGTTCAGATGTTATTGGGATATGTGGATGGGCCCTGAACTGTCTTACTAAGTGTAATATTATGATTTATATTATAATAAGAAATATATATTTGGTGTTCATAAAGCTTCCTGGAAGAGGACCCTAAAACCTTTGGAATCTCCAAAGTCCTAAGTGTCTTTTTGAAGGCTTATGAGATGACTGGGGGCTCCTAGATAGCCCCAGGATGGGGGCTGGCTGCCAGGGGAACCAACCATGTGATTAGAAGGTTGGAACTTTCAGCCCCTGCCCATGACCTCCAGGGAGGGGAGACGAGATGGAGGCTGAGCTGATCACCAACAGACAATGATTTAATCTATCATGCTTACATAATGAAGCCTCATAAAAACTCAAAAGGGTTTGGAGAGCTTCTAGAGGTGGTGGGAGGGTGGTGAGCTCCGAGAAGGCATGGAAGCTCTGCACCCCTCCCCCCACCTTACCCTACACGCATCTCTTCCATCAAGCCGTTCATTTGTATCCTTCTATGATAAATGAATAAAAAAAGTGTTTCTCCAGGTTCTATAACACATTCTAGCAAATAACTGAACCGAAGAAGGGGCTCACAGGAACCACCAATTTACAGCTGGTTGGTCAGAGGTCCTGGAGGCCCAGATTTGTGACCGACATCTGACGTGGGGCAGTCTCAGTGGGCTGAGCCCCTAACCTGTGGGATCTGACTCTAACTCCAGGTAGACAGTGCCAGTTGAACTAAATTACAAGATGTCCGGTAGTTGTCTGCCAGAGAATTGATGAGCTGCGGAGGAACCCCACATCTGGTGTTAGAAGTGAAGTATTAAAAATGGTGAGAGCACAGAAGGAGAAAACAGTTGAGTTTCCTTTCCGATCTCAAGCACTAAGGATGTCTACAAGATTTTTGTGGGATATATTTGGGCAGATGAACAGGAGTAATGGACAGTAGATTAGATTTATTCTGAAAAAGATATGATTTAAGAAGTGACAGAGAGAACAAGAAGCACAAAAGAGCTGTATCACTGAAATAATGAAGAGAACTGGAGGGGAACCAGCAGTGAAAGGAAGAGCTCCACAAAGTTCTGGAAGACAGAGGCTGACTGATAAAACCAAGGAGGCAGCTGTGGCCTACAGAGCACACGGGGAAGAACCAGAACTGAGAAGGGCAGCACCCTGCCAAGCACACCACTGGGGCTCCAGATTCAGGGACAGCAAGAGCGAGAAGTGGGGCTAAAAACAGGATTCACTGAAGATCTTTATATGGACCCTCCCACTTACTAAGTGATGGACTGTTTTCTGTAAAGAAATTGAGCAAACTGTCTCTGGGATGCTAGAGCTGCTAGTGTAGGTAGGCATTGCTGTCCTACAGCAGAGTCCTCTGCTCTGTGGCATATGGCAGGGCAGAAGGGTTCCCTTGCCACCTGGACGTGAGGCCTATCAGTCAACCAGCTCTGTCCATTTACACAGACCTTCCCATCGTACCTTCCATTTCCAGATTCTTACACACAAACTCACCCCCAAGATTCATCAAGCATTTAAGCAAAGCCTATGGCATGCCACAGAAGGCACAAAATAAATAGAAAAATTGACTCCTAGGATATGGAATTAAATCTGATAACAGAACTTAAAACATAACATGACAAAAAACTCTAGTAGTTAATATTCAGTTTTCTTTGTTTTCCTTTTTCTTTTTTTTCAAGATAGGGGTCTCCTCTGTCCCCTAGGCTGAAGTACAGTGGGGTGATCATAGCTCATTGTAACCTTAAACTCCTATGATGATGCCATTGCACTCTAGCCCAGTTGACAGAAGGAGACTCTGTCTCAAAAACAGAAAGAAATACCAGAATGACAAACAGCTCTAAAAGCATGGGGCAGGGGTGGAAGGACAATTCATATTGGAGCAGAAGGTTCTAGAAAGGAACTTTCCAGGGAAAATAACAAACTAAAAGTAAACAAGCCAATGAATGAATGAATGAATGAATGAATGAATTCCCTGAGAGATTATCTGATGAATTTTCCCATTTGGAAGTTGATAGAAAAAACTCCCCACAAGTGAATTTTAAACTAAAGAAAAAAATGAAATTATTAATACCTGGAAAATTTAAGTTATACAAGACAGAAAATGTAATAGCAGCATATCACTTGATTCAGCAGTAAACAATATTTACAGTCATAATCCCATCCAGATTAAAACAACAAATCGGAGTGCTCCAGGAAAAAAAGGAAGATTCAGTTTGGAGAAATTCTGAAACAAAATAAAGGCAATTGGAAACTCCAGGAACTCTTAAAGGATACACACACATACATGCACACACTCGGGGGAGGGGGTATAAGAAAGAAGCAACTCAGAACAAGCAAATTAGAACAAGTCAGTGGGCTTCTAGAAGAATGGAATGGCTTCTACATAATAGAGCAAGTTAGAAGTTGGACGATATCAGTGTATGGTGAAAGGTATGTGTTTCTTCTCTCAACAAGAAAAAAAAAATTCATAGGCATTACAAAAATAACAAATCTTTTAAAAAAACTTTAGCAAATAAAAACATGGCATGGTTTTAAGCCAATAATGGACTGTAAACAAAGAGAAAAAATAGATTTGAATATTCTCCTTTGATAACACAGGGATTATGACTTAGGTATTACCGAGAGGGAAATATAATCAATGGCTCATTTCTTGGTTTTTCAATGTACCATATTCACATAGATGTAATAATGTGAAAGCTGTTTATTGGCTTTTAACTTCTAGAACCAACTTGAAATTACAGTATAGAAATCTTAACAGTGATCTCAGTGGGGTCTCCGGAAAAAGATCTTAACTGTGGTTGAAACGGAATGCAAACACTATCAACAGCTGATAGCAGTGAAGGGTAGAGTGACCCTGAAGACGCATGGGCAAGCCAAGGCACAGCCTCTCATCAATGGCACAGGAAACAGATGTTTAAGTATATTCCTTAAAGTTACAATAAAGAGAAGTAAAAACAATGATGTTAGGAAGAGGAGTGTGGTATGCATATAGTATGAGTGAAACCCTGTATGTCATATATCAAGAAATCAATAGGTAATGTCTAAAGTTGAGAAATCAAAAATAATGTGTATCAATACATCATTTATTAATATGCAAGTAATCATCAGAAAAAGGAAACCCGAAAATGGTTCAAAGTGATCCACTCTGGGGATCAGCGCAGGGGGCAGGTTAGAAGCGAAGGGTCAGGGGACTGGTTGATATTTTTTAACAGTGTAAGTGTTTAATTTAATTCTTTTAAAAGAATTTTACAAAGTAGACATTTACTCTGGAACCTGAACTTTTTGGCTCATGATTGCTAAGAAATTAACCTCTGACATGTGCTATTGGATATATGTATTTCTATTAGTATTACTTCCATCTTTGGGTTATCCAGACATCGGCCAGCAATGCACAAGTCCTAGGCGGAACTAGTACCCAGTGTCCCACAGGGCGTGATGTAAAGGATGCAGGAAATATAAACTGTGGGTTACTAGTCACCTCAGGGAATTTCTCCTCCAAGTCCTTACAGAGAGGAAGATCTCCCCGGTGCTTACTGCCGGAATAACCCTGGGTCTTACCAAACTTCCATGGTCCTGCCGGACAGAATAAGTAAAATGTCTTATATTTTCCTTTTGAAAGCACTAGGAACAGCTCAAGGATTTGCACAGCAGAATGAAAGAGGAGCTGTCACTGAGTTCCTTAGGACTCACAGCTTGAAAGGAAAGGGGAGGCCCAGAGGGGCCTGGGACCAAGCCCAGCAGGGGACACCGAGCACTTCCACAGCCCAGGGGGTGGGACCAGAGCTCTTAAAGCCACAGATCTCCTCTGTAGGCACTGAGACCCTCACAGCAGGGATCCATTCACACCAGTCACCCTTGGAGACTGCTATTTATGCTAAAGAAATTTATCCCACTCCATTGTATGCTTCTTGTCCAGCGTTCTCTTGGATCCCTTGTTTACGGCCTTAGTCCTATATTGTGAACAGTGGAATGGACAGGCCATTTGAGAGGGCAGGGATAGCTAATGATGGGTTTGTTAGCTCTGCAGTCAGTCTTTCCTTTGTGAACCAAACCCAATTTGGGTGCATTTGCTTAAAAAAAAAAAAAAAAAAAAAAAAAAAGCAAAAACCTCATTTGAGGTTGAAGAAATGTTAGTTGTGTTCCATTCCTCTTACAAGGAAAAAAAAACCACTGGATCCAACAAAAAACTTTGTAATATTTATAATCTATTCTTCTGATGGTTGATACATGTATCCAATTATTTCAGGTGTGGGTGCAAATACTGCAGCTGTAGCTCCTTAAGACTGAGAAGATCTTAAAAATAGGGGGCCTTCTCAACACTAGAGAGATGCTAATTTTTATCTTGCAAAAAGGGAAGCCCCTTCTAAAATGTTTTCTTTTGAGGCAGAACTTAAACATATGCCACTGCTTTCATGAATTCTGTGAGCCAAATCCTTATAAATCCTTTGAGTTGACAGATCAATTATTCCTTCTAACAGCTAATGAACTAATAACCCTTGGAAATTTCTCCTTCCTTGGGTTTAAAATAGAAAAAAAAATACCTTGGGGGGGGATCAATTAAAGACTACATAGCAATAAAAAGCAAATTCATTATAGCTTTTTAAAGACAGCTATATTTTGTTCGAGAGCTATGATTTTTAAATTAAAAACATGTCAAATAACCCCATATTTTATAAACATCATAAATATTCTTAAAATATGCCTTAATTTCATATTGTGTGCAATCAAGGAAAGGGAAGTGAAAAAGGGTAGAAAAATAAAAAAGGAGACAGACACAGTCACCGGAGAAGGCAATCAGAAAGAACAGTGAGATTACGGAGCACCTCTTTTGTAAGGCACTGTGGGAGGCCCCCAGGGAACCCAGAGAGAAGCAAAGGACACACACAGCACTGGAGAAAAAGACAGAGAAGAGAGAAGGCAGGGAAAGATTGCGTTATTCCAGAATGCACTAGACTAGGATTGCAAAGAGAGGAAGCTTGAGCATTCTGCTGATAGAAGGAGGGGTTGGCAGAAATTATATGTTGGACTGTCAAGGGGCTGGACACAAAGGGGACACTGAGAGCCAGAGCAGGTGGCAGAAAGGGAATCAGAGGAATGGGAGTTACATATGGGTCCTGGAGGTGAGCTCTGATCCCAAGAATAAGGTGGTGCCTATTGGGGGAACAAGGCACTGTGGGACAGAAAGGCACAGGTTCTATTTGTGGATCCTATACTGTGGCCAAGGATTTCAATAGATGAGAAAACTGAAGCACTGGGAATTTGAGTAAATGCCTTGCTTAAGGTTATATGATATTACACACATATACATACACACACACAGTTGTATGTAACAGAAAGTCTCATGTTTTGTTTTTAATTAAGGAACTAGAGTGTGGTGGTTATTCAGGTACCAGCTGACGAGCGTTGCTCTTCTTCCCTCCTGCAGGGCAGTTCTTGGAATTGAAAAGCCAAGTCCCATTTGAAATCGAGTGAGTGGTATGTTTTTCCACAACATGAACAATGCTGGAGGATGATATCCTGAGAAGGTTGTGCACGTTCCAGGGGATGCCCACGGCTCCCCACTCCGTGAGCTCCTGGTGTGTGGTGCGACATGGTATAAAGAAAGGGGAACTTAAGAATCAGAAGAGCTGGGTTGGAATCATAGCTCCCCTGTTATCTAGCCTCAGTTGCTCCAACTGTAACACAGGGATAGAGAGGGACCCCGACTTACGAACAGTCAATTTACAATTTTTTGACTTTATGATGGTGCAAAAGCAAATTGCATTCAGTAGAAACTGTACTTTGAACTTTGCTCTTTTCCCAAGCTAGTGGCATGTGGTATGATGTGGGCAGCAGCAGCGCACACAGCTCCCAGTCGGCCACGCCGTCACAAGCAGAAACAACCAATGCTCTACAGCGCACTGCGCTGCCAGATGATTCTACCCACCTGTAGGCTGATGCAAGTGTTCTGAGCACCCCTAAGGCAGGCTAGGCTAACCTACCATGTTTGGTAGGTTAGGAGCATTAAATGCATTTTCAACTTACAACTTATGATAGTTTTACAGGGATGTAACCTTCTCATAAGTCAAGGAGCATCTATAATTATAATTACACCTCAAGTTGTGGATAGGAAATAAAATGAAATAACACTAATAAACCAGCCCACTCATATAGGCCTATAAAGGCCCTAAGACCCAACTTTAGACCTATGGCCCTGTTAAGGTAAAGCCAGAGCCAGCTTTATAGGTGTGTGACCTCAGCAGTCACACAGAGTTCCATGTTTGAAGGGCTACATGCTTGGTTGGATGCTCTGCTGTTGCTTCGCTATCTTGATGTTCCTAATTATTTCTGAACAAGGGCCCCAGCATATTCATTTTGCAATGGGCCCCGCAAATTACATGGCCAGTCCTGCGTAAAGCTATGTGGCTCAGTGAGGGAGCTCTGGAAGACGCCCATCTTTGGCAAATAACTCCCAGTGGAGCTAGAAGTTGACAGTGGGCATGTGTTAGCTTTTCAGCTGCCCAGTATCTGAACCCATTTCTTATGTTTGAGGAACGCTTTGCGGTATGGCTCTTGGTAGCAGGCAGGGCCACACAGGCCAAGTAAATGTTGGTGCTCCCCTGCCTCCCCACCAGCTAGTGTGCGGCCAGTCAGGTGCTATGACGCTGGAGTTACAAGTAAGGAGAGTGGAGAATTCACTTTGGTGGTGGTGGCAGCAACATCGGTTCTCCAGGGACATCTGTGGAAGCCCTCCAGGCCTCCTAGCTCTGGCCTCTGGTGTCCAGCACTGGCTGTGCCTACAGCAGGAAAAGGTAGGGGTGGAGGGCGTCCAGCAGTTGTGGCAAGGCCATCCTCCAGTAGATGGCTCTGCGGTGGGGCTGTGGTCACGGTTCTAGCCACCTTTGGTTCCTCCCTGTTTTCTAGCCTGATCATCTAGCCTTCTCAGTGATTCGTTTTTCAAAACTACTCCATATCCTTTCAATAAATTCCTTTCGTACTTTCATGGTCAGATGATTTCTGTTGCTCATAGCTAAGAGCTCTTTCTGATACCAAGTTGGACCCTGTGATGGGGTTACTACGCTGATAATCCCTCAGCTAACAGAGAGCAAACAGACCCCGTGTCCTGAGGCAGGGACTTGTTGGGCTGCGTGCCCTGGTGATGAGACACAAGAGCTCGTGCATTCCAACACGGGAGGGACCTCGGAGGTTGTGGGGGCGAAACGGTGTGATCCCTTTCCTCACCCATCACAAGGGTCATGACTGAAACTCCTATAACAAAAGATAGGTTAACAAGAGGAAAGCACAAAAGATTTATCTAATCAAAGTTTTACATGACACAGGATGCTTCAAAAATGAAGCCCCAAAGACCCAGGGAAAACTATCCACTTTTATGCTTAGGTTGGATGTTGAATACAAAGCCATGCAGAAATGTGATTGGACAAAAGGGGTACGATCTAATGGTAATAGACAGAGAGGGGAAACACAGTAAGGCCTGTCTGGATTCTCCTTGGCCTGTGTGACATTCCTTCTTCCTGGGTATAGAGCAAGAACCCTCTGGAAGGAGGGTCTTACGACCTACTGTCAGACAAGGGAGGTCAGAGAATTTCTTTATGGCCAGCTCCTACACAGAAAGGCGGGGGAAGGTTAGAGTAATACTTCTAGGTTTTGTGTCTGGCTCTGGGGCAAAGGGGTTCTAGTTTCTATGGCCTGCCTTGGGCAGAAGGGAGAGCAGGAGAAAGAAGGGCAGGTCAAGGTCAGAAAGATGTTTTGCTTCTGAGGCCCTTCCAGTGTCTCTCAGTTCAAAGCATGCAGCACGCCAAAGAGCCATATTTTTGGGTATCATTTTCTAAGCCCCAAAAAGGTCATCTGGTCCACCCTCCCTCTGAACGTGGGAATCTTTCAAGAATAGTTCAGGGTCTGAATAATATTAAGATAAAGATGCTCCTGACAACCAGAGGGCGTGCTAAGCAGAAAGCCTTGATCGTGGCTGACAAACCTTAAGGTCGGCCGGCCCCCAGTTACACCGTTCAGGGTCAGTGGCTGTGAGGATATCCCCAGCTGTCATCGAGTTGTCAAGGCTCAAGTTCAGGGAAATTCCACATCACTCATGGCCAGAATATGAAATGTCACTCCTTCTGGGTATGTAATTAAGACGGTGTCTGAGTTCCTAATGGACTTTCAGAGCACGATGGGGCAAAGGTGCTCTGGGATTCTGAAAACCAGAGACCGCCTAGGAAAGGCCCCACAACAATATCATGGCCACGGGGGAAAACGAAAAACAAAAAATAAAAACAACCAGAAAGTGCCAAACACGGTGACGCCGCCTCTGGCATCGGGATCAAGGATGCTCCAGGAACTCACTTCCTCTTCCTTTTACAGGCATGTTCTGTCAATGGCTACAATACTCTACCTTTTGCCAAGGGCTGGGAGAGGAGGTGAAAAGAGTTCAGACAAGCTCATTTTCCAACACTTGAGCTGAACTCCTGGCTGAAACAAAATCACTTGCTCTTTGGCATTACGGCTCTATTTCTACAGTGCCACGTGGCTGGCTGGGTGACTTTCCAGTCACTGGGTGAGGGACACTGGGTCCAGGACAGGTCCATTAGCCTGAAAGAGCAGAAAGACCCCTGGAAAGCCCACAGTGCAACCCACCCAGCGGTGTCTGAACAGCAGGCAGTTGAGCGGGGCCAGAAAAGCTTCAGTGCCAAGTGGGGAAGACGTAGAGCCATGTCGAGTCCCATCAGACCACTCAGGCAGTTGTGGGGTTGGGCTCTGACTGCAACCCACGGGGCAGGGCACTTAATGCCAAGGTAAGCAGATCAAGCCTATGGCAACTGGACGGAGTTGGCCACGGGCTGCCAGATATCACAGATCAGGAGGAGAGGCGGAGATGAGAGAAGGGAAGAGGCCGGGTCCTGTGAAGTCAGTAAGGTGGAGGGCAGCGAGAGGACTTGGGCATCCAGGCAAACAAGGGCCCAGGTCGGAGTTACCGAGAGCAGGAGATCCCGAAGGTGCCTGCCCCTGAGCCAGAGGGTGCAGCTGGTCATAGCCAAGAGGAAGTCTGCAGGCCCCTGCTCAGAGCGGGCAGAGGTGCAGGTACCCTGGGAGGTCCCACAGCTTCAAAGGCAAAGGGAGACAGGGGCTAGGAGAGAGAAACAGAAGGGAGAGCGCTCCCTGGGCTCTCCAGAGTGAGTAAAGTACTCATACCCAGGGCTTTATTTGAATTTATCACCTCTTATTAGTGTCTTTTGAAATGCGAATTAGCTGATTAACCACTGCTCACAGCCTTCCAACTGTTCTTTATTCTCCAGCATTCAGCAACTTTGTTCTAAATAGGGTAGGCCACAGTAGCCCACCAGGGGGAAATTATTCTCAAGGTTACAAGAACAGTGACCACGGCAAAATCGGGCCCTGGGCTGGATGGAATCAAGTTGGGGGTGAGACCGCGCCTGGAGCCAGGCCCTCACCACCCCTGGTTTACGTACAAAGCGCGCCGGGGACACTGTTTACCTCTGGCGTGAGCCCATCTTTGCCGTTTATGAGCCGGGCTCCGGGGCACAAGGCGACTCTCTTCCGCCCCCTACCACTTTTTTGTTGACTATCTTCATTTTCTAAAAGGTTCATTAGTTCTAGGTCCCTAAGGAATGCCCGTGCACTTGCTTCGGCTTTCTGTTTGGGACGGGGGTTCACATTTATGAACAACAAGGGATGGCCTCTGGCAGAGCCTCGCTCGCACTTGCTCCTGCCTCCAGTTTGGCAACACGACACAAAGGCGCTCTGGCTTGTATACACTTTCCAGGCTGAGCCCCTATTCAGAGGGGGCTGCAGCTTGCGCGTAATGGGCCCCCTACAGACAAAGCCAGCAAGTTTCTTAATTAAGTCTAAGTGAAAGACAGATCCCGCTTACATCTTCAGAGAACCTTCCTTCAGAACTTCAAAAACACCCTCGACTGCCTATCAAATCCAGGCACGAATAACTAGCTAACAATTTTTTCTCTTTTTAAATATAGAAAAAGCCAGGCCTCCGGCGCCAACTCTTCAACCCCCTCTCACTTTCCCTGCAATTTTAGACATGCCTCTGGTTTATAAAACAGGAAACAAAGGGGCTTCTTGTGTGTGGGAGAAGCCCTCAGAGGGTCTGCATTTCATTCCGGCCTTCCCCAAAGCACTGCGCTGTCTAAAGAGCCCTTTAACTGGTTTAGTCTCATTAACATTTCCATGAGGTATCAAAGAATATGCTAAAAAACCAGCATATGTACATATATCACATAAGGACAAATCCTGGTATGGCACGATATTAAAAAATTAATTATTAACTAATTGCCTTTTTAGAAATGTGATTTTTCACATCCCTCCTTCCCCTCCCCCTCCCCTCTAGCCCAGAAACCCTCTCTCAGACAGACCTTTCTGTTTTCTGGGCTTTGCTGTGATAATGTTCTTTGCAAACAGAAACCAATTATTCTGCAGCAGTAAGTCACCAGGAGTATGAATTGCTTTAATTTTTCCCCTTTTAGCAGCTGCCCAGGGTGGGTTGCAAGGTGGCTGCAGTAACGAAGCTGGAATGAATCTAAAGCAGCACCGAGGCCGGGTGTCCTACGGGGAAATGATGTTCAAAAATAAAAGTGCATTTTTGTTGAGAGACGCTAATCAATGAACTGGCCATTTCCAAAAACGCACTTCCGCTCTGAATTTGCATGGCCAATGCTGCCTTCCCCAATGAGTCCTGTGCACCTGACTAGCTTGTAAAAATGTCACCTTACTGTTAAAAGTGCTAAACACGCCCTGTTTTTTCCTCGCTGGTTTTCCCTCTCCCTCCCCCCACCATCCTGCCTTTTTCCTTCTGCAATTCTTTGCTTTCTCATTAGAAATGCCCAGCAACGTCTGGCAGACAAAGACACTGCAAACAAAGTGTATGGAAAGGAAAAAAAAAAAATTAAAAAGGAAAAAAGTGCAGAAGAATTCTTCTTTCACTGATCTCTAGAATACATTAATATCTGAAACTGTTGGCACAGCCTAAAATACTTGGGCGGCTAACAATGCGAGCAATGATTCGAAGTCTGGGATCTTCAAATAAACCCCAGCGCTGTCATGGCCACCAGGAAGGAGAAGAATGGCGATATTAGCTGACCTTCATTTTGTTGTTTCTTCAGACCTGACTGCTAGACCTCTGTTTGCTTGTTACTAGGATTTCTTGGCTAAAAAATTTTAGCATTTCCCAGGCAATCCAAGAGCCAGTTTATTAGGTAAATAAACCAGGCCTTAAGGACTCTTTTCTGCTCCATAATGGGAACTGGGCAAATTGGAATGAGGAATGAGGGTTGGAGTCAGGGAGAATGTCTAAGAAGCAGAGATCTCATCATTTTTCCCTTATCCAAAACACCAGTGAACAATGACAGAGTTAACAAACCATCAAATCAATGTACTGCCTTTGGTCAACTTAACCAACATCATCCACCAAGTGAGGAAGATAAGGCTCACAAAAGGAAGGGGCAGGAAAACAACTTTCTTCTAGAGATCTAGATCTGCAAGGACATTGCACTCGTCCCAAGTGTGCGAGTCACGGGAGACTACTTCATAACGCATGGAGTTAATGGTGCTGCATTTCATTCATCTGTCATAATTAAACTCCTAAGTTATCCAAACCACTCTCTAGTGACAATCTTAATGATGTTAATAAAATCAGAAATGCAGAACTGGATCAGTTTTCAGAGTCTCTAGATCCAGAGTGCCTCTGGCTGTCTAGATTGCATCACAATTGATAATTATCATATTTATGTGTCTATTTACTGTCCCTCCCCCTGACCCCCCAATATAAGCTCCCTGAGGACAAGAACCACTGTTGCATACCCTCTCACCCAGCACAGCACCTAGCACCCAAGACATACTTGCCAAGGTAGGTGATATTTTTTTGGCTACCTTTGGGAAAGTACATTAGGTCTTTAAAAGATTTCAGCTGTCCCGAATGTTTATAGCAGCACAATTCACAATTGCAAAGATGTGGAAACTACCCAAATGCCCATCAATACATGAGTGGATTAGTAAAATGTGGTATATGTATACCATGGAGTGTTACTCAGCTATAAGAAATAACGGTGATACAGAATCTCTTTTGTTCTCCTGGAGAGAGTTGGAACCCATTCTACTAAGTGAAGTATCACAAGAATGGAAAAATAAGCACCACATGTACTCACCAGCAAATTGGTTTCCCTGATCATCACCTAAGTGCACATTTGGGAATAACACCAATTGGGTATCGGACAGAGGTGGGGCGTGGGGAGAGGGGATGGGTGTATACCTACATAATGAGTGTGATGCGCACTGTCTGGGGGATGGACACGCTTGAAGCTCTGACTGGGGGGGGGATGGAGGGGCATGGGCAATATATATAACCTGAACTTTTGTACCCCCATAATAAGCTGAAATTAACAACAAATAAATAAATAAATGAATGAATAAATAAATAAAAGATTTCAGCTGCCAGACCCAAAAGGCTTCAAGTTGAGAAGAGATGCAGTATTTCCTAAAGTGGGGTATTTCTCTACTGAGAATGAACATATGAGTCCAAGTTTTCTGGGGTTCCCAGCTTTCAAATTAAAACAGCCCATAATAAATGCTAGAACAGTTTACTCCTGCTTTGAGCAGGAGGTCATGTAATAGATATAATACACACAGATTTGCAAAAAGTTATACAGTCACTTTGTTGGAAAACAGGAAGACAGAAATTTTTCAGACTCCAGGAAGAAAAGCAAGTCTCATGGTATGTAAGATATGATCCCAAAATGATTAAAAAAAAAAAAAAAAAAGAATATATGTTGGCTTAGTCCATTTTTTGCTGTTATAAGAGAATACCACAGAGTGGGTAATTTATAAAGGAAAGTTTATTTGGCTCACGGTTTTGGAGGCTGGGAAGTCCAAAAACACGAGACTCTGGCAAGGGTCATCCCATGGCAGAAGGGTGGAAGGTGGAAGAAAGCACATGAGACAGAGGAAAAGGGGCTGAACTTCTCCAGTAAGTAACCCACTCCTGTGATAACGGCATTAATCAATTCAGGGGAGAGAACTCTTGTGATCTAATCACCTCTTTGCAGGCCCACCTCTTCATACGGTCATTATGGCAATTCAATATGAACATGAGTTTTGGAGGGGACATTTAAACCATAGCACATGTATATACATTATATGCACGCATGGAAAAAAGACTAGAAAGATGTACCCAAAATGTTAACAGTCATTTGTAGGAAGTTGATTTTTATTTTATTATTCTTTATGTTACCATTTTTCTATAGTAAATTTATTGTTTTTATAATCAGAAAAACTTTCAAAAAGCTTTTTGTATAAAGATGCTATATTAGTAAATGAACTAGAGCTTCACCTCAAGAATTTTGAAAAATAAATTATAGTTACATTAATGCAACAATAAGCATTCAAGGTGGTTATGTCTGTCTCTCTCTCATACACACACACACACCCCACATACACATACGGTGTATGTGCCTAAAGCTATACCTAAAGCTACATAGGAACATTATGAGGGGTTCTTTGGCTATTTATTCATTTATTTATTTCTGGAGACAAAATTGCTATGAACATCTCAAGGAAGTTTTCTCTTTCTTAACTTAAAGCAACTGGGTGTCACATTTCTGGGTTTTAAAAGAGATTATATTCAACGATGCTCCATTACTTTGAATAGGTGAGACATTCCAGGCTGCTGGGTATTCATACCTGTCAACAGCTGTGAATTAGCATTTCAAAACCCTTCTAAAGTGACTTATGAACTCTTTCAGATATGAGGATTCAGAACCCAGCAGAAAAGCAAATGCTGAATGCAAACCAGGGTGAAAACCCTTTTCGCTAGAGAGTAGTAGCCAGAAGGAATGTTAGAGACCCAGCTGCCAAATACAACTTCACAGGCCTATAGGTGCAAAATCCCCATGCCAGTAATTAGGAATATAGACACTACTTAGATTTTTAATTGGGTACTTAGAGCAGTAATAAATATACAGCTGTGTGTGTGGGGAAAGTGAAATGCAATATTTGATATTCACTCATCAAGGCTTTTTCCCCTTTATTATCACTTTTTGTTAGTTTCCACTCTTATTCCTACAAGGCCACAGCCAGAAATGGGTTGGAGGAGAAATGAAGTTCAAGACCATTGAAATAAATGCCTATTTCATTTCAAAACGTTCCTTTGAAAATGCAACTCTAACAACTTTAACGTAAAATGGAATCAGGTAGTCCTAACTGCTCAGGAAACAATAAAAGGGAACAGAGAACTTTACATGTCAGAAAAACTTTGACCATGCCTAAGAGGATTGGAAAGAAATTTCTAAAACACGTCATCCCTACAAACACACATGAAAAAATATTTTGAGAATTCCATAGGAAAATATATATCCATTTAAAAAAGAAACTTTGAAGTACAAAAATTAAAGAGAAAAGAAAGGCTGCTTCCCAGAATACACTGCTGACGCTGTGGAAGAAAAAGAGCTCATCGGTCTTTCAAAGGAGGGTGATGACTTATTCTAGTTTCCACAATGGGGTGGCAGGATGGGTGCAGCACACGCCTCAAAATCCTAGGGACCATTCGCTCTCCTCTCCTGACTCATCTCTGCCTCTTGGTGTAACTGCCGTGATTTTCCACTAACCATCTCACATCATCTACGGGCTCCTCTCTCTTTCTATTTATTGATATGTTTTTCAAGCTCCTCACACTTCATTTTTCAAGTACAGCATAAGAATTCAAGTATTGCAACCTGTCTGTGAATATGAGGTTTGAACTTCCTAAAAATCCCCACTGTTAGAGAGAATTCAGTTAAGGAACTTATTAAATAAGATGTTACGGGGGGAAATGGGTTTAAGGTGGTGAATAAACCTAAGAAAGCCCTTATAAAAGCAAATATAAAAGATAGAATTCTAAATACGGGGACTACCAAGGGCATTTTTCATACTGGAGATAAATAATACCTGGCACT
The DNA here is from genome assembly GCF_020740605.2 of Lemur catta. Lineage (NCBI taxonomy): Eukaryota > Metazoa > Chordata > Mammalia > Primates > Lemuridae > Lemur > Lemur catta. The sequence goes on from NC_059142.1 coordinate 11,650,490, forward strand.
GTAAAATAACTTTCCATTTGCCGATCCTGCTCCCAAGATCTTTCAGAATCTCTCTCCCCTGCAGTTTCATTCTGCTTAGTTACAGGTATGTATGCTAAGCAACATTTTTCTCTCCTGTGGTTGGCCCTCTTTCCAAATGCCTAAGCATCTTATTTTGTGATCTAGGGTTGGTTGACACCTACCTGCTACCTTCAAGCCAGATCCAGAGAGACAGGGTACCTTGAGTGTTCAAAGTGTTTTGGTGATAGCTACTTCTTCCCGCTCTCCTTGCCATTTTTCTTGCCAGTTTTCCTTCCCCTGTCTTCTCCTTCACTTATTCAATAAATAAGGGGCCACCATGCCAGGCACTGTGCTAAATGATTGTCCTCCTATAATGTAAATTCTATGCGGCTGGGGACCAGTTCTGTTTTGTATAATTGCACAGTGTATGGCATACAACAGATGTCCCATAAACCTTTTTTGAATGAATGAATGAAGAGTCTCATAGTCTCTGTTTTGGGTAGCTAAGAGTCCAGTGAGGGATGTAGGTAAATAGGCGACCATAAGTCAGTATATGATCTGATGGACCCTGGTGATGTGTCCATCATCACCAGGCTTGGGCAGTCAGGGAAGATTTTCTAGTGCAGTGGTTCAACTTGAATATCAGAATCTCTCGGCAAACTTTAAAATCCCAATTTACTATACCTCAGAGAAATAAACCAGAATTTATAGGGAGGGGACATTCAGGCACTGGTATTATTTTTTTTTTATTTTTAGAGACAGGGTCTCACGCTCTTACGCAGGCTGGAGTGCAGTGGCACGATCATAGCTCATTGTAACCTCCAACTCCTGGCCTCAAGCAATGCTCCTGCCTCAGCCTCCCACAGTGCTGACATGAACATATTTTTCTAAAACTCTCCAGGTGATTCTGATGTGTAGCCCAAGTAGGGAACAGCTGTCCTAGATCCTTTCTACTCAATGTGTCATCCTTGAACCTGCAGCATCCACTCTATATCACCCAGGAGCTACTTAGAAATGCGAGATCTCCAAACCTACTCAATCAGAATCTGCATTTTAACAAGATCCCCAGATGCTATGTGTGAGCTGCTCTGCAGGAGATGCCTTCTGAAATGAATCCTGAAGGACTAAAAAGTCAGCAAAGGAAAACAAGGAACAGAAAAGAGCAGGCACTCTGGGCAGATGCAGGGATGTGTTCAAGGCCACCAACACAAAGGAGGCCTGAAGAGGGATGGCACCTGCTCAGGATGGCTACATCATGGCCCTTGGGAGGGACAGGGAGTGAGTGTGTTGGGAGGCCAGGGAGCAGTGTGGCCGAGGAGAGGCAAGTAGAGATTCTGCCTGCGACTACTAGATCCTGCTAGGCTATGGAAATTGGGCTATGTGGTTTGGACTTTATCCTGAGGGCCCTGGGGTGCCTCTGAAGGGTTTTTAAGCTGAGGAGTGACTTGATCAGATCTCCTGAAGACACACTGCTCTCCCCTGCCTCAGTGTCTCAGTTTATCCCACTCTCTAAGCCTGAAATTCCTTACTCATTTCAAACCACCAAATCTCTCCTATTTTCTTCTGTACTAACTCAAATGCTTCCAGTCACAGGGGCTGGAAATGAGAGCTCTCGCTCAACCTTGAACTCCTGCAGTGCTTATTTCTGCAGTTAGATTTTGTCTACTGTCTCCTCTCTCCTACTGCTAGACCAGAGCTTTTCAAAGAATAGCTTCCAAGGACCACCTATTTCAAGATCATCTGGGGATGCTTGTTATAATCAGACTCCAAGGCCCAAGACCCCCTGAATCGGTTTTCTCTGCGTGTGGGGCCCAGATGTTTGAATTTTAAAAAGCATCCCAGGTGAGGTGCGTCAGTACCAAAGCCAGAGAATCGCAGTATGAGACTATGGACTCTCGAGACCCAGAGCCATCTCGTAAAGTAACCCTAGAATCTGACACTGCACCTCTGGGGACAACCTTGGCGCACCATTCCTCAGGTACATGAGTACATTCTTCTCTCTACTCATCCTTGATTAAATAACGAATCAAGGTGCTTCCAAAAACAAAGAAACCAAGAAAACTTCTAGGAACTTAATTAAATACAGTGGAAAAGGACTTCCTCATTCCTGGGCTGTACTCAGTCTACTGGCTGATGCTCAGAAAGGGCTTTTTCTCTAAGAGCCAGGAATGTGTCTGGTTTCTCTCATCACAAATATGAGATAGACAAGAACTGGAACCAAAGTTCCCCAGAGTTGGTGTAAGGACCAAAAGAGACATTATGTATCTTTGAAAGCACCTTGGAAACCGCTTACCCTTATTACTATTGTTAGGGTTTTAAATTGGTCATTTAGGAACTAGGAAACACTGGCCGTATTCTGCCTTGTATTACTGTTGTGATGCTTCTCTCTCACACTGGCCTTTAAGCAACTGGGAGGTGGGACTGTACGGCTGATGCACCCCCGGATCCTCCCTGTAGCAAGCACTGCTGGAGGGACTCAATAAAAATGTGATGAGCAGATGGAAGGTGGCTATGCCACAGCAGCCCAAATGTAATAAATAATAGTTCATCTGGAATCTGCACCTGTGTGGGAATTCTTCGAACACCTGCCGAGGCCAGTTACTCCTGTTTTCTCAGCCTATCAAAGAGGGCAGCTACTCAGGTCCCTCCTGTGACCTTCTCTCACTCATGGAACCAGGAAAGAGCTGTGATTTTCCCCCAAATGCAGACTCTCCCAATGTCTAACAGCCTGACCAGACAGACTTGCCCTTTAATGGCAGTCTGGTAAAATTCCACTTAAACCTTTGTTTCGTCGAACGTTTTCATAAAATGAAAATAACAAGGAGATGTTAAAGGCATCCGCCTGTGTTAATTAATGGGGTTGTTATATTATTAAATTCATCTGTAAAAGGAAAAGGTGATAACGCTAGCATATTTTTCTCCTATGGTTCAAATCCCAAGTTCATGGGGTGAACATGTGACTCCTGATTTTCTGGAAAATCTACTCTGACAGATCCCAAAGTCATCCTGAAAGGCAGAATTTTTTACTCAATTTTGTATTTGTTTGCTGAATGTATAGCTGTTTCATATCAATGTTGCACTTGAAATAGTTTTTATTTACGTTTTTGTTTGCTTTATCAGCCCCAGATACCAATAAAATAGTTTTTAAATTATAATTTTAAGGTACTTGATTCCTCTGGTAGGTACCACCTTTAAAGTATGATGTAAAAATTTAAAACTAAGCAATTTCACATGGAAATTGAGGTTTCTGGCTTTCCTTGAAAAATCAGAAGAGCAGGCATCATTGATCCCACTGTGGTACCTGGTGACAGTCACCCAGGGCTGGGCCCTTGGAAAGAGCAAGCTCTCTAGTGGGACACCTCTCCACGACAGCCTCAGTCCTTGCTGTACCTGCCTGACCTCTGCAGTGAATACAGAGAAGGCGGCACGGCTCCTTTCCCAAAGACACATCTGTTCATGTATCTCTAATACATTAACGAGTTAAAACACATGGTTGGCACAGAGGGAAAACAGAGGAGTAGCCACCAGACACAACTCTTACGTGGAGCTGAAGGCAACTGAAGAACAGCAACTGGGAGGAGGCCACCGTGTGAGCAGATGCTGAGAAGCGGAAATGGACAAGCTTGGTTTGCAGGAGTGGAAGGTCTCCATGGGGTACAGAAGCAAGGTGGCAGATGAGGCGAAGTGTAGAGAGAACATGCAGGGCCTCAGATCCAGAGCCGTGGACTGTGGGCCGTGTGCTCTAGGGGCAGGTTGGAGATCTGCAAGGCTTACTACCAACAGCCTGGCAAGGTAAGAGCAGCGTTCAGAATCAAGAAGTGGGTGGCCGCACCTAAGATGCACAGGAGAAAAGGGAGACTTGGGAGCCCACTTAGGAAGGTGCAGTTGCAGCAATCGGCCCGAGTGCGAATGGTGACAAGAGAGGATGCAAAGGGAGAGACCCGAGCGTGTCAGAAACACTACGGCCCCAAGAGCAGAAGGCACTGGAGAGGGGGGAGAGGAGGGGCTCAAATACGGAAAGAATTGTTCATTTCGGCTAGAGCCACGGGAAGATCGGTGGTGCCAAACACAAATGCTGGCGCGGACTGGCTTTTTGTTTTGGTTTCCATATGTGTAGTGTGTGTTCATGGTAGTAGCGTGAGGGGTTGCAAATGATGAGTTTGTTTTATACATGTCAAGTGCCAGGAAATGACAGGGAGCACAAGAGACAGATGTGCAGACAAAAGGTACAACTGTGGGCATGCTCTGAGTGGCCAGGACAGCTGGAGCCAGGCTATGGAGGTGGTTTCTGAGAAAGAAAAGCAGACGCCCGAAGATGACAGGGGCCACAAAACCCAGAAACGTCTCTGCTCCAGGTCAAGAAACAGTGGAGATATAATTCTTCACTATGTAGCCTTAGAAACCAAACCACACTGTTGCCCTGGGTACTCCCAGCAACTCCAAGTTTTTACTGAGCCTTGGGAATGATGGATGGGGCTCAGTTTACCCAGAGACAGTAAAATCAGATGAAAGGGGTTAATTACAGCTGTTCTCTCTACTGCTATGCGCAAAACAGCCACCACGAGGCTACGAGGGTACGTCTATTTAAACAGCCAAACCGATCATTGTAGCTGCTTTCTCTCTTAAAATAAACCCCATGCTTTCAGCCATATCCCTGCTTCTCAAAGCCTCTCCTGTGAAAGATGCCAACGTAACACTGGAGCTTAAAGAGGCCTTGATTTATCATTTCACAACTGGTTCCCATGCACCCCCTCTTTCCACTTTTTCAGAAGATCACTATAAATTCTGCCATCAGCTGAGGGGAGGCAGGCAAGGGTGATGATGGATGTCAGACCTGCAGAGGGACTCGGAAGTGCAGTTCCCAACTGGGAACGGATAAGCCCACACACTGGCAAGGGCTGCTAGCCGGCTCCTCCTCAAAGACCCTCCCCTGCAGCGGTCCTGTCCCACCCTGCCCCCCTCCTGCTCCCTGGGCCCTCCCCTCATCCCCTCCTGCTGAGATGCTTTCATTCCTGTGGCATCTTGGAAAATGCCCGGTTAATACTGGTATTAAAAAATAAAAGCCCTACCTAATTAAAAAATAAGTTAACTTTCACCCAGTTTCCCTTAACTTTTCAAAAATTTCCATTTTTTTTTGTTTGTTTGTTTTTAAAGAAACAAACAGGTTACATAATGAGGCCCAAGCACAGGAATCGATGGGTGGTACAATGGAATAAGTTACAAAATATAAAAACCACCCCCAGGATTTTTGCTGCACAGGCACAGGATGCTTCCTTGCAGGCACTTGTGGATTTCACCTTTTAAGCGAAGGGGATGTTTCTCATTTGATTCGGGGCTGAGGGAGTGGGGCGAGCAGTCAGGACGGAGGCAGCTCTGGGTAAAATGCTGATGGTGGGCAGTCTGACTTCGACACTGAACTCCTTCCTTTCTGTGTGTGCTCCCTTCTGACCATCTAGTTCTCCTGGGCCCAGTGCCCGGGCACCCTGAGACCCCACAGTGCCGTCCCATCAGGCCTGCTTGCCTGCCCCGCTCCCCAACTCAGGTTATAAAATTCCTTTCCCATCAGAGCTCCAATGTCCCTAATATGGATGATTTCCAGGTGATATTTTCTAAAAAACCAAATACGCTAAATGGTGAATAACAAGCTCTTTGGCCTCCCACTACCCCCCACAGAGCACACCCAGCCTTTGCATGCGGGGTTGTAATTTGGTGGCTTAAATCCCTGGTCATAACTTGGCAGCCAGGGAGCCAGGTCTAGTTTGCAGTTATGTTTTGACCCGGGCAGTGTTCTAAAAAGGCCAATTTCACACAAAATCAGGTTTCTCTCTTTCCTTAAAAGGAGGAGGGGGAGGAGGAGGAGGAGTGGCAGGTGACCTGGCATCCTGGGCCCCACAGTGGCATGTGGCAGCACACAAGTGGGGCTGAAGAGCAAGCCCCCTGCCCAGGTGCTGCTTGGGCTCCAGCTCACAAGGGCACCTGCCACTCCCAACTGTCATATACCTGCTCTATACCACGTCTCTCATTTTCTTTACCTGACTGGCATTAGAATTTGTGACTCCTGGCTTAAGTGACTCTCTAAATGACAGCACAATTAAAGGATTTCACAGAAGTAGGGACATGAAATATATTTTAGGTTTTTATGTTTGACAAATAACAGTTGTATATATTTACAGGGTACCAGACCTGCAGAGGGGATATTTTGAAATATATATACACACATTGTGGAATGAGCATATGAAGCTAATTAACACAGCCATCAACTCACATACTTATTTTTTTGTAGTGAGAACATTTAAAATCGATTCTCTTAGCAACTTTGAAATACAGGTTAAGTATCCCTTATCTGAAATGCTCGAGACCAAAAGTGTTTGAATTTTGGATTTTGGAATATTTGCATTATGCTTACCAGTTGAGCATCCCTAATATGAAAATCTGAAACCTGAAATGTTCCAGTGAGTATTTCCTTTGAGCGTCATGCTGGTGCTCAAAAAGTTTTGAATTTTGGAGCATTCTGGATTTCTGATTTTCATATTAGGAATGCTCAATCTGTACACAATACATTATGAACAAATATGGTCACCCTGCCGTGCAATAGATCTAGAAAACTTATTCCTCCTAATTAAAACTTTGTATTACTTTGACCAACATCTCTCCATCACCTCCCACCCACACTGTGAACCCAGCCCTTGGTAACCAACATTCTACTCTCTGCTTCTATGAGTTCAGCTGTTTTAGACTCCACATATAAGTGAGATCATACAGTATTTGCCTTTCTGTGCCTGGCTTATGTCACTTAGCATCATGTCCACCAGGTTCATCCATGTTGTCCAAAATGACAAGATTTCCTTCTTCTTAAAGGCTGAATCGTATTTCATTGTATATATATACCACATTTTCTTCATTCATCTGCTGCTGGACACTTAGGTTGACTCCACATCTTGGCTACTGTGAATAATGCTGCAATGAACACGGGAGCACAGATATCTCTTTAATACACTGATTTCATTTCCTTTTAATAAATACCCAGTAATGGGATTGCAGGATCATGTGGTAGCTCTATTTTTAATTTTTTGAGAAACCTCCATACTCTTTAACAGTTGTACTAATTTACATTCCCACCAACAGTGTACAAGGGTTCCCTTTTCTCCACATCTTTGACAAGAAATATTTAAGGTATGGGTCTTTCCTAAGCTTTCTGCTACAGATCTGGCCAACTGCAGTGCCTCATCCAAACATACGTATTTTTCACATTTATAATTGATTCAGGAAATCTAGAAATAAGTCACTGTTGGTCCCTTCACTGTTAAGATCAGGGGAAGTAATCATGGTATAGGAGAGTAGTCCCACACAGGGACACAGGCACTCTCAATAGGGTGCTCTCTTCTTTGCCTTTCAGTACCACTCTTGTCTACTTTTCTTCTCTCTAATCTTTTAAATTTCCTTTCTTTCACCCCTGTCTGCCCCGCCCTCCCCATCTCTCCTTCCTTGACTCAGCTGTATTAACACAGGAGCACACAGCTCACAGAAGTCTGCCTGTCCATCCCACTTAACCTCAATCGTCAACACTCTGGTGTGTCATGGAAAATTAAGAATGTTTGAGAGGTACCACGGAAAGAAAAAGTTTAGCAAGCAATGACCACAAACCACTAACCCTGGCCACATCTGGTTGCTGCTCTTGACAAAACTCAAAAACTTTATCCAACACTCAATGGGGGGCCTTCCAGCCAGTGCAGGTTTGAGGGTTGATTTCACATGCATCCAAATAAAATATTTTAGGAAAAAGAAAACAAACTCAGAAACCAGGAGGCCGGGAAGTGAACAGATCCCCCAGAGCTTCTAACTTGCTGACGGGCCACAGTGACAGCATAGGAACGGCCACACTGAGTCACAGCCAATGTTCTACCCTTCCAGGTTTTATGACAAGGGTATGGAGAGATGAACTCAAACAAATGCCTCTCCTTGTCATCGGCTTCAAAAGTTAGATGTGCCCCTGGCATATCCTATCAATAGTCCCTTAATAACTCATTATCATTCTATATAAAACTGTTTTGAATCTTTTAAACCAGGAAACTCTTGGCCTTCCCAAATCTCCTGTGCTGCTCAACATCACAGGATCCTAGAGAAATGACTCTTTATGAAAATTAGTCCTTGTTTTTAATGGAGCAGTTACATATAGACGCTTCCCCCCTCTCTTTTTAAATTGTGGTAAAATACACTTAACGAAAGTTACCAATTTAACCATTTTGAAGTGTAACTTCACTGGCAAAGTACATTCATGATGTGGTGCAACTATCACTACTACTTACTGGTCATTCCAACAGGAAACCTCGTGCCCTTGAACCAGCCTTTCCCACCCCTCCCAACCCCCCAGCCCCCGGCAATCACTACTCTGCTTTCTGTCTCTACAGATCCGCCTATTCTAGATACTTCATACAAATGGAATCTTACAATATGTGGCTTTCTGTATCTGACTTCTTTCACTCACCACATTTACTGTTTCAAGGTTCATCCATATTATAGCATGTATCACTATTTCATTCCTTTTTATGGTTAAATAATATTCCATTGTATGGCGAGTGTGGGGGCTTTTGCAAAATGAATAATGGTGGCTAAGTGGTATGTGGCTGCAAGCTACTAAGCTGAAGGAATAGATCCTATGTGACAGGCAGTATTACTTTGTAATGGTCCTAGACATTTGAGCATTATACAATACGGGAACCAAATCTAAGTATAACCTATCCGTACCATTCATAATCTAATAAACTTTTTATCCCTGTTCAAATTCCATCTTTCTAGACTGAAAAGTCCTTAAAAAAGTGTGAACACTCAGAAAATCCTCAGCCACATTGTCTTAGTTGCCTTTCACATAAATCCAATCAAAGCCAGTCATTTGCCAGTTGCTGGGAATCGGAACTGCAAGATACAGTCCCTGCACTCAGGAAGCTTGAGGTCTAGTGAGAAGATAAACATCCAAACGATTTCACCACACTGTGACAACTTTTAGGACGGAAATCTAAACTTTAAGGACTCAAGTTAACAAAGTATTCCAGCTGAGGGAGCTTACGTAAGCTTACTATGTGGGTAGGAAGCGCATTGGTTTGGCTTCTTACCTTCTTGAGGGCCACGTCTTTCGAGAAAAGCTTATTCGTTAGTCCCCCTCGTCTGTGGGGGATGTGTTCCAAGACTCCCAGGGGATGCCTGAAACTGTGGACAGCACCGAACCTACGTATCCTGTTTTTCCTACATATATGTACCTATGATAAAGTTAATTTATAAATCAGGCACAGTAGAGATTAACAACCATAACTCATAATAAAATAGAACTATAACAATATAGTATAATAAAAGTAATGAGAATGTGGGCTCTCTCAGAAGGTCTTACTGCACTGTGCATACCCTCCTTCTCATGATGATGTGAGATGACAGTGCCTACACGATGAGATGAAGAGGGGGAAAGCTGAGGCAGTGTGACAGAGCACGAGGCTACTACTGACCTCCTGGCAATATGTCAGACGGATCATCTGCTTTAGGTGATCCTGAATCATCGAGCCATGATGATGTCCACAGTTGCATCTTATGAGCACACGAGGTCGATGACTAATGGTCAGGTAGCACATACAGCGTGGACACACTGGACAAAGGGATGATTCATGTCTGGGCAAGATGAAGTGGGCCGGTGCAAGATTTCATCATGCTACTCAGAACGGCAAGCAATTTAAAACTTATGAATTACTTATTTCTGGAATTTTTCATTTAATATTTTTGGACCAATCCCGGTTAACTGCAGGTAGCTGAAACTGTGGAAAGCAAAACCAAGGATAAGGGGAGACTGCCGTGAGACCTGCTGGTGCTGCTTTCTGGAGTAGCTGGGGTCTTACGATCCATCCTCTATGTCAGCATCTATCATAGTTGCCTATTGCAACATCTTGCACACACTAAAATGCACTCATATTTAAAAATCTTCCTCTCAATTAAGATTAGTTATAAAAGAGCTTGTTAGTGGCACACCTAGAAATTTCACCAAGTATTCATGCCCTCATTAGACAACATATTAAAATGTGAACTAAGACACTACCCCATGTCTGTATTTTCCCCCTTTTTTCTCTCCAACTCTTTATTTTGAAAGATTTCAAACCTATAGAAAAGGAGAAAAAAAATAGCATAATGAACACCCATACATACCAATGTTAACTGGTGAATAATGAACATATGTAGTTATATTTAATAATTAAATAATAGTTAATGTATTTATTTTCTCTGTATATTAATGTGTGTGTTTTGCTGAAACTTTGTAAAGTAAGCTGCAAACACATGATACCTCATTTCTAAAAACTTCAGCATGCAGCTTTTAAGAACAAGGACATTCTCCAAAAAAGTCATAGTATCATTGCTATGCTCAAGAATTTTAACATTGATACATTATCTAATACAATCCATATTTAAATGCTCATTTACTCAATAATGTCCTTTTAGCTGTGTGTTTTTATTAATAAAATCCAGAATCCAATCAAAACTACAACCGTATTTACTTGTCTTGTCTCTTTAGTTTCCTTTCATCTACAGCAGTACTTCTATCTTTGTCCTTTCTTTCATGACACTGACATTTTCCTTGTCTCACAGACTGTCCATCAATCTCAACTACTCTTATTGTGTCTCTTGATTTGACTCGAGTTAACATTTCTGGCTTGAATACCATATAGGGGCTGTTGTGTTAATTCCCACCCATCAAATTTGCAGCCTCATAATGTCAGGCTGGCACACTATTTGTGACGCTACTTTGTTCAAGTATCGTTCCTCCTTTGTAATTAATAAATAATCAGTGGGGTGATACTCTGAGAATGGGAATATTTTGCTTTCCACAACTTTTCACCCAATAGCTTTATTTCTTTGTTTGTTTGTTTGTTTTTTGGGAGACAGGGTCTCCCTCTGTTGCCCAGGCTGAGGTGCAGTGGCATGATCATAGCTCACTGTAGCCTCCAACTCCTGGGCTCAAGGGATCCTCCTACCTCTGCCTCCCGAGTAGCTGGGACTACAGGCACATGCTACCACACCTAATTTGTTTGTTTGTTTGTTTGTTTTGGTAGAGAGAGCGGGTCTCACTATGTTGCCCAGGCTGGTCACTAACTCCTGACCTCAAGTGATCCTCCCCCTCAGCCTCCCAAAGTGCTGGGATTACAGGTGTGAGCCACTGTGCCCAGCCTCACCCAGTAGTTTTGGCATCCATGGATGATCCTGAAACATACCGGTGGTTGCAGAAAGTGACTTTCTAATTTTCCCCTTTTCTACATTTCTTAGCTGGCAGGAAGAGTCTCTCCCCATCCTCGCCCTCTTTTTTTTTTTGGTATCACTGTGGATACTCAAACTTATGGATGCCTTTTTAAAATTCAGTGTTTATTAACCCATCACCATTCTTATTCTTTGGATTGCTCCAGCTGCTCCACATCTGACCAGCAGCAGCCCCTTTAAATCAGCTCCTGTGTTCTTCTGCTCACCCTTGTCACTGTTTGGGCACTTCCTTGATTTCTGACATAAGATGTTCTAGGCTTGCCTTCTATGTCCCTGTCCCAGACTTAGAGTCAGTTGTTTCTGCAAGGAGTCTTAGTTTCTTTTTGTGGTAGATGGCATTTAGAAACCAACAACTGGGTGCTAATTGTGCTCATTACTACTGGAGTCTCACAACTTCTAGGCTCTTTTAGTGGTTAAAGGTAAGAAATGTATTTATCTAACTCAGGAGGTCACAAGGACCCTTCCAGTTCAAATCTAACACCATAAAGATAGTTATTGCTTTCCCATTCACTATTTGTATCTCCCTAGTTCCCAAGAGTGTCAGCATATTAACTCACTCTCTCCTACTAACATAGAATAGTAGATAACTAATACAAAGTAGATCCAGAATTACTCTACTAATATCACTGTAAACCACAAATCCACTAAGTAGAATTCACGATTTCTGTAGTTCATTGTCCTTAAATATATCCAACTAAAGGTTTACAAAGTACTCAAAGTTACCTGAATTCTTTTTTACTGGATAAATTCTCTATATTTTTAACTAACAGATTTTTGTTTGCTATTATTAAGTTTATTCCTCAAGACACAACAGAACCTACAAACCTAAAGAATTTCAACACTAAAGAAAATTATTTTATCAAAGTGATCAATGTACAAATCTAAGTCAAATAATTCTAAAGGCTTATAATGAAAACTAGCGATGTCTACTTACCCCTTCTGATTTCTCTCATCTTCAAAGCACCTATTTTTCACTTATTTTGGCTGTTTCTTCTGTTATTTATCTCCACACTTTTAACAATATGCCTATATCATTATCTCTAAATTCTACCAGTTTTAGATATTACAGAGTCACTTCCTCTTATTATAGGAGAATTTATAGGAATTCGCTAATACTCCACTTCTTTACTCTCCCATCTACCTTATAGTTAAACCATATATTTTGGTTATATCAAACATCTCACCATCTACATTATTATGGCTGTGTACATGTTCACTCTTAAGTAATGTACTCTATTTCCTTTTTTGCATTACTGTTTTCCTGGAGTTAATAATTGCCTCACTTTTTCAATTGTTTGGATTCTCTCCTACTAAATCTCACACCCTCGAGCAACCTCTTAGGGTAATTTTCCATGCAGTAAAACACAATCTTTTTTCCCCTCATCTCTAGCTCTATTCTGGAACAGGTGTTCTCTTGGTCTCTTGCACAGTCTTCTACTGCTCTCCTCCTGGGAGTTCTCCTTGCATCTCCCTCTTTGTTCTGGCCTCCCAGATTTTGTTTCTAGGGTTACTTTCTTATTTGGGGAGAGTACATCTGCCAGTAGCTTCCTGCAATACTGCTATCTGTGTTTTTGTTGAGATAGTGAATGCCGTTCCAATTTCAGATCCTTTGAATGTGATCTGTACTCCCCCTGCCCCACACCTCCGTTCAACACCCCCACCCCCCAGGGAAGCTTGTAGGAACTTCTCTTTATCTGGGTATTTTGAAATTTCATTATGCTATCCCATGACATGGGGCTTTTTTTTCATTTCTTCAGCTGGTTATCTAGTAGACTCTTTCAATATGGTCACTTCTGTTTTTCAGTTCTAGGGAAATTTTTTGCATTATTTCCTTAAAAATTGCCTCACTCCTGTTTTCTCATTGTGACATTCCTATTGTTTGGATATTGTATTGATCCTCTAGTTTTTATATCCTCCCTTGTCTTTTGTTTCTACTTTCTGGACCATTTCTTCAACTTTGAAAGTGTAGGGAGTGGCCAAGTGATCCTTTCTGTTCATTGCTTTTTTTCACAGACCACCTCTCACAGTTCTTTCACAAAGAGAAAGAAAGGAAATAACTGACGGATGTAAGCCAACTTAATTTTAAGACATTAAGTCCAATTGTTGTACATTTGTTCACACCTAAAATTATTTAATATTTAGGTAGTAGGTCCATTTGCCAAGCAGTGGAAATAGCATCATTCCTTCCAGGGGTTCAATGTGACAATACTGTTTCTTTTTTTAGACAGTGCCTGCGTTTTTATGTTACCTGAAATTCATAGTGCCTGGCATGACTTTAAGAATGGCTCTGGTAGTGGCTCATGCCTGTAATCCCAGCAACTTGGGAAGCCGAAATAGGAGGATCACTTGAAGCCAGGAGTTCAAGACCAGCCTGAACAACATAGCAAGACCCTGTCTCTATAAAAAAATAGAAAAATTAGCCTGGCATGGTGATACATGTCTGTAGTCCCAGCTACTTGGGAGGCTGAGGCAGAAGGATCACTTGAACCCAGGAATCTGAGGTTGCAGTGAGCTATGATGATGCCACTGCACTCTAGCCCAGGCAACAGAGCAAGACCTGTCTCAAAAAAAAAAAAAAAAAAAAGAATGGCTCTGACCAAATGGTCCTTTAGAATATATATGTAAACCTTTTCCAGCTCAACAGGTCCATGAATAACCTAATAATTCTGAAAGAAATATGAAAGGATGGGAAAACATCTCAGATAATTTTCAATAAGATACATGCAGTACATCGCAATGGTTTCCATGTAAGGAGCCCACATGCCAGGTATCACCTGTTGTCTCCCAGCTCCACACCTGCCCTTGTCTACTCTGCTCAGTCGTGCTTGGCACTTGGAGTCTACAAACTACTTCTCCCAGGCTCCCTTGCCAGCTGCTTCCTGTTACTGCTGCCAATGGAAGGCACTGGCAGGAATTCAGAAAGCAAGAAGAGGGGTGAAGCTGTTTTACTTCTTTTTTTTTCCCCATTTGCTTCTAGCAGTGTCTCTGCAAGTGCCTACATTCCCTCAGTGATCCCAGCTGCAGCAGGAGTAGCCTCTCCTTGGCAGCCCCAGACCAGGCAGGGCAGTCCTACCTCTTCTGCACTGTCCTATGGGCCCTGTCCTAGGAGCCCCATCCTAGAACCCCTGGTTCTAGGCAGTTCCAGTGCTGGCTGAGCAGCGATCCCAGGAGTGGCAGCAGCACACATCTCCTGGGCACCATAATACTATGTCAGCACCTTTGTTTTCCAGGTGCAAGGGTGTCAGCTGCTTCACACATACACTAGTTTCTGGGTTACTTTACCTTCACCTTTTCATTCTCTCAGTCCTTCTAACAGTACTATAGTAAGTTCTTTGTATTAAAGCTCCTCTGGGTAAAAAACTTAGTATGATTACTCTTTTTCCTGATTGGCTCCTGACTGATAGAGCCTCCCCAAGAGATTTTTTAAAAGAAAGAAAAGAAGCCCCTAGAAGTTCTCAGTATCGGAAAGAGCTAAGGGTGCAATCCCTCATCTATGGGTATGATTGCAAAAGTACAAGCTGATGTTAATTGTTTCACTGATAAAGCCATATATGTCTAGAAGATGGCAGTTACTTTAATGTGAATTCCTAAATTAAAGAGGATATCCACCAGTTTCCAGAATAAGTAGCTAAATGCACAGTAGCTCTCTCTGCATAAAGTTTGACCCATACAAAAGTAAGGAAAATGGTCTGCACACTGCTAAGATGACCAAAAACAAACATGAAAACACTTTTCAATAAGGAGATGAAACTGAGTTGGGAGAAGCTGCTTCAGCGTTCGATTTTAAAAATGGTAGCCATGCTACATCACTCAGGTGTTAATTCACTATCTTCAACACACTTTAAAATGCATAAGGGAAATGGCAAGAAAAAAAATACAAAAGTATTTTTAAAAAGTAAGCTGCAGAGCATATCATAAAGGTATAATACAATAACATTTTTAAAAATGTACTTCTTGGGACTATTCCTGTGCTCTGCTGTATTCTGTAACACATTTCCAGATGGCCCCATGCTCTGTGACACACATCCAGCGGAGAAAGCGGCTGGCTGGGCTAGCCAGAAGGAACCAGAGGATGGCAGGGAGTCACTGAGGGGTGCGTGCAGCTCGAGGCTGGGGGATGAGACCTTTAAAAGGTCTGCTGTTGACTGAGAAGATGAATAGAGGAAAGCAGGGAAGACTGGAACTGAGAGAAAACAGGAAAGGAGAAAGGAAAAATGGGAAGACTAGAAAGAGAGAAGCGAGGAAGAGTATGAGGAACTCAGGGAAGAGCCCAGCACCCCAGGGTGACTGGCTTACATGTAATAGTCCCAAGCCCGCCACCTCGAGCTCCTTGGGGGTCACCAGTGCTATGGGGCTGTTTGCTCAGAGAAACCCGGCTAACATGATTTCCAGCATCTTCTCGCTGGAATGAAGGCTCTTGAGGCCAATTTTGAACATTAACATGGAGGAAAAGAGGTATTACTGTCTGTGGAAGTTACTACCCTCACAACAAACATGTCAGCTCTGGGGAAAAAGGCTGAATAGAGAGCCTCAAATCCCCAAACAGAAATTCCTCCCAGGGCTCCTATGGCCTTAGGTCACCTACAACCTGAGCAGCTTTAGCTATTCAGCAATGCCAAAGACTCTCAATTGGGCTTATTTGCAATGAGCCTTGTAGATAAACACAATTGGTATGTTATCTTAGGAAAATCAGATAGTAAAACTACTGGGCTTATTTTGAGTGTTACTATTGGTATAATCAGTAGTCATTTTATTTTCCTTTCTTGCAAAGAGCCAATGGATGCCTTTATGTAGCTAAATCTTCTAATTTGCTAAAGACAAGTCGTGTTGAGCTTGGCAAGTGCTAGAGGAAGCAGTCATAAGAGAAAGAGAAGCTCCTTCCAGTTGGTTCTTTGTTACTGCTCCCTTTAGAGATAAAACTATATCACAATCACAGTCTCCACTTTGCAAAGTGGTTGGAAATATGTTCGCTTAGTACTTATATGCCAAAAAGTGCCTTTTTCTGACAAATTCCCCTAAGGTGCAAATAAGACATGGCTTACGAAATAATTACTGTAAGCAAAAAAAAAAAAAAAAAAGACACAGAGAAGGCAGTACCAAATCACATTTTTTAAAATAAGACAAGCAGAATTTCAATGGCAAGTAAATAATTCTCTGTGGGAACTGAATGGGACCTGAGAACAAACAATGGTCTGCAACAAACCACCTGGGCTCGAGGTGTGGTGTTTAATTTTTGGTTACTTCCTCTGTGATATGAGTTTTAATCTTTTCTGGTTAATGAAATTTTGGGGAAGGAACTGAAGGAAGCTGTGTTCCTCTTTGGCGGGTCTGGTTTCCAGGTAGATAAGGGAGCTTCAGAGAACAGCCTCATCCTGTGCTTTGGGAGAGACAGGCTGAAAAACAAGAGTGAGGGGCAAGTCGGAGAGGCCCTGAGCCGGCTGCTTCTGTAGTTCAGAATGCCATTTTGGGGCATTGTTTTCTGAGCCCCAACATACGGAACAGTATGGCACAATACTTTGAAGATGCCAGGGAATTTTAGAAATTATATTGTTCTAACTGCCATAATTTCATGGAAAGGGCAATGCCAAGTATTTATTCATTTTTTTTAATTAAGAACTTTTTATTATGGCAAAATACATGTAACATAAGATTTACCATCTCAATGATTTTTTAGTGCACAGCTTAATGACACTGAGTACCTTCACACTGCCATGCTACCATCACTGCCATTCCTATTCATTTTTGAAAATGACCATTTTCAGTTTTCCCTCCAGGTAAGAAGTTATACCTGAAAAAAGGTCAACAAAATGAAGTAAAATCTTAGATTTCCATATCTTCAAGAAATAAGATATTATTATTTTAAAAAATAGCACTTTGCAGAAATCCAAGTCAGTTTGAAAGGAACTGCCGCTTTAAGGGCCAAAAGAGAATCACGGCTGTTTCGAGTACAAATCAAAGTGTCAAAGAACATTTGCAGGCTGTTCAGTGGCCATGTGCTCTCCCAAGGGCGACTGAGACACAGGCCTGACTGAGAAACGTCTGAGCACCCAGGGCTCAGCCGTCAGCTCCAGAGCAGCAGAAGTGAGACCCGTTGAGAGCCCTCCTGTGCCTGCCACGGCGGCGGCTTGGGTCCCAGACAGCTGATACACAAGTCCAACACAAAGATCGATTCGCTGCTAATTGGAGAAACTGACCTTAGTGCTCAGACTCATGGGCAGAGAGAACCAACAGTGATTTAGAAATGAACCCCAAATCAATTATTCTAAGGAGTTTAACGCTGGTTCAATGATAGAAAATTGTCATTATTGCCTGGCTCTGAAATAGAAAGGGAAGCTAAGCCACAAAATAAATACCATGGCACTGGTAAGGTTCTGTTGGAGCCAATTAACGGATCCCTAGAGCTGATAAAAATCTTGATTAATGCAGCAGCATCTGGAATCAAGTTATTTAAAAGCTAATACCACGGCTTATGACACTGCATTCCCAAGGGGCTTGGTAAAGGCGAATTATCTATTTTCTAAATACCACGAATTCCCTTAAACTACCCAATCCCTCCTCCTTCATTCAAATGTGTGCAGTTTGAAGTGGGCATCTACTTCATCATGACCAAAAATAAGTCACAAGGGCAGATTTTCTGGACTGCAGGCGTTCCTTTGCAGTCGAGCTGCCTTTCACACGGGTGCTGCTGTGAAGTATGCTCCACGGTGAATGGCAGGAGTAGGGAGTTACTCATGGTTAGAGCAACAAACGGGGCCAACAGAGATGCTTTGTACAGTTACAAATTGATGCAGCCAGGTATTAATTATTATGTTATAATTTCTAAAAATATTATAACTTCTTTAATTTTATTTGCTTCTATTCAATTGTTTTTAAACAATAGTGATTGTTTTCTTCTAAGCAACGTTGGGTATGACAGCAGATATTAAAGGAAAACTGTATTTCATTCTCTGAGCGTTCACCAGTAACTGGCTGGGGCTAGGGAGCCTCTTAAATGCAGCAGCAAACGCTAGAAGGTCAGGAAGGTGATCTGATATTTGAATTTCCACTTAGACCATATACCAAGAATTTAATCTACTTTTGATTAACTATAACTTTGATAACCCTACAAACCACGCACACCTCCATTTAATCCATTTTATAGTAACAATTTTCAAGGGAGGAGAGGCATGAAAATCTGTGCCAAAAATTTTAATTTTAGGGAATTTATTCAAAAAATAAAAAAATGTCTACCAGCTCACTTTTAAACATGTAACTAAAAAAAGCCCTAGAGCTGTAATGCCAACTTGAGAGAAAAACATAAGGAATGCTCTAGCTACCAACTACTTTTGAACACAGAAGCCAGGAGCGGGGTTCTCAATAACTTCATTCCTTTATTTTCCTACCCTAACACATACTAAAACCCACCAAACTTTCCCCTTATCTTCCATTAACAAATTTCTCTTTCCTGTTCCAGTGAGAAAAAGTATATATGCTTGTAAAAAAAAAAAAAAAGGCATTCAAACAATACAGCGATACCTAATCATGAAGGTCAAAGGCCCTGTCCAGGTATGACTTAACTGTTTATGTATCTAACGTGGCCGTGGCCACCTCGCATGAAAGGAGAAGCCGGGCAAAGGTCTAACCGAGACCCCTAGCTCATATCTGATTCACTGGTGTGTGTGTGTGCAGGGTGCTGTTTAATTCTCTTCAAAGGGGTATGGGAAGGAGGCTGACAGAGTTGGATGAAACCTCAAAGACCATTTAGTCTAAGCCAT
This sequence comes from Lemur catta, assembly GCF_020740605.2. Classification (NCBI taxonomy): domain Eukaryota; kingdom Metazoa; phylum Chordata; class Mammalia; order Primates; family Lemuridae; genus Lemur; species Lemur catta. The sequence goes on from NC_059142.1 coordinate 11,669,530, forward strand.
TGATTTGACATGTGAAAAGACATACTAAAAGTGATTCCCCCACCCCCCACCCCAGGATTACCCAGCTTGGGTAATTTCAGTTATAACTAGAATCCAATTCTTCATTTCATTTCAATTTACAAATATAAAAGAAAAATCAGCATATAAATGGGGACCACTTCAGCGCAATGATGAACTGCTGAAGAGGTAGGCTGGGTTAGCAAAATACATTGAGCAGTGTTGAGGTGCTCTCTCTCCCGTAAGTAGGGGGACAAATAAAATTGGTGAAGCATACTTTGAATATGCAAAACATCCTCTGTCCCAGGACTACTGCCAGTACTTCTAAACTAGTCAGTATTTGCTGGTTCCATAGGGCAGGTGAAAGCAGAGGAATTAATTGGTGAGCAAACATGACCAGAAAACACGCATAAACACGTACGTCAGTAATAGCATCAATCAAGACCCATGGAGTGTAATTATTACTCAATAAGAACAGAAACCACTCTTAGAAATCACACCTCATCTTTCCAAACCACACCAAGCAAAAACAATAATCAAAAAATGATTCTACTCTGTGATCATTTCTGACCCCTTGATGACAGCAAAAAATCACTGCCTCCTAACTGATTATAAGGAGCGTGGAGGTCTCTGGGGTGGTCACGGTGACCGCTCTGAGGCTGTCAGCCCCTATCAATCACCTTCTGTTATAAATGAAGGTTTTCCAATCTTGCGCTTCTCTCAAAGTCTTCATTTTACCTGGATTAAGCTGAAGCAACAACATTTGAACTTACTGCTCCTATTCCCGCTCCCCAAATAAATGCTGTTAGCAGAGAAATAGGCTTTTCCACAGTAGGAACTCACAATCAAAGCAGACAACAGTGATGTGGTCACATATAAAAGACATTCTGACCGCAAACACTTAACACATGCATTATACGAATTTCATGAACAACCACAGGCACGGGATGGAGTGTGTATTTAAGGGTGCCAAGAGAAAAGAGGGTCTGTGAGTTTGTACATTTTAGTTCCTGAAATAAATGTCAAGTAATTCCCATATATTCATCAAAGTGCCACAGTGTTCTCTTGGATTACAGAAGCAGGTCTCCTAAGAGTTTGACACTATATATTTTCACTACTTAGTACTACCTGCATGGTGAAGTCATTTTTCTAAAATATTCTAGATATGTCTGGAGCGGGCAGTTTTAAACTGATTGAAAAAGGCATATCTTAAAAATAAGAACACCTTAAGGAGAGGGCTTCACCTTATTTATGTTTGTAATATTAACAGCTGGGTAGATCTTTGCTGCATTAATATAATGTTGGGGGGTACAGTTTATGTAAATATGATCAAAGTTACAATTATACACATTTTTCTGTACTAATAAATAGACTATTGTTTTTAATGGCTACATAAATGTGACAAAGAACCAGAAATGGAATGGGAACAGAAAGTAACAAAGAAGGAAGGGAGGAAGTTCAGAGTTACAACAAACAGGCCCAGGGCTGCCTAGACAGGTATGAAAGGGGGACCCCAGAGTAGTGCATTATGACATGTTTCATTTTGCCCACGTGGTATTTTTTGAAATGCGGATTTATTGTCAACACTAAAATATTAGGAGAGTTCAGTTAAAGATACAGATTTCAGGCTTCTCTTAAAAAAACTGAACAGATGATCTGGCGATTCTCGTCTTGCATTCCTACTCAGTAAAAATCTGCTGTTTACGCTCTAGTTTGTCACTGGAGATAATCATAGTTCATTCACGATGGCTTCCTGTCTGGCCCCTGATGGCATTCAAAGGACTGAAGGAAGTTTTGAGCCTGAAAAAATAGGAGGCCTGAAAGAGGAAGCTGATTTTAGGATAAAGATTAGGAGCCCCCCAAGAACATGTATAGACGGAGAGGGCGCTACGGGCGGTCAAGAGAAGAAACTGCTGGCAGCTTATGCAGACACAGACCTTGGGATTCATGTGAAGTCTGGGTCTGAGAGGTAGAACTGTCAGCTGCCCATGAAGCCATCCAAGAAGGTAGATGAAGTGGCTTGAAGAAAAAGTGTCAAGAAATAAAGAACAGAGGACCCAGCCCTAAGTACTGTCCTCAATAGAGAGAAGAGGAGAAAAAAAAAAGGAAAACTAACTTAGCACCGTAGGTTCCCCATGATCTGGCCCCAGCCTAACGGCCTAGCTGCATTTTCCACACCTCTTAGGCAAGCACCCTCGATCCCAGACAGTCCTGTTTCTTGTTTGAGAAACCCGTATTGCCAGCGACTTCTTCAATTCTCTATTTCCCACTGCCTGAAAAGCTATTTTCTCCTGCCTGCCTGGGTTGCGCCTCTCTAAAATGAGCTAAAGAGTTGCCCCAAACAGGTGCTCCCGCAGTGTCCTGTGCAGCTCTACTGAAGCTTTTATCACACTGTCCCGAGTTTGCTGCCTTCCCGTCGGACCTAGCACTCCACGAGGCCAGGGACCAGGACAACTCTGCCATTTTATTCTCAGTGCCTGATAAACAGAGGTGTTCAAGAAATGACGACAGAAGGGAGGGACAAGGAAGGGAGTGGTAGGATAAGCCTTGGGGTGATGCTGGGTCACAGAAACCAAGGAAGAGCTATGTCTGCTGGAGAGAACCATCTCAAATGCCAGAGGGTATTCAAGGAGAAAGAGGGCTGACAGGAGGCACTGGGTTTTAGCAAGAACCTGTCACTGATAAGACTGAGGGATGGTCTCTGACACATTATTGGAAAATAATCTGGTAACATACACCAAAACATATACTCAACACAGCCTATACCTTGGGTCTGAAATACATCTGTAATGGACAATGTGAGTTTTTTTGTTTTGCTTTTTTACCCCCAGACATCCAGATCCAAGCCTCGTTTCCGTTTTGCAGGCTCTGCCATCCGGTGACGTTCCGAGAGGACACAGTGCGTCACTGCCACTCAGGATGTCAAGGCCGCCAGGTTCTCACCCTGCCTGCCTGGGCAGCCAGGCCTGGCCAGCTCGGCACGCCCTTCACAGGACAAGGGAGGCAGAGACGTCACTTGGCTTCTCTGGCCTCACTGTCCAGACCGGGCTCTTCTTGTCCAGGAGATGGCTGCTCTGCCCCCTGGCCTGCCAGCTGTCACTTTTCTGGGCCTCAGATAACCTTCCAATCAGGGCCCCACGGTGACAAGGCAGCCCAGGGCTACTCTCCGATTCTGGCACCTGGAAGTATCGTAACCAAAATCCTACCTGAGAGAAAAAAATCCTAAACATGGGAAAAAAGCTCTATGCATGTAATGCCCCATTATTCATCTAACAAAATGTGGAGATAAACTAAGGCCCCCAAACAGGGGTATATAAGTAAATAACGGTGTATTTACTTGGTAGAATGGTACTAATTACAAAGTAAAATATGCGTATAACAAAACATTTAAAAAATAAGGGTTTAAATAAACAGTATTATCATAATCTTGTAAAAAAAAAAACTATTTGCAGAAAAAAGACCAGAAGTATCAAAATATTAAGCATAGAACTATTTGTCCTGAATTTTCCTTAATTTTTAAATTACAAAAGTAATACAGGCTTACTGTAAAATATTCTAAAGACGCAGAAAGAAAACATTGATAATTCTGTTACCCAGCTCCATGCCTTGTCCACGCCCACCACTCCCAAGTCACCAAGGGTGACTACGTCCCCTCTTCTACCCCTCTCTTCAGGCTCCAACAAACATTGCTCATACAGGCCTCTCTCCCTCCTTCCCCCTTCCTCCCTTCCCACTCCCTTCATTAAATGGGACCGTAGTATATACACTCTGCTAATTTTGCTTTGGTTTTTCACTTTACCAGACTCAGAAGCAGCTTCTCCTACTCATTCCTCAGACTTCTGCTCCAGTGTTGCGGCCTCGATGAAACCTCTGAGCCCTCGGCTGCCCGAGATCCGCCTGCACTAACTGTGGTTGTTCATGATTAGACCACGTGTTCCTCTCCTACACTCTAAATCCCATCTATACTCTAAATCCCAGTTAGCTCCGGTCCCAGCCCAGCGCCTGGCACACAGATGCTGCCCAGTGACTGTGCTGGCAAGAAGAAGAGAATGAATGAATGGAAAAGCTTGAGGACAGATGGCCTTGAAGGCAGACACGCACCGGTGGAGGACAGGGCGTTTCTCCAGCACAGGCCGTACGGAGACGGACACACACATATGTAAAGGAAAAGGGGGTGGAGGAATTTAACTAGCTTACTTCGACAAACGACTTAAGGGGAAGGAAAAAGTAAACAATAGCCAAGAAGAAAGGTTCTTGATAAACAATAAGATAAATAAAAGAAACTGCACAGCTATTTCTTTGCTCCAGATTAATTGCTTATGTTTGTGATTTTTTTTTTTTTTTTTTTTGAGACAGAGTCTCACTGTGTTGCCGTGGCTAGAGTGCCGTGGCATCAGCCTAGCTCACAGCAACCTCAAACTCCTGGGCTCAAGCGATCCTTCTGCCTCAGCTTCCCAAGTAGCTGGGACTACAGGGATGCACCACCATGCCCGGCTAATTTTTTCTATATATGTTTTTAGTTGTCCAGCTAATTTCTTTCTATTTTTTAGTAGAGACGGGGTCTCACTCTTGCTCAGGCTGGTCTTGAACTCCTGAGCTCAAATGATCCACCTGCCTCGGCCTCCAAGAGTGCTAGGATTACAGGTGTGAGCCACCATGCCCGGCCTGTGATAGGGTTTTAAAAATAATTCTCTGAGAGACAAAAGCAGCTCTAAGGTCTCTTAAATAAACTGGACAACTTCAAACTCAGTTTCTTACCTATGTTTGATAAGGTTCAAAAGTGCTAATGTAAGAAAAAGCATGTCTAGGGCTGTGATATTATGATATATGTATATATAGGTTTTTGTCCACAGTTCCTGGCTCATAACTCCTGTCGCACTTGTTATAATGTTGTGGCACTTCAGGCCTCAGAAGACAGAATCTCTCTCTGACCTCCTGCCCTCCTTTCACCTACTCCCTTTTTGTCCCCAAGGCAGGACTTAGAAACTGAAAACATACTCTAATCTTCCCCTGCCTTTCTTAGAGCTGGCCACAAAGTTCTCTGACCTACCTTATCTGATTACAAGTCATAAGACCCTTATTTCAGAAGGGGTCCTGCCCCATACCTAGGAGGAAGAAATGGTACAGAGAGGCCTAGAAGAATCTGAAGGCCTTGCTGGGTTTCCCATCCTCAGTCTATTAGTACTAGATCATCACCTTTTTGTCCAGTCACATTTCTACACGGTTGTACATGCTTCAGCCATGCCTATGCAATGAAGTCTCCATACCAGGCCCAAAAGGATGGGGTACGGAGAGCTTCTGGACAGCTGAACACGTGGAGGTTCCCGGAGGGTGGTGTGTCTCATGGAAGCTTCACTGACCTTCCTCTAAACCTCACCCCACGCATCTCTTCATCTGCTTTCTTTGTAACATCCTTTTTAATAAACTAGTAAATGTAAGTAAGTATATTCTTGAGTTCTATGAACTACTGTAGACCTTGGGTTGTGGGATCCCCAATTTATAGCCAGTCAGTCGGAAGCAGAGCCAAAGCAACCTGGGGCTTGCGATTGGCATTAGAAGTGGAGGGCAGCCTTGTGGGGCTGAGCCCTCACCCTGTGGGCTCTGACGCTACGCCATGCTCCAGGTAGACAGCGTCTGAATGCAGACGGACTGGAGAACACCCAGCTGGTCTCTGCTGCAGAACTGACTGCTTGCTTGTTGATGGGGAGAGATGCCCGCACACCTTTGGTCACAGAAGTCTTCTGTGTTGATTGTTGTTGAGTGAGAGAGTAGAAAAAACATGGTTCGTGCTATTTTCCACTGGAAGGACTATCTAAAGATAAGGTGACATCGCCACCATTAGCACGTGCACTAGAGGTAGCATCTACTAATTTCATGGGTTGATCATGTCCTTCAGCCACAAAATTCGACATTTTAGGGTTTTTTTTTTTTAAATCAAATCTATTTCTAATCAAACGAGGATGTTAACTTCATAGTTCCAACATAGCCTTACTTACTTTACTCTGTCATCACCGTATTCCTTAAAGGGTCTCTACACTGGCTTCTCACAGGAGAAAGAGCCTCTGAGTTTTATTTACTGACGAGGCTCCCTCAGCAACCAAGTTAAACCTATTTTTTTTGTTGTTGTTGTTTGTTTTTTTTTGAGACAGAGTCTCGCTTTGTTGCCCTGGCTAGAGTGAGTGCCGTGGCGTCAGCCTAGCTCACAGCAACCTCAAACTGCTGGGCTTAAGCGATCCTCCTGCCTCAGCCTCCCGAGTAGCTGGGACTACAGGCATGTGCCACCATGCCCGGCTAATTTTTTCTATATATATTTTAGTTGGCCAGATAATTTCTTTCTATTTTTAGTAGAGATGCGGTCTCGCTCTTGCTCAGGCTGGTCTCGAACTCCTGAGCTCAGAAGATCCTCCCGCCTCGGCCTCCCAGAGTGCTAGGATTACAGGCGTGAGCCACCGCGCCCGGCCTAAATCTATGTTTTAACATAGCTGGTGTATAGGGGACGCCCTAGTACTGGTCCCCATGCCACCTTTTTCTTAGTCTACAGGACAACCATGTGTACTATTATTAATTGCTACCCTCATTTTATAGCAAAGGAGACGGAGACTTAGAGAGGGCAAGCAGCTCTCCCAGCCACGCAGGCTGTAGGTGGCAGAGCCCAGATTGTGCCCCAGGTCTGCCTGAGGCCACACCCGTGCTGCACTGTACTTACCACTCCTAACCACTGACCTGCCCCACCCCCGAGACAGTGGCGCCCTGAGGGCACTTGAACTGAAGCATCTGAGCTGAAGGCGAAGCCAGCGGTTCTGGGATGGCAATGTTAGTTGGGCTGATTTCTAACCACATCACTGAGATACTGCTAAAATCACAATAAATATGCTTAGACAACACCACATAATAGTCAATATGCTGAGAAGCAAGACTGTCCCTCCACTGAGCCATTCAGGATTCTCAGTCTGGTCTTTCACAATTGCTCCCTCCCTCAGACTCAGACAAGGCTCTATTTTGAATCCTAATGAGGACCAGGCACACTGAATATTTAAACTGCAATTACAAAGATCCTACTTTCATGTAAATGTCCTTAACACAAGTAACAGATCTGAAAATACAGAGGTACCAATGGAAACTATCAGTCTCATTTGCGTTTAGAAGCCAGCAAAAATCAATATTGTTTTCTCCTGGATGCTATCGTTGGGGTGGGGCTGGGGGAAGAAAAGGGAGGAAAAACACCACAAAGATCCCAGTAAAAAAAATTTAAAGCTGGGCTCTTGAGTGAAAGGTTCACAAAGAGGTGCTTGAATCCCTTGTTAAGAACTGAACAAACAAATTCATCATCAGGCCTTTCTCCTGTGTGGCCCCCTTGCAGTTCGGTCTGTATTTATAACTAGAAATGCCCTTACTCCTCGGCGTTTATGGCTGATATATCAGATCATCGAAGAAGATATGCTGAGGGTAGCGAAACAGAAAGCCATTTCATGGTTCACAACCTATTTTTGCACTCCTTTGTGTAAAATGATGATGTGCCGCTGCTCTCCACACCTCACGCGAGTCCTCCTGGTTAAACAGTAATGGAGTGCCATGGGAACAGTAATGGAGTTGCACTTGAATGAGCTGCTTAATTCCCACCCCATCCCCCGACAGTTAAAATACACCTTGCTTGCAGTTTCATTATGTCTGTATGTGTTTACACACAAAATGATCCATTCGGCCTTGCACTTGAGAAGAGCAGGTGATTAACTCGTTGCTATGACTCGAGGCTCTTGGACTAACTCTCTGCCCCTCAAATGCCTTTCTTATTAAGATTGTAATTTCACTGCCATGGCATTTGGATATCCTCTTCAAAATGCCAGCATTTATGGAAAGGGAATATGGTTTACTTTTTTTCTGGTTTGTCCTCTGGTTGATTCTCTCTTCTGCTAGTACCAAATATAGCCATTTAGTTTTGAATTTCAGTTATTTGTTATTTCTAGAAGTTCTATTTGGTTCCTTATCAGATTTTCTGTGGTTTTTTTTTTTTATAGTTTCCTGTTCTCTGAAGATGCTTTCAAGTTTGTCATTTCTTTCTTCAAAAAGTATAATTGATTTTATGATCCATGTCTGAGAATTCTAATGCTGCAAGTTTGTGGAGATTGGTCTCCACAGTGCATTGTTGTTCCTTGCTCATGTTGTGCTGTTTCCATGCATGCTAGGTTATCTTTGACTGTGTGCTGGTCATTGCCCTTAGAAATTTAGTTTCGGTTGATTCCTAGAGACCTGGGGTAAATACATTTTCCTCCAGAAAGGCATTTCATTTGTTTTTGCCAGGCACCAGGAGCTATAACAGCTGAATCTGCCTCAAAACAAATTCAAGGTTTGATGTTCCTTTGCTCACTCTAAGGATGTATGCCCAGGGTACCAATTTCACATAGGGCCTTTCTGTGACTACAACTTTCCAGAAACTATATATATTTTTCCCTTTCTTTTTCTTCTCCTATTCTGCTCAGTGCCAAACCTCCCGGACTCCCCAAGGGCAAGTTCAGTTCTGGTTCACTTTTACTCTTAGGGTGTAGCTCTTTGAGGCCCCAGTTTAATGTCAGAAGGGTCTCTTATTACACTTAATAATTGGGAAGGTCCAGAGCCTTCACCCCTATCCCACTTGCCTGCCCCTCTCAGGCTACAGAAGTCCCCAGCTTCTGTCTGCAAAGAGGCTTTATCAGATTTTAAAAATTTCTTAAAACGAAAATACTTGGAAGTACCTAGGAGTTTAGAGGCTACAAGCAAAACAAAATGTCAGGCTAGTATGGTGGGGTTACCTTAAAAACTCAAACATTGAATTCCCATTTTATCCAGCAATGCCACTTCTGGGTATATACACAAAAAAGGCAGGACTTAAACAGATGTTTGTACCCCAGTGTTTATGGTGGCATTACTCACAACAGCCAACAGGAGGAAACAACTCATGTCCACTGACAGAAATGGATATACGAAATGTGGCATACATATACAATAGAATATTATTCAGCCTTAAAAAGGAATAAAATTCTCGTACATACTACAACACGAATAAACCTAGAAGACATTAAACTAAGTAAAACAAGCCAGATACAAAAGGATAAATATTGTACGATCCCACATACAGAAGGAGATACCTAGAAGAATCCAATTCTTAGAGACAGAGTAGAGAAGTAGTTACCCCAGGGGCTGGGGGAGGGAGGAATGGGGAGTACTGTTTAGGGTAACTTTCAGTTTGGGATGTTAAAAAGTTCTGGAGATGGATGGTGGTAATGGTTTCACAACAATGAAAATGTACTTAGTGACACTGAACTGCACATTTTTAAATAATTAAAATGGCAAATGTTATGTTACACATATTTTACCACAATACAAATTAAAAAAAAAAAAAAGTCAGGCTAATTTTGCCAAAGGCTGCTAAACCTACTTGGTAAATTCCACATTATGCCTGTGTTCATAGCCTTAATTGTTTCTTCTTTTGAGATGAGGTCTCTCTGTCACCAGGGCTAGAGTACAGTAATGTGATCATAGCTCACTGCAATCTCAAACTCCAGGGCTTAAGTGATCCTCCTGCCACAGCCTCCTGAGTAGCTGGTACTACAGGTGCCTGCCACCACGCCCAGCTAATTTTTCCACTTTTTGTAGAGATGGGGTTTGGGTCTTACTCACGCTGACCTCAAGCAATCTCTAGCCTTGGCCTCCAAAAGTGCTAGGATTATAGGCATGAGCAACCGTGCCTGGCCCATAGGCTTAATTTTGATCAGTTAAAGATTCAGAAGGAAATCACTGAGTATCTTAAATAAAGTCTTAAATAAAATCTGACCTCTCTACAGCTTTTGAGACTACATGCTGAACCTTCCTCAGTATGCAAAACCCAGCACTGTATGTCAACAAATACACATGTAACTGCAAATTTCCCTTTAAAAAAATGCAAAAAATTTTCCTTTAAAGGTACTGGGTATTAAAAATTATGTAAGTATAGTTATTTGGTTGTTGATCTATAATATTGATGGAACTGTTAAATAAATATCAGAAAAAAATTGAAGGGACAAGAGAAACAATTCTCTCTAAAGTATTTCCATTAAAAGAATAAAGACTTTTTTTTTTTCCAGTACCTATTTAACACTGCTGTACTGCTTGCTGTACTTCTCCCTTCAAATCATTGTATATAATTCTTTTACAGATAATATACATATACATGTAATTAAATATAAATGGGCCAAAAACATTTGTACCCCCATAATATTTTGAAAAAAAGATCTCAAATACAAAAAAAATAAAATAAAAAAATAAAATAAAGCTGTTTGTCATAGAAATAAATGGGGCATGAGATAAATTTATAGTTAACTTATTTTAAGATACAAGTTTTAAAAATATGTATTTAATAATTCTGGGTGTTTCTGAATTTATTTTATTTTCAAAAAAATTAAACACTCATGAGTCTAGCTTAAAAGATGTTATGGACGTTTTTGGGTATAAATACTAAACACTAGGTGATACTATAAAATAAAGAATGGCAACAGTACAAGAAACATTCTGCATTATGATTTTACGAATGATACGTGCCATCATGTTACAAATACAAAAACATACGTCTATGAATATATTTCATTCATAGCATGACTAGCAATATGATTGCTTAGAATAGTAAAAAAGACCTCAAGAAAGCTGTCATTTAATTGTGAAGATTCTTCCTACTTTGGACATATAATGACAGTGGCTAACACTTGCTCACTGCATGCAATATACCAGGCACTGTTCTAAGTAATATAGATACCTCACTCATCACTCATTTATTCCTCACAACAAAACAATCCTCTGAGGTCTATGCAATTATTACTCCCACTTCAAAGATGGAAAAACCAAGGCAAAGGGGAGTTGGGACTTTCCAAAAGTCAGACAGCTGGTGAGTGGTGGAACCTGGGTGCCGGTATAGGCTCCGAGCCCACTCAACTGAATTCTGACAACCAGGTTATCCATTTTCTTACAGCACGGAAACTGAGGTTCAGGTAGTAAGAGAGGTGGGAGTGAACTCACATCTCTAGTCTTCAAAGTTTCAGGATATAGTGTAGAGAACAAAGCCCAAATTGACAGAAGTCACATGGAAAGACTGGTAAAACAAAATTGAGGAGAAGCACAGAGTGGGTTGGCAACTGATGGTGGCACTGCTGGGGCTGGGACAGCGGGATGGGGAGGGCAGGACGGTGGCGATAAAGGGTCAAAGGGTAGTGAGTAGGCCCCGCAGAGTTCCACTTCCTCTGAGCTTCCAGAGTCTATATCCGGACGACTCTCATCCTATTGTTCTAGATTCTCTTTTAATCAACAAACACAAGCAAGGAAGGTAACATGTCTCAAGCTGCAAATCTCAGGGGACCCTTGCAAGAGGTTCTAAAACTGGATAGATCAGGAGTATCTATGGCATTTTCATACTAAAAAGGCTAAAAGTTAAGCACAGCACATGCTTGGATCACTAGTTACTTATTGCTATTATAATTCTGTATGGAATAAAGATATTAGCTTTATAAACTTTAGTACACCTTTGTGAAATGAAGCACCAAATGACAATCACTGTGATTATTCCTGCTGTTACCACCATTTATCATCACTTACATGTGGGCAAGGCACCATGCACAGGAAATACACAATTCAAACCTCACAAAAGCCTGCACCAGAATTCTGCGGAATAACAAGTACCTGCATCAAAACTGCTTGGTGTACTCATTAAATAACGAACACTCTTGAACTTCACCCTAGACTCACTCAATCAGAATCTCTAGAGGAGGGCCTGGGAATCAGTATTTTCAGCAAGTACTCTAAGTGATTCTTATCTTGGCATGTGAATCCCATTTTACATAGAAGGTATCAAACAGTAAAGTGTCTTCACAAACATAACATCACCAAATATCAGATTTGAACTCAGACTTCAACATTGGCCTCGTAGCTGCTTTGCAGCTCAAGGGTCAACAGTTAAGTTTGCAGTTTAAAAAAAGGCACAAAAGCAAGTGAGACTGCCTTTGAAACCCACCAACTTGTATAATGTTATACGATTTCCCAAACCATTAATCCACGTAAACATACAGAAAGGTTTCTTCTCTTAAACCAAAAAAAAACAACAAATGAACAAATGATATGCCCTCTGAACTCCACACAGTTAATTTCATTTTAAAAAGATTTAAGCATCTTTTTGCAATTTCAGTGCTTCATCAAATGGCACTGCCTGTATAAGACCAACCAAATCCCCGCAGTAATCAGACATAACGGGAAACTCAAAGCAGAGTTAATCCTCAAGCAACGAGAGACGCAGTCACCACAGCTGTCTCTTACCGCAAGAGGTGGACTTCCTGTCCACCATGTTCACACGCCTGGTTTCAGTGCGAAGTTTGTCATCTGTGTTCTCCACTAGGTTGGCAAGGTCGTCAATTATCTCTAGAAAGAAAAGCAAAGATACATGATTAATACTCCTGAAATACCCTGGTTAATTAACATCACAGCATCATAGCTGTGGTTGTTCTTCCAGTAATAGTTCTCTGAAGTTCAGTAAGTGAAAAGGTACAGAACTCATGTAGATTCTTTGAAAACTTCAATTCTGATTCAAAAAGGAAAAAAAAAAAGTAGTCATGAAGAAAAAAACTGGTTTAACATAATTCCAGGAGACAGAGAAGAAATGCCAACAAGTTCAGGGGAAAGAAAGCATGACCCAGCGAAATTTATGCCCAGCCAAGTTGTCACTTAAGTATTAATATAAAGGTGAGACACAGGCAGTTCAGAAGACTTCAGGGACTACCCGGCCCCTTCCTGAGAAAACGACTTGATGAAATCCAGACAACCAAGAGATAAATAAAAATAAAGAATTCTTATGCAGAAACCATGACGTAAGAGATGATGGTGAGAACTGAGAATAAACAAATACACGAATTAGATAACAGAAGGTATACAAATGTTACAGTGACAACAATTCCAACTGAAAAATCAGGAAATAGTTGGGGCAGGGAAGGAAAGTGGAAAGAAGTTGAAAGCACTAATTTCTTCATCTCTCACAGTGAGTCATATCAAGCTATTGAAAAGTTAAACATAGAAACAGCCTTTCCAAAATCATCAAAACTTCAATGTTTTTGGCAACTTTTTGGTTAACCTTGATGGATATTTTAGTAATTACTCTCTCTTGTAAAGAATCCCTTTTTCCCGCGCCGCCTCCTCCCCCCATTTTTTTTTTCAGTGACTGCTTTGGAGATGCAGTGTCCTATATCAGTCCCCACTTTTCTTAAAGTATTAACTAAAGCAAACAAGAAAGTCAAAGAAGGTTTCCAGAATGATGTTTGAGCTGAGCTTTGTAGGCCATGTGGGTGAAAAAGCAGGAAAAGGGCAAAAAGATTAGTATCTGAAAGGCACAGAAGAGGTGAGTGTTCTTTTAGCTTCCTGCAGCACTTCCTGCAAACCTCTTGTTACTTATTGACCTTTATAGCTGCATTCCAATTATTTGTTTACATGCCTTTATTTGACAGAAAGAGTATGGCACAAAGTAACTTTTATTCATCCTTATATCTCCCACCCCTAGGAGACTGCCTAGTACACAGCAGGATAAAATAAATATGAAAAGATAAAGTCAATAAATGAGTGGAGTCTAAAACATAAAAGCATTGAATAATTTTCAAAGCACTTTGCTCCTTCTTAGAAAAGTGGATCTGAGCCAAATTTGTCAAATATAAATATTATCTATATAACACCTGCCTAGAAAATCTTATCTTTTGTTGTTATTTAACAATTCATTCATAACTCTCTACTCCCGTGTATTCAATGACATACTCACTCCCAGTTTTCCTCCCATTTACCCAGAAGCTCTGTCTAAAGTCTCTTTTTCTCTTAAATGTGGGTGATACCCAGAGTTCTGTATTGTTACTCTATAATACTATCATGGTGATATTATATACCCACTACACCAATATTTAAATTGAAAATTTGAAATTCTTCTGTACTAGATAGCTCTCCAAAATTCTTGACCCATGTAGCCAACTGCCTACTACCAATCTCTGTCTTGAAATACCTACAAACATCTGACTCTCAAGATCTCTTCACCTTCCTCCAAATTTGACTCCCCATATATATTCCCTGTCTCAATGAATGGCATGATCATTCATTTGCTTGCCCAAGCTAGGAATCTTCAGAGTCCCTTGGCCTTCTCCCTTCCCCTTCTCCATCTGCTATTCCATTTATTAGCCACTCCTGTTGATTCTACCTCCCCAGTATCTCTCAACCCTATCATTTCCCTTAAACCCTGTTACTAATTCCTCACAAAATTTGCCAGTGTTTCTAAAACAATGTCCTAACTTATCTTTCTGTTTCTAGTCCTGAATCCTTTCAATCCATTTTCCACACAATAGTCAGTACTTTTATTTTCTTATATTTCAATTATTAAAATTTAAATAGCCACTTGTATTGAATAACACAGCTCTAAGGCAATAACTTAAAAAAAAGAGAGGAAACAAAAACACACAGCCATCCACACAAGAGGAATAACTTAAAAATAAAAATCAATAGAGGAAATAAAATTAAATACTAAAAATGCATGGTTCACCTAAAAGAAGGTAGGAAAGGAGATACAGAGGAACAAAGGACAGACAGAACAAAAAGAACATAAATACCTACATGGTATACTTAAACTCAACTATATCAGTAGTCACAAGAAAAATAAAAATGGACTAAACTCCTCAATTAAAAGACAAAGTATTATCAAGCAAGATTTAAGAAAAAAGATGACACAACTATATGCTTTCATAAGAAGCTCACTTTAAATATGAAGCACAGGTAATGTTTGCATTAGAAAGTGAGCATTGCTGTATTAATATCAGACCAGACAGACTTCCAGACAAGGAGTATTATCAGAGATAAAAAAGGAACTTTTCACTGTGTGAAAGGACATGCATGACAAAAATGGAAAATTCCTTAAAATTTGAAAATTAAGGAAATTACCTCTAAATTACCCACAGGACAAAGATGAAATCACAAGAGAAAGCAGAGAATATACTGAAATGAATGATAATGACAACTGCCATAGACTAGATGTTTGTGTACCCTCAAAACTCATACGTTGAAACCTAATCCTCCCCAGTGTGATGGTATTTGGGAGTGGGGCTTTTGGGAGCTGATTAAGTCCTGAGGGCAGAGCCCTCATGAATGAATGACTCCCATCCCATGAATGGGATTTGTGCCCTTATAAAGGAGGCCTTAGAGAGCTCCCTCATTCCTGCTACCATGTGAAGCTACAGTGAAAAGACATCTGGCTCTGAACCAGGAAACAGGTCCTCGCCACACACCCAATCTGCAGGCACCCTATCTCAGACTTCCCAGCCTTCAGAACCGTGAGAAAAAAAATCCTGTAGTTTGCAAGCCACCCAGTTTATGGTGTTTTGTTATAGCAGCCTTCGTGGAACAAGACAACAACCCAACATAAAAGTCTGTGGGATGCAATTAAAGCAGTGCTTAGGGAGAAGTTTATTGTTCTAAATGTATTAATGTATATTAGAAAAGAAGAAAGATGTAAAATCAATGATCAGACTAAAGGAGATAACTGTATGATCATCTCAATAAATGCAGAAAAAGTATTTGGCAAAAGTCAGTGTCCGTTCACGATACAAATTCTCAGCCAAATAGGAATAAAAGGAAATTTCCTCAGGCTGGTGAAGGACATCTACAAAAAATTTAGAGCTAATGTCATGCTTAAAGGTGAGACATTGAATACTTTTTCTCTAAGATCAGGAACAAGGAAAGGATGTCTGCTCTGACAATGTCTGTTAAACATTTTATTAGAAGTCCACATGGTTCTATAAGGCAAGGGAAAAAAAGGCAAAAATATTTGAAAGGAAGCTATAAAACTACGTATTTGCAGATGACATGATTATGCACATAGAGAACTATGGAATCTATTTAAAAACTACCAGAACTAGTAAGTAAATTTAGCAAATTTGCAGATACAAAGTCAATTATAAAAGGCAATGTATTTCTATACACTAGTAATAGAAAGAAAGTAAAAAATATCAAATGTAATAGCTTCAAAAACTATTTCTTAGAAATAGATCTAACTGAAGATGTACAAGACCTCTACAATAAAAACTATAAAACAGTGCTGGGAGAAATGAAAGAAGGCTTAAATAAATGGAGAGCTATACCATATTCATGAATTGGAAGACTCAATAATTTTTTTAAAATGTAGTATTGAACACTAGAACTGAGTCCTCCTATCTAGCTGTAATTTTGCATCTTTTGACAGATCTCTTCTTATCTCTCCCTTCTCCCTGCCCTTCCTAGCCTGTAGTATCCTCTGTTCTACTTTTTATTTCTATGAGACCAACTATTTTTAGCTTCCATGCATGATTGAGAACATGTGGTGTTTAACTTTCTGTTGCTAGCTTATTTCACTTAACATAATGTCTTTCAGGCTCATCCATTTGCTGTGAATGACAGGATTTTGCTCTCTTGTATGGCTGAATAGTATTCCATTGTGTATATATATCACATTTTCTGTATCCACTCATCTGTTGTTAAACATGTAGGTTGACTCCATATTTTGGCTTTGGCTTTTGTGTATAGTGCTACAATAAACATGGGGGTGCAGATGTTTCCTTGATATACTGATTTCCTTTCCTTTGGATAAATGTCCAGTAGCGGGATTGCTGGATCATATGGTAGTTCCATTTGTAGTGTTTTGAGAAACCTCCATACTGTTCTCCATAATGGCTGTACTAGTTTACATTCCCATCCACAGTGTATGAGAGTTCTCTTTTCTCCCCAGCCTCACCAACATTTGTTATTTTTTGGTCTTTTTGATAATAACCATCCTAATTGGGGTAAGATAATACTTCATTGTGGGTTTGATCTGCATTTCCCTGATCAGCGATGTTGAGTATTTTAAAAATATATCTGTTAGCCATTTGTATGAGAAGACTCAATATTTTGAGGGCATCTGTTCACTTTTCTTAATTGATATAATGTAATCCTAATCACAATTCTAGAGGGCATTTTAAATGAAACCAGCAAGCCAATTCTAAAATTCCCGTGGAAATGCAAACAATTTAGAATAGCCAAAATAATCCTGATAAAGAAAAAATAAGTCAGAGGTATTCCCCAAACTCAAGACTGCATATAAATACATAGCCATCAAGACAGTGTGGCATTGGAATAAGGACAGACAAATAGATCAATGGAACAAAGCAGAGAACCTGGACAGACCTGTGTGTGTGTGTGTGTGTGTGTGTGTGTGTGTGTGTGTGTACACTCAATTCTCAGCAAAGGTATCAACAAGAGTCAATCAAATACGGAAAGAAAAGTCTTTTTAACAATGATGCTGGAATAACTGGACATATGTATGGGGAAATAAAAAGAACCTCAGCACTTTTTTCCCTCCGTATACAAAAAATTGATTTGCGACGGTTCACAGACTTGAAAAATAAAAATAAAATTCTAAGCTCCCCAAACAGAATGGATCCCCTCTTGGCCAAGGGAACACCAGAGAAATCTTAAAAACTGAGTTTCTGGCCATGACAGGATGGGGTCAGACACGCCTTGCTATACCCCCTCCCCTCACTAACCACCACTAGAGACTGTCTTTCCTAAGGGTTAAACAGAAACCAGCCCTTTGGCAAGCCTTGCGCCAGCTGATTTCAACCAGCCTTGTGACTGCTCCTCCCTTTTGCAGTTTTCAACACAGCAATGGAAAAGTATTCCTTCCTAATAGAAGACCATTGACCATGAGTGGTTCTGGCCAGTCTATGGAGGCTACTTACTGAGTACCTTTGTGTCCTCTGCTTCCTTTTGATGTCAGAGGGCCAAAAACTCCAACCTCAGGCTAACACCTCCAATTTTTTAACATGGGACCCATGAAAAGACATGAAGCTCAATTGTGTGTTTCTCCTTTCATAAATATTCATGACTCCTCCTATAGCTTGTTAAATATGTACATGTGGCCACCCTGCTCAGCATAAATTCCTGTTCTCTTTACCCCTCCCCTCAAAGCGCCTGTCTGGTCTTTGCCAGAGGCTATGCTTCCCAGCCTGTCAGAATGGCCAGCCTGCAGGCTGCAACCTTTGATGAGAAATAAAGCTCTCCTTTCCAAATTTATGAACCTTGTCATTCTTCAGTTGACAGACTTACTGTAAAGCTTCTAGGAAAAAAAAAAAAAATAGAAGAAAATCTTCATAATCTTGGGTAGGCAAAAACTTCTTAGGCACAACATAAAAAGACTATCCACAAAAGAAATTGGTCAATTAAATGTCATCAAAATAAAAATTTTCCTGCTCATCCAAAGACACTATTACAAAAATTAATAAATAAGTCACGGACTGATAAAAAATATTTGCAGAACACATATCTGACAAAGTATATCTAGAATATATAAAGAACTCCTACATATTAACAATAAAAAAAAGACAATCTCATTTTGAAATAGGCAAAAGATCTGCACAGATGTTTTACAGAAGACATACAAATGGCCAATAAGCATATGAAAAAGGGTTCAATATTGGTAGTCATTAGGGAAATGCAAATCTTAATCACAGTAAGATACCACTTTACACCCACTAGAATGCTAAAGTTGAAGACTAACAATACTAATTGTTGGGGAAGATGTGCCATAAAGGGTACTGTAGAAGTGTTTGTCAGTTTCAATCAAGTTGACCATAACTTACCCTCTTACCCAAAAACTTCACTCCTAGGTATTTACCAAACAGAAATAAAAACCTATTTCTCAAAAGGACCTGTACAAAAATAGACATCACAGCCTATTCATTAGGGACCCAAACTAGAAACAACCCAAATACCTACATTAGGAGAAATGGATAAGCAAATTGGGGTGTATCTGTAAAATGAAATACTAATTCAGCAATAAAAAGAATAAACTACTTATGAATATAATAACTGTATAAATCTAAAAAGAATTTTGCTGGCTAAGAAAATAAAAATCAATACATACTTTATGATTCTGTTTATATGAAATGCAAGGATAAACCTAACCTACAGGATAAAAATCAGAAAGTGGTTGCCTCTGGGGTGCTGGGGGGCTTGACTAGAAAGGGACACAAGAAAACTTTCTGGGATGATGAAAATGTTCTAAATGCTCACACAAGTGGATACAGTTGTCAAAACTCAAGGAACTGAACACTAAAAATCTGTGCATTTTGTTGTATGCAAATAATACCCTAGTTGAAAATGTAAGTCAGAGAAAAATTAAAAGTTCACAATATTATGATACTCCTAAGATTTTCCAGTAAATAAGAATAAGGGAAGAAGGGAGAAAGGCAGAAAAGCAGAGAGGGAGAGAGGGAGAGAAGGAGAGAGGGAGGCAGGCAGGCAAGACAAAACAAATGCCTTAGAATAACACAATTTTAGACCTGCAAGAAATTATGACATCACCTCGTAGTTCTTTCCCCTTTTACAATATTACTGGCAGTGGGACGGTTAATCTTTTGCTGAACACTCCCAGAGACTGGTAACGTTGATACTCGTGAGGAAATCAGTTCCATGGCTGAGTTTGAGGGTAATGCTAATTATTATCAAGTTGTTCTACACATCTGTAGTGAACTTGTCTTCAACAAAGGTGCCAAGAACATACAGGAGACTGAAGGACTGTCTCTTCAACAAATGGTGCTGGGAAAACTGGATATCCATATGCAGAAGAATGGCAACTAGATCCTTATCTCTCACCATCCACAAAAATCAAATTGAAATGGATTAAAGACTCAAATCTAAGACCTGAAACTATGAAACTACTACAAGAAAACACTGGGGAAATGCTTCAGGGCATTGGTCTGAGCAAGGACTTCTTGAGTAATAACCCCCAAAAGCACAGGCAACCAAAGCAAAATTGAACAAACAGGATCACATCAAGCTAAAAAGCTGTTGCACAGCACAGGAAACAATCAACAAAGTGAAGAGACAACCCATAGAATGGGAGAAAATATTTGCAAACTACCTGTTTGACAGGGGATTAATAATTAGAATATATAAGGAACTCTAACAACTCAATAAGAAAAAAAATCAAATAATCCAATTATCATAAAGTTTTATATTGAGCTGAAAATTTGCCTGCTTTCAACTTCTACCTTAGTTATTTCTAGGCCAACATGATACCAGTATTCTTTCTTTCATAACTCTCCTCATATATTTCCTCAGTCTTCTCTTCTAAGCTAAAGATACTTAGCTCCAAATTTTAGCAAGTCCTCAAAGGAGATGATTTCCAGATCTTGTAACATCCTGATGCTCTGAGTATTCTTCCTAAAACGTGATGGGAGGACTTGGAAACGTCATTTCAGTTTTTGTCTCATCAGCACAGAACACAGTTGAGTTTTTATATATATGTGTATATTATAGTAACATATAAAAGTGGGGATCTTTTATGATCCATGCCTCATTCTCTATTAAGATATTCCACAGTAAGGGCCATGCTTTGTACAGTTGCATGGTACATTTTCCTTATGCAACTAATTAGTCAGGATTGCACGATATGTCCGAATGCCACAATAATATGAAATTCAGGCCTAATAGCCTCTGTTACTATAAGAAAGTCAAGTGCAAAATATGCCTTGTCTGACAATAAATATGTCAGCTGTTTATATATATTAGCTGGGTTTTAAGATATATGTCTTTTTAAATTTATAATATTCATAAGTATGACTTAAAGAGAGGTAAATTAACCAATTTGTAGCAGATTAGGTCAGCAAAAATCAGTAGTCAATACTGAAGGAGTTAATGTTTTAAATCCAGACCAAACACAAAGTTTTTCATTTTGGTTGGTAAATCTCTCCTGATTATTGGTGGTGGTGGTTGTTTAAAACAACTCTATTCTTTAAGTTATAGAAATTATTTAATAGCAGTTTATAAATGAGAGAGGGAAAAGTAAACAGTATCCAAACACCCCAGTACAATAACTTCTGTAATAACTTCTATGTGTTTCTAAGATTTGACATAAACATACATGTTTTCATATAACTGCAATATATAAGCTTCCCCCCAACACAGTATCATTTGTACTCTTTCATGTAGCTATACAGTCTTCACAGTTATAATTTCTAATGGTTACAAAATATTCACTCCATTAAGTAAACATTCATTAAATAATAGCCCATTGTTGGCTACTTAGAATGTTTCTGTATTTCTAAATAATGAGTCTGTGAATTCTTTCCTCCATTATCATTTCCATTCCTTTCATCATTTCCTTAAGTTAACAAAGTGTGATTATAACTGCTCCATGGACTTTCAAACAGATTGCCAAATTATTTTTTAATAGGTTTATACTGCCACTGTGGGTTGGTTTGATGGAATGTATTCCACTTGTCGCTACTCTGACCTCAGACGATCTCTGAGGCCAGGGAGCTGGGGGGATTTCCCACCCTGGGGCCACCAGCTACCGCGGTGGGAAATCCCCTGACCACAGTCTGGTGAGAGCAAATGAAACTCAGGTGTCACAGCACAGGTCGGGAAACAACAAGCTGGCCACCTCAGATTCCTCACAGGACAGCCTCCAAAGAGAACCTGAAACCTTGCTTCCTGGTAAATATTTGCATTTGGTTTCAAGAAGGAGCTTATATTTCTATCATGTGTTAATTCGAGGTATTGAGTGCCATTCCAGCATAGCATGGAAAAATGGACAATGGAAAGTTTAACACAAAATTCACAGAATCAAAAGCATTAAGAAACATTATACGGCATCAAAATATCTGACTCCAATTATACTTCATATTTTTTCTACTCTCAATTACAGCCTCAATAAGTTTCTATATAAAGGCAGAGAGTGTGCTGCACATTTTCAGATTAACTTGGTGTCTTTTTGTACTCATAATGGGCTCATAATGGCAGTTATAAAGTCATTATGTTATTATGCCGTTTGCTTATACTGCTAATAACACTTGAAGACAAATGTTAAAAAAAAAACAGTGAATAAAAAGCTTTGCTTGAGGGTATTAGTTCAACTCCCTCTATTTCCTACAACTGAAACCATACTTAAAATTATCAATGGAAACTAAAAATGGGGTTGATGGTGGTGACCTGTAATCATACTGTACACCAGGAAGAGATGTTAAATACATTACAGAAAACAGGGACAGAAGGAAAGATCAATCTGTGACTCAGCAAAGGAAAAGTAATCACTTAATGACTTGCCTATGAGGCCCCATGGCCAGACAGCTGGTGGGAACTCCAGCAGACCCAGGCAGAGCCCCTGGGAACCACCCAGGCTTTGGAGGCCCCAGGGAATGCTCCCTTACCTAGGAGAAATTCCCCCTGGCCACACCTGCTAGCACCTTATACTGACCAGGTGGGCCAGGCTAGGCAGAAAGCACAGGCTCCATTCCTACTCCCTCCTGACCATACACCAAGGCCTTTCATTTGGGCCTAAATATGTGTAACAGAGGCCTACACTCAGAACCCTTCCTGACTTCTAATAACCCATAGACACAGATCCCTGTTAAGAGGATCAAACAAAGAACAGGTATAAATAAAGAGCTCAAAATGAAGGAACATCTGAGGAGTATTCAAAAGAATGTTCTCTCCTCTTCTTTTTCCTTAGAAAATAAAATTCCTTCAAGAAAAGGAGACACCTTGAGAACTATGTGTGTTTTTTTTTTTTTAATTAAGAAAAACAAGACTCAAGAGGACACTAAATCAATGCAACAAGAACAGAGAGACACAAGGAGGGGACAATGTAAGATTATTAGAAACTGCATACAGATAGAAGCATAGTTGTCAAAGTAAAACCATAATGAAGGCAGTACATAGATTGTAAACTAGGTAAGAGATTTAGAAACCAAGCTTGAATAATCTCCCAGAAGCCACAGGAAAAAATGGGAGGAAAAAATAAGAAATAAGAATAAATAAAAGCAGGAGAAGAAATAATAATAAAAAATTTTTTTCTTGAGATGATAAAACACTTGAGTGTTCATATAAGAAAAAACTCATTGAGTTCTGAGCAACATTAATGAAGACTGTCTAGAAATATCTCATGAAATTTCCGAATTTCAGAATAAAAGAAAATCTGCAAATATTCAAATGGTAGGCAGAAGGAAAGGAAGTTTACCAACAAGGGAAGAAAAACAAACAGGAATGAGACTGTTCCTGTGAAACACTAGAAGACAATGGAGTAAAAAAGGTGTGAGGACAAAGGCTCTGATCTAAGGATTCAATGTGTACCCAGGCTATGGTGGGTGATCACTGATAAGAGAAAGACATAATTGTGCAAGGCACCAGAGAGCACTCACCCAGCTCGTTAAGGCAGGGAATGAGGTCATGGGAGCACTAAATGAAACCAAACCACTCAGGTTTGTTTCAGTGAAGTGCTTAGAGCATACACGATGGTGATCACTCACCTCCCTCTCTCCCTCCGGGGTCCCTGAAGCCCGGGCAGGCAGGCCTTAGGCCAGAGTTTCACTTGGCTATCATTTAGTCATTTTTTGGTTTACTCTTCCCATGTTGCAATGAGGTTTGTGATATCCCTCCCAGCATCAAAGGATTGCCCCAGATCCCTAAACTGCCTGCCCATCTTTAGCCTCTGTGTACTCAAAATCACCTGGATCTGCCATAAAACATGCATTTTTAAATCCAGCAAAGTCATCTGCCTGCATTTCTTCATGACAGATAACAACGTCACTTGAACACTTCTGTCAGCATTATAGCTGCAAACTGTCAGAACATAAAATAAGTGGCAGAAAGACTGAGTAAAGAATACATGCAAAACACATTCGATTCAGGAAGGCTAAATGGCTGGCAGCATTTGTCCCCTGCTGCACTAATATTCACTACCTGAGGACATGATCTGCTGGACTAGCTTCTATTTGCAGAAAGTATGTAGAAGTATTCCGAGCTAGAGAAAAATATGAATTGTGTGTCAAAAGGAACCGTCATGTGTGTACCTGTGTGTGTATATATACGCAAATACTTTTGTATGTTTTATACCTATATACACATGTATATATCTATTTTATATAGATCAGGAGATATATTTTATATTTGTCTCTGAAATAAAAATATTTCATAGACAAATAACATTACCACATCCCCCAAACTAAGTGCGTATACCACTCAAGTACCATTCCAGAATAAAGAAATGAATGGAAAAAAAGGAAATCAAAATTGGTTGAGTCACTGTATAATATAAAATATAAATCATGGTACGCAATAAACCTATTAAACATAAATCTAAATATAATATTGTCATAAAACTTAATGCTAAAATTTTAAGCTTTTTGTTGTGAAACAGAACTCACATACAGAAAAGTACAAAAAGTTTATGTGCAGTTCAATGAATTATCACAAAGTAAATACCCACTTAATTATCATCGAGGTCATGAAGTAGGAGGCTGCCAAAACCTCATCACCACCACTCTCTGCCGCATGTTCCCCTCTAATGACCACTCTCTCCCTTTTATCCCAAAGTAACCACTACTCTGACTTTTATATAATACTTGCATGTTTTTCTGTACAGTTTTATCACCCATAAAAAGTCAATGATTCACACCATTTAGAACTACCCATGTGGTTCTAAACTGATTCAGGGAAAGATCATCAATTGATGTTATAACCATTGGGTGAAGGGTTATCGGGAATCAGTGTATTCATAGCCTGCAAGTATCACCCCATGGATTACTTATTAGTTACAGAGAGGAATGGTACCTTTACAGTGAAGAAATAAGGCAGATGTCACCTTAACACCATGAGCAAACTTAGTATCAACAGTGATGGGACAAACTGTCATTCTGGGTCTCCTGATGTGATGCAATGCAAAGTACAGTAGTATACAACTCTCCTTACGTGGTCTTCTCGCCAAAAGTGTTCAACTTAAATCATAAGAAAACACACTCAGACAAATACAAATTGTGAGAAGTCCTACAAAGCAATCGGCATGAACTCTTTTAAGATGACAATGGCAAAAAAAAAAATGAGGGAACTGTTATAAACTAAAAGACATTAAAGAGGAATAACAACTAAATACAGTGTGTAATCTTTGAATGCTGGGGCACCTCCTCAAAAAAAAAAAAAGTGATAAAGGTGAGAGGCTGAGGTGGGAGGATCGCTTGAGGTCAGGAGTTCAAGACCAGCAGGAGCAAGAGTGAGACTCCATCTCTACCAAAAATAGAAAAAATTAGCCAGGTGTGGTGGCTGCCTGTATTCCCAGATACTCTGGAGGCTGAGATAGAAGGATCGTTTGAGCCTAGGAGTTTGAGGTTGCAGTGAGCTATGATGACGCCACTGCACTCTACCAGGGGCGACAGAGCAAGATATTGTCTTTAAAAAAAAGTGATAAAGGACTATCAGGGCTTGGAGCAATGGGAGCAATTTAAATATAAACACCATGTATTACAATATATGATTGTAAACTGATTACAATATTACCATATCAAAGTTAAGTTTCTTGAATATGTTAGTGATATCATAGTTGTGTAGGAAAACAGCTTAGTCCCTAGGAGATACATGCTGAAGTGTTTAGGAGACACCTCCACCTTATTTTAATGATTTGTTGGGTGGGTGGGGGGGAGAATTACACACACATATATGCAGAGGAAAAAAAGCAAAAACAAATGTGGTTAAATGTTAACAACTGGTGCCTAGATGAAGGGTGACCAGATGTGCCTGGAAGGACACTGCTAACTTTTCTGTAGGTTTGGAAAAACTTCTGAAATAAAAATCCAAGAAAAAAAGAAGCCACAGACTCAGATTGGGTTAAAGAAAAAAAGAAAAAGAAAAGACACCTTCTCTTAATACTATACAGATGGGAAGCGTGTGGTAGAGTAGGGTAACTAAAGCCCCAGATTTGGGGCTAGAGAAAAAAAAAAGGGAGCCTCAACGGACCAAAAAGTACCAGGAAGATCATAGACAGAGAGGAGATTAGAAGAACAACCCCTTAAAGTTGTTCATGAACTCCTGGTCTCACGCCTGCGGTGTGCATGCATGGAACTGACCCTAAATAGTACACTCAGACATTGCGAACTGAACTACAGGACAGAAAACCACTCAATGTCAGCCTGGCCCCTTGGCTACTGCACATGTGGGACAGATCCAAATAGCACTGCGAAGCCCATGAAAATGTCATGACACTGGAACCACAACCCATAGACAGCTAGCTGGAACCTACGGCCTGAACCCAACCAGGAAAATTGCCTCCTAACAAAAAATATCAACATCCCTGTAGGATTTAAAACAGGAGCCAGAACCTCATAACATAATAATCAAAATGTGCAGGATACAATCCAAAATTACTCAGCATATGAAGAACCAGAAAATCTCAAGCTGCATGAGAAAAGATGCCAATGCTAAGAAGCACAGTTGTTGCAATTAACAAAGACTTTAAAGCAGCTATTATAAAAATGCTCCAAGTAAAAGTGAGCACTCTTGAAACAAATGAAAAGATAGAAAGTCTCAGCAAAGAAAATATATAAAGAACCAAGTGCAAATTTATGTATGTACATATGTATGTATGTATGTATTGTTTCCCCTATACTTCCATCAGAACAAGTACAGATTTTGAAACTGAAAAAAACACAATAATCGAATTAGAAAACTCATTGGACTAGCTCAATAGCAGAATGAGGATGACGGAAGAAAGATAGTTCAATAAAAATTATCTAATCCAAACAATAAAGAGAAAAGAGACCGAAAAAATAAAAATGAACAGAGCCTCAGGGACCTGTGGGATGGTGGGAAAACGTCAAACATTCATATCATTGAAGGAAGAGCAACATGTCATTGGAGTCCGAGAAGGGAGGGAAGAGTGTGGGGCAGCAAAAATATTTGAAGGAATAATGGATGACATTTTCCTAAATTTGGCAAAAACCATAAAATAGCAAACCCCAGACAAGATAAAACACAAAGAAACCCACGCCCAAACACACCATAACCAAACCGCTAAACACTAAAGAGAAAATTAAAAATCCTGAACACAACCAAAGAAAAATGACACATTACATATAGGGGAACAATGATTTCAAAGACTGTAGATTTCTCATCAGAAATCACAGAGACCAGAAGGAGTGTTACCGGCCTTCGTGTGGAGGTCTAAGTTCTTGGTGTTTGCTGGGAAAAGAATTTCAGGACACATCACATAAGCCAAGCAAGTGGCAGCTTTTACTGAAAGTGAAAATACACTCTCAGGAAAGAGAGCACCTGCATTGGGAGGAAGTGGTTTTAGATCTTTTGTAGTTTCACTAATTGAAGGGAGGAATATTCAAGGGCAAGGGGTTAGCTTTTACTAAGAATTTGGGTAGTCATTTCCAGAATTGGGTTTCGTCCCATTTTCATACTTTATATAGTTGTTTTGGAACTGTCATGGTGATTTCAAGGGTGGAAAAAATTTTAAAACTGCAATGTAAATGATAGTGTAATTAGCCAAAGTTGATGTAAGGTGACAGAGATAGCTGACAAGCTGGTTGGAACAGTTCTTGGCTGCGGTGATCAGCTCCTTTCGTTCAGATAGTCTACTGCACACCTGCACCCCTTCTTCAAGCCCCTGCATTGGGTCCCAGCCCTGTCTCCTAGTCTCCTACTCTAACAGAAGTATAACAACACTTTTAAAATGCTGAAAGAAAAGAGCTCTCAAAACAGAATTCTATAACCAGCAAAAATACCCTTCAGGAAGGAAGGTGAAATAAAGATATTCTTAGAGGAAGAAGTACTAGGAAAATCTCTTGTCAGCAGATCTACTCTAAAAGAACTGCTAAAGGAAGTTCTTCACGCAGAAGGGAAATGACACTAGTAGGAAACCCAGGACATCAGAAGTGAAGGAAGAGCAACAGAAATGGTCAATATCTGGATAAATATAACAAGATATTCTCCAACTGACTTCTTTATGTTTGACAGGTGAAAATAACACTTATAATGTCTCGTTCTCAATGCACATAAGAGTCACATATAAGACACCAATAACATAAAGTGGGAAGGGTAACGGGGCCTATATGGTAATAAAGTTTCTACACCTCATTCGAAAAGGTTAAATATTGATTCTAAGTAGACTGCAAAATTTTAAGTATGTATACTGTCATCCCTAGTAACCACTAAAACAATCTATATGGTAAAAAAACACAATAGAAAAATTAAAATGGAGTACTAAAAAAGCTCACATGTATGATGCAATTCATATGACATTATCCAAAAGATAAAACTTTAGTGACAGAGGACAGATCAGTTTGGTTTCCAGAGGTTAGGAATGGGGCAGGGTATGACTGCAAAGGAAAGCACAGGAAGTTTTCTGGACGATGGCACGGTTCTACGTCCTATTTGTGGTAGTGGTTATACAAATCGATATATATGCGACAATTCACAGAGCTACACGCAGAGTCCCTTTTTTGTGTGTTAATTTAAAAATATAGGCCGGGCGTGGTGGCTCACGCCTGTAATCCTACCACTCTGGGAGGCCGAGGCGGGTGGATCGCTCAAGGTCAGGAGTTCGAGACCAGCCTGAGCAAGAGCGAGACCCCGTCTCTACTAAAAAAAATAGAAAGAAATTATCCGGCCAACTAAAATATATACAGAAAAAATTAGCCGGGCATGTTAGCACATGTCTGTAGTCCCAGCTACTTGGGAGGCTGAGGCAGTAGGATTGCTGAAGCCCAGGAGTTTGAGGTTGCTGTGAGCTAGGCTGATGCCATGGCACTCACTCTAGCCCGGGCAACAAAGCGAGACTCTGTCTTAAAAAATAAATAAATAAATAAAAATAAAAATATATAACAAAGAGGTATGTGTCAAGGTAGAATCTCAGAGAACACTAGTACATAAAGAATAAGAGGAGCAAAAATATAGAAGAGCCAAAAGGAAAAGAAAAAATCCAGAAGAGAGTGCCAGCACAAGGGCAGCACTGCAAGGAGGAGAGTGGGGAATATGTCATGCCTATTGGATTGGCAACTGGGCAGCTGGTGTTGCCTGTGTAGGAGCTCTTTGGGTGTGGAAGGGGAGGGGAGGGAGAGAGCAATTTACCTGACTCTTGGGAGTATACAAGTGCCAAAATGTGGGGGTGGGAAGACAGCCAAGTCTAGACTAGTGTATTACAAAAAGCTCGTTATTATTTAAAACCATAACAACAACTGCTAATATTTACTGAAAATTTGCTATGTGCTAAGCCATTGATTCCCAATCTAGAGGTGTATATAAAGTTTTAAAAAATTCTATATCCTTCAGTATTGATAAGTTACTATATTTAAATTATTTAAATATAAAATAAATGTAAGTATACATCCTTTATGTTTATAGCTCTCCATAGTGCTAAAAATAAATATTCATATAAAAATAAAACTACAAAACTAAAACTGCAACTTAACAACAATGTTGACAGATGAAGCTTGTTTTGTGAAACTACATTGCTGTTTATAACATGAATATGTACAGGCCAAGGCATAGGTCCTCTGGGGTTGTCCTGCTATTCTTTATTCCAGCTGTGGAGACGTCCTTTACACGGTGCACAGTGACAGGCCTTGGCCTTCTCTTGGAAGCAAATACATCATTACATATTAAGTATGCCTTCTTTTCTCATCAGCTAAGAACCACTGGGATCCAAGACAATTATACACACAAATACAAATGTGGGCTAGAATTGCACAGCAAGACAATACAGTGGTCATCCAGAATATTCTCTTAATTTTTAAGTATTATTGTCAGTGCAGAAACACAATATTTTAAAAAAATCACACACAAAAAAATCACAGAGCTCAGAGAAGACCCCATCAGCTTCATTTTGGGGACACAATGAGAAAAGCATTATATTTAATATACATTACCTTATTTAGGCATTAAACAACGCTACAGTACATACAACAAATAAAGACCTCATCAGTTTTCCTAGCCCTTCAGGAGAACGTTTACTTTAAAAAATGTAAGCCACATTAGAACCTTTTCTTAATAAGGTAACAATAACAGGGAAAAAAAACAAAAAAACCCAAAACACTTTCCATTATTTTAGAACACTGGAATCCTGACGATAATGTGCTCAGCTCTGAATGATTTACAGATAATCAACATGTGTTTCTTAGCAACATGCAAAAAAAGGCTACAATGTACTATATGATTCCAATTATATGACATTCCAGAAAGGCAAAACAACAGAGAGTAAAATATTAGTGGTTGCCAGGAGTTTGGGAGGAAGAAGGGAGGGATGAATAGGTGAAGCACAGAAATTTTTAGGGCAGTCAAATATTCTGTATGATGCGGTAATGGTAGGTAGGTGACATGCATTTGTCAAAACCCATAAAACTTTACAGCACAAAGAGTGAATCTTAATGTATGTAAATTAAAAAAAATCATTTAGGAGGTTGGGCATTACAGAAATGAATGCAGACTGTGATTAGATCATCTAACTGTACTACAAATGTACGAAACATCACTGAAAGAGGTGGAAAGAAAAGATGCTAGCCTAAGTAGCTTTGGAAGTGAGTAACATCTGTAAGACTAAAGGCAAAAGGAACTCCACATAAGCTCTGAATTCTGGTTGATAAAGTTATTTCTCATGGAGGCATAGGTTAACAATTCTGATACTGCTATACATATGCACTAGAACTAAACAACTAAGGAAATGAGTGGTGGATGGTGGGAGCCAAATTCTCAACTGTTGAGGAGTTTATAGATAAGCAACAGGATGAGGCTAGAACAATCCATGTGGTAATGGATTACAGACGTCAGTATGAAGTCATGTTTAACTCAGTATAAAGATGGTTACATACACACACACACACACCCCCCACATGTATTTCTGTGCTTTGTCAACTGAGAAGGCCAAAAAAACAAAAACAACAACAAAAAAACCCACCTCAGTAGCAACAAGCACACTTAACACCCAGATCTTGGCTTCTAATACCAATCCCCCATAAAAAGAACCAGGGCTCCTTGGAGAAATGACTGATTATAGGACTGGGGCAGGAAATACATAAGATCAGCCTGGAGTATCTTGTGTCAGGCAGTAAGGAAGTACTTTATAAAAACAAACAAACAAACAAACAACACATTGGTGGGGTATGTCAAAGGAGAACAGAAGCCAACTGAAAGAGTTCCCAATGGCCAAAGGTAGAAGACAACAAAACGACGTGGTTTTGCATTATAACTCAAGGTATGAAATAAATATCCATGAGTTTATACTGATAAAAACACATGAGTGAATAAATTAATAAATGCGGGAGGAGAATCTCCCATGCAGAATTCCAAATAGTTTATGGAGATATCCCACTTTCAAGGAGGAAGGAGAAAAACTCCCTACTTTTTAGAGGTAGGCTGCATGTAGTCACCTCCTTCCAAAGAGTGGAGTATGGAAATGGGGAAAGGAGGAAGGAGTAACTTTACGGCCAGAGAAGCCTCGTAAACCCAACCTCAGCCAGGTAACCTAGGTCAACATTAGTCACGAATCACATTGATAGTTGTGCTCATGATATGATATGATGAAAACAGCCCTTTATTTCTGTGGCCTTCCTCCAAGTAACTCATAACTGCAGTGTTATCACAAGAAAAAACATCAGACAAATTCTGTCTGTGTTGTATCCTACAAAATACCTGACCAGAACCCCTTGTAACTGTCAACGTCATCAAAAACAAGGAGAATCTGAGAAACTGCCACAGCTAAGAGGAACCTAAGGAGACATGACAACTAAATGTAATGTAGTATCCTAGAACAGAAAAAGGATATTAGGTAAAAACTAAGGAAATTTGAATAAACTGTGGATTTTGGTTAATAATTTTTTTTTTTAATAAAATACTTCCTTACTGTCTGACACAAGATACTCCAGACTGATCTTATGTATTTCCTGCCCTAGTCCTATAATCCAGTCATTTCTCCATGGAGTCCTGGTTCATTAATTATAACAAACATACCATGCTAAGGTTAGATGTTAACAAGGGAAAATGGGTGTGGGGTAAATAGGAACCCTCTGTATTATCTTTTCCATTTCTCTGTAAACCTAAAAGTGTTCTAAAGAATAAAGTTTATTACAAACAAAACCTACAGCTAACATATTTAAAGATAACAACACTTTCCCCCTAAGATCAGGTACGAGGCAAAGATGGCTACTCTCACCACTTCTGGTCAATGCTTTGAAAAAGAACAGGTTGGAAAAGTCATGCTATCTGATTTCAAGACTTCCTATAAAGCTACAGTCATCAAGACAGCATAGTATTGACATAAGGATGGACAAGAAGATGAATGGAACAACAAGAGTCCAGCAATAGATTCACACATATTTGCAACTGATTTTCCACTTAGGATATCCGTAAGAACCTCAGGTTCCATAAGAAATGTCAGCAAGCCTATTTCTTCTATTCTCTTAGGATCCCTATTTACATGCACGAGAACATAAGAAGGGAATGTAATGATTCCCGAGTGGCTCGTACGAGCAAGGTACTATTTCCGTTAATCCTCAGGATAGCCTTGTGAGGCAAGTGTTACCAACAGGGAAGCTCAAAGAGGGTAAGTGATTTATCCAGAGCTACACAGCTGATAAGTAGCAAAGCTGGGTCTGAATCACAACCTGTATGATTCCAGAGCTTTTTCACATTTAAAAAGGAAATAGCAGACATCAGCTGAAACATCCCAAGACTGCTCTGTTTGTCCTGTTTTGTTTTGCTTTGTTTGAAAGATGAGATCATTCATGTTTTCCCTCATAAATGTCTTCCAAAATATTGTTAAATATTTTATTATTTTCTGAAATGAAAATATTAGCTTATTAGGCCAACTTATGACCCAATTGAGTGTTTCGTATATGCTGTATGTATATTTGGTATTAATAGTAACTTGGGGACTTCTGTATAGTCTGTGAAATTATTTACAGATTAAGTTAAAAATATAATCTTACTTTTAAATGTTATAAAAATGTACAGTGGTTACTTTTGCTATGCTATATTTTGTTGGTTATAATCATGATTATCTAATTTCAAATCTTAAGTCTTACAACCCCCAACTGTGAGCCAAGGTCATTTGCTGATATTTTCCTCTCTCGCAATTACAGAAAATCCTGGACAGTTTTTATACCTCTATTTTATCACTTAAGCTTCTAGAGAGTCTCTTAGGAAATATCTAGACCCAAACTATTAGAAGTCTGCTCTCTGCAACATAGCCTACACCTCAAATCCAACGGGTGAAAGAGATTTCCTTTCCTCCGGGACCCAGAAATGATAACAAGATCATGGCCTTACATTCCTATATTTGCCGCTGCTGCTGAATATTTAGAGCATGTTCAAATTCTCGCAGTGAGAACAAAATATGTAAATCCCCAAAGAAAACAATTACGGACTGAGAAAGTCTTAAACATTATTTCTGGGTTCTTCCTTTTAGATCTCAACAAAACAGACTAGCTGTTTATGAAGTTCATAAAACTGTTATTTCTAAGTTAGGGCTTATACTACTCCCTGTTTGCATTTGTTTTCATATAAATGAATAGTTTTTAAAATGCTTATGACGATGGTAACACAATTTTAAAGCACTGTAACCATTTATTGTCTCAACTGATCCTCCCGTCAATCCTGAAAAATATACAGGGAAACTTAAGAGTATTTTACAGATGCCAAAACAGGACCACACGGATTATGTAACTTGTCCAAGTTATCCTGCTAGTAAGTGGTAGGGCAGGAGAAGACGGGTCTCTGAATTTCAATCCAAATGCTTTACTCGGTTGCTCATGCCTCTCGTGTCTCAAATTTCAGGTCTATGTCTAACTCCAGACTAAACATAGTCTGCATTTTTCCCATTCCATAGGAACATCACCTTGGTTCTCCGTATTTCCCTTTCTCACAGCAGATCTCCAACAAAGCCCAGATAGGTGGGTAAGACTTAGGTGCTGAGAGATTCAGCACCATGACATCTGTCAGTCAGAAAGCTAAAGTTAACCGTGCACTCTTGTTTTAAAAAAACAAATAACTTGAAGAAACATTTCTCCACTTAAGAAGAAAACATTCCTCCTTTGCAGAAAAGTTACCTACCTTTTCCCACCTAGTCTTCACACTTCCAGACAGATTTTTAGGGGTGTTTCTCCATCCTAAAAAGGAGGGTATAAAGGGAAAAGCTCCCTGCCAGCATTTTCCAGAGGCAGGTATTTACAAAGCAGGTCTCTTAGTGCCACTGCTTCTTGAATTTCTCTCTAAGCATAGAAAAGAAATCCACATACGAATTACTACCTGAAATACAGCACAACTAAAATTGACTAAGGGGTGTGCCCCACTAATTAAAGAACCCCTGATTTGAAAATGTCCCAATTCTGTAAAATGTATCAATAGACTAATACTTTGCATTGTATTTTATTCTTCTATGTTAGTTATCAATTTATTCCCTTCTCAGCTCCAAATTCATCCTTCAGTACCTACTCTGCACTAATTGGCTGAACTCTTCAGCATTTCTCCTTTGCAGTGGGCAGTGATGTTAAGCTTTATCCATAGAGGGCGCTGGAGGGAAAATGCAAGAGGAAAGGGCTTCTCCGGGATCTGGGGTGCTTGTGTGTTTTCTTCTTCTGCTGATGCGTGGCTGTACCAGTGACTATGGATACGGAGGATAACCCAGGGTGCTCTGCTCCGACTGTGAACCCAGGGTAGCCGACCACTCAGTGAACTCACAGCTCCAGCCTGGTGAACACCTTGCCACTGCCCTCCTGGCCAGACATCGTGCACCCCAGGGCTCACACCACCCTGCTGCTGAGCTGGCTCCCAATGCCTCAGTTCCCACTATGTGCTCACCCACCTGCCTTGGCCCTGCCTTCAGCAACTTCACCCCAAGAGCAGTGTTTTCTGCTTGCCTGTGACTGTGACAGCCAGAGCAACCCAGGGAACTTCTCTGCCATCCAGTGAGCTCTGGAGAAGGCCACCGCTTCTCCAATGAGGTCTGGATCCCTACGGTGGGGGGCTCTTTGTCCAGGGCATTGGGTGTAGCTGAGAGAGTGGGTAAGGCGTAGTAAAAACAGGAGTCCTAAGTGAAAGTCCACCTAGTAAGATACATAAGCTCCATCTCGCTACCCCTCTTTCCCCAATCTCTTTCCCCAGTCAGCACCCAGAACTCTAGCAGCAGATACTTCCTGAGAGGAGACTGGAGGATTGTTCTCCAGAAACAGACCAGGCCAAGAGAAAGGATATATATTCTGATATTTGAAACTCCTACAATAAAATGGTTGGGTAGCCCTTCTATCGTCCTAAAACAAGGCCTGCCAGTTAACAAACTTCAGTCTGTACAAAGTCCTTCCCATCAATTTCTGGCTGCTGCACTTTTACATGTGAACATTTGGCCAAGAATCAACAGACTTTCGAGAAAAGGTTCCAGAACTGAGGGTGAGAGGAAGGAACTCAGAGGAAACAGAGCCCTACAGGGGGGAAAAAGAAAAACACACACACACACACACACACACACACACACACACACCCTCAGAGATATAGAAAGGCAATGTAACCACAAAATTATAACAGAAAGGTATAAAAAAGAACTAAAATGTACTTTCAGAGAACAAGAAAGAATTCTTAGAAATTCAGACAGCAATGATAGTTCTGATTCTTGAGTGTAGTAATGGTTACACAGATCTACAAGTGATAAAATTATATACGCACACTGTACTAATGCTGAATTCCTGGTTTTGATATTGTACTATAATTATATAAAATGTAACTACTGGGGGAAACTGGGTAAAGAGTACATGGGACCTCTGTACTATCTTTGCAAATTCTGTGAATCTGTAATTATTTCAAAATGAAAGTTAAGAAATTTTTAAAAAGAGAGAGATGGGATAACAAATGTACATGGCAGGGGGGTGGGGAGGGAAAAGAACTGGAAGGAAGATAGAGTTAAAAACATCACCCAGAAAATAAAGCAATAAAAAATAAGACAGAGAAAAATGTTTTAAATGGAGAATTCTTGAGGCCTACCACTGATAAGAGGAGCTACAAAGAGAAAAATCACGTGGAGGATATTAACAATAAAATAATCCAAGAAAGCTTCTCAGAATTTAATGACATGAGTTTCTAGATTAAAAGGGAGTATCAAGTACTCAGAGCAATGAATGAAAAAAGAAAAAGTCACATTTACATCATTGTGAAATTTCAGAACACTAGAGTTGAAGAGAAGGTTCTCAAAGCTTTCAAAAACAGAGGAGAAAAAAATCGCTCATGTACAATGGAAATCAGAATGGCAGGCTTTTTGAGAGCAACACCAAAAGCTGGAGGCTAATAAGCAATGCCTTCAAAATTCTGAGAAGAAAATTTCCATTTAGAACGCAGTCAAATCTTCCAAACAAGCATAAAGGCAGAATACGGTGATTTTTCAAACAGGTAAGGTCTTAAAATTTTTACCTCCCATACACCCTTTCTTTAGAAGCTCCTGGAGAATGTGTTCTACCAGACAGGGAATGGGAAGAAAGAGGAAGATTTGGGATCCAGAACACAAGGAACATACATCCTAAAGAGACAAAGGTACTGCAGGGACAAAGGGCATTGTGGTTCAGGGACATCCCAGAACAGTCTGTCCAGATGGGACCAGGGAAATAAAGGACTCAGGAAGGGAGAAGTCTCTAATCAAAAGATGAAACTGACAGGCTATCTACAAACACTGTATCAATACAGAAAGGAATTTCACAATTGTATCAGAAGTATCAGGGACTGGTGGTGAAACTATCAACTAAGTAAAAAAATAAGAATGAAGCAATTACTGACTAAGAGAAAAGGTAAAATGAAATAAAATCTAATCACAGTAAACCCTATGGCTCAGCTGTGAACAATATTTGTTATACATGATCATAATGTCATAAACATTGATTTAGCACTGAAAACACTGAAATGTGTGCAATGGAAGAGAAGGGAAGTGTGTATGGGAAGTGAGAAGCAAAGTGTAGGCTTACTACAAGTTATATTAACATCTTCCTTAGGAGGAAGTCAACAGATGTCTAAGATAGAAAACATTAAGAAACAGCACCACATTATTGAACTACAGTTGACCCTTAAAAAACGTAGGGGTTAGGAGCACTGACCCCTTGCACAGTTGAAAATCTGAGTATAACTTTTGACTCTCCAAAATCTTAACTACTAATAGCCTATTGTCGACCAGAAGCCTTACTGATAACGTAAACAGTCCATTAACATATATTTTGTATATTATATGTATCATATGTTGTATTTGTACAATACAGTTAGAGAAAAGAGAACATTATTAAAAATCATAAGGAAGAGAAAATACATTAACTATTCATAAGTGGAAGTGGAACATCACAAAGGTCTTCATATCCTGGTTATCTTCATGATGAATAGGCTGAGGAGGAGGAAGAGAGGTTGACCTTGCAGTCTTAGGGGTGGCAGAGGTGGAAGGGGAGGCAGGATACTGAGCCATGCTCAGTGTAACTTTATGGAAATACATTGTAATTTGTCTTTCTCGCTTTTTCCTTGCTCTAAAAATGTTTCTAGACAGTACCAATCCTTCTTCTACCATTTGATTTAGTTTCAGTGTCCTTACGTAGAAGGCTCCATGTCGTAAAAGAAGTCAAAAGCAGTCTTGAATCATCAAAACCTTTCTTCCAGATGGTCTAACGTCAGTTTGTTTTCTGGCACTGCTTCTTCTGCAACTTCTTCCTCACCGTCTGGCACTGGTTCGGAAGCACTCCTCTCCACCAAGTCTTCTGTTAATTCCTTTGGTGTGGTGTCTATTAGCTCTTGAATTTCTCCGAGATCCATATTTCAAAACCTTTCACCCCCCCCCCCACTTTTTTATTTTTGCCATATCCATGATATCTTTCATGATTTTCTTGTTTGGCTCAGCTGTAAATCCTGTGAAGTCGCACACATCTGGACACAGTTTTCTCCAGCAGGAATTTATTGTTTCAGGCTTGATGGCTTTTACAGCTTTTTCTATAACAATGATGGCATCTTCAATGGCAAAATCCTTCCAGACTTTCATGGTGTTCTATCTATTGGTATTCTCTTCCATAGAGTTGACAATGCTTTCCATGGAGTACTGTGTGCAATGAGACTTATAGATTCTTATGATGCCCTGATCTAGAGGCTGAATTAGTGATGTTGTGTTTGCAGGCACGTAGACCACTTCCATGCCTTCAGTGCTGAACTCATGGGGTTCTGAGTGGCCAAGGACATTGTCCAATATTAACTTTAAAAGGCAGTCCCTCACTGTCAAGGCACTTCCTGACTTCAGGGACAAAGCATTAATGGAACCAATCCAAAAAAGGGTTCTCAGTGTCCAGGCCTTGTTGTACAACAAAAGACTGGCAGCTGGTGTTTATTTTTTCCCTTCAAGGCTTGGGGATTAGCAACTGTATAGATAAGGGCAGTCCAGATCCTAAACCTTGACTGCATTTGCACAAAACCACAGAGCTAGCCTATCCCTTCCTGCCTTAAATCCTGGTGCTTGCTTATCTTTCTTACTAATAAATTTCCTTTGTGGTAATTTTTCCCAGAATAAGGCACTTTCATCTACATTAAAAGCCTGTTCAAGCAGATGCTCCTTCTCCTCAATGATTTTCTTAATGGCATCTGGGAACTTCTCTGCTGTCTTTTGGTCAGCAGAAGCTGCTTCTCCTACCATTTTGAAACTTTTTATACTAAACCTCCTTCTAAAACTATCAAACCATCCTTGGCTGGCATTAAATTTAAAAGATCATTCCACTTACTTTTGCTTTAAAAGATCCTTCACCTTACTTTTGCTTTAAGTTGCCCTATAATGACTTTGCTTTTTCTCAAGTGACGTTAGAATCTACAGGTATGCCTTTCTTATAGCAACTCTGCACCCACATATTTTCAATATGAGATTAAAAGGAATTTCACTGAAAGTACAAGGTATTTTGCAGCTGCAGGCATAGCTGCAAAGATGGTTTCACAAATTTCTTCTTCCTTTTTTACAGTGATCCTTACACTGAATTTATCTTGAAATAGTGGGCAACCACAGCTGTAGACCTCAATCTATAGTATATATCAAGCAATTCAACTTTTTCTTGTAATGTCATGACTTTAGTTCTTCTTCTTTTGCTTTTTTTTTTTTTTTTTGAGGCAGAGTATTGCTCTGGCACCTGGGCTAGAGTGCAGTGGCACCATCACAGCTCACTGCAACCTCAAACTCCTGGGCTCAAGCGACCCTCCCATCTCAGCCTTCTG
Organism: Lemur catta; assembly: GCF_020740605.2. Lineage (NCBI taxonomy): Eukaryota > Metazoa > Chordata > Mammalia > Primates > Lemuridae > Lemur > Lemur catta. The sequence goes on from NC_059142.1 coordinate 11,708,575, forward strand.
AGTAGCTGGGACCACAGGCAGGCACCACCACACACAGCCAATTTTTCTATTTTTTGTAGAGATGGTCTCCCTATGTTGCTCAAACCAGTCTTGAAGTCCTGGCCTTAAGCTGTCCTTCCACCTCAGGCTCCCAAAGTGCTGAGATTACAGGTATGACCCACCGCACCCAACTGACTTTACTTCTTGGGAGCACCTCTAGCATCACTAGCAGCACACAGTATGGGTCCCGTAGTGTTACTCAAGGTTTCACTGCACTAAACACAATGAAAAATACAAGAGAACTGTGAGAGATCACTTTTTACTGTGATACAAAATTTACTAGAGAGATAAACTGCTCATGGAGAGATAATTTGGGTCATACAGCATTTCAGCTGGATACTGGCTACACTTGAGTTCCCCACAATAGCAACAGGAGGTGGCTACAAAATTATTACAGTGGTACAATATGTGCTACAGTTAATTTTATGCAGTTAAGATTTAATACTGCATCTACATTTATTTACATTTGTCTCAGCTGTGAATGGAGCCCTGTATGGTATGTAAGCGTGTGCATAAGTTTTAATAAATTTTAAGTTTTTATAATAGATCTATATATATAAAGTTTAAGTTTTTATAATAGATCTATATATATATATTATGGTACTAAATGATAAAATAGATGACTATCTACATATGTTTTATGCATTCATGGCATATCTAACTTTCTTCCATATTTCTAGGCTATGTGGTTCAAGTTTTTTAAAATTGTTGCAAAAATCCAAAAAATTTTTCAATATATTTATTGAAAAAAATCCACATATACATGGAGCTTCAGAGTTCAAGCCCATGTTGTTCAAGGGTCCACTGTATACTGGACTACAGACATTGAAATATAAACCACTAAAAGAATTAGAAGCACTGTTTCTGAGGGGTAAGACTTTGGTGCAAGCAGGGCTTATGAGGAGAAGTCCTTTTCTTCAAAGCTGTCTAATTCTGATTTTTCAAACTATGTAGAGATATTAGTATTATTCTGATAAAAGTTAAAATTAAATTTTAAAAAATTAAGTCCAAAGAAGAGCATTAAATGAATAACACAATAGGTAAATATGACAAAAATCATGAAGGCCTTGGGAGCACTGCTCAGGCAATGAAGAACCAGTAAAGGGTTGTAGCAAGCAAGTGACATGATCAGAACTATTAATATATTTTAGAAAGAATAGTATTGATATAGGAAAAACAAAGGATGGACAGAAATGAGGGAGAGCTTGAAGGTTAAAAAAATGCACAGAAACTTCTAGCAAACACCATACTGAACTCAGGAAAGTGCACTCTGGATTCTGTTAGTGATAAGAATATCATGAGAAGGGTATAAGTGAGGCCACAACAAGGGCTACAACAAACTGAATAAAAATTAGTTTTCATCACCAGAAAAGGGATAGCCAGGGCAGCAGTTGTAAATGTTGCATTCTTTCTTGTAGAACACCCTCTCATGGATAAACCACCCGCGTTATGAAATCAGTCTTTCAAGAGCTTTCACCTAGTGTGGATGTTAACCATGTCCCAATCAGACCACCCTTGAAACAACTGACCATCAAAGTCCTGGCCCTAAAAGCGGAGAATCCAAACCCTGGAAGTAACTAACGATGCTTGGATAAAAACCACAAAGCCACACTTACTCATACATCCTTTCACTCTCCAGGGCTCTGCCCTACATGTTTAGACCAAGTAATATCAGGTTAACTTTTTTATCCCTTTGTAATATGTCTACAAAAAGATGGGTCAAACAAAATGAGGTAGACAATGTACCTGGGTTTTGGGAAGACATGTAACAAAAGGACTGAAGCTATTATCCCCGGTGATTAATCCATCAGAAAGGCATCCTCTTCTAGAAAACAGTCTACTGAGGACCCTATGAAGGTCCGGGAGAATTGGGGATTTTGAGAAATAAGTAAGGACATATACTAGGAAAAACAATAAGAGTCATATCTACTCAAACACACTTGGGCCAAGCCACAAATCGGAAATCAAAGTTAAATCCAGATGCCACCCCATTTCCCCACTACTGCTTAGAACCTCGCTACTCCAAGTGTGGTCCTCAAGCAGCAGCGACCGCTTCCCCTGGAGCTTGTTAGACACGCAGAACCTCAGGCCTCACCTCAGACCTAATAAATCAAAACCTTCATTTTAACAAGATCCCCAGGTGATATCTGTGCCCATTAAAGTTTGAGAAGCACTGACTTAGAAGATAGAGGAGTCCTCCAGAAGTTTCTGCCTTCCCCATCAGGCCAGCAGGCACAGAAATTAGGCAACCACCCAGGTGTCTTAAAGCTGCCTAGACAGTGACAGAGTCATTTGTACAGTATGAAAAATGCTAAGGAGAATCTGGCAATTATGTATCTTCTAGAAAATGCACTGATTCCAGGACGCCCAATTATTTCTTAAGAGCTTGATTTTAGAGTAAAATAAGAACACAAGAGCAAGAATCACAGATTTCCCTTTATAGCTGCCTATTTTATTTAAACAAAAAATGCTAAACATTAATTTTAGTTGTGCCTAATTGAATAATTTCTCGGGGGAATAGTTCAGGGAGAGTTTAAAACTGCCTGTTTCCAAAAGCCATTACAAATTGGCATATACTATAATGTCACTGTGCCAATCAAAACAGCACGCTTTAATGTCCCTGGGGCTGCCTTCACTCCAGATGTGTTCAGAACTCCTAGTAATATAATGCAGGCAAAAACCATATTTACACGAAGTAGTATTTTGAATATACTTTTCCAATTATCTGGAATGAGATAATAAACCCCTAATTGGAAGCACTGGGGGGAAAAAGCCAGATCAGTGCTTCCCCCCCTTGTGAATGCTTTTATTAGTAAAAACTAAAACAGTCTGTACAAGAGTAAAAGAAATCTCCTTTGCCACAGTTAATCATCGGAACACCTATAAACTTAGAAACTGCCCCATGGTCACCTCTAATTAACTAGCTGATTTTTAAAAGATTGTCTTGTCTTGCGAATTGTAAATACCAAAGGACTGGGGTTGAAGGAGGGAGAAATGGAATGCAAGTGAGAGAAATCCCAAAACCATTTTGGCAAGAGAACAGACAAAAAAGCGTGCAGGTGTGTTTCTTCCCCCCACCTTCATCCCACCCAAGTATCTGCAAATTCTGTTTCATGTTTGCATGAATGGCACAGATTCTAAACTTCCCTTTTATTTCTGACTAATAATGGTCATAAACACCACTGCCAGGCAAGTCATCATTGTTTATTATTGATGTGCAACTGGCGTTTCAAATTAAACTAAGAAATAATCTTTTTATTTTCTAATTTAAGCATGTATAAATAAAACTGAATCATGTATTTTATACCTTTTGCTAAAATTGTAAGTTTCCCTCCTTACCATCTTACCATTTATTATCTGATAGAAATAAAATTTAAGTCCATTAAGTGTTTTGTACAGATCAGCACACTATTCCATCACAGTGAAGACTCTGGCTTCTGTACGTCCTAAAACGCTGTAATGTGGCATGCAAGCAGGCACGCTCAGTTACTGGAGTTGTCTATTTTCACAGATGTCAGATAGAAGCCATCTGAAAAACTATGCACAATGCAGCTGTTCTTGGCTGTTAGCAAGATACACTTGGAAATCTTTTTCCCTAAAACGTTCAAAATTGGAACAGGTTTTCTAAATATAAATTAATTACCAAATTCCATGTGTTGACAAGCAAACACTCTAATGTTTATGCTTCAGCTTGACAAAAGAAATTTAAGCATATAACCTCTAAAGAAAACAAACTAAATGTATGATATTTACTTCATTACATTTTTCCTAAACATTTAAAAACACTGTTATCATGAAATGTAACATGCAAAGACGACGTATATGTACAGTTCAACAAATAGTGGCAGAGCAAAAACTGTATAACCATCACATGCTTGCACAACTTGGTAGTGTAATACTAATCAACCTCATAAAAATCTAAATTCAATCAATGGGCAATCAACAAACATTTACAACATGCCAGGTACTGTGTTAGGTGCTAATGTGAACACTTAGCAAGTATTACTTGCTAGCATATTTGCTCAGATAACAACCAACACAAAGTCCTTAATTCGTACCTACCCGAGTTTCAAAGCAAACAAATATATAACTTTATCATATGGACAAGAAGCATTTTCCCCCAATAAATCTACCCTAGAGGTTTGTGCTCTTGGGATGCTTAACCATATATCACTTCTGAAAGAACCACAGGAAAGGGCTTGGTGGTCAGTAACACCCAGATGTGAACTTTTCTCTCTGACCTATACTAGCAGTGACTGATGGACCCAGTGTCCCTCTGATTAACCCTTGAAGTTAGGCCTCTTCCTCCAGGACAAAGGCCTCCCCACTTGGGAGCTACTTCGAACTTTCCCAAGCACCTTGCAAAGAGTCTTATTTTTCATACTGTGCCTAGATCTGAAAAAAGCCTTTGTTCCAGTATAGACACTGAAATCCCTGATTATAAGACTAATGTTCTTTTAACACTGAGAAAAACGTAATTCATAGTTTTGAGGTAAGAGAAATTGTTCTACCTTATTAATCACAAAGTTTTCAAGTAAACTTGGTTCGTAAAATTCTCAGAAGCAGTACATCTGTTTCTAAATTGCACATCAGATAATTCCTGTATTACAGAGTCCAGGACAATCAATGTTAAAACAATATACATAACAGCATCATTTCCTCACTAGGTTCCATTTCTGTCAGGAAAGGAGGAAGAAATTTAAACCAAGATGGTAATTTAAGCCAATAATCTGCGAACTGGGGTGTGCAAGATGATTCATTGGAATGTGGAAAGAAAATACTAAAACTTCTAGCAACATGCTGCATTTACTTCTTAATCTCAACCTTTTAAAATCTCTATTTTTAGAAGCCACATAATACATAGAAAAGTAGCATATATAATTTTACGAATGCAATTATAAAAAATATTCTAGAGGGTTGCTCACGATTTTTACTAATGGGATGATGTATGATCTAAAATGTTGGCAGTCAATGCATTAAGAGTGGTATGGAATATCTATAAATGAGTACAAGTATATGTAACCCAACAGTCTGAAAGTTTAATATTTTCTTGAATAATGACAAAGATATTTAAGTCCTAATAGTAACAAGTGAGCATTCAGTCAATTTGAGTTGGGGGAGGGCTAAAAAATACACAAATATAATACTCAATCCAAGGAATACAGCAAGATGTTAATACTAGAGAAAGTGGGGTGAGGGAGATAAAAGAACTTGTATTATTTCTGCAACTTTTCTATAAATCTAAAATTAGTTCAAAATGAACACTTAAAAGTGATTGTAACTAACTGCAGCAGCGAATTTTGAAAATTATTTTAAATAAAGCAGAGTGGAAGTTAACTCTAAAATGGCGCACTTACTTGCATTCCCCCACATTCAAGCTCTCTCTTCTATACCACAGATCACCATAACTAAGGTACCCTCAGTAGGGGCAGTCAGGTGCTCTCTCAGAGCTGTCCCTCCCTGTAGGACTTCAGAGCTTCTGTCAAAATATATGTGTGTTCACAGAGCGCTTTTTGCATGTAAATATAAGTTGTCTTTGGAGTTCTGATAGATGACAAAAACAGGTTAAGAACTGCTGACCCGTAGATTAAGGGGTGTAGAGAGAGCAGAGAAAGGGCATAATCAAAGGAAAAAATAAGAGGGTTTCAGAACACGATTAGATGTTTGCTTTAGGAAGAGAAATTGTGATAGGATAAAGGGTGCCTGTGTAATAAATAGTTATTGGACACTATGTGTCAGACACTGGGCTAAGTACTAGGTAAGCAAGAGTGACTGATGCAGGTACAACCCCTACCCTCAAGAAGCTTACAGTCTATGCTAGGGGAAAATACGGCAGTGAGGAGGCTGTACAATTGCACTGAGGCCTAACAAGGAGCTGGGCTAGGCCAGAGGTGGAAGACTGGACAGGAGAGGCAGGGAGGAGGGACGCTTGGGAACAGAACTCACCCAAACTGTCTTGAGTAGGAAATTCTTTGTTCACAAGCAGACTGACCTGGGCTGAGTGGGTGTGTCACTTCAGACAGAGAGAATGGCCAGGCAAACCCCTACTCTGTATAGAAGTGAGCACTGTCCAAAGGTAAGATGTGGACGAAGAGGGTGAAGTCCTGGGGTGATGGCAGGGGGACACGGAGCTGTGATTCTTGGGAGTCCTTGGGAACACAGCTGTGAATATTGTAGAGATGAACTGCTTCTCAAGATTTGTAAGTTATTCATATCTGAGCACCCAGAAAGGGGCTTCCTGAACATCAGAATGTAATTCCACAGGCTGGAGGTGAGAGTTTTGAATGGTAGCCTGTATGTTTCTATTGTTTTTTTTCCCCTATTCTTATCTACCCCAGGCCTAAAGAAACATGCCAAGAAAAAAAAAAAAAAAAAGAAGCCTCAATTCTTGAGGAACCATCTGAGTGACGGTGTGGCCAAGGGTGACTGTGGGGAGGGGCTACCAACATAGGCAGAGGGCTCACCAATAACTAGCCAGAAAGAACTGGCAGGGACAGCAATGAATATATGCATCTATCCACCCATCTAGCCATGAAAGCAAATGCCAGCGTCCAAGAAGTGGTAAGAGTCTAGCACAGACTCCTGAGTGGAGATAAGTGGTAACCGCAGAGTTGCCACGGAAGAACGGCGCAGAGCACCTGTTGAACTGGAGGGAAGGGGCTAGAACACTGCTTCTCAAACTCTCTGTGGCGCAGAATTTTTTTCTTTCATCTCAATCTGTCACAGACAAAAGCTTTGGCGAAATACAATAAAAGTGAATTACTAGGAAAATGACATTTTTAAAAAACCCGCAAAATGCAAGCCTACTAATAGTACAATTGGATGTCATGGCAATGCCAAAATGCTATCAGAGTCTGAATGCTTGCTTTCAGTTGTGTTCTTACGTCACTGTAAACTGGTAACGAACAGTTCAAGAACGGGCGCTAGTCCAGTAACCACACTTTGGGGTAGGGGACTTGCATGAAGCCAAGCTGACATAGCAAGCACATTATTTGTATGTTGGAGGTGGCTCAATTAGAACTAGAGTTGACACCCAGGGTGTCAAAGGGCAAGACTGTTCCAACCAGGGTCAACCATGACAACCAGTTTGGCACAAATCTGTTTGTGTCTCTTTTAGTTCTTTTTACCCAGTCACAAAACATACCTTTTGATGTTTGCTATGACTGGAAATCTGATGCCTACACGGTACATTCCACCTCTTCCCACAGCCTGAGGAAGGACAAAAGGCCTTAACACATAGTTGTGACAAGGTTGGTGGATAGACAGCCTCCTTTTCAAGCATCTTCAATCTTCTTTTCCTTTCTCCAGGCACCTTTCCTTCTACCTTTAAACACATCAGTCTGGGCTCCTCCCTTATAGTCTTAACTAAGTTGTAAACCAAAACCTCAAGATCCTTCACTTGTTGGTGCTTCCCCAGTTCTCTCCTGTCCTGGTTTACACCTTCTGTCATTAACAAGCTCCTGGTGACTGCAACCTCTTCAGATAAGGTGCTAGAACCTGGCTTCCACCCAACACACTCTAGTGAACCTGCTCCCTCATCAGCGACCTTAGGACATGGCTACTATAAAAGCAATGGCTTTTCTTCTTGATCATCTTACACAACTTCTCCATGGCTTTTGAAACAGGTTGTCCATCCTACCTTCAAAACTCTCCTCTACGAATCCAAGAAAACATACTAACCCATTTCTGCTGTCTTGCACGTCTAACTTCTATGCTGGCATTTTTTCTTCCTTTGGAATTTTCCCATGTCTTTGTTCTGGCCCCTCTTGCTTATAATGGTACCAGTTCTCCTGGATTTATTTACCCACACCATAATGACCTCCAAAGGGTCAAGTCCAGGCAGTCATTTCCCTTGACCTCTAGCTCCCTATCTCCAAGTGTCTCTGGGGGGGGGCGTGTCAACATGAAGGCTTCACATTAACTTATACGTGCTTCTCAACCCTGGCTGCACATTAGAAGCACTCGAGGCTCCGTGACATCATCCCTTACCCTAGGCTTCATACTCAGAGATTCTGATTTAATTAGACTTCAGTTATGGCCAAAACTTTAGTATTTTTTTCCTTTACTACCACTGCCTGAAAATGATGCTTTTCAGACTGGACACACATTGGATGCATCTGGGGGAGCTTTAAAAATACAGATGCCTGGTTTCTACTTTCAGAAATTCTGATTTAGTTGGCTGTGGTATAATAAAAAATATACCTGTCTCTGTCCCCAGTTCCTGGCACAAAGCTCCTAAAACTCTTAGAATTTCCTTATTGATAAGAGTATCTTTGGTTATTCATAACAAGCCCCTAGCATAAGCATACCTGATTTTATGCTAACGAGGTGACTCTTAGTGGGGCCCTAGATAGCTTCAGGGTGGGGACCGGTCTCCAGAAGAAACCAACCATGTGATTAGTGGGCTGGAACTTTCAGCCTCAAATCCCAACCTCCAGCGAGGTGAGAGGGGCTGGAGACTGAATTCAATCATCAATGGCCAATGATTTAATCAATCGTGCCTACATAATGAAACCTCCATAAAAATCCCTAAATGATGGGGCTCAGAGAGCTCCGAGTTGGCAAACATATCCAAGTGCCAGAAGGATGGCCCATACCAACTCCATGGGGACAGAAGCTCCTGTGCTCGGGACCCTGCTGGACCTTGCCCCAAGTACCTCTTCATCTGGCTATTCATTTGTAGCCTTGATAATAAACTGAAATAAAGCATTCTCCTGAGGTCTGAGAGTCATTCTAGCAAATTATCAAGCCAGGTAGGGGGCTGTGGGACCCTCCAATTTGTAGCCACATTGGACAGAAGTATGGGTAACCGGGAGACCTGATACTTGCAACCGGCATCTGAAGTAAGGGCAGCCTTGTGGGACTGAGCTCTTAAACTTGTGGGGTCTGGTGCTAATTAGTGCCAGAACTGAATTGTGGGACACCCAAGTGGTGTCAAAAGGAAGAAACTCACATATTTATAACCAACTCATCTTTCACAAAGGTGCCAAGAATATGCAATGGGGAAAGGACAGTCTTTTCAATAAATGGTGCTGAGAAAACTGGATAACTATATGCAGAAGAATGAAACGAGACCCCGATCTCTCATCATACACAGAAATCAAACTAAAATGGATTAAATACTTAAATCTAAGATCTAAAACTGTAAAACTACTAGAAGAAAGCATTGAGGAAACACTCCAGGACATTGGTCAGGGCAAAGACTTTTTGTATAAGACCTCAAAAGCACAGGCACTCAAAGCAAAAATAGACAATTGGGATTAGATAAAGCTAAAAAGCTTCTGTATAGCAGAGGAAACAATCAACAAAGTGAAGAGACAACCCACAGAATGGGAGAAAATATTTGCAAACTACCCATCTGATACAGGATTAATAGTCAGAATATATAAGGAACTCAAACAACTCAAGAGCAAAAAAAAACCTGATCTGATTACAAAATGGGCCAAAGACCTGAACAGACATTTCCCAAAAGAACACATACAAATGGCTAACAGGTATATGAAAAAATTCTCAACATCACTAACCATCTGAGAAATGCAAGTCAAAACACAATTTGATATCATCTCACCCCAGTTAAAATGACTGGCATAACAGATGCTGGCTAGGATGTGGAGAAAAAAAGGAACACTCATACATTCTTTTGGGAAATACACTCTTTTGGGGAATATAAATTAGTACAGATAGCCACTATGGAGAACAGTATAAGTTCCTCAAAAAATGAAAAATAGTACTACAATATGATCCAGCAATTCCACTAATGGGTATAAATCCAAAAGAAAGGAAATCGATATATCAAAGAGATATTTACACTCCCATGTTTATTGCAGCACTGTTCACAACAGTCAAAATATGGAAACAACGTAAGTGCCCATCACCAAATGAACTGATGAAGAAAATGCAGCATAAGGCCGGGCGCGGTGGCTCACGCCTGTAATCCTAGCACTCTGGGAGGCCGAGGCAGGCGGATCGTTTGAGCTCACGAGTTTGAGACCAGCCTGAGCAAGAGCAAGACCCCGTCTCTACTAGAAGTAGAAAGAAATTACATGGACAGCTAAAAATATATATAGAGAGAAAAATTAGCTGGGCATGATGGCGCATGCCTGTAGTCCCAGCTACTTGAGAGGCTGAAGCAGGAGGATGGCTTGAGTCCAGGAGTTTGAGGTTGCTGTGAGCTAGGCTGATGTGACGGCACTCTAGCCAGGGCAACAGAATGAGACTCTGTATCAAAAAAAAAAAAAAATGCGGCATATATACCCAAATGAAATATTATTCAGCCATAAAAAAGAATGAAAGCCTGTCATCTGCAGCAACATGGATAGAACTGGAGGCCATTATGTTAAGAGAAATAAGCCAAGCACAGAAAGACAAATATCGCACATTCTCACTCACATGGTAGCTAAAATAGTGGCTGCCATGATGCCACAGAGTAGACTGGTGGTTACCAGAGACTGGGAAGGGAGGGTAAGAGGGAGAAAAGGGACTATTTTCTCTTCATAGCTTGCCCTTTTTACCATGCTCTTTCCATTTTTCTACCAAAAAATGGGGCAAATGTTTCAATTGAGAATTATTTGCTTTAATTTAGAAGTAATGGTTTCTAACTTACCTCATAAAAGCCTGGTAATAATCAATCACCTTTTTAACAACGGGATTGGGGGGAGGGTGTGCTATGGGACTCCAGAAAACATGTGGCATCAGCTGGGATCATTCACAGGAGAAAGCTGGAAGGAGGAAGGTGAATTTCAACAGCAACAAGGACACAAATAGAGGATAGGATAGACATTCAGCAACAAGAATGCTCTGAGAATTCCAACGGCTTCTCTCATTGGAGAGAGAAACTTTCTGTTGTCAGAGTTGGTCCCTGGGTCCATAAACAGTCACTGACTGCCTCAGGACGAAGCTGCAAACTCACAACTCCACTGAGAAGACAGCATTTTCTGAGCTTGCAGAGCTCTATTTTGCTCTCATCTGCCTGATTTCTCCTCAAAACAAACAAACAAAACTGAGGTGGCGGGGGAAGAGAGGCGGAATACATGTCCAGTCTCACTGCTAAATCCCGTAAGATTCACAAAAACTTCAGAGGAATTATGAATTACCTGTGTAGAAACATTTTATTTTAGTATAGATTAGCTTTTCCACAGGTGTGTGAAGGTTACCCTTGCTGTCCATTTGACTGACCTACTGTGCTCCTGTGCAGTGGAATTAAACTCTTAAGAATCAATCTGCCGGACCCACTTGAACCCCTTCTGTAACAGTAGTGTCGGGCCATACAAAGAATCAGTCGCACTGCTCATAGCCTCTCTTACAATATTCTTGTTGAGCTCATGCTTTTCTAATTCTTCAACAAGGTGGCTAACTCTGTGGCACAGGGAACACACTCAGCAAACATACGTTGGCTCAACGGTCCTAGGAACTCACTGGTTATATTCAACATCAGCCACCAGCAACTCAGACATCCCTGTCCACAGCAGCTTCCCTGAACCCCTTCGCCCCACAGCCACCTCCCTTCTTCTCAGCAGGTGCTCTCATCAGTCATTTCACAGAGAAAAGAGGTCCTTTCAGGGCAAAACTCCGCCAAGTTCTCTCCCCTCCACCGCTAACCTTACCAATCCGTTCTGTTCCAAACATCCTCTCTGCTCCCGTCTGCTGGAGCCCACCATGGCCCGCCTTCTTTGGCACTTGGAGCTGCCCCACCCACAGCACTCTCCTGCAGCTTCAACTTCTCGGTTCTGGCCTCTTCCTCAGTCCAAAGACATGCTCAAGTTTCTCCCTTCCTATTAAAAGCAGCCCTCACGCTTATGCTTTTAAAGCTTCCTTTGTCCATTCAACACTGATTCTTTTGAGAAGTTAGTCTACAATTCTGCCCGCATGACTTGAATCTTCACATACTCTCAACCCATTACAACTGGGCTTGTCATGCCATCATTCCAGGTACAGTGTCCCTGCTGTGGTAATCAATGACCTGAGAATCCCAATGGTTTATTTTCAGTCTGCATTCTATCGATTGATGAGAGTTTTGAGCCCTCATCTTTTCCAACTAGAATAGTCTCTCAACTTGTACTTGTAGACAGTCATTTTTATAGGCAACATCTATTGAATTTACAAAAATAAATTTGGAGGGTGTGGTGAAGAAGGGTCCCATAGTCCCATCAGCTTTTCTGAGGGGCCTGTGACTTCCCTAAAGTGAAGAAACACAATTGGACTGTTGCACTAGCTTAGTTTCCCTGCGTCACGTCTTTCTATCTACTCAATCCAACCTTCACGTTACTATCAAAATTATTTTTCAGATTATACCAGAGCTTGGCAAACTCTGGCCCAGGGGCCAAATCTGGCCTGCCCTCTCTTGCTGTAAATAAAGCTCACAATGGACTGGGATACAGCTATGCTTGTCCATTTACATATTGACCATGGCTGCTGCCCACTCTAACCCCTGGAGTGTGAACTGCTTTTTCTTTTATTGAGGTGAAACTCACATAACATGAAATTAGCCATTTTACCTTGAACACCTCGGAGGCATTTAATACCTTCACAATGTTGAACCACTGCCACCCCCGTCTAGTTCCAAACATACTCCTCAGCCCAAAAGGAAACCTGTACCCACTAAGCAGTTGCTCCCCTCTCCCCACCTTCATGGTTCCCTCTTCCTAGACCTCCTGGCAACCACCAATCTGAGTTCCGTCTCTGTGGATTTAACCTATTCTACATATTTCATATAAATAGAATCAAATAGTATGTGGCCTTTTTTCTCTGCCTTCTTTTACTTAGCATATGTTTTCAAGGTTCATCCATGTTGTAACATGTATCAGTATTCCTTCCTTTTTATGGCCGAATAATGTTCCATTGTGTGGATATGCCACATTCTGTTTATACAACTATGGCTACTTTCGCACTCTGAGTGCTGGTGAACAGCTGTGACAGAGACTGCGTGGTCCGGCCTGCTGAGGCTCACTATCTGGCCCTTTGCTGAAAAAGTTTTGCCCATCCTGGTCGATACCACACTCCTGCCTTCAGAAGTAGTGATTTTGAGAATCAATTTGTACTAATAGTCACTACGGCACTGTTTGGAACAGGAAAATACTGGAAATAAAATGTCTATCCTTGGAAGACTGGTTAAATCACGGTAAATATGTACTATGTAACACCATGCAGCTCTTCAGAAGAATCAGGTAAATCTGTACATGCTGCTAGAGAAGCATCTCCAGGATTGATTAGGTTAAAAAGCAAAGGCATACAATTTGAGTAGTATATACTCCCTTTTCCATAAAGAGTAATAACCCATAAATAAATGCATATAGACATATCTGCATAAAACTGTCCCCAGAATCACAAAAAACTTTCATTTTTCATTTTGTACCTTTTTGTACTCTCTGAAATTTCCCACATTTTACATGCATTTCTTTATTAGCACCGTCGATAGGCTTTAACTGAATGAGGAAACTCACGTCTGTTTAGTATTCTTCTTTATAAACCTATTTGTAGAAGTAATAATGAAAAAGTAATCTAATAAATATTGTGTTTTTAAAGGAGAAAATAAAAAGAAAATTAAAACAAAATGTTATGTTAAAACATGACATGAGTTATGTGTTTCTAGGAGTTTTCACTTAAAAAAAATTTTTTTTTAACCTTTGCAGGTCAGTGACCCCCCAAAGAAAAAAGAAAACTCCCCTGCCACGGGTTAGATTTTTTCTGCCAGAAAGCTAGACACCGCACCATATGATCTGTTAAGATGCCGTCTGTGTCAGTCACGGGCTCAGCTTCCATCCTAGTTTGCTGCTGATTATTATTGAAAAGCATACTGCATCTGTCAGCCACAGGACACTGCAAATCTCCTGCTGCCACAGAGCTCACTGCAGGGGCAGCTTGGGCTTCAGCACACAAGTCAGCCATGACAGGTCGGTTTGTAGGCTTTATCTACGCATCCTGATGGTCCCTAAACATTTTCCAGATGTGTTGACCTCATAAAACTGCCACCTACCACAGGCTGTGAACGAATTGCTCCAAGACTGTATTTTCTCCCTCCCTCAACTCCAGCAACACCTTGGGCTCCCTGGCTGGGCGACCACCTAAGTTTTGAGGCTGAATTGGGCATTGGTCCTGAGGTTTGACAAGGGACTCACAGCAGGGCAGCTCAGGGCAGGGCTTTTTTACATCTGCCTAGGTCTCACCCTTTGTGCCCTAGTGCCAGGAACGTGCCCAATTCCTTGTTGCCTGGGGCTCAAGCTTCTGCTTTGTTCTGGGTCCCTGCAAGATTGGGGTCCTGCCTATTTTCTCTACCAGTCTGTCCCTCAACACTGCTCCCTGGGTCCCTATAACTTGCTGAAGCTCCCTGTCAACAGACAATCAATGCACTACAGCCCAACACTGCACTCTCCTTGCCGCATGTTAGACCTGTCTGAAGTGCAGCACCACCTGGCCTTGGCCTTCCTCTGTTTGCAGATAGCTAGGTTCCCCATCCTCCCTTGATCTCTTCTTTTCCCACTGTGCCACTCTCGTTTCCAGATCCTTACTCCTTCCTCCGGGTCGTGCCTGTCCTGGTCACTGGGGCATGGTGGATACTTGCAGCGTATTTTCTTCAAAGTTACAAATAAAATTGAGGAAACAATCCAAAATTGGAAACATCTTTCTTGGTGTTGCCTATGTACAAAGGCACTTTGTATATCTTCCAAGGAGGCAAAAGTATGACAGTCCCCTTCCCTTAAGGAGTTTGAAATTTAGTAGAGCAAGAACAAATTCAGAAATAACTATAAATCATTCCAAAGCAAAGGATACCACAGAAGGCAAGAGAGGTTCGAAGTGCCACAGAGTGTACAGGATGAAGAGATCATCTCCAACTGGGAACGCACCAGAAAAGATTCATGAATGAGGCAGCATCTGCGGTTGATACTGATGAATGATCAGGATTGTTACAGGGTGGGATGCAGGCCACAATTTCTGACTAGGAGAACGTATATTTTTCAAATCCTATGTATTAAATAATGAGCAAATCTGGCCTCTTGTGAATATGTTTTTTCTAATCAGCTGGCTTTTTGTCTGAAACACTACACTATATCATCCAGTGCTGTGCAGGGAAAAAATATCTTTTAGGGAGTCATCATTCAATCCTTTACAAAATCTCAAAAACTTCTAATTTATCACACACACACACCACAAACAAATGCATTCTTTCAATAGTCTAATCAACCATATTTCATATATCGATTATATCTTAACATTATTAATTCTATTAATATCTGAATGATAAAGGACATGATTTCTCTGATTGTCATTAATACAAAGATATGCACCTGAAACGAGGAGGGGGCACTCCACTTAATAATTGCACTTAACGATAATAGCTGTCAGCTATTGAGCACCACATGGACTTTAAATGTTACCACCCAAAGGTTTTCAGAGTGAAAAGCAAACCATTTAAAAATAATTCATTACATTCCATTATGATCAAAATCTCCATTTATTAAGTTGTTATCTTCATTAATACTTGCAAAATAATTGCAGTACAGCCTTTAGTTCTTCCTTCTAGTTAAGTGACAGGTAAATTGCACAACTTCACGAGTTCTACAAAGCATGGAAGATTCTGAGACAGCTCAACACACACATCTAAAGGCCTAGACTTCTATAGATGAGTCAGTTTCAATCTCTCCCTTCTCTTTTACAAGCACGGACACACATACATAAAGTTAAGATGTGGTTTTCAAGGTCTCATCCTTTATCCTATAATAATTGTTCTCTCTCTTCTCAAATAGGAACAGCCAAACACTAAAAAGCATCCTGTTAATTAGAACCCAGATAATCTGTCTTTTAATTTGATACCACACCTAAGTAGCCCCAAAATGCTGAATTTCGACATTCTGAAAGTTTTCTTCTACTATAATGAAGAACTAGGGTGGCAAAATCTATTCTCGGAAGATTTTCAGAGGTTTAGAACTGAGAAAACAAAATAATCCGATGTAAGTTTTATCTAGGTGTATTTTATTAGTTAAGAGGTAGAAAGGTAGTCTGAGATTCCTATTTTATCGCTAATTACCACAGAATTTCTATGATTTTTATAACTACTTTCAGCTTTCCAAAGTTCACATTTCCCACTCCTCCTTGCTAATTGGTGGTGGAGGTGAGAGAGTTGTTATCTTGAGGTTTATGGGAATTCACCAACTTGCAAAGAGAACGAATTCTAAAAGTGTGAATTTGTTGTTTAGAACTCAAGAATGCCCAAAACATCTTCCCGTAGAAATAATGTTGTATATACGGCAGACCGGTTCCCAGGTAGCCCACAAGATTTATACTATTAATCCAGCCATACCTGATCACCATGTACAACAGTCTGAACCTGAGTGTACAGTGCCACGCCAGGAGTACATCTTTCCAGCGTGGCAGGCAGTCACCTTGGCATCCTGAGACTTGTCTACTGAAGGAAGACAAAATTCATGTAGGTATTTCTGCTATAATGTGATACGTGTTCCTGAAAAATCGCACATCTTACAAAATTGCACTTGAAAAATAACAGAGTGGAAAACGCTGTTAGGGGTAGACTGCTCAAACTCTATGTAACTTTGTAACCAAAGCACTACCCAAAAGCATAATTAATACCAAGGGAGGTGACTTGGACAGCCCAGGCAAACAGCTTGGCTGTGGCTGCCTCAAGGGATATTAAATATGCAAACAATGACAGACTAGCAACCTCTGGTTGGCACATAGTGAAGTTCTGAGCCAGAGGGCGATGTTTAAGACCGGGAAAAACCTGCCAGGAGCAGAGTCCTATGAGCCTGGGGGTGCTGGCCCTGGGGATGGAGCCCTGGGTGCAGGTGCTCATTGTTAATTTTCTTAAAGGAGAATTGAAAAGGCGCCTGCTGCCTATGAGGGCTCTTTCCTTTCTTGCTGAAGGCTGTAACTCTACTCTGGCTATTTCTTCTCCTCACACCAAAGAAAAACTGCCTCTCAATCAATCTACTCTCCTGGATGTAGTGACATCACTCCCCTGCTTTTCAGCTGAGCCACCCTGTGCTATGGAACTAAGCGCTGTAAGCACACATCAAACCAAACCCTGAGGATCAATGATTTGTTGACTCCACAGAGCTCTCCCCTGGTTCAAGGCCTTTTCCTAGGTCTGCCATTTCTAAAAACTCCAAATTAGACAAGAGGGGACAGCCATCCTTCAGGAGGTCAACTCTCCAGACAGCCATGCCAATTCAGGGAATTCTTTTATGTTCTACTTAGTCATCAGAAATGGTTCTTAATCTCTCTCAACGTATGCTAATCCTGAATGGATCAGTCTGATTTCTAGACCAGCCTTGTCTGATACAAATGTGTAACGTGAACCACATATGTAATTTTAAAAAAGTAAAAAGGAACAAATATATTTAACAGCATAGTTAACCCAATATATCAAAAATATTATTTCAATATGTAATCAATATAGAAATTATTAACAAGACATTTTGCATTTTTTTGGTACCAAATCTTCAAAATCCAGTGTTATTTTGCATTTTCAGCTCATCTCAATTCAGACTAGCCACATTCCAGGTGCTCAGTAACCACAAGTGGCCCATGACTACTGTAGTGGACAACACAGTTTCATTCAGAGGCTCTGGAGATAGCAAAGTGTCATGTTTCTAAAGAAACATAATTCAAAGAATATGCAACCAATGAGGCATAAAAAATGTTTTTTAAGTTCATGGTCTTATATTCCATGAAAGCGTACCTTTGACTTGGTCAGTTTCAGTGCAAACATATTAATCCTTAATTACCCAGAACATTCAGTTAACCAGAACATCCCATTCCCTAACCATACTCAGTGGGGTTCTTTTAAACAACTTTATTGAGACATAATTCACATATATGGGGTTAAATACCATAAATTCATCCATTTAAAGTATATAATTAAATGGTTTTGGGAATGTTACATTACTAATTTTTTAAAATTATGGAGACAGATATATGTAATAAAATCTGCCATTTTAACCATTTTTAAGCGTACGATTCAGTGGCATTAATTACACTGACAGTGTTGCACAACCATCACCACTATTTGCAAAATGTTTTCATCACCCCAAACAGAAACTCTGACCATTATGTAAAAATTCTCCATTTTGCCCTGCCCCTAACCTCTGGAAACCTCTCGCCTACTTTCTTTCTCTATGAATTTGCCTATTCTAGATATTCCATATAAATGAAATCATACAATATTTGTTCTTTTGTGTCTGGATTATTTCACTTAGCATTATGTCTTCAAGGTTCATCTATGGTGTAGCATATTTCAGAACTTCATTCCTTTTCATAGCCGAATGACATTCCATTGTACATACATACCATGGTTTGTTTACACATTCATCTGTTGATGGACACTTAGGTTCAGTGTTGCTTGGTTCTTAATAAATAATGAGTTGAGCACTGCACTGGATAACAGGTTTTAAGGAAGAGAGAAAACAATCATGATGCTGATACTGTGGTGGAGTTCCAGAAGGTAGGCCTCCTCCCAATTTTACTAACTGAGAAAAAACGGTAAGGTAAAGTTGATTTAAGATTAACAGGTTAGCAACCATGATCATGCCAAACATCCCGGCATTAACATCATGGTGTCAGGACCATGAATGCTATACTGTCTCCAAATATGGGTCAAGGCTATGTTTGCAGAGATTTCCCAGAAACCTCCCCACTTTCTGAAGTTGAAGCATTCCTAGGAGTGTTCAGTAATGCTGTGAGGACCTCAGCATACACTATACCCCTCTCTACTCCATTTCCTTCTTTTCTAACAATAAAATCAAACATTTTTAAAATGGCATCACTGTAATGAATGAGATATACAACTTTACCATAATTTTACGTTAAAAAGAAATATTTGAAGAAACAAATTCTAATTCTAATAGTTATTCTTGAACATTTGCTTCAAGCAAGAAAATACTGCTTTACAGATTTTTTTCACCTAGATTTTTTTTTTTTAAGTTCTCAAGGAAAAACAAAAAAGTTCCAATTGATTTTGTAAGTTTTATTATGGTAAAACAAGATGTGAAGCAAACATTTCAGAGTACCAAACAGAGTTAATTAATTCCAGTATAACCTCCTTACATAAGGCCACTGCTTGCAAGCAGATGTGCTGGCTAAATATTTCAGGTCAATCTTAGCACATTATTGAAAGTAACCTCCCATTCCTCAGAGAAGTCTGGCATGCAGCTTGCAATCTACAGCAAACAGCTCAGACACGTGGAAAAGTGGAATTTAACCTCTCCTGACTTCTACTCTCCATTTATTTCCAAACCTTACATCTAAATAGGAAAAAAAAAATGCTCCCACAGTCACACTATTGAGTATTAACCACTAAAATAAAAGATGAGGAAGCAATTTTGAATGCAGTTACTATGAATGTGTTTTGAGAACTTTCACCTTGTTTCTCATAAACTAGAAAGTGTACTTCATGTTCCTTTTGATTTCTAATGACCACTGCATTTCAACCATTAACATTTCATTTCCAACACGTGTCTGTTTCAGAGCTAGCAGCTGGAGTATTTATTTTGCTAGCTGGTGATAGAATTAAATACAGAGTCTTTGAAAACATTTACAAGCTTTCCCTCTAACCTTCTGTGTACTTTCCAAATTAGGCTACTTTGATTTTTATTAGCTAAAGGTTTACATACTGGAATACTAACACTGTTACCTTCAGAATAAATTGTTTATAGCTCAGGTGCAGTTTAAAACATTTTCCTCCATGGAATACTTTTGAGATTGAGGAGGAGAAAGTTGAACTGGTTCACTTTGGATCAACAAGTTTCCTTTGTGAGTCAAACAATATTAAGGCCACACAGATACGGATGCAGTCAGGGGAAGCAGTTGTGAAAATACTTCTAGTCCTCTACAAAACCACAGGCTTCCTTTGTGAGTTCCCAAGTGCTTTATAACCTCGAAATCACTGTCCACATAACACACTCTTAAGATTTATTCTCTGACACTAGTGTTTTGACATGGTAGACAAGGGATGAGCTTGGGCCCCAGACCAATGTGGGTTCAAATCATGACTCCTTCGCTGATTAGCTATAGGGTCTTAACCAAACAATTTAACCTAAGTCTTTAGTTTCTAGATCAGCAAAATGGAAATAACTTCCACCTGGATAGCTTTATTGTGAGCATTTGAACAGATGCTCGATTAGTGGTTTTAGATGAACTCAAAGATTCTCCATCACCAAGCCTTTCTCAGCATCTTCAGCCCATAATGTCACACATTAAGCATTCATCCATTCATTCACCCAGTCAAAAACTATCCATTGGTGCCACTGGAGCTTTAAAAAATTCCTGCTCCATAGAGAAAGTGATGGAGATGGTTTCGTGGGTGTATACCTATCTCCAAACTCATCACATTGTATGCATTAACTATGTAGAGCTTTCTGTATGTGGGGAAAAAGAAAATTAAAAAAAAATTAGTCCCTTCTCTTGAGGAACACACTGAGTACTTCAGGGGCTCACAGACATTTTATTGGAGGGATCCAAGATAGTGGATACTTTAGTTGTCCCACAGAGTATCATGGAGCCCCAAAGAAAGACGCCAACTCTTCCTAGGAAAGTGAGGAAGAATTTTATGGAGATGACATTTGAAGTACAACTGTGCCTTTTAGATAAGAAAGGCAGAAAGAGCATCATCAGCAGAGGAAACAACATAGAAGGAGGTAAAGAGTTGTGAAATGGATTGTTGTATTCAGTGTGGCTACAGAACAGACGAAGCTGCCCATGGCCTGAGATGGCTTTACTATGCTAGCATCTGAAAGTTGCTATTTTAGCCTAAATGTGACAGTAAGCCTCTAGAGGTTTTTGAGTATGAAAATAACACGATCAGATTTGTTTTTAAGAAGCCAAATGTGTCAGCAGAGGGAAAGACAGACTGTAGCATGAAAGACCAGTGGTAGAAAACCCAGCTAGGCACAGTGGTAGTCCTTGGGGGAAGACATGGTCTCAGACTAAGGCAGAAGAGGTGAGGAAGAAAAACAGGAGAGATAGTTTCAGAAGTGAAACCAACTGAATTTAGTGACTGGCTGCAGATGTCTAACCATGAAGATAAGTTGGATAGTGACACCAATAACCAAGATAAATAATGGAAGAAGTAGAACAGGTTTGTGGGGAAAGATATGGGGACCTGCATTTTAGATATATTGCATTTGAAGGATTTCTCCAGGTGAAGATGTTGAATAAAGTTGGAAACACTAGGAATGTGGAAAAAATACAGACTGAAACGTTATTAGCACCTATACAAGCTTGGAGTTGTGGGAATAAATCAGGATACACATCAGACATTAGGAATAGAAGACCCTGAGAGCACGTAGAGGGAGAGCGCCTGCAGAAACCAGGATTCAGTGATACTCACCTGTGTGAATCACTTTATACTTAATGCTAGGTGTGCTGCCTTTTATCATTATTTATCTGGATTGTAAAAACATTCCCTGTCTCCCTGAATGAATTAAAAACATAGGGCTTTATACCCACTGTTTAAAGAGCACCTAGAACAGTAATAGGTAAGTAAAGGATGTACGTGGAAAAGAAACTTACATGGAGTAGAAGAAAATTAGGATTGTATTAACAAGGGCCTCAAGTTATGGCCTAAGAAATTTTAACTTCATCCTTTAGATAATAAGAAAACTAAAGTTTTTTGAGCAAAGTCATGTGATAAGAATAGTATTTTTAAAAGTTTAAGTATGTGATGTAATGCATCTGTTAACGAGCTCGATTTATCCATTTCACAATGTATACATATTTCAAAACAATATGTACACAATAAATATATACAATTTTTATTTGTCAATTAAGAAAATTAAAAAAATGTTTAAAAAAAAGAGTGGAATGTGGGGTGGAAGAAAAACAGACTCTGTAGGGAAGGGATCTGTTAGGGGTTAACTGTGGGAAAGAAGCCACTGGTCCCCAGGCGAGCTAGAGCCAGAGGGGATATAACCCACCCAGGGACGTGAATGGAACAACATACATGAGTTTGAAAAAATTTTTCTTAAAACGTCCTCCACTTTTGACTAGCCCAAAGAAAGACAACCATAGTAAATCCCAGGATTCCATAAAAGGCAAATCAGAAGTGGGCAGATAGAATGGGAAGAGCAGAAAAGGATCTCCGGGCATCCAAAATGATTCTGATTTTGAAAAATATCAATACACAAAAAACCTGTGGAGGGTAAGATCACTAATAGGCTTAGGCCAAAACTTAGACTCCGAATGACTCAGGTTTTAATAATCAGGGAAACAATTATGACTGTGATCAACATACTGTGGTGGACGAAGAACTGTCTAAAAAAGTCTGAAAGAGCTGAAAGATGTTTGGCTTGCATCAGTGTGGCCCAGCTCTGGGATGCCGGGACCCAGGCGGATTTACAAAAGAAAAAGCAGCATTGTTTGTACGCTGCCTCCCACCATCTGTTCTTCCCCCAGGTTAGTGGAATGAAACAAACTCTCTGGGCAAGATATTGACTCACATTTTTCAAGTGCTGACTCCTGGTTTGGATATAGAGCTGAGGTCAGAATTCTTGTGTCCTTTTCCAGCCAAACTGATTTCAGGACAGGCAAGCAATCACAGAGTGCTCTTCCGTGCAATAAATATGAAAATACTTAACCTCCTTGGGGTATTGGGAAGCATAAATCATGTCTTTAAAGGCCTATGACAAGCTGAAATGAAAAGCGGTCAAAGTAGGAAAATACAATGAGACCACTACTAGGGGCACTCACTGAATTTTGAGCAAAGAGTTGTAGTATTAATTTAATGAGTTTCATGGTTTTGAAAATATTCATCAGTAGCAAATATTAAGTTGCTTAACTAGTTCATGATTCATTTATCTGTCTAAATGTGCTACGGTCTCCCACATTTATCAGCTTGCTCCAAAGGGGGTGGGGAACCTGTGGCCTCAAGGCCACATATAGCCCTCCAGATCCGCTCAAACAAATCCAAACCTCACAGAACCCTTTATTAAAAGGATTTGTTCTGTAAAATTTGGTTTCAGTCAAAAGGCCGCACTCAAGGATCCAGAAGGCCACATGCAGGTTCCCCACCCTTTCCTCCTTTTCCCCCCCAAAGTACTTCTTAAAGGAGCCATTAACAAGAGGATTCACTCGTCAGGGCCTAAAACGACTTGCAGCTGGGATATCCGACTACAAACACATTCATTCCGAAGGCTGATACAACAGACGTCCGGGACGGGATATGGAAGAAAGGAAGCCAAGTGGAGAGTAAGAAGGGCAGAGATTATTTATTACTTACTATTTTTTTCCTAGTCCTGTGACAGATAAGGTATTATTTTTTAACTGGTTCGTAAGTTAACAAGTGAAACTGTATAAGCCTGACAACTGCAGCTTTTTCAGGAAGGACAAATTATAAAATCCACAACTAAACATTTTCTCTTTATGAGTTTATTTAATGTTAGGCCTCAGTTGTTTTCCTATTCCTGTTATAAAGGTAAACCAGCTATTGTGCCATTTAAGAGAAATTAATTCAACTAACAGTATCTGCTAGACCAGCTCTCGTATCTGTGAGGAATTCAGTGCCTGGCTGCCCGACCCACGTTCTCTCTTTGCTTTCTGTCAACCAAAGCAGCTAAGCAGGAGGGGATCCCCTTCACCCCTCCAGCCACTCTCCCAATTTAGGAATCTCCTCTCTAATGCTCCCAGCTTCACTTCTGTCTGCAGCCACTGCAATGATTTGATGATTATTTTAAATCATTAAAAAGTTCTTCCTAAGGTAAATATCAAAGCTGGCACCCACTAGTCCTTGTTCTGACCCCTGGAATGAAGTAGAACAAAGCTATTTCTACTTTAAAAAGTTTGTTAATCTCTCCTCTACAACACACATTTTTTTCCTCTTAAATACGCTGCAAATCCAAGTGTGACTCAAGGGCCAGTAGCTTCAGCATCGTCTAAGAGTTGTCAGAAATGCAGGCTCTCGGGTCCCACCTTGGATCTCCAGAATTAGAATCTGTCTTTTAACAAGATCCCCAGGTCATTCATTGGCATGTGAAGGTTTGGGAAACTCTACTTTAAACCAGGGGTTGGTAAACATTTGCTCCAATGGGCCAGATGGTAAACATGTTAGGCTTTGTAGGTCGTATGTCTCCGTTGCAACTACTCAACCCTGCTGTCATAGCAAAAAGCAACCATAGATAGTAAGTAATCAAACAAGCATGGCTGTATTTAAAAAAAAAAAAAAAAAGAAAGAAAGAAAGAAACTTTTACGGACACAGTGTGACTTTCATAATTTTCACATCACAAAATAGTATTTCTTTTGATTTTTTTTCAACCATTTAGAAATATAAAAACCATTCTTAGCTCATAAACTATACAAAAAGAAGCGACAGGCCGTATCTGCTGACCCCAGCTCTATAACCTGGTATTACTACCTGACACTACAATATTTGCCGATTCCACCTGGGCCTGGCCCACAACTCTAGGTAAGGTATTCCAGTTCTTTAATGGGGCATGTGCACCTGAATCAAATAAAAATGGATGAATTTTCAATAGTACTGAATAGAGCAAAATCATTATTTCTCGTGATTCTCACATACTATTTCTTTCAGCGTAGACCAATGCCTAATACGATATTTACTTTAACACAGCAGCATGCAAGGCTGCTGGATGATATATTTGTGAACAATTAAAAGGCTGACATCATTTTGCAAAATGAACTTGTATCTTTTCCACACTATAATAACTAATGGTTAGTATCACTACTGTCTTCCATATAAATTTTGCAATTTTTATCAGAAAGGTACCATCAATATTTCTTCCTGGTGGAGTGAGGAAAAAGTCTGGAGCTGGAACATACGCATACACATTACCCACTTTTTTTGTTTTTAATTTTCTCCCAACTGTCCCCCAGAGTATATAGAAAATAAAAAGAAAAGACACATGCCAAAGGTAATTACATAATTAAGTTCTCCTCCATATAGGATTTTTCCAACCTTGCTCAGGACGGTAGGGGAAAGCTGCAGACTAAGTATGGTGGTGGCATGAACTAGTTCATTTCCAGAGCCACGAAAAATCCCACTGGGAAAAGGGCAGGAAGGAGGAAACTCAGGAAGAAGAGTTGAGAGTTAGTTTTACAGTCTAATGGGTTCCAAGCTGGGTTACTCCCTTAGAGCCGATTTGAAGAACATTGACTGAGATGACTTTAAAGGTATTTTCTAACTCTAAAATTTGCAGATTTGTCATTGATGCTATTGCTTATCTAGTTATAACATATGGGCTCAAAGGCTGGGAATCATCTCTTCTTCAACCCTTCCACTTAGACTTCCCTTTAGACCCCTCACCAAAGCTTGCTGGTTCCTCCTTTATAATCTCTCTCAAATGTATCCCTTCTCTCCGTTCTTACTGTCACCGTCCTAGTTAATGTTTCACCCCAAATTTACTGAAGTCATCTCCCATTGGTCACTGACCTCCATATTTCACATCACTGCCTGGTTCAATCCACAATGAATCACTGCATTTTTTTTTTTTTAAATCACAGTCACCGTCATTCTAAAAGATCTTCAGCTAATTTCCTAATACTGAAAATATTGGCCCCATGGGCTACATGTGCCACAGTCTTCCCAAAGCTGTCACCCACTCCTCCTTCACTTCACTATGACTGGCCGCCTCCAGCACCCAGCAGTTCATTTCATTCCCGTGTCTGAACCCTCCTCAACTGCTTCCCTCACCTCCCATCTCAGCTCAATATTTCCATCTTGGGCCAAATGGGAGGCATGAAGATGTACTCAAATAATTCGTGATTCGGAATATGAAAAGGCAAAATGTTAAGATGGGTAAAATAGAACAGATTAAAATGAGAAGGGACCCTTGGAAATTTAGTGAAAGTGTCATTCGACTTTGTTAATCACTCTCGCACCACCCTGCCCATAAATAATGGTGCTCCCCGAGCTCCGCCCTAGGCCCTCAGCTCTTCTCCACCTATGTTCAGCACCATGGCCTTGACACCACCTGTACACTGGCCCTCAGGCCTAAATTTCCAGTTTACACCTCTCCCTTAGCACACTACTCAAAAGCAGCATACTATTTCTGACATACCTAATTTGAGAGTGCCTCAGGCATCTCTGAACTCCATGTCTGCTCACTTTAGCTCCATGCACGTGTTCCTCTTCCTGGGTGCCCCGTATCAGTCAACCGCATTGTCATCTGTGCAGCTGCACAGGCCAGAATACAACCAAGCACTAAGTCCTACTAATTTCACCTCCTCCCAAAGCCATCCACTTCTCTCCATATCTTCTCCTCACCTCAAACACTCCAGTCTGTGCTGACATCATCTCATAACTGAACTATTTCAAACCACCTCCTGACTGATTTCCCTGCCTTTAATCTTAACCCCCCCCCCCCTCCTATCCATCATCCCCATCACCGGAAAGTCATATTATTTATGCAAATTTAAGTAGTCATCTTGGAGCAAAAGAGGTGAATGGTGGTGGGGACAAGCCACAGTGCTGGGGGCAGGCATTGCCTCTATGTGGTACAGGCAAGCAGGAGTGGCCATATATTAGCAGCTCAGACTCCTAAGGACATGCAAGATATCCTCTTGGGACCAACACATCTAGAGACAGGAGTCAGTGAGGTATGGATGTTAATGTTAATGTAGCCTCATTGGGCATTAATAGTAATGTGTATTCATTTATGTTCAAAAGCTGGTAAAATTTGGAAACATTCTATTTATAGACTGAAGTACTTAGATAATCTCATAGATAAAAGAGCTAAAGGGTGCTATGCAGAGTTGCTCAGACGTTTGGAAGATACTAGTAATCACGGCAGTTACCATCAGAGAAGACAGCCCTGCCCTCTGTAGTATGTTCTCCTTGTACACCACCTTCAGAGGCAGGCTTAGGGACCAGGAGCATCGAATACCCGATCCAAAAGGGCTAAACCAGTGTTCTTATGAATTGGGAACATTAATGTTTGGAGCTGAAGAGTTAAATCAATTATTGAAGGCAGCTGTAGGGTCTTCAATTCTCTCTCTGCCAGAACAGAACTAAAGATTGAGTCACTCATTCATGAAGCAGCCACTCTGTGCCTACTATGTGTAAGTGGCAAGCGCAAAGATGGATCACACCATCCAAAAGGAACTTTAAATTCAGCATCGTGGTACAGCCTGCTGCAGTTTCATGTGGCATGATATTGGAAGGTACCATTATGTTCATCTAACATTACTGCTGACTAACCCAGAAATCCCCCCTTTGGCTCAAGAGAATGGCCCAGCTAGGCAGCAATTGGAGGTCAAAATAACTTCCAACCCTCTCTTTCTAGGGTTCCCCCTTCTTTCTAACCCATTTATATTATTTCTACTGGCTCCTCCACGGCTCTGGAGATCCCCACTCTCCAGGGAGAAATGAGGAACCCCACCTACTCTAAGGTGCACAAAATTCCAGAGTTCCTTTATACTTCTCTACTAAATGACAACAATCTGTTTATCCAGTGGGCTAAACATGATCATAGACAAGAAAGACCAACAGCTCTCATGACTACATCACCACCAAGTATACACCTTGCCTTTTTGACCCTTCTTCAAAGTTCTCTACTTTGCTTTCCTCTATCCATGAATAACTTCCTCATTTCTGTTATCATGCCTTCATTCATACCTACTCCGAATGTACCATGGTGCTGAATCACAGCTGTTTGACATAAAAGACCTCCCTTACATTTCTACTTCCTATCCACCTGTCCTTATCCCATTCTTCATTCACACAACCTTTCACACATTCTTCTCTTAATTACTTCTTCAGTTCTACCAACTCACAGTCCATTTGCTAGGCCGTGATTTCTGGAGTACACTGACCCCTCTCTTCTGCCCTAGTAAGCCTTAAGAAAGGTCTTTCTTAAAAGTTCATAACCAGTAAGACACATCGTGTGTGTTCTGATTAGCACTGATTCAGGAGAATTATTTTTAGCCTAAAGCCAGCCTTTCCTTAATTAATAATAATAAACCTCAAAGTTTTGTAGCATTTGTCACAGCAGCATCACAATGTTGGCTTCAGCATGAGCTTGGAGAAGTCAACTAAAATCCTAAACACCAGCATCTTTTTATATTTAAGTAAAGTCTCCATAGATGGTGCAACCATCATGAACTCATCTTTACTAAAGAAAAGCAAAACATATTTATCTTGTAGGATGTATGTGTACATACATAATACTTACATATATTTTTTTCTTTTTTTAGTGCAACTTCCTGACCTCTCAAAACAACTTCCTCAGGATACTGGCTGTGAATATTTGCGTGGATTGTTCAATAGCTGGTTGTATAAGGGGAGACAGACCTTTTGTCTTTACCCCAGAAAAGAATTGAAACAGACTCTTTCTTTCAAAAGTTGGCAGAGATATGTGGCAGAGGGGTCCAGCTCATTTGTAGAGGCAAACATGCTGCCGTCTAACACAGATTGATCACCAGCTGGGAAGCAAGTCATTCCACTGTAGGTTCACAATAACACTGGCTCTCTGCTGCGCTGCTGACCACTGGTGACAGATTGATGTGCAGTTCTTTGAGTGCAGAAGCAAGCTAAAGAGGAGAATTTGGGGAAGCCAAGCAGGTTGCGTGGGTATTATTCATAAACTCTCTGCCTAGAAAAATAAAGCTTCCCACCTTTCTGACCTGAGTTTGGAAAACCATTAGGGACTGAGTTTGCTTTGTGACTTAGAAGGCTGCTTACAAGCTTTCCAGAACAACATGAAAAATGAACACCTATTGGCACTTTCCAATGAAATGCCAAAATCCACAAAGAGAATGACCAAGGAGTATTTTTTTTTTCCTTTTCCCACTGTGAGTGAGACAGAAGAGACATGATATTTCATGTCACTGCTAAAGAGTTTGTTTTGTAGAAACAAATGAAGAGGTACGGCTTGTTACATTGCTCGTAGCTAGTTAGTTCAAGGTTTCAGAAAAAGAACAGTACGTTGCTGGGTTTCTTTTACAACTCGGAGGGGGGTGAGGGCTCACAAAATGAAAAGCTTTAAAACATCACATCATGCAAGTAGGCAAGGCATATATAGTTGTTTAAGAAAATTGGTACCTAAGTTAACAAACTTGAAAAATAGATCAACCTGATAATGTGTTTTACATTTATTAAGTCTGAGATATTAAATTTTCCAAGATCCTGTACCTTTTTTAAATCATAAAAAACATACTTCCAAACCTATTACCTACTTTTTAAACCACGATGATACTTAAAGTACACTACTATTTCAAGAGTTGTTTGTTGCACTTCTTTTAGATCATCTTCCAATAAACATTTTAACCAAACACATTTAGCACAAGAAAACCAAATAATTACATGGAGGTCAGGGACTATCTTATTCACCATGGTGTCACTAAAGCCTAGAGGAATGCCTGGCACATAGTAGCTCCTCACTAAATATTTGCTGACTGACCTACTATTCACTACAAGCCAACTTAGCAACTTATTATTCTAGCTTAGGAGAAGGTTTAATGATAAAATTTCATGAGCAATTTTCCCACAACTTTGAAAAATCATTTTAATTGCACCATTTCTGATATTACCACTGGGTCCACAGTTGAAACTATTAATGTAAATGAAAGCTGAATTCAAAAAAGAACTTTAGCCCATGGGATTAATTTCTTCAAGGCTGGTGGTGGGGAGGAAGCAAACTACTGTTTTCCTTTTCATGGGAGTGCTGTACGGCTGACTATCCACAAAGATAGAAAGGAATAAATATGGAGTAGTTAATGATGGGGAGAAGCAACAGTTTTTTGGCAATAGTACAAAGCCAGGAAATTTAGCAGTTTCCAGAGAGTTGCATGTGCTTTTCAGTGAAAAGGTTTGTGATAGCACTTCCTAATGAAATGCCAAAATCCACACCGAGAATGACTGAGTAGCAGTTTTTTTCCATTTTCCCACTGAGAGTGGGATAGAAGATACATGATGTTTCATGTCACCGCCAAAATAGTTTGTTTTGTAACAATATATGAAGAGAGACAGCTTACTACACCACCTGTACTATACTATTTGTTAGTATTTTAATAGGTAATTAATCTTGATTTGATAGGACTTAAGATTTTTATTTTCTGGCACATATGCTCAAGCTATTATGTTATAAATCTCAAACATTTCAGCAAATGTCATCCTGATTGTTCCCTACTGCATAGAACACTACCAGTGAAATATTCAAGGTCAAGAACTTGGATTCTTTACCCACTGTATTCAGGAAAACCAATTTATTGTTCTGTCTCAGTAAAGAGGTAATTTCTTTGGGGCCTATATCATATTGGCAGTCAATCTAGAAAACTTATAATTACTTTTAGGCAATGGAGGTTTGGTAAGTGCGTTAATCTAGCTCTGAATTTAAACACATACCCTATAGCTATTATTATGACAAAATTCAGAGTTCAACATTTTATGTGACTTTATGAGAATGAGGTATGTGCTCAATATGTTTGAATGGTGTACAAGATCTTCTAACATAAAATCAAGAGTATATATCTTTGCACTCACCTGGGGATAAAATTTTAGGAAGGTTTTGAGGTATTTTTAAAGCAACTTTCATACCAAATGGTCCTGGTTCAGCAAGTTAATTTTCTTATCAATTTATTGGAATAAAAAATTTAATGTTTGATATTAAACCAAATCACTACCAATCATTTACACTAAACTAAATTTAAGCACTTTTTTTTTTTTTTTTTTTTGAGGTCTCACTCTGTCACCTAGGCTGGAGTGCAGTGGCACTATCACAACTCACTGCAGCCTCCAACTCCAGGTCTCAAGCGATCCTCCCACTTCAGCCTCCTGAGTAGCTGGGGCAATAGGTACATGCTACCACACCCAGCTTATTTATGTTATGTATTTATTTTTGTAAAGACAGGGTTGTGCCATGTTGTCCAGGCTGGTCTCAAACTGCTGGCCTTAAGTGATCCTCCTGCCTTGGACTCCTAAAGTGCTGGGATTACAGGCATGAACCCCACCATGCCCAGCCAATTTAAGCACTTTCCAAAATAGAAAAATATGGCCAATCCTCATTATTCATGGCTTCCATATTTATGAATTTGCCTACTTGCTAAAATTTATTTGTAACCCCCAAAGCAACACTTCAGGCACTTTCAGAGTCAGTTATGGACATATACGGAGCCGTAAAAAAATCTGAGTCACCTGACCCACATGTTCCCAGCTCAGGTTGAACAAGGCAAAGCTCTGTCTTATTTCAGCTCTCATACTGTAAACAAGTGCCCTCTTGGCAGTCTATTTAGTGCTACCTCTTTCACATTTTTGTGCTTTTTCTTGGTGATTTTGCTTGTTTAAAATGGTCCCCAACTGTAGTGCTCAAGTGCTACCTAGTACTCCTAAGCTCAAGGTGGCTGTGATGCGCCTTACAGAGAAAATACACATTTTACATAAGTTTTACTGAAGGTGTTGAACATGAGTTTGCAGGGGAGCCAGAGATCACCTCCAACCCCTTTTTTAGCTCTTAGCGGACTCTTCAGCTGGATCCAGAAACCAAATTGACACCACACAGATTAACAAAAGTATATAAATGTTATTAGTTTTACATGTACGTGGGGATCTTCACAAGAAAGTAAAGTCCGAAGAAGAGGCCAAAGCACTATGTTTTTTACACTTTTTAGACAAGGAAAACAAATGACAGGACAAAGAAAATCTGACTACGGCAGTAAAATTTTCTAGGGAGTCACTAAGAGATACATGGGGGTGGTGTGAAGCAGGTGGAAGATACGGGGTTACTTCATTAGTATGTTTATTCAGGTCCATTGCAGCCTCCAATTCAAAATCTCAGAGGATAAGGGTTATTTTCTCACCTTGGCATGGAGAAGGTGCCCCTCCCAGAGCAATCTTTATCGTGTGCTGCATGCATGAAGAGACAGGTCAGCTCGCCCTTTCTGAAACTACAATTTCTACAATGTTTTCAACTCAAAACAACCAGTATACCAACCTGGTATGTTTGAGGGTGGCACACCCTTCACTCTTTCAAGTTCAATGTTAATGCATCAACAATGCATATTAAACAATGTATCTATCTTAAAACAGAAATACTTAAAAGCAAGGTTACACATTAACCGGTTGGCAAAAATGTTAGTTTGAAAGAACCTAACCTCGTATTTCCCCCAGGAACAATGGTTCAGTATGCACTAAGTCAGCGTTTGCAGTGACTTTATAGAACACAAGTACCACAAATAATCAGGATTGACTGTTTCCAAAAATGACCTTAGTAAAAAATTTTCACTTTTCAGAGAAAGATTTTGCTTTTGAAGGGTAAAGGTAAGCTCTTTACATTATAAAAAGTTTAATCAAATCAATTTTTAAAGAGATACTAAGAATGGACACTTTTCCAAAAAAAATGACAATACCAAGTGCTGGCAAGAATGAGGTACAACTGAAACCCGCATGCCTCACTGACGGGAATGCCCATGCTCCAGCCACTTTGCAGAACAGTTTGTCAGTTTCTTAGGAAACTAAACACACACTTAACATATAAACCAGCAATCTTACGCCTAGATATTTACCCAAGAGATATAAAAACATTTGTTCCCATGAAAACCCGAACACAAATGTTTGTAGTGGCTTTAGTCAAAATTCCCAGAAACTGGAAATAAACCAACGTCCTTCAGCTGGTGAGGGAATAAACAAATTGTGGTACAGCCATACAACGGAATATTCCTCAGCAATAAAAAGGAACTACTGATACATGCAACATGAATAAATCTAAATGTATTATGCTCAGTGAAAGCAGCCAGATAGAAAAAGCTACAAACTTCATGATGCCATTTATATTCCATTTTTAGAAAAGGCAAAACTGTAGGGACACCAGTGATGTCCAGAGGCTGGGGGTGAGAGGAGAGACTGACTGTAAAGGGGAATGAAGAACCTTCGGGGTGATGGGTCTGTTCTATGTCTTGACCATATATGTTTATCAAAACTCACGGAACTGCTCACAAAAAAGGATGCAATTTACTTGATGTAAGTTATAACTCAATAAACCTAATACCAAAAAAAAAAGGTAATAAAGGATAATAATGTTTTAATGATAGACATTCCTTCAAATTCTCCTCTGATTTTTACTAGTATTCACAGGCACATTTTTATCTATCTGTAACATAAATTGATAATTTGATTTTTTGAAAATCGGATTAAGTTGCCATTCCAGAAAAGACCAGCTTGAGGATCTGGCAAGGTAAGATCTATTAATCAATTTTAGATCAGCATATTTTTTCCATTCAAGTGGAAACGCTTCTCATGAAACTGTTTTATTTCTTGGTGGTAACTCTCAGTATTTTGTAGACACATCTGCTCTTAACCAGCAATGGAGGAAGCCCAGCTAACATCCTGAAACAAGGCCTCTTTTGTGGCCTTGCTCCACCAAAGGTGTTACCTCCTACCCTCTTCCAACAGCACAACAAACATTCGCCGAGCGTGGACTGTGTACCGGGCCCTGCGCCCAGCAACAGGAACACAAAATGACTAAGATAGCCCTAGTTATATTACTTCCTCACTCTGTCTTACAGCAATGGTGCCTACACAGACTCAATCCCTCAAAGCTCCTGGTGTATATCGTATTTTAAGATTTTCTTTTTCATTTCCACTGTCCCTCCCTTCCAACATTTATCTTCCGAATTATTCACTTTTCCCAGATCTAATTCACACCATAACCCCATTAACTTCTTAAAGCTTGACTCAGAGTGGTTGGAGCTTGATTCCACGTGTACCTGTCTCTCTGTGGAGAGAAAACAGGGTCACGTACATCAATGTCATTTCGTCTCATCTTTTCATCTCACACTTTGTTACTAAGTGTGTGATCTATAGAGACAGACATCTCAGTTTCAGAACTTACACAAAGCACCATTTCAATGTTTAACATAACCTTCCAAAGTAAGCACTAATTCCCTTTGGGTACAATGGTTTTCATAATTTTCCTAAATAAAATGGCGCCTCTGACATAGCTATGACCCCTGCTAGAGTTCATTGTGTCTAATAACTCATAAAAATGAAAATATTATATACTTTGTGTCACTGAAATCCCTATTCCAAGAGTTATAATTTAGCTCCTACAATATATATGTCCAAATTATTTTTATAATATTGTAAACAAACCCATCTCTAAGTTTTCCTTTCAATAAAAAATGAATATTTAAGGAAGAATGGAAAATACCCACATTGCTAGTTTTTTCCAAAATGACCACTGATTTTTGAATACTTCATAAGAAACAAACGTGATTAAAATATAAATATTTGTATATACATACATATACATATATAAAGAGAGAGAGAAAGAAAGAGACACACACACACCCTGGATTCTCAGAAAACTAAAGTTTCACTGCTGAAAAAATTTGAGTTTGATAGTTTCTTTTTTCTTATTTAATTCAAGTTGTATCTGATTTATGCTTTTCTCTTACTCTAATTAAGTGACCTTGATGATTTACAGTTAAAATGTAGAGGCACTCACTGCAAGCTCTCTTAATATAAAGTGCATGGATTGTTCTACTGAGGTCAAATAATAATGTGTAAACTGTAAGATAAGTTCCAACAGAAATTTCAGCATCATTTTGACCTGGCTGGTATGTGACTCAAATTCCAGTTACTTAGTAACTACAACTTAATCTGGTATCTTCTTTGACATTTTATTCTGAGCAAGTTATTTTCACCTCAGACACTCCCAGCACCTGAGAGCTTCTTGGTGGAGCCTATGTTTTACTTAGAAATGTCTCAAATTATTAGCTTTATTTTCCTCACTCTCAAATATAAGTGCACTTGTGGGGAAGAAAATTTATGCTATAGAAAGGTGGGATAAGAGAAAAAAAATTCTGTTCAATTTTTAATAAAAAAAGTCACCAAATACGGGAAAAATAATCTTTGCTCAACTAGAAGTTAAATATAAATGTGCTCTTACTTCCAAACACTAGCTCTTAGTTACCCAATTATAATACATCCTATAAGAAGGAATTAGTCCTTTAAAACACTGCAGCTTTGAAAGGTTCAGGTTGGTGGTAGGAAGTGCCAAGTTTGGGGGTCAATGCTGAGCCTGATGCAATAAAAGCAAAGAAATGAACAAATGGGGCCGATAACCTCAACACTGACGGTGATTTTGGCTCTCTGGGTGACAGCAGCAGAACAACGAGGGGTTCTGGGATGTAGGCAAGCACCTGAGACACTCCCAAGGCCATTACGTGAGGAGCAGTCTCAATGAACGAACTTCCATACCCCTTCGGTTGTTGATGACTTCAAGATTAAAAATCCATTTGAGAACTCCCAGATAACCAAGTGTACCAGCGGGATGTGCTGGACCTCAGACTTCTTTCACTCCCTCCTCATCTCTCGTACCACTCTGGCTAGAAATTGGTGTGGGGATCCAAAGGGTTAATTTCCTATGACCTGAAACTCACTGATCCTGGTTCATAGTGTCAGTTCATCCAATCCATTGTAAAACTTCAGGAAAACAAAGAAAGGTCATTATAAATCAGCTTAGTTGCTATTTCATCATCACTGGGTTTACTCCATGGAGAAAATACTGTAACCGGCTCTATACACAAATTTCAATGACCCCTATATGCTTTTTATGATCCTCTCCCTCTCAGGCCATAGGGTTTGATGACATTTGAGTTGTTTCCCACAAATAACAGAATTTCTGGAAGACAAAGGAGTGGAGAGTCTCAAGGCCCCTGGAGCAAGTTTCCTGATGCCAAGACTCACCATCCCCCCGACCTGCTCTCAGGGCACATGGACCCTCCTTTAAAAGCCCATGTTGTCCATCAGTCGGGGAGATAGATTTGAGGCAGGTTCTCCCATTCTCCTGATGAGATCTCTTTCATATCTAAAAAAATTCCTTTCTTCTTTGGCAATCCTCATTGTCTCAATAATTGGACCTTTGTGTCGCGAGCAAGCAGACCTAGGCTGAAACCCCTTGTGGTTTCCATAACAAATAGCACCGTTATTAACACTGACTACACTCTAATTGTTGGACAGACAGTGAAGGATACACATGTTCAGATCTGAATTAGACAAGAAGATAGGAACTGCACAGAATCTTCAAAGAGCACTTTCTACTTCCTCTTATGCATCGTTCCTGTAAAATATAATTCTTTGGTCACGACGCTATCTTTGCCACTAGAATGTAAATTCCCTGGGGGCCAGGGAGAAGGCCAGGAGGACATATTCCAATTTATCTTTGTACCCAACACTTAGCACAGTGCAACTAGTGGATAGTGAATAAATATTTGTTGAATTAATAAATAAAATGTGCCATGAGGTTCTTGGTCTCCTGAGAGGACTTATTGCTAAGCCTCTGTAAAAGCCTATGCTCCCGACTAGGGGGTGACAGGGAAGCATGGATTGCAACTGAAGAGGGAGGGGTAGACTGTGGGATGCTTCTTGAACACAGTTTTCAGTGATAACACTGTCAGTGACAAAGGAGGTGTCTGAAAAAAATCTCACAAAAAATTAATGTGGAAAAGGCTATATTTCTAAATATGTTTTCTAAGTTTTTAAAATACTTATCATTAAGTAAGCTCAATGTCATCAGTAGATGTGATTATTTCAACTATAGCCCTAAAAGTACATACAGTGGGGATATATTCCAAGACCTCCAGTGGATGTCGACCCTATATATACATTGTTTTTCTCGATCTGGCAACCAAGAGGGCTGCAAAGTGATTAACAGGTGTGAAGTACATACAGTATGGAGACCCTGGACAATGGAGGACTCACATCCTGGGTGGGACGGAGCGGGATGGTGCGAGATTTCCTCATGCTACTCAGAACAGGGTACAATTTAAAACTTATCAATTGTTTATTTCTGGGATCTTCTGTTTAATATTTTTGGACCTCAGTTGACCGTGGGTAACTGAAATCATGGAAAGCAAAACCCCAGATAAACCATTTTCAAAGGTGAGAAAACAAACTTTTTTCAGGACAAGTGCCTTCTGTTTAGAAACAAAAAATTATTTTATATTCAGGTATGTGTTCTTACAAGAGTAGAAAAATAATTGTGAAGGCTTTGGTGGATGCAAGGAAAGGCACAACAAGAAATATATCTGAGCATGTTGGTGTGGAGAAAAAAAAAGCACAAATGAAAAGATTACACTGCAGTAAGTAATTAAAACAGCAGTGAATAAAAAACAGTAGGGTTTTGACTATGGTATCAGGATGGGAAGGAAAGGGAAGGCAGAACCTAAAGTGTGGACAAGAATACAGACACTCCAGAAGCAATGTGCTTTCCAGATGTTACGTTACAATACTATTCACAAAGTGGGCTAACTGTACACACAGTCTTCCATCCCAACACTCTCAAAATTATTTTTAAAAAACTTTACAACTTACTACTGTAAGGGGAAACCTGTAACCAATAAGTCTAATTAAGGAGACCATTTCTCATATGAAAAAACATGTCAAGTAACTCATCTGCAGTACACAGCTCCTCCCCCATCTGAGATTTGGGGGCACAATTTACTATCCTGGAACTCCCTCCCCGCTACCCGAACAATACAACTGTGGTTCCCACAGGATTCAGATCCTGGAAGGGATCCTCACGACCATGGTTGTTAGGGATTTAAGTGTGCAACCATCAGAGGCGGCCCTCACTAGATGGGCAGGGCTGGGCACCACGGAAAGAGGTGAAGGGGAGGACAGGGAAGAGGCCAGGCTGAGCCAGTGTATTTGGGGGGTGGCAGACGAAGCAAGTGCAGAGGGTGGTTGTGGGTCTCAGGATGGTCTTTGGAACAGAAATTACAAAAGCTAATTTGAAACTCAGAAGCAGTGGGGGAAAAGGCATGGAAACCAAATGAAATAGCATTTGATCTTTGGCCTCTCTGATCCTAAACTGGGCTGAGCCCCCAGCTGAGTTCACCGAGGCCACTGAACAGCTGTCCGATGATAACCGCTTTCATAGTTGTCAGCAACATTTGGTTAAAGCCAGTGCTGGGGCTGTTCGTACTCTGTGGAAATGGAAAAAGAGTCTATGTTTCCCTTCATTTCTACCTCTGCTTGAGCTATCCTAAATTAGGAAATCATCTGGATTTGTAAAAATAATCGCTTCTTGGCATGTTCACAGAGTCTGCTGAAATGTTATTTCGGAAAAGAGAATTTGGATGCCTGGAGGTCACAATAGGAAATGAATCTGGCAATTCGAAAGTACACCTGCTGAAGTTCCAGGCCATCTCAGGATTCAAGTAATTTATCCATCTTCCCAAACATCTTTTGTGTGTTTTATTTTTAAAAAAAGTTCCAAGTTATTACACTTACTATGAATCAGAAAACAGCCCTGTTTCCTTTAGATGTGGATTCTGGGTTTTTTCTCCCACAGTTTTTCCCTATTCGACAAATACTCATTTCGCATCTGCTTTATACCAGCACTCTGCTAAGCATGTATGCATCACGCTTAGGACAGCTGAGGCTGCAAGTGGCAGCAAATCTGATTCCAATTGGGATAAACAACACAGAAACTTGTCTCACATGATAAGAAATGCAGGGGTGGCTCCAGGGGTGGCTGATTTGGAGGTTCAGCAAAATTGCGAAGTACGCAGGTTCTTTCCATCTCGCTATCAGTCTCCTACCGCTGCTGTCACAAATTACCACAGACCTAGTGGCTTAAAACAACACAAATTTATCATCTTGTTGTTCTGGAGGTCAGGAGTCCAATTTCAGTCTCATTAGGTTAAGATCAAAGTGTCAGAAGGGCTGCCTGCCTTTCTGAAGGCTCTAGAGGAGAACCCATGGCCTCTCCTTTGACAGCTTCTGGAGGCCGTCTGTATACCTGGGCTTGTGGCCCCTTCCGTCTTCAAAGCCACCAGTGATTGGACGAGTCCTTCTCAGGTCATATCACTCTGACACTGACTTCCCTCTTCCACTTTTAAGGATCCTTGTGATTACACTGGACCCGTCAGATAATCCAAGACAATCTCCCCACCTCAAGGCCCAACCCTTAGTCACACCTGCAAAGTCTCTTTTGCCATGTAAAGTGACACATCCTCGGGTTCCAGGGGCGAGGACATGAATCTCTTTGGGGGACCATAATTCTGCCCCACCACAATCTCTACTCCCCTCTAGCTTCAATTAGGGCTTTACTCCAAGGCTGGTGCAGCAGTCCCCAACCTTTTTGGCACGGGGGACTGGTTTCACGGAACACAATTTTTCCACAGACCGGGAATGGGGGGTGGAGTGTTGTGGGGAGGGTGGTGAGCGGGGCTCAGGCTGTGATGCGCGGCCCATTTCCTAACAGACCACAGACCGGTACCAGACCACGGCCCGTGGGTTGGGGACCACAGTTCTAGAGGAAGAAAAGGACCAGCCATCTCTTTCTTGTCTTTCTTCTAAGGGAGAGACCTCTGCCAGAGGCCCTAGAGCAGATTTTCCTTCACGTTTAATTGGCTGAGATGAGCCACCTCCCATTATCAATATAATAGTGGACAGGAGATAGACTGGTTCACTGTTCCTGGCATAGACTAATAATCTGGGATGGATGTTGAAGAGTCAGCCATCATATTCCCTATAATGTAGCAAACACCAGGAAGGGAAGATAGTTACTATTTATGGAATATTTATAACTAAAGTTCCAGATGTTTTACATGTCACCTCATTTTAATCTCACATCAACTCTGTGAGGTAAGTAAACCAATTTTACCAAGAAAATCAAGGCTCGGTTTGACTTTTACTAAGTATTCTAGTTATGGAAGCCTCTGTATCTATGATTATGTACGTAGATGTAGATATAATGGCTATGAAGGACACGAGAGTTGAGTTGAAACCCACTCTTGTCTACCACAAAAAGACCTTTCAAAAATAATTCAAATAATTCAAAACAATTTTTCAAAAGTAACCATGACTTTGAGAAACCCACCCTGTGGCTTGCTAGAAAACATACTAGAGGTCCTAACTTTGAGTCTGTTGTCATGCTCTTGCTCCTCAAAGGCTGTCAGAAACCCAGCATTCCCAGTGCAATATGAGCATGCCCACGAGGCTGCTTAGAGGATGGCTCTCCTGAATGAACACAACGGCCTGTGACAAAACAAAGCTGAAGCGAAGCACCAGAGGTCTGAGTCGCATAGATGTATCAGTTAGGGTCCAATCAGGCGACAGAAATCGCACTAGTTATTTTAACAGAGAGAATTTAATATAGAGAATTGTTAACAAGACATAAAGTTGTTAACTGAGGAACTGCAAGGGTGCAAACAGAACTCTAAGGTATCATGGGAGCAGTGCAGGTAACAAAAGGAAGAGGGGAGAATTACTAAGATTAGGAGCCTGGAGGAGGGCCCCACAGAAGTGAATTCAGACTTCTGAGGAGGAGGTGCTGCTGTTGGTGTCTCCCGGGTACCTAAAGAGACCAGTTCTGCAAGTGTTGGAAACTACAGACGGAATTCAGCTGTAACTCAGAAGAACTGCTGCTGCCAAGGGTGAAGGTACATTGCTTAGGTGTGGCAGACAGGAAGCCCTCAGGAAGCAAATGGGAAGTGCACATCCCTTCTTTGTCCTCCAACTTTACAGCATCCTTCTAGTGCTCCCTACTGGCAGAGCCCAGCACACAGAAAGCTGGCAAGGCAGAGGCCTAGCTCCAGCAGCACCAAGGAAAGCACAGAAGGGCACGTTTGGAGTAGGGAAACAATGGCTTAATGAAGGGCACAA
This sequence comes from Lemur catta, assembly GCF_020740605.2. Lineage (NCBI taxonomy): Eukaryota > Metazoa > Chordata > Mammalia > Primates > Lemuridae > Lemur > Lemur catta. The sequence continues at coordinate 11,749,182 of NC_059142.1, forward strand.
CAGGCAACTATCCTGTGGTGCCAGTGGCAAAGTCTCCTTGTTTCAGGGTGGACGACTTTGGGAATGATAAGGGAGATGAATGGGCTTCAGAGTGTAAGTAATGGTTAAAAAAACAACAAAAACACCACTTTCAAATTTTAGAACTGCTTATTTAGCTTTTGGGACTGCAACTGTTCCCTCCCTTTACAATCACATGACAATATTCACTACTAATTCTTGGATGTTACTGTCACTCCCATTCCTTTTTGGGGAGACGGAGTAGACAAGTATACAGTCATAGTTGTATTTCAAGAATCTTTTAAGAAGAATTATTAAATTCACAATAACTTATTTTTATCATGTAGGAAGGCAGTAACTATGTATGGTGGTTAAAAGAACATACTTTGTCATCAGACAGATTTGAGTTCAAATCCCAGTTTTAAGACTTAGAAGCAGTTACTTAAACTGCCTCAGCCTCACTTTCTCCAGCTGTTATATGGAGATAATAACAGTACTAACCTCATAAGGTTGTTGAGAAGATTAAATTAATTACCACTGTAAAACTTACTAAGTTGGCCATCAACTGGGTTTTTTTTTTTTTCCTCTGTGAGTCAACAGCCTAGGAAAGAAAAACATTTCCTATCCCTGCTTTTGAGAGACATGTTTACAGCCTTTCCACAGCATTCTTACCTCTACGACAGCACTGATCTCAATGTATAACTATGTTTTTAAAATAATAATCTTCCCAACTAAAATGAAAGTTCCTTAAAAACAGAACTGTATATTTTTCACTATGTACACAGCTCCCAGAAAAAAAAAAATTGGTATCTTCCTGGCAAATCCAAATAATGGACCCCAATCCAAACCACAGGCAGAGGTACAGAATTCCACACTGGGAAGGGATGGGGGCATTACAGAAGATCACTGTGGACAGGGGTGATTTTCAGTGGGAGGTAAGATGGTGAGTATGTGTGCACTGGTAATTCCAGTGCACACATAATTTTTCCAACAGCACTTACCCTTCACCTACCACCACCCTAGATTCTGGTTCAGCCTCCTTAGGAAATGATTAACATGTGGTTCCTTTGGGTGCTAGAGATAGAGACAGAAGGAACAGAAAGAAGAGACAGTCTTGCCTTCCCAGTAAGAGTGGATTCACAGTTAGCCCAGAACATATCCAGGCTTAAATGCAAAGAGAAAGTATGAATTTGCACAGAGAGAGTTGGCGCCTGTGCAGAGTGCGTTAGGGAACTGGGAGGAATAAGCCACGGTGGCTGGTTCTACTAGATGAGAAGCACAAATAGTCTCTTGCTTAGTCACACACAGATGGAAGCCAAGTGCATACGGCCTTCACATAAGGAAACTTGAAGCCGACAGAGAAGGCAGTAGGGAGCCCCTGGGCTGATCTAATGAAGACAAACTAACCTTAGTGGCTTAATAAGTTTTAAGCAAACCAAGACAGAGATAATTTGTGACCGAACTGAGAACAAAACCTCATTGCAACCCTGAGTTCTTTTCCCTTTCAAGAATTTCCATCAGGAAAAAAGCACGTGGGATAATAAAACATTCAATGAAACCCTAAATAACAAATCACCCAGAGGAAAAGTTCCTTTTAATAAAGTGAACGTGTACAGGGAGGGACTACTTGGGGCATGTTCTGGATTCCTCTGCACTGGGGCAGTATGAGGTGAGAAAGAGCCAGAGAACTAGCTAGAGAAATGGGCCAGCTAAGGAGCCAGCCATGCTTCCCAACCAGCCACCCAAAGATGGGATTCACTATCTAGGCCACAGCCTTCTAAAGTCCAAGGAAGAAATATCTATTCACTGTGAAGCAAGATCTCCCTGGTCTTCTAAGAAGGGAAGAGAATCTCATTGAGGAGTAACATAAAAGAATCCCCATCCCAGAACATACCCCTATGCCCAGTTGGTCTAATAGTTTAGAGCTTGAGTAGACTATGACATTTATCAGCTGTGTGATCTGAGACAAGTGTTCGATTCTTATGAGTCTCAGTTTTCTCATCCATAGAATGGGAATAGCATTGCCTCTCACACAGTTGCTATGAGGATTAAATACAATACCTTACACAAACCAGGAAGAACAGTTCCTAGAACAGAGCAGGCAACCAATCAATACACACTAACAATGATATGTTTGATTCCCTACTACGGAATTACTGATAATAAAAGGTATTTCTGCAATCTATTTCATTGAGACTTTTTTTAATATTAAGTTCTTTCCTCCAAATCAAAATAATTTTCCTTGCCAATTCAAATATTTTATTTATCATAAGACTGAAATATTCTGCTTTGAGACAGTTACCATATATGCTCTAGACCTTTCTTAAATCTGATTCTTAAACATCAGCAGCTGAAAGAGGCAATTATTATAAAGAGCAGTTGTTTTAGAAAAAGGTTTTCTCAAGCATTCCTACAAAAAGAAAGGTGTAGTGAAGAATTTAAATTATGATCTGCAATCATGATCTTTCAACTATGACATGCAATTATTTTAGAAATTCAGCCATGACACAAGGCAAATGTTTATACCTATATTGATAAATCTGCTAGGTATAATCCTTAAGGTCTCAAACTTAAGAGTAGGCTGAATAAATGATTGTGGAACAACTTTAGCACAATAGCACAAGAAGGAGAGAATAGTACTGAAACATGAAATCAAATCATGATCACTGGGTCTCTAGTACTTACTGAGTACAATACTGAGATTCCTTGGAGGGCTCTACGTACTGAAAAATCTCAAGTGTCTTAAGTGAAAACTGTGTCATAAGTGAAGAGTGTCAGAAGTGAGTACATAGTAAGTGTTCAAGAGTGGGAGGGACCCAGATGCAGGGACGAAGTATGGTCCATAAAGTGCCCTCTGATGCCAATTCAATCCTCTTATATACACACTTTGGGTCACGTCTCTGAGCTTTTTAGGTTTTAATGTATTCTCTACCATGAAGCTATTCAGAATTATCCTTCTCCCCTAAGTCATCCAATTTCCCCTTTTTCTCACCAAAAATACTTCCTCAATAATAGGCAGAGGATTATTATTTGAGGTTTTTTTTCTTTTTTAAAAAACTGGAGAATGTGAGGCATGTTATTTTCAGAATGATTTAAACAGCTCCAGTGTTATAACTAAACAGAAAGAACAAAGATGCTAAAATATTAATCATCCTGCCCAGCTGCCCGCTGGGAGTAGCTGAAAATGGCAACACACTGCTGTCTTCTGGCTCAGGGTCTACATTACTGCCTGTGCAGCTCACAAACACTCCCTTTCCTGAACATATGGAGCAATCTCAGGAAAGAATTTGCCTCAGTGAACCCTGACTGGCCAATCAAAACCAGAAGGTTCCAAGTTCAGTGACTAATATCAGGAATGAATTGTGCGTGGTGAAAAGGAAATTTTGTGTGCTGGAGAAATTTATACCCTGAGATCAGCCATATCACAGGTGTGCAGGATCACCTGGAGAAACTGAACTTTAAAAAAGGTGAGTTCAAACATTTCTTCAAGCAGCACACCTGTCATCGCGGTGTATGAAAAAACTGAACGGCACTATGCAATATCTGATCACGGCAACAGCAGCAGCTGTCATTTAGGAAGGACTTCCAGGACTGAACCCGGGCAGCTGCTATGCTGAGCCCTGCACATACATGATCCCATTACTTTAATCCTCACATGAGGTAGGTGGTAGCATCCCTGTTCTACATACAGGGGACAAAATTGGAAAGAGTGAGTACATTGCTCTTGGTCCCACAGCAAGAAAATGCAGAGGGTTGGTCTGATTCCAAAGCCCTTCTTCTTAATCACCATACTATCTGGTAGTCTTTCCCCTTTTTCATCCCCTGATATTCACAGAAAAGGTTTAAAAAATAAAAAGAAACCCAAACCTGGGGAAATTAGATGAAAGAAACATTAAACCATGAATAGGTACTGGCTGTGCAGGATGGCCTTGGAAAACATGGGGGCACCTATTTCCAAAGAGTGGGCTAAGTTCATTAGTCACCTCGAGAGATAAATTAAGTACTACTTCCAAAATGAAAGGCATTTTTGGTCTAACATTTAGACATTTTAACATAGGGCATGGAAATAAGCATTGGAGAGACATTTATATAGATTCAAAATCCATATAAAACAACAAAAACTCAAGAAGGGTATATTACAGATTCCTAGCCAGTTTCATCCTAAAAAGTATAGTGACATGAAATCTCCAAATTCATTTCCAATAACAAACGTGACAGACCCGCATCCAATACGCCCTCAGCCCATCAACCTCAGCCCGATAGGGTTAATAGGAACAGCGGTTGGCCCACTGGCTCCAGAACTGGCGAAATCTCAGGTTAACAATCCTTCACTGACCACTTACAAATGAGGTATAGTGATCACAATAACAACAAACATTTATTGAGTGCTTACTATATGCCCTTCACAGGCTTTATCTCATTTAATCCTCACAACAAACGCTGTGAGATGGGTACTATTATAAATGAGATAAGCGAGGCATACAGAAGTTAAGTAATTTGCCTGAATCCCAGAGTCCTCACTTTTAATCACAAAGGCTATGATGCAGGGTGTACAGGGTGAAGGCTGCGTCCAGCTGCAGGACTCTGCAATAGTGTGGCAGAAGCTCCACTCTCTCCAGGGTTAGGGAACAGAGTGAATAAATACCCATCGGCTCCCACCCTCCCTGACAACACCATGCCTGGAGCAAATCAGCTAGGAAGACCTCTCCCTTCCCCTAAGGAGCAGGAAGTGTGCCTGGTTAGCTGAGGGAAGAACAGAACATCCTGGAGAAGGGCTCACTTTGGAATAGAAAGGGTGAAGAAAAGCATGAAGACAACATGGCAGTGACCAAACCATGGCTTCCACACTCCTGCTTCTCTGAAGTGCAGGGGATACCGTTTCCCCTCAGAAAGGGGAGAACCTGTGGTGGTCTCCAGAGTGGCCCAGGGCATAAGAAGATAAAGAAGAAGAGACTCCAGGCCACAGAGTCCAGGGGTGGCTTGCTCTGACTCTTCCAGTTGCTCAGGTCCTGTCAAGGGCCTTTCACCCAACACAGCAATTATGGTCTCTCACTATTTTAACACATGTTAATTCAGAATGGATCTTGAGATAATGGCAGATACGTGAAAGCACTGCTTGAGAAGGAGTTATTTTGTTCTACTTTAGAAGGTGGAGAGAGCACACAAGGTAAACCCTAAAAGAAACCATCTTATTTCCAGCTGAAGTGGTTTCTAGTGGGCAACTATACCCATCTCCGATTCAAAATCTACCCATTTCAACAAACCTATTTATAAGTAAATAGTAAATTACCAATGAAGGGTGAAGTTTTTCAAAGAATAAAACTATACAGTGTGACTGATTTTTAAAGTAAAAGGAGTGTTAATGCTGAAGTGCAGTTATTAGGATACTGGTGCATATAAAATATAAGGAATAATCAATCGTCTCCACCGTGTTAGGGTTCTCTTCAGGAACTTGTGAAAACCCAATCTGAGAGATTCCAGTTTTTTTTAGAACAAGCTGTAACTGAGTAACAGTTTTTAAACATAGAAGGCCCTAAAACACATAGCTCCCGTAATACTTCACTTAACTCTAAAAGGCGAAGGAAGAAAAGATACGTTTTGTCTTTTTAGCATAACTAGCAAAGTCAAGGTTAGAAATAGGGGAGAAACAATATATTGGTTTAACTTCAAGGATTTATACACATCTTACAAAAATGTCAGGTATGGGGCAATAACATCCAAAGATGTGTATTCTAGTTAAAGCACTGCCCATCTGACCTGGTCGATTTCTTACTCTATGCCTGATAATTTTCAAATGCTTACAACAGACAGATAAACATGCCACGTGTGGGGGGCATGAAGATGAGCCACACAGCCCCCTTTTTAAGGCAGGCCTTTCTGCCCCAGCTGCTGGGAGTGCTGCGGGCAGATGGGCTTCTGCTGCCAGCCTCTTCAGGGATTGCCTCAAGGGCACAGAGCTGCGCTGCCCAAGGTCATGGCCTCCACGGTGTTCCACACCAATATGCGGGGGTTTAAAGGCCCAGCCATGTGAATTCAACACGGGACTACTCTGACAGGCCATCCTGGCTCCCGAGTCCCCCAGGCTACTGGGTGAGGCTGTCATCAAGCTCAGCTGCTCCCTCTGCCCACCCTGCAGCCTGGCCTCCCTCCCACAAGGGTTGAGCCCTTCGGTATCCCTAGTAAACATCCTGGATACCAACCCCCTCCCCCCCCCCTGGGCTGCTCCCAGAGAATCCAACCTGTGACTCAATGCCTCTGTGGATAAGAAAAAGAAATTCAATTTTCAAGGTAAGTGGAGCAAGCTAAGTGAGATATCTGGGAAAAAACACTTTCATAATTATCTTGGTACTTTTTCTCCTCCAGATAAAGGAGGACAATGGAATTCTCAGTGAGGCATGAGTGGGGTGAGAGTACTGTCCTGATCCACTTTTAAAATACCGTGAACTCCTAGGTCATCAGACACGTTCCCATTTAAATCTAAGTCTCAACCCATGTCTGTCTGTCTCTCAATCTGTCTCTCTTTCTCTGTATCTCTCGCACACATGCACACACTCCCAGCCATCCCTGAAGATATTCCACGTCTCTTTCTCTTCCTTTACATGGAAAACGGAGGCCTCACCACAGTGTTATTAGTCAGGTTACATGGGCACAAGTGACATGAGACGAAAAAGAAATAGGATCACCTCATTAATTTTTATCCCAAACCACTGCTTCAAGGACAGACTCTCCATGAGCCCACCCTAAACATATCTCCCATGCACTCACCTAATTACTCTTCCAAGACTCTGCCCATTTCTGCACCACCCCCCACCCCCACCAAAAAAAGAAAAATATCAGAGAAAATACTACTTTTAAAACAAAGTAAAGCAAAAATGGCCACACTTAGCCATGTTAGCCAACCAAAGAGGCTAACAAAAGAAAGTGGCAAAATGAGCATTCATCTTACTCCCACCCCTAGAGATGGCCAAGCTTAGGATGAGCTCAACAGCACAAATGCTACATGAGTTAGGAGTGAATACAGAAGCAGAAGTGAGGGTCACTCTTGGACATAAGACTTCAAATTATCCTACCCAAATTACCCAAGGGGGTACAGAAACACATTGGGGGTCTCCTTAAGTTTACTTATTCATATGTATACAACATTTACTGAAATGTACTCAAAATGACTAGTTGTTAATTCTTTAAAGTTTTGTTTATGGATTTCAAACTAACCAAATTGGTCAAGAAAACTATTTTATCTTTGATGTCAATCCAGTTCCCAAACTACAGCTTGAAATGGTTAAAACAATAATGATGATATAATAATAAATAATAAAGAGTCCTTATCACTGCATTCTAAATATTTTCTCTAAGATTTCACTCTCCTGGCAGGACTGTCCAGATGGAAAGAGAATGTTATGTCCCTTCTCAAAATAAACTGTCAAAGACCACGTTACCTTCCAGCTCAAGCTCCTTTAAGGATTCGAAATCAATTGAAACTACTACTCAGCAACTTCAGCCCCTTTCCTAGGCTGTCTTTTTCTGCTTAAGCACTTGGTTCTAATCAGACCACTTCCTTCCTGCTGCTTTGGTTTTTATTACCAAAGTTCTTCAAGCCTTTTCACCACCCCGTATGCTAAACAACTTCTACTTTTAGAAGCGCATTCTGAGAATCCTAAAGAGGAGCTAAGCTCAGCTGAAGGTCTCCAATAATGAATGAAATAATGCTCAAAACTGTGAAGAGCTAAAGTTTGTCTGCAATAGCTTTTCCCTTCTTTCTCTACCCCTTCCTCTGAAGAGCACACATCTACTTTGCTCAGGAATCAAACATCCTCATTCTTTCATTGATCCTCCAAAACACAGAAAAGTAACATGAGAAATAAATCATACTTGATGTTAGCCTCTGTGCGGAAAAGAGTTAACACAGCAGGGCTCACTGCTTTTCTTAGAAAGACCACTGACAAGGTTGGCCTTTGGCTGGCATCTAGGAACTTGGATTTTGGGAGGGTCCCACCATTAACTGATAAGAGTGGTTCACTACATCTAAACAGTATACACAATACGGTTCATGCTGGAAGTCTGGAATTTGGGTACATGCCAGACAGGGGGTGCCTATGTGATCAACACCCTCTAAAACCCCTGGTCTCCTAGTGGCTAATGAGCTCCCCTGGTCGGCAACATTTCACACATGTCGCAATTCATTGTTGGGGTAATTATGCACATCCTGTGTGACTCCTGGGAAGCCTGCACCTGGTTTTCCCAGGACTTCACCCATGAGCCTTTTCCCTTTGCTAATTTTGCTTTGTATCCTTTCACTGTGATAAATCATAACTGTTAGTATCAGTACAGTCAATTCTTATTATTTGCAGTAGTTATGTTTCATAAAGTCACCACGAACACTGAATTAGCAATTGCTAATAGATATGTCTATCTATCTATACACATCTCACGCAGATTAGAATCTTAAATCCCAAAACTCATCCTGGTAGATTCTATTTTCGTTATTTGTAAAAAGAGACAACCAGGTTCTGAAGTGTTAAATGACGTGCCTGAGACTGCGTTGCTAAGTAAGAGGAGCCAGGGCTGGGGTTCCAGCTGTTCAACCAGCCCCAGAGCTGGAGTCTCTATTCCCTGGCCACCTCTGTGTGACAGCTGAGACAGAAAGGCAGAGCATTGCCTTGTTTGACCTCAGCTGGGAACTTGCTCATCGGGTGACTCAAATTTTTTGCCACTTTATACGTGTCTGTGAATAATTACAAAAGGACTTCGAGGATTAATTTTGGAGTTACAAATAATTTTAGCAAGTAGGTGTTTATAAGCTGAATCCTATTAGTCCTCTTAGCAAATCACCAAACCTGGGGATGGTCTTGGGGACCCTCAAAATAGCCTCCAAGGAGAGCTTCAGGTATCCCCTTCCTGCAAAGGCGCTGAGGAGGAGGCACAATATTATTGGGCCACAGTGGCAGTAGGCACAGCTCCCAGCGTGACCTGCTCTTTGCATCTGTGCTCACTTTGGCTTTTCCTTTGAGATTCTGTTTGGCCTCTCTTTTTGTCTTGCCTTTCTAAAGTCCATTCTCCCATTCAGCTGCTACAGCAGGACAGGCCTGTGGTAGCCTCCCTCTTGGAGGTCAAACAGGACCACAGTGAATGAAGCCCAGAGGAAAGGAAGCCTGATGAGTCACCCAGGCCAGCAGTCCCAGGGCCCGAGCATAAACGTTCTTTTTCCTTGACAAGAGTTTCCAAAGCTTTTCCTTTGGAAAACTCTTGCACTTCTCTAGATAGATGGCCTCTCAGACTGGCTCCATGGCCAGGGTCAAAATCAACATATGGGCCTAGAAGAAAGGGGTAAAGAAGGCCTTGACTCAAAGTGGGCCAAACCCAGTTCATCATCAGAGCTGAAGCTGACAGCAAAGACATATGACAAACACTGCCCACGTGTCTGAGTGTCTGCATCCAGTCAGCAGATTCACAGAGACTGGCTTCCTTGCTGTGGTACAATAAAAATACAGTCATCCCTCCATACCTATGGGGGATTAGTTCCAGGACCCCCTTGGATACCAAAATCCATGGATGCTCAAGTTCCTTACATAAATGGCAGAGTATTTGCATATAACCTATGTGCATCGTCCTGTATAATTTTAAATCATCTCTAGATTACTTATAATACCTAAACAATATAAATGCTATGTAAATAGTTGTTATACTGTATTGTTTAGAGAATAATGACAAGGAAAAAGTCTATACATATTCAGTACGTTTTACAAGTATTTTCAATCCTCAGTTAGTTGAATCCACAGATGCAGAATATATATATATATTTGGTCTTTACCCCTGGTTCCTGACACACAGCTTCAAAAACCCTTGGAATTTCTCAAGGGTTGATGATGAGTGCCTTTTGTTATTCGTAATGAGTCTTTCTGGACTTATGCTAAAGAGGTAGTTCATGGTAGGCCCTTAGATAATTTCAAGGAAAGGGCTGGCCATACCAATGATTAGAGGGTTGGAACTTTCAGACCCACCCCCACTGTCCAGGGAGGGCAGGAAGGCTGGAGACTAAGGTCAGTTGAGTGGCCAATGATTTAATCAATTGTGCCTATGTAGGGGACCTCCATAAAAACCCTTGAACAGTAGGTTCAAGGAGCTTCTGGATTGGTGAACACATCCATGTGCCAGGGTGGGCATACATGGAGAGGGCATGGAAGCTCTGCACCACCACCCCTGATCTCCACGCCTTGCTGTACATACCACGCATCTTCCATTTGACTGTTCCTGAGTTGTATCCTTTTAATAAAACTGTAATCGTAAGTGTAATGCTTTCCTGAGTTCTGTGAATCATTCTATAAAATTACCAAAATCCTGAAACGGGGGGTTTGGGAACCCCTGAATTTATAGCCATCTAGATAGAAGTGTTTGGGGATACCCAGGACTTATGGCTAGTATCTGAAGCAGAGCAGTCTGGTGGGAACGAGCCCTTAAACCTGTATAGTCTGATGCTAACTCTGGGTAGTGTCAGAATTGAATTGCTGGATACCCAGCTGGTGTCCGACAATTGTTGGAATGATATTCTCTTTCTCTCTCCCACCAGCCCCTATTACTATTAATACAATCCAGTCCCTCTCTATAGATGAATAATGAACGTTCAGATAAAGAATTGATTTTACATTCACCAAGTATTTAATACCGTAAGTAAATGGAAAATAATCACCTTTTTCCATATCTCTAATCATATTGTCTTATCTTCAGGGAAATTCGTCTATGAACACATAAGATGATAACTTGGAGGTATCACTCAAATCACAGAAGCCCTGGAAAACAACTTTTGCAGACTGTATGAAAAACTTGTTTTACTGCAGCCTCCTAAATAGTTTCAGCAAAACAATTTCTACAGATACGGTGACCTCAAAAAAAATGTGCAAGAGAGATGTGAGCTCATGCAGAGAAAACACATGGTTGCCTCCTTCCTTCCCAAGAGCACAACCAAATGGCAGTAAAGATATTTTTTGAAAGAATAAATCCATGGTGGCACCGAAAATACAAAGGACCGCTGTCAGTGAAGAAGTCATTTTGAAGACTCTCTTAAAGAAGAGAGTTGAGACTGTGTTGACAAACAAACCAAAACTAGGGGGAAAAATACAACTTGAAATACATGAGGCTACAGATAAGGAGCCTTTTCTTCCTGATAGAAGCCTGGAGAGTCTCCAAAGCATAGAGTCAATGGCTATTGGCAGCCACAGAATGGTCTACAAAGAAGAGGCTGTAAGGCAGGAATCAGGGCATGTGAGTGGACAGTTGTCTACAGAACAGCTGAGCCAGTCTGCCCTTGGCCCTGTCCTGTGTGGACTGTAGTCTGCAGTATTTGCCCCCAGCTGGAGCCCCCAGAACATCCTTCTTTAGAGAGGAAGGTTCACCTGGGGAGTGCCCATGGTATTGGTGTCCAGGATAGGGAATGAGTCAAAGAAGAGCCTCTAGGATACACACAGAGGCAAAAAGAAATAAAATATATAAAATATGTCACCCAAAGGTTAAAGTTCTCTTTATCTTATTAATCTTGTGCTAAGGGTGACAGCAAAGGGTCCTGAACCTGCTTGTGCCCTCTTCTACCCAACCACACATCCTAGAGAGAAATCTGCCTGTTGGTATACCCTGCCCATTTATACAAAGTGCATAGTCTGTCTTCTCCTTCAAGAAAGAAGCCATTTGGGTAAATAATCCTACCCAAATACAAAGAAAGCCTTTTGCAGCTACCTATACTAATCAAACAGTCCTTCATTGTAAATATGAAGAGTCAAGGAAGTATTAGCAGGTAAGTAAGGAAAAGCCCATAGCATGTGTATTAGTTTGCAAGAGCTGCCCTAACAAAGTACTACAAACTGGGTGGCTTAAATGACATTTATTTTCTCACAATTTTAGTGGCTGGAAGTCCAAGATCAAGATGTCGGCAGGGTTGGTTTTGTCTGAGGCCTCTCTCCTTGGCTTTTCTTCTCCCTGTGTCTTCCCTCTGTATATGTCTGTGTCCCACCCAATTCCTCTTGTTGTAAGGACACCAGGCAATTGGATTAGGGGCCACCCTAATGACCTCATTTTGACTTGACTACCTTTTAAAGATCCTATCTCCAAATACAGTCACATTCTGAAATACTAGGGGTTAGGACTTCAACATATAAATTTTGGGAGGACATAATTCAGCCCATACAGCATGAAAGAGAATGACTGAGATGAACAAAGCAAAACTTACCTAGAGAGGACACAGAAATAATGCAAGGAGCAGAAAAAAAATTTAAGTTCTAACTGGTACCATTTAAAGGATTAAAATATTTATAGCATTAAAAACATTTCTATGGGAAAAAAGTAATCATGAGCATTAAAACTTCTTGGTGTTTATAGTTCCCCAAATTTAAAAAAAATCAATCAGAAGAGCTGAAGCATAGAATAGATACAGCAATTATATCAAAACGTGTCAGCAAATGTAAATAAAATACTAACTACAGAAGAAAAAGGGAGTTTCAGTTTAAAACAATGTGGAAGATAAGTTTAAAGGGAAGTTTAAGCATTGTGAACTTGATTTATTCAGAGATATTTATATGCTTCAGACTTTGTTAGAAACATGTAAACTTAAGTATGCATGTTAAAAATGTCAGGGTGGCCGTGGCCCGAGGTGGGTGGCCTGAGTATCCCATTCTTGGATAGGGAAGAGGGAAACTAGTTTTCCCACAAAGGTGCCTTGCCCAGCTTCTAGCTTTATCTAGAAAGCTGCTCATGATGCATAGGAACCATGACCTCAATGCCCACCTCCGTGCAGGTATGAAAACACCAGTCCCTAAGGTACACATCTGGCTCAGTGATCTCTGCAGGCCTTGAGCCTTCAACCCACTCACTAGCATGGGTTAGCATCTTCATTTCTGGCACCCGGAGCACTCCCTTTGTTGCTTTCACGCTCAGCTAAGAATTATAAAACAGTTTTCAAAAATGCTTTATCTAACATCTCCACGTGTTTTCAAAAAGGGAATGAGGAGACTCACGCATCAGCTAAGTCTATCATTTTGACCAAAAGTCTATATTGTGAACAGAGTTAACAGTGGAAAACACCTGTAATGCTTACAATGTGTGGGGCACTATTCTAAGCGTTTCATACATATTAACTTCTTTCATCTTCATAACACCATAAAATAGTGATATGTTTAATAGTTTGGATGTATGTCCTCTCCAAATCTCATTGACGACATTTGATCCCCAATGTAGGAGGTGGGGCCTAATGGGAGGTGTTTGGGTCCTGGGGAGCAGATCCTTCATGAATAACTTGGTGCCATCTTCATGGGAACGAGTGACTTCTCACTCTATTAGTTCCTGAAAACTGATTGTTACAAAGAGCCTGGCACCTCCCTCCCCTCTTTCTCTCCCCATGTGATGGCTTTTCCCCTTCACCTTCTGCCATGATGAAAGCTCCCTGGAGCACTCACCAGAAGCAGATGCTGGTGCCATGCTTCTTGTATAGCCTGCAGAATGGTGAGCCAAATAAATCTCTTTTCTTTATAAATCACCCACCCTCAGGTATTTTCATAGCAATGCAAAATTAACTAATTGGGTACAAGTTGAGTATTCTTTATCTAAAATGCTTGAGTCATGGATTTTGGAATATTTGCAAAGATATAATGAAATATCTTGGGGATGGGACACAAGTCTAAACACAAAATTCACTTAAGTTTTATATATACCTTATACACATGGCCTGAAGGTAATATTAAACATTTTTAATAATTTTGTGCATGACACAAAGTTTGTGTTAAGTACTTATGTGTGGAATTTTCCACTTGTGGTGTCATGTCAGTGTTCAAAATATTTCATATTTTGGAGCATTTTGGATTTTGGATTGCCAGATTTGTATTATTCAACCTGTACTATAAATCCTCATCTTATAGATGAGAAAAATAGGATTTAGAAAGATTAAGTAACTTGCTCAAGGTCACACAACTAATAAGTATCAGAGGCAGTTTGGCTCTTAACTACTAAATACCACCATTGTGACATTCATGCCAATGATCATGCCATTCAACAGGTATTTTCAGTCTCCTCCCTCACCTAACATATTGGTAGGATTATACCTCCTAGTGGTTTGATAAGGGTACATGATTAGTTCTGGTCAATGAGCTGGGAATGAAATTAACATGTCACTTCTGTGCCAGAGCATTTAACTGCAAGGACATGACCCCTACAGTTCCCTTACTCTCTGGGCACAGTGTACAGCAATGTTTGAAATGGCGATCAGCCAGGGATCTTAAGTATGTTCACCACTGAACCACAATGAACATATACTTAAAGATTAAAAAAATAAATATTTGTTGTTTGAAGCCACTTATATTTGAGGGCTATTTGTTACCACAGAATAACCTAACTTATCCTGATGGATGTAGTCTCTCAACTACTTTTGTAAATGAAGTGTGGTGGTGCACGGTAGGCATGGGGAACAGGATAGGGAGGAGCTGGTACTCACTAAAAGAACAGAAATACATAACTTCCAAACCAGTAAAGTTACCAAGAAGAAACTATATGTCATGTAGCATTCTACAAAGTTAAGAAACCAAATTTTCACCAAAGCCAAGAAACTAATATTAAAACTGGCCTGCAACCAATGGTCCCCATAAAATGCCAGCAGTAGCAACCACAAAACTGTACCATAGGGATGATTCTATGATCCAGGACCCACTGTGGGACCCTCTACAGCAGCAGTCCCCAACCCCTGGTTCAAGGACCCATACCAGTTTGTGGCCTGTTAGGAATGGGGCTGCACAGAAGGAGGTGAGTGGCGGGTCAGCAAGCGAAGCTTCATCTGTATTTACAGCCGCTCCTCATTGCTTGCATTACTGTGTAAGCTCCACCTCCTGTCACATCAGCAGTGGCATTAGATTCTCACAGGAGAATGAACCCTACTGTAGATTGCACATGGGAGGGATCTAGGTAGCTCGCTCCTTTTGAGAATCTAATGCCTGATGATCTGAGGTGGGGTTGAAGTGGTGATGCTACTGCTGGGGAGTGGCCACAAATAGAGATTATCATTAGCAGCAAGGTCTAACTACACAATAAATGTAATGTGCTTGCATCATCCCGAAACCGTCCCCCCAACCCCCCACCATCCGTGGAAAAATTGTGTTCCATGAAACAGGTGCCTGGTGCCAAAAAGGTTGGGGACTGCTGCTCTACAGGAAAAATGAACATGAGGTACAACACAGAAACACAAGCTCACAGAAAAATCACAAAGTATACAAAAGTCACCAAGACAGAAGTCAGCAAAAGCAAAAAAGGAAAAAGTCAATCTCAAAGAAATTTATAACAATAGCACAATCAGAAAAGAGCTTTAAATGTTTAAAATTATCAAGATCAAGAAAGGTATAAAATCTGTAAGACAAGAAAAGGGCATCATGGAAGAAGAACAAGTTATTTTGAGAATACACTTTAAATACACTTCTGGTTAAAGACACAAGTCTGAATACATTCATTCATTGGCCTCTGTTCTTTCCTATAACCCCCCTGAAAATGATGGAATAGAGATTTTGTTTTTAAGACATAAAGGATAAAAAAGATGGAAGAGAAGATAAGAGCAACACAATTGGAAGCTAAAAAGCTTGAGTATTTGGCCAACATTTTCTTGTAAACAAATGAAGTTAGCCTGTCACTTCAAACAACCAACAATGTCAGTTGCTGCTGACAGAATTTTGAGTTTTCAAGAGGAAATTAGAATCTTAGAAAACTTGTATCTGCCACCAGAAGCTTGAAGCTTCTCAATACTTAAAGACTTTCCTGATGAGATTGATGGTTTCACTAAGTGTGATTTTTTTTTTCTAATCTTGTATAATGAAATGTGATGATCTGCTTAACTCAGTGAACCAACATTTTCCAAATGATCAATGCATGATGTTACAAAATCACACATGGGTAAAAGATTCATTTGAAATGTGAGACATACCAACAGACTGTAATGGAACAGAATACAAAAAATGAGTTGGTATGGTTTCAGATTCCACATTGTAACTAACCTTTAAGAAGCTAATACTTGTCAAATTTTGGTGTAGTATCAAAGAATATCTACAATATGCAGAAAGGTTATTAAAATATTCCTCCTTTTTTCAACTACATATATGTGATATGTGTTTCATATACATCAACCAAAACAACATATTGCAACAGACTGAATACAGAAACAGACATGAGAATCCAGCTGTCTTTTATTAAGCCAGACATGAAAGATATTTATAAAAACATGAAAAGATGTGATTCCTCTAATTTTTAAAGACAGGGTCTTGCTATGTGGCCCAGGCTGGAGTACAGTGGCTATTCACAAATGTAATCATAGCATAATGCAACCTTGACCTCTGGGCCTCAAGCCATCCACAGCTGCGCAGTGTGAAGTCCTGCGCAGTCCTGTTCAAAAGTTACTATTAACATAATTGTTTCCCGACTAATACTGTTGACTATGGCTAAAAAACTCAGTCTTTCCCAGGAAAATGCAAATCCTCTGTAGTTTTCGGGGCCTCCAGGCCTTCACACTGCGCAGCCCTCCAGGCCCTGGTTCCTGACCCCTCTGCAGCTTTCTCCGGGTACGTTCTCCTTATTACTCACTATTTTCCAGCCACAAGAGCCTTTGATTTCTCCAACTCGCAAGGCTCTTTCCAGCCTCCAGAGCCTCACATGAGACGTCCCCCCTTCTCCCTGGAATGATTCACTGGCCACCTTATCACTGGCTCAACTCTGTCCCATTCCAGAAGCCTCAGCCTCCCACAGTCCCTTCCACAGCCACCCAGCCTTTTCCTTGCTAGCACTGACCACAATTTGATAAAATAGCTTTATTTGGAGACGGATTTGTTTAACGTCTCTCTCCCAGCTAGATTATAGAAAAATAAGGGAAGGGACTTTGGTTTTCAGTTGTTACTGCTGTTTTTCACTCTGTAGCGGGCCAGCCACACACATAGCTGTTCTAGTACTCGGTAAATACTTGAATGAATAAATGCCCCATTGCCAAAGTGGCTACTTCTTCTCCCCAAAAGTGGCTAAACTCTTAGTCTAGATGTCCTAACTGCTGTGGGACAATGAAGAAAAATACATATGATCTTATATTAAATACACATTTAATATATACTTTTTATTTATATATACACATAAACATTATATAGACAAAATTACACAATGGACAAGTAGCAAATTAAATTACACAACTGATACCACTAATCTTGCTGCACAGCGGAGGTTGACGGTCACACGGGCCCTGCAAGCCCTGCTGCCCCTCCAGCCTGCTCTCTCCTCCCATCTCCCACCCCTGCTTTCTGGACTCTGACCTTCTTCCAAGTTTCTCAACCACGTTATGCTCCTTTGCGTACACTTCTCTCTCTGTTTGAAATGGTCTTCCCTTTGCATTTCTTACACATAACTCCTGTTTATCCTTTTCAATCTCTATTCAAATACCAGTTCCTCAGGGAAGGCTTTCCTAACCTTCAAACTATGCCAGGTTCTCGTGTTCCATATTCTAATCGGTCCCTGTCTGTTACCTGCCACCGTCTGCAGCTGTGCTGTGCGTCCTGCACTATCTGATAGCTGACTCCCCCACGAGAACAAAGACTCCTTGGGAGGCAGCAGCTGTGTCTGATGCCAAAGCTGTATACGTGGATGCTGGCACAGTGCTTAGCACGTAATAGGCACTCAGTATTTGTTTAATGAATATGCAACTTGGAAGAGTGCACTAAGGAAGGAAATAATATTACTTTGGATTTAGGAAAAAGACCTCACTGGCTTAAAAAGGCCTTTTCTTATTAGGAAAAGAAAAAGTTTATTTAATCCAGATAAAGGCTAGCTATGAAGCTATTCAGTAAAATGTCCACGCATATGTACGAATGTGGACAGAAGACAGCTGAGTTGCTACTGCTGCTGCTGATTTTGCACATCGACTTCCAGGAAGATCTTAGAAGGAAGTACAGATGACTGGAGGTCAGACATGCCCGCATGAAGTTCTTGCAAAAGATGAAAAGACAACAGGGGCAGGGGAAGTGAATAGATTCATAAATTCCTTTCCAGCCTGAGATTCTCTGAGACTAAGCAACTTGCAAGTTTGTTTATGAATGAAATGCAGACTCGAGAAGCCACACCACTAATCCTAGCAGCCAGTGAAAGTCCACTGAATAAAAGCTCAGGGAGAGAAACGTGAATTCAGACAAACAGTCACTTAGAGAAAACTGTTTCCCCACCTGACCTCAATGTCTGTCTATACTCCAAATTTGGGGCGGAACAGGGTATTCCTATGTCAATTCCTAAAGCCTGCTTGACCCGTAAAGTGCCTCATGCCACCGGGAAACGCACTCAAAGTCCTTGGCAGAGCTCTCTGAAGATAGAGCTCTAGGCCGTGGATCAGAGTGTCTCCCTCCTCACATTCCACCTGCCAAGCAGTAACAGGAACTCCCTCCACTTCAAATCATTCTATGCTTCCTTTAAAGGAAAACAGTTTCTAACTGTCTTGCCTCCTTCAAAAGGCACGCATACTCAAGTTCCGGGCTGCAGCATTAGGCAGTGTCACCACTGCCACAGCCACTGCCTTACACAGCTACAAGCTCACAGGCTGGAAGGTGTTGTTTCAGCTGATCTTTGAACCCCTCCCTCAACTAATAAAATGATCTCACCACTAGGAGGGACCAAGTGGGAAAAGTCCTGTTGAACCACATGGCTCCGTACTAGGCTGGGGCCAGGAAGGAAGGAAGTACTGTATAGCAACCTGGACTTTAACAAAAAGAATCCTCTTACAGCAGTGTTTCCCAAACTTCACCATCTCAAATACCACCTTCAGAATTTTTTTGTTGTTGTTGTTGCCATGTTCACATTTTGCCTATGCCACATATGCTTAATGTCTTTCTTTGTATCAACTCACTATTGTTTTCAGGCTTATACAAGTTAACTGAATAAGGAAATGTTATATATCGCTGGGAAATCACAGGTTTCAAACGCTAGCGATTTTTATTTCTGTCACACATTGAAATAATACATCTATTAAAATGTAAGATGTTTCTCTACACATTACTTAAAATACACTTGCCTAATGCACTTTGGGAAATTCTGATACTGGATAATACAAGAAGAGATTCCTTCACGAAGCTGCTTTCACATCCTGTAATGCAAGACTAATTCTATTATCGAAGTGCTAAAGCAACAGTTTGAGAGGTTTCAGACAGAGGGTGACTTGGACACCAGCTATGGAAACTTCCTTCTGTGAAGCCTCCTTGAAAAACTTTCCTCAAGAAGTATGACGAGCTGTAGGCAAATGGACGGCTTCAAATACATTTTTTTAGCATAAGGGTGCTTAACTTGAATTCACTGACAATTGACAAAAAAAAAAAAAAAATCAGTGATTACTTACATGAGTTTCCTCTTGTTGCTCTAACAAATATCTCAAACTAAGTAGCTTGAAACAACGCACATTTAATCCCTCACAGTTCCAGAGATCAGAAGTCTGAAATCGGTGTCACTGGACTGAAATTGAGGTGCCCCTCCAGAGGCCCTAAGGGAGAATCCATTTCCTGGCCTTTTCCAGCTTCCAGATCTTTATTCCTTGCATCCTTTGGCTCATGGCCTCTTCCACCATCTTCAAAGCCAGCAGTGCAGCGTCTTGCTTCAGTCATTGCATTGTCTTGTTCTTCTGTGTCCAAATTCCCTCTG
Organism: Lemur catta; assembly: GCF_020740605.2. NCBI lineage: Eukaryota > Metazoa > Chordata > Mammalia > Primates > Lemuridae > Lemur > Lemur catta. The sequence goes on from NC_059142.1 coordinate 11,768,844, forward strand.
CCTCCCTTTCATAAGGACTTACCAGGATACTCCAGGATCATCTTCCCATCTTGATATCCCTTTTGCCATATAAGGTCACATTCACATATTCCAGGGATTGGGATGTGGGTATCCTTGGGGGTCATTATTCAGCCTGCCACGTTACTTTCCTAAACTTTCAACGTGAAACTTCAGCTGAGGAGCTCTAACAGACCCTTATAGCAGCAATACACTCATGCATATGTGAAATCTTTATGTGATCATTTTGTGTCCTACAGCACAGTTGTATTTTCCAGCTCTTTCGAAGAACACACTAGTCTCCTCAATCCCAGTATTGATGCTATCGAGACAAGTGGCCTTCCTTGTCACCCTGATCCCAGTGTGGCACACGAAGCCGGGAGGAGACGCCCACCCTGGCCCATGACACCTCCTGCTGCCTCTCAGGAAAATGTAGACAGTAAAATTTCAAGAATTCAGTATCTTGGACATAACAGAGTGGCAATGTGAAGTGCTGTTAAGGAAAACCGAGACTGACCCCCTTTGGTAAAACAGCCCCACGTGTTAGCCAGCTTCTACGGCGGGGCTGAAATGCTTCTTCATGAGCAGTAGTTTCTTTTGCATAAATGCCTAAACATTTTCCTAATTTAAATTAGCAACCAAGTAGTAAACGCTCGTGTTCACTTTAGTTAGCTATCGTGATCCAGATTCCTGGAAAAATATATAACATATAAATTTCTGAAGCTTTATTCATATTCCAGTAATTTGACAAACATCATCAATTGCCGACTATTTGCCATGTGAGTCAGTAGAACGGAGTTCTGTCCTCAAGGAGCTTCCAGTGCAGCGGAGAACACAGACAAATGTTAATGAGTGAATGGTGAGCTATGACGGGGGTTCTCAGGGAGCATCCAGGCAGGGAAGAGCTCCCAGAGAAAATGATGCCCGACCTAAGCTGAAGCTAAAAGAATGACAGCATTAGTCAAGGCTAGATGTATGCTGGGGCAGGGGTGGGGGTGAGGGAGAAATGGTAACTGGCAGGAGGAGAGGGGTGTTCCAGGCAACAGGAAAAGCTTAAGCACAGCATCAGAAGCCAGGCCCAGCATGGCGGTGCAACTAAAGAACTTGCCGTGGTCAGCAGGGTTGGGGCGTAGAGCTCCAGAGACAGGAATGCAATGACTAGAGATCACTGAAAATAAGCCGGACTTTAACAGGAAGGCAATGGCGGAGTCATTCAAAATTACTAATGTCACTAGGTCTGTGTTCTGAAAAGAATACTATGATACAAAGTGGAGACAGGCTAAGAAGGAAATAAATAAGACATGAGGCACAGTATCAGGCTGTTGTGGTAATCCAGGCAAATGATGACAGTGGCCCAGACCAGGGTGGTAGTCATGAACACATGTAGACAAATGCTAGTGATCCTTAGGAGGTACAATTGACAGGACGTGGTGACTCTCCGCAGGTGAATGAGGGAGGGGTGACTGGCAGATGGAGGAGGTATTCCTGGACAGGGCAGCACAGGGCCTGGCTTCTGTGATGTATACATGTATACACCTATTCTGTTTCATAAATAAAAAGTTAACCACAGAAATGACTCTCAAAGGTTAAAAAATGTATGCCTGTTCTTATTAAAATCAGAAAGTAAATCAATAAGTAAAACAGTAACTCAGAGAGAAAAAATAAGAGACTTGGAGGATTGATCTAGGAGATCTAAATCTGACCAATAAGAGTTGCAAAATGAGAAAATGGACAAAAACAGAAGGAAGGCAATTACAAGAGAATTTACCAGAATGGAATGTCTAAATTGTAAGGGAGTCGAAGCATTGAACACAATGAGTGAAAATATACCTACATCAAGACATGCTGATATGGATAAAATTTCAAAACATCAGGGATAAATAAAAGATCCTAAAATGTTCCAGAGAGGGAGAAACAAGTCACCTACCAAGGATCAAGAATAATAATGATGAAGGGCCTAAAAGTAATGACACCCCAGTGGCAATGGGTATAGTATGCACTGAGATCTTGGTCCCTACACACCATTTCCCAGTAAAATGAACCAGAGATCCTTGAAAAAAAACAGCTGAATCCAGGGTTAGGACAAGGAAAAAGATAAGCCTGGAATATTCTACTCTTCCATAAAGCAAGTAAATGCTCATAGATTGACAGAGAAAAATCAGAAGAATTAGCCCATTTGAGATATTTCAACATCAAAAACAATAACGAAGACCTGCACACACTAACAGATCTGTTCTTGGTGCTATTTCATCCATCAGAATTGTGCCTCGATGGTTCTTTGTGATGCTGATTTTAAGGCTTGGCCAATGCCAAAATGAGATCTCAAAATATCTACTCCAGTTGGGTTAAGCCAATCCCATTCATTTTCTTGTTTTGGTGTTCTTTTTAAACAGCTCTCTTAACCATGTACTTAAAAGAACTTTTCAGTAAACCAGAACCACAACTCTTGGTTCTGGAACAGCATCTGGGTGGTCTGCCATGAGCCCTTTGTGCGCACCCATCCATGCAGTTCACCTTGAAACAAAGAGCACTGAACTCTGTGGTTCCCTGAGAGGCTCTCACTGGCTCAGCGCCCCACCCTCCTACCAGCCCACGAGTCAGTGTACGTTCAGGTCTCTCATCACCGGGACTTTCACCTAACTTCTGATCCTTTTCCTCGTTAGGCTCAGTCAGTAGCCACGGTAATTACTGGGGTTGGCTGGGCCCTTTTTAATTCTCTATGAGAAGACTGGAAACTGAATTCCAAAACTGAAGATAATTCAACCCTTCAGCTTTGTGGTTATGTTCTAAGTACAATGTATTTTGTTAGTAAGGTTCTGATACTTGATTCCAAGATGGCCTCGCCTATTGTTTCTCTCATTTAATGAAAGCCAAAAGAATAATTCAGTAGGTCAGTAAATCACAGAGGTATCTACAACAAAAGTGGTATCCTTTTCCCTCGTCCCTGTCTCTTTACAACATGCTCGGATCACAATAAAAATCCGCATGGGGCTGCAGCCCTACCTCTTAACACCTGCAGATACAGCAGTCTTTTTCCACTTTAACAAAAGGAATAAAGGCTGGTTATGGTCCTGGCAAGAATGTAATCGTTTATCCACAGATAGTCTCAGTTGCTGTGACAGAAAATGGCTGACTCTGCCCTATCTCTGAGGAGCAAACGTGCACTTTAGAAAACCGCCAGCATAGCTGCCCTCTCTGGGAGGCCACCACAGAGAAAACCTAGCTTATTTTGGCAACAGATGGGAAAATACCTCCTGTTTGTCTATGTCCACATGTATCCATCCGGGTCTGGAATGAAGACGAGGACTGGGGTGGTGTGGAGGAACAAGCACAGGGATGGAATGAAATGTGTGAGTAGAAGAAAGAATCTCAATGACTATGATGCTCTGTGTGCACATGTAACTGTGTCCACATTCTGTGCATGTGCAGGGTTTATACCTGCAAAGTGAGCATAGGAGAGGTGATACAAAGTATAGTACTAAATACGTTCTCTCAGCATGCTCAACAAGGGCACTGGTTCTCAAACTCGGCAGCACATTGAAATTATCTGGAGAGCTTTTAAAAATACTGATGCTTGAGCCCCCTAAAGATTCTGGTTTACTTGGTGTGAAGTACTATGGTAGAGAGAATAACGGCCCCCAAAGATATCCACATTCTAGTCCTTGGAACTTGTAAATCTGTGGGGTTACATGGCAAAAGGGCATTAAGGCTGCAGATGGAATTAAGGTTGCTAATCAGCTGACCTTAAAATAGGGAGATTACCCTGGATTACCTGGGTGGGCCCAACGTTATCACAAGGGTCCTTAAAAGTGGAAGAGGGAAGCAGCAGTTAGAGGCAGAAGTGACGCCATATGAGAAAGACTCAACCTACTGTTGTTGGCTTTGAAGACGCAGGGAGGGGTCACAAGCGAAGGAATGTGGGCAGCCTCTGGAAGCTGGAAAGTCAAGGATGTGAATGCTCCCCTCAAGCCTGCGGAAGGGAACGTAGCCCAGACAACGCCCTCGTTTCAGCCCAGTCAGACACATGTCTTCTGACCCATAGGACTGTCAGATATTAAGCTTGTATAGTTTTAAGCCACTAAATTTGCAGTTATTTGTCACAGCAGCTATAGAAAACTATAATAACACAGGGACCGGACTGGGCTTCAGGAGTTTTAAAAGCTCTCCAGTTGATTCTAAGATGCAGCAAAGTATAACCATTAAACTAGAGGAAAGACACAGACATGCTGGTGCAATTGCTTATGCTGAAAAATATACATGGTGATTTCATCTGGGAAGCTAGTAAGTCACCCCACTAAATCACGTACCATCAATTCTGAGCCATCTACCCATAGATTGCGTGGCTTTTCTATACACATCACGGGATGGGCATGCTACACCAGCTTGGTAGCCAGAGTCCATCCTAGTCTGACCCATTGAACAAGCTAACTTTCCTTGGGATAAAAAAAAAATTATATACCAGATAGGCAGATTTTGTATAAAGCTTATTTTCTTATTGATACTGTCTCTCAAGGAAAAGACTAACCAATAACTGAATTATATGCAAATATGTAAATTGGCCTGTTCATATTAGCACCATTAGGAAAAGGACTAAATTATCTTCCTTTCTGTGCTGAAACTATTAAGACTGTAAGTTGAAGGCTTCTCCATTTGCTTTAGTAATCTATTTGTGATAGATGATAAACAGATGGAATTTATTTATTTATTTATGATAGATAAATGGAATTGCACTGTGGGAACAACTGAACTCATTCTTCCTAGGGAGCAAGCAAAGAATTGCCTGTTGTGTGATTCTGACAAGCGCAGCCCTCCCTTCAGAGCAGGCGTTCATCCATTCCCAGGGCCTCGACGCTCACTCATACGGATGATAACTTTTCTTGAAAGCCATTCCATTGTGGTACTATCGCCACAAGCTAAAGCCTTAGAACCTTTTAGTTTTCTCTCCCTCTTCCCTACAGAGGAAGCTGGTATGGTAGAGAAGGCAGTCACATTAGAATCAGAGGACCCGAGTTGGAGTTTCAGTTCTGTCACTTATAAATGATGTGGCATTAAGAGGCCCCTCAGCCACTCTGAGCTTCGTCTCTAACAAACGAGCATGGCACTGCCCTCATGATGTGTGTGGAGGTTGGATGAAATGACACAGATGAAAGAGCTCAGCACATAGCAGTGGGCTGTCCATACACGTCGGCCTCACTGAAACTCAGCTGCTCTCACGCTGTCACGCATCACCTCTACGCAGGAGCTCCTCCCAGCCCTGCTCTTCGGTTCTGCCCTCTCACTGAGCTCTGGGACCATACCTCCAGCTGTGGGCTTGACCCTTGAATCTCTCCCTGGCATTTGCAGTTGGACACATCCAAACTGGACTTACGATCTCTACACCCAAACCAGAGACTCTAGTCAATTTCCCTGACTTTGTCCGTAACAGGAAAAACACTGGCAGCCCCTGGCACCATCCTTATGTACTCTCCACTCCTACCGCTACAACTGACTCAGGCTCTCCTCGTCTCACACACCGCACACCTTGAGTACGAGAGCCTTTCAGGTGGCCTCCATCTCTCCCCTTCCATCCTGCTTGCGGTTTGCAAAGTAATCTTTCTCCAACCGGATTTGTCACATCAAACCCTGAACAAAGATCTTCAAACGCTTTTTTGCCCGGCAGCTGGTACTTATGATGGAAGAAGAGCAAACTCCACCGGTTGTGGGGATGATCGGAGGTCGTACAGCCTCAGTGGACAAAGTGCTGAGCAACATCAAATCATTGCCACGTAAAAGAAAAGCCCTTGGGATAAATGGATCAAAGTATTTTTTAAATCAGCTACTGAGAAGTAGAAATTTTTAATCACATTTCTTTACACAGTATTTAATAACTACAATCTAAACCTGCCACAACCCCGCTATTGCATTGAACTACAACAATCCATTGACATGAAACGACTTTGTGTGTTATATAATATTAAAATCATTCAACAGATATTCAAGTCTTTAGTATTTATATTTGATGACAAATTTGCTCAATCTCGGGCTTGTTCTTACCATTTTGTTCATCCAGTTCATTCCCAATTTCCTGCCCCATTTGTTTTTGGCGACTTATGATGGAGGAAAGGGCATCGAGGCCTGCGTCCTGTTCTGAAAGAAGGAGAAACAATTAACTAAGGCAGAGGAAAACCATTTAAAGTCCAAAAATATACCCAAGCATGCAACACAACTCAATATACAGTATAAGTAACATTTTAAATCAATCAGGAAAAGAGAGATAGAACAGTTAACAATATTGGAAGAAAATAAAATTAAATACCTACCTCACCCCCTATACTAAAATGATTTCCAGAAGAATTAAATTTTTACATATGAAAAATAAAATTTGGCTATATAAACATTTAAACTTTCTGCTATTTAATACATAAAGAGCATGTACAAATCAGTAAGACTTAATATCCCAATTTTGTTTGTTTTTGGAGACAGTCTCACTCTGTCACCCTGGGTAGAGTGCAGTGGCGTCATTGTAGCTCACTGCAGCCTCAAACTCCTGGGCTCAAGCAATCCTCCTGCTTCAGCCTCCCAAGTAGCTGGCACTACAGGCATGCACCATGACGCCTGGCTAATTTTTCTATTTTTAGTAGAGACTGGGTCTCGCTCTTGCTCAGGCTGGTCTTGAACTCCTGACCTCAAGCAATCCTGCCACCTTGGCCTCCCAGAGTGCTACAATTATAGGTGTGAGCCACCGCACCCAGCCTTAATATCCCAATTGTTAAAACAGGTAGGAAGATATAGGCAGGAAATTCACAAAAGAATAAAAAACAGAAAATAAAAGCTTTGACATCACTACTAGTTTTTTAAAAATACAAATGAAAAACAATGAGATTTTTTTGCTTATCACATTTGTAAGGATTAAAAAGAATGATGATACTTAACATTAACTACAGAGTGAAGAACTAGAAGCTCCCAAGTACTACCGTAATCGGAGAATAAGTTCAATTTACTGACTGAAATCTTTCTCGAGCGCAGACTGTGCCCACCTTTTTACCAATCAATTTTCAGTCTAGGAACATATGTAATGTATGCAATGATGGAGATACAAGGATATTCCCTGAAACATTTGTTTCTTGTGCTGGGTATCAATTGTGCCTCTGAACGCCAAACTCACCCTTTTTGGCTGCTCTATGAAAATGTATGTGGACTCCTTGAGTACTTTTCCTTTGCCAGGGTTTTTGCTTCCTGGCTCTCTAGCCTGCTCTCCTGACAGGCTCACTGGATGCTCACAGCTTCTTTGATGCCCAGCTCCTTCAGTGCAGAGACCAGCAACTTCTCCAACACACCCCCTTCCTTGGGCATTTTTATAACAAGAGTGCCTTCCCTATGGTCAATTTTCCTTGCACTCTAGAGGGCAGATCTTCAGCAAAGTTTTGCCAGCACAGCAGCACAGGGACTTCTCTGAAATCCAGGAACCCTCTCTCTCAGCCCTGGGGGTGTGGGACTCCTGCCTGGATGCTCTGTCTCAGCCTGAGAGTTAGGGATTATACCTGTTACCTGCTATTTCCGTGTTCTATAGAGTTCTCTTTACTTCTTGCTAGCTAATCCCTCTGTTACACTTAAAAATTCTTTATATTAAACTTTCCTTGTCAAATTTCTCTCTCCTGATTGGACCCAGAGTGATATATTTATAACAGTGAAAAATTGGAAGCTACCTAAATGCCCAAACACAAGAAACTGTTTAAAAAAATATCGTGTATCCATACAGTAAAACACTGTATGGCTATTAAAAATCACATTGTTCATATATATCTTGATGTTGAAAGTTCATGAAATGTTATTAAGTTAAAAAGCAGGATACAAAACAATATATAGTAAAAGCACATTTTTGTTTTAAAAGATGAAAATGTATTACTATAAAATTTTTTAAAATGTTAAAGAGAAAAGTAAGTTTTTGAACATTTGAAGAAAAAAGTGAGTTAAACTCAAGTTACTCAAGATCCTTTCTTTAAAATATGATATTTTTTTTTAAAACTAGGCAGTCATTTCCTTGTAAGAATTTTTTCCCTCTACTTTCAGGTGCATTGGGAAGAACACTCTGAGGCAGTCTAGTGACATTTTTTGCTCAAGCAGTATGTCCTGAAGGTAACATCATGCCAGTTGCAGCTTCCTTTATTTATAGGTTTTTTAAAATAACTGTTCCACATAAAGGAATATCTACGAAAGCAGAAATCACAAAGCTCTTCTTACTCAAGGTCACATTAACATTTACTTGTATTTTTTCCAAGTCTTTTAATGGAATTAAACCATCATACTTAGCTCTTTAATTCATCTGGAATTTATTTAAATAAACGGTGTAAGGTAAGGACCCCTTAGTGACATTTTTTGACACTATGTACTTTTTTAAACTATACAAACGACCAGCTGTCCCTAAGGATCACTCCAAGGGACTATTTTATAGTAAAATCACTTTATAATGAGGTCCTTTTGGTCTTTAATAACAACCTCTTGGATGGCCTCCAAGATAAATCTATCCTCAACCTAGTGCTCCTACAGGATGACCAATGTTATAGTAAAATTCTAAATGCAACTGAAGAAGAATCTATATGTAGGACTGAAGATCAAGTGTCAATGTGAATTAAAATGTAAAACAATCTAAAAAGAGGAAAGGACATTCCTCTAAGGTTTCCAATTAGGAAAAGAGTCATTAAACTCCCACAGTTCCTTTATCTAGTGGAGACATAGATTATGAATAAAGAAAACCTACATTACACTCTTTTCTTTCAAACGTGACTGTCTCACTTAACAACCTGAAGGTCACCTCTGTAGTGTACAGAAAGAGCTAAAAATTCTGCTCCACTCTAATAACTTCTATAAGACCTCAGCACCTCCTCAACATATTTAAGTGCCACAATAAATTTCATTCCATAATCTAAAGACATAGAGATCCAGATTAATGAGATGCTGTGTAGGTATTAATAATCATATCAATGACCCGGGCTACCCCAAGTCCTAAAGCGGCATTTCTAAGGGAGGTAGTATGGCCATCTTAAAGAAATGATCAAAACGAAATGCTGCTATACCTGCAAACAATATTAATAATCAAGAACCATGCAGATAGTCTATTACCAGCAAAACTACTATGATGTCATAATGAGAGTTCACTATTGTCATATGCCCTATTCTATCACATAAGCCAAGTCATTATGATATCACAATAGGGCATGTGCAATCAGTCTTCTATTTTATAATGGGATGAATGCCAAAAAAATGGATGATCATTGTGGTAGGTAAAAAAAAATCCCTCCTCCCCACCCCATGTCTGCAGCCTAATCCCTGGAACCTGTGACTATGTTACCTTATATGACAAAAGGGACTTTGCAGATGTGGTTTAGAAATTCAAGATGGGAGATTATCTTGGATTATCTAGGTAGGCCAGGTATAATCGTCAGTCCTGAAAAGCAGAGAACATTTCTCAGCTGCTGTCAGAGTGAGATGTGAAGAAGGGACAAAGAGATGCAACTTGCTGGCTTTGAACATGGAAGAAACAAACCACGAGACAAGGGATGTGGGTGGGCTCTGGGGCTGGAAAACGTGACGGAATGAATTCTCCCTTAGAGCCTCCAGAAAGGAACCCAGCCCTGCTGACACCTTGGTCTGAGCCCAGTGACGCCTGTGTTGAACTTCTGACCTATAAAACTGTTAAGATAATAAATGTGTTTTAAGTCACTCTGTTTGTGCTAATTTATTATGGCAGCAATAAAAAACTAATACAACCATTTTTTGAAAATCCCTTTGGAGAGATTAAGTGTTTGGATACTTTGTATCTTTAGATTTGAGAAATGCCAAGATTGAGATAGTGGGAAACTACAGGGCAAAGGACGTGTTTCTTCAATGAAGAAATAGCAAAGAACAAAACAGAGAGAGAGAGAGAGAGAGAGAGAGAGAGAAAGAGAGAGAGTGTTGCACAAGAAACTTACATATTAAAGAAATTTGAGGGACATACCAGCTAGTTGCAATGTATGGACAATATTCAGATCCTGAATTGAACTATTTAAAAGAAAACATTACAGGACAATCAGGAAAATTTGAACACTGGCTGGATATTTGATTATATTAAGAATTATTGTTAATTTCTTAGGGGTGATAATGGTATTGTGGCCACAGTTTTAAAAAACAGTACTTATCTTTTACAAACATAGTCTAGAGATATATTCTGAAATATTCACCAATGAAATGATATGATGTCTGAAATTAGCTTCAGAAATACTCCAGGGGATGGGTGGGATGGTAGGAGGACAGACACACAGATGAGCCCAGAATGGCTGCAGGGTGGGTAAAACGAAGTCATTATCTGACTCTCTCCCTTTTATATGTTTGAGATTTTCTAGAGCAAAAAGTTATCAATATTTTAACAAGTAAATAAAACAGAGGGACATTCCTAAGAGCTGCAACCACAGTCCTGTAACTGAACATAAGACAAAGACCCCAAGGCTAAGACTGAGTCATCTTTTCCTACATCTCTGCCCCAGATCTGAGCCTAGCTGGTAGAACAGAGCACCACCATGTTTAACACATTGACTGCCACACTAGAAGAAAAATTTTTTTCCTTGGGGCCACATGTTTTATTATGAAAATACAATAAAAACTTCAAAAACAAAATGATCCTTTCTAATTTAATGAAAAATTTGTTATTGTTTATTGTTTTCTGTGCATGAGTTATATGCAATTAAATTGTCAGTATTAATTGTAACAATAAGAACATCAATAAGTAAGATTTTCACGAACCAACTGTAGGGTTTTGCCCAGGGGGCCACCCATCACATAACATGTATGCTACAGCATCGTAGTTGCCTGCACACCACGCGGCTCCCAAGGTGAAGAGACATGTGAGTTACATATGTTTCACGAGGCCCCTGGCTCAAAAGTAGCATGAGTTAAATACAACTCACATGGCAGTTCATGTGTTAAATCCAGTACTTAAAACATGCAGCGCTTGCTATTTAAATCAGTGAATGACCACAGAGGACCCTCTGTGGGACAGACATATGATCTCTGCCAAACAGAAAGGCTTCTGGCCAATACTGGAGAGCCCTCTGAGTTTAGGTAGCAAACAGAGTGGTTGATGTTGTGTTGTCCAGTGGCCAGAGAGAAGCCATGGGACTTCTCACATTTAACATATAGAAGGAGCGCTCCCCGGAGAAGGGGAAATAGGAACAAGTGAGGAAAAGAGTAGGTCGAGCTAGATAAAAAAGTGAATCCCTATGCTAGGAAGACCCCTAGAGCAAGTTCTAAGATTAGGTGTTTTTATTTTTGTTTTAGTTTTAAGATTTTGAGGAAAGGAATCTTTCTAGACTAGGTGACAGCTGTAAGACAGGGTATCTTCAAAGAAAGTTGTCTGTGTAAGGATTCAAAGATTAGCTACTACGATTGCCCAGTGTAAAATAGCATCAGGCCGGCCACCTTCCTCATCCTCATTCCACATGAAAATATTTAGAGACCCAAGAACACAGAAATCTAGAACTAAAGTATTAATGTAGCTTTCTGCTAGAATCTAGAAAGAACATCCATAGAGTAAAGATAAGAATAAATGGGGCTAATGAAGAAACCCCATCCAGAGACCTCCTGGGTAAGGGCAGAACAATCCTTTATACTTGAAGGTTGGCTAGCCAACTCAGGGACAAGGGCCTATACTAACCAAAAAGTGACCTCTCCTTGTTCTATCTCAGGAATTTGTGAGGCGATCAAGTTACTGTCATCACCCCACCCATCTTTTGCCTAATGTCCATTTATGCCTCAAATTACAGCTTAAGGAGCACACAAGCCAAGCTTGGCTAACTGGTGGTGATGAAGCCTAGCTTCTAGGTTAAGCAAGGAAGGCATTCACTGCCATGAAGTCTATGTTCTACCAATGAACTGTTATTTTAGGATGATTTTCAAAGTGTTTCTAAGGGTCAACCAAAGTGCAGAAAGGCTAACAGATTCCATGGGCAAAAGGAAGTTATAAATGATGTCCCATGGTTTTTTGTTTTTTTTTTTTTAATTTAGTACAAGACCTGGCAATGAAGCAAAGCCATAGCAACCTCAGCACATCATCAAGATTCTTGAGGCAGAGAAAAGGCTAATAAGGGATTTATATAAAGATTACTTCCATTTTTTGGGTTTATCCCTGAAAAACAGCTTGCTAGCAAAGCAACGAAGAATACAGCATTTCAAAACACAAAGGTAAGAGTAGGGAGGAAAATCTGACCTGCAATGTGTGCTGCTACTCCAGCCAAACCACCCAAACCCCAGCAGCCAGAGGCTGTCAAAGGGCGAGAATCTCAACAAGGACACTCTGTTTTGAAGACTCAATGGCAAACACTCCCAGGGGCATCCTCTCATACCCAGCCTACAGCAATCCGTGAACTAGCACCGTCTGGGTGACAGGGATACTTCTGACTGCAAATAGCTTTTCTTGGCAAAATGCAACAATGCCAGAAAATTCATTCGTATTAGCTATAAGGCACTCACGCCCTTCCAGAGCCGGGAACCCTAAAGAATAAGGTGCTACAAATGAACGGTGGTGCTACAAATGAACGGCTGTGCTACGTGGAAAGCTGTGTTGCTTTTAATTTTTTCACTTTCCTTCAAACAATGGTAATGGGTGAAGCATATAAAACTGAAGATAAAAGAGAGTCACAGTGTTTCATTTACTAGATAATTGCACTGTGAAAAGGGAGTTCAAAATAGAATTATACATCTGCTTCTGGCCAAGATGGACTAACAGGCACCAGATTTCCTTCTGCCCTGAAACAATGAGGGGAAAAAAAAAATCCAAATAGGCTAAATATACAAAACAACAGTTTCAAGACACTGACATCAGGAAATAAAGGGCAGTGATCCCCGAGAGATGGGAAACAAATGAGATGAGCTCTAAGACTTCCCCAGATTACTGCCTGGCAAGAGCTCCCAGCTGTGGTATGTGGATGGGGGAATCCAGGTGGAACCTGGCAGTCTCCTCGAGTTGAAGAAAGGCCAACTAGGTCACGGTGGCTAGAGTATGCCGGGCACAGTACCAGAAAGGAGAGAGAGAGCTCTGTAGATCTGCACAGGGTCCACTTTGAGTCTTGGGCTGAGTGTTGTTCAGGGCTCGCACGTGAGGAAACTATCCAAGGCAGGGTCTGACATAGTTCCTATTTCCACTGACCAGGTCGCCTCATAATTCGTGGGGTATCAGTACTCAGGATGATGGTTTTGGCTCAGTAGTGGGTAAATTACCTCTACACTGGAGTAAGCTAACATTTTCTGTAAAGGGTCAGATGGTAAATATCTTAGGCTTTGTGGGTCATAGGGTCCTCTGAGCCACTAACTCAACTCCGCCATTGTGGCAGGAAAGCATCCCTAGATAATAGGTTAAGTCAATGAGCATGGCTGTGTTCCTGTAACACTTTACTAATGAACACTGACCTTCATATAATTTTTACAAGCACAAAATATTTTGATTATTTTTTCAACCACTTGACAATACAAAAGCCATTTTTAACTTGCAGACCACACAAAAACAGCGGGTGGGCGGGCCAATTTGGCCCACAGGTCATGGTTTGCTGACCTCTGCTCTAAAATAAACACCTTGGTCGGCCTTACAAAGAAAGACCCAATAACTTAACTGCATTCCATAGCAATTCTCAAAAATATTCCTTTAAATATGAAAATATTCAGTATCAAAGAAAAATTTACAATAACTGGCATCCAAATGAATGTTTCCCCCCACTAAGATCAGAAACAAGGTAACAATGTCTGCTCCCACTATTTATATTCAACATTGTACTAGAAGTTGTAGCAAGTATAATAGGGTAAGAAAAATAAAATAAAAAGAATCCGGACTGAATTTTCTCACAGATGACATGACCATTTGTGTAGGAAATCATACAGGCTCAACAAATAAGCTATTAGACAAATTTGAGTTTAGCAAGGCTGTATGATAAAAGATCAACATACAGGCCGGGCGCGGTGGCTCACACCTGTAATCCTAGCACTCTGGGAGGCCGAGGCGGGAGGATTGTTTGAGCTCAGGAGTTCAAGACCAGCCTGAGCAAGAGCGAGATCCTGTCTCTACTAAAAATAGAAAGAAATTATATGGACAGCTAAAAATATATATATATAAAAAAAAAATTAGCCGGGCATGGTGGCGCATGCTTGTAGTCCCAGCTACTTGGGAGGCTGAGGCAGGAGGATTGCTTAAGCCCAGGAGTTTGAGGTTGCTGTGAGCTCGGCTGACGCCACGGCACTCTAGCCTGGGCAACAGAGTGAGACTCTGTCTCAAAAAAAAAAAAAAAAAAAAAAAAATCAATATACAAAAATCAAATGTTATATGTGAGCAACAATCAGAAATTGAAAATTTTAAATGCCATTTATAACAGAATAAAATATGAAGTATTTAGGGATAAATCTGATGAAAGATGTACAAAACATATAGTGAAAATTAAAAAACACAGCTACAAAAATTTTTTAAACTAAATTAATGGAGGGATGTATCATATTCATGAATTGGGAGACTCAAAATTATCAAGAAGTCAGTTTCCCCCAAATTAATCTAAAGACTCAATGTAATCTCAACCAAAATTCCTGGAGACTTTTTTGGTAGAAATTGAAAGCTGATTCTAAAACTCATATGGAAATGCAAAAGACCTAGAATATCCAACAAAAGTGTGAAAAAGAACAAAGTTGGGCCAGGCATAGTGGCTCACGACTATAATCCCAGCACTTTGGGAGGCCAAGACAGGAGGATCACTGGAGGACAGAAGTTCAAGATCAGCCTGGGCAACATAGTGAGACCCCATCTCTACAAAAAATTTTAAAAATTAGCTGAGTGTGGTGGTGCGTGTAGTCCCAGCTACTCAGGAGGATCGCTTAAGCCCAAGAACTTGGGGCTGCAGTGAGCTATGATTCTGCCTCTGCACTCCAGCCTAGGCAATAGAGTGAGAAGACTCTGTCTCCATAAAAAAAAAATAATAATAAATAAATAAATAAATAAAAAACAAAAAACACACACACACACACAAAGTTGAGTGACTTATATTATCTGACTTAAAGACCTGTCATAAAAATACAATAATCAATACAGTGTGGCACTGGTATAAAGATAAGCAAATAGACCAATGGAAAAAAACAAGAGTCTAGAAAAAGGCCATATATATATGGTCAATTGATTTTTCACAAACCTAGAGAAATTCAGTAAATAGTCTTTTTTTAAAAAAATAGTGCTAGACCAAATAGATATCCATATGCAAAAATGTCAGATTTCCATCCATACTTCACTATATATAAAAAACTCAAAGATCACAGACCTAATGTCAAACCTGAAAATATAAAATTTCTAGAAAAAAACAAAGCAGCAAATCTTGTGGCTTTAGGTTATTCAGTGATTTCTTAGACACAACCAAACCACACACCATACAAGAAAAAAATTAATTGGACTTTAAAATTAAGAACTTCTGCTCTTTGAAAGATATCGTTATGAGCATGAAAAAGATAAACCACAGACTGGGAGAAAATATTTGTAAAACATATGTCTGACAAATGACATATAAAAGGATATATAAAAAAGTTCTTACAGCTTAATAAAAAATAAACAACCCAATTAAAAATGAGCAAACAATTTGAACAGACATTTCACCAAAGATATACAAATGGCAAATAAGTATACGCAAAGATTCATTAGGGAAATACCATTAAAACAGCAATGAAATATTCCTACACATCTATTAAAATAACTAAAATGAAAAAACTGACCATACCAAGTTTTGGTAAGGATGTGAAACAGCTAGAATATTTACATGCTTCTGTTGGGGACATAAAATGGTACAAACACTTATGAAACTAGTTTGGCAGTTTTGTTAAAAGTTGAACATACACTTCAAACTTAGTAGCAAAGATAAAAAAAAACCCAAATAACCTGATTAAAAATTGGTCAACGGACCTTAATAGACATTTCTCCAAAAAAAGACATACAAATGGCCAAAAACTGTATGAAAAAATGCTAGACATCACTAATCAGGGAAATGCAAATTAAAACCACAATGAAATATCACCTCACACCTGTTAGAATGGCTAATATCAACAGACAAAAAAAGGTAACAAGTGTTGGCAAGAATGTGGGAAAAAAGGAACCCTTGTACATTGTTGGTGGGAATGTAAATTGGTATAGACATTATGAAAAATATGGAGATTCCTCAAAAAATTAAAAATTACCATATGATCCCACAATCCCACTACTGGATATCTATCCACAGGAAATGAAATCAGTATCTTGAAGAGATATCTGCACTCCTATGTGTATTGCAGAACTGTTCATAATCACCAAGACATGAAATCAACCTAAGTACCCATCAATGGATGAATGGATTAAAAAATGTGGTAGACATATGTAATGGAATACTATTTAGTCTTAAAAAAGAAGAAAATCCTGTCATTTGCAACAACATGGATGAACCTGGAGGACATTATGTTAAGTGAAATAAGCCAGGCACAGAAACACAAATATCACATGATCTCACTTATATGTGGAACCTAAAAATGTCAAACTCATAGAAGCCGAGAGTAGAATATGAAGGCTGAATTGTAGGGAAGGGGTAGGGATTGAGGAGATGTTGGTCAAAGGATACAAAATTTCAGTTTTACAGAAAGAGTAAACTCAAGAGATCTATCGTACAACATGATGACTAACAGAGTTGAAAACTGCAAAGAGTTGATTTTAAGTATTCTTACCGCAAATAAATATGCACGTAAGGTAATGGTATGTTAATTATTAGCTTGATTTACCCATTCCACGATATATACATATTTCAAAACACCATGTTGCACACCATAAATATATATAATTTTTGTTTGCCAATTAAAAATTTTTAAAGTTAAATATACACCCACTTCATGGACTCAGTCATTCCACTTGTAGATATTTACCTAAAAAAATTAAAAATTTATGTTCATAGAAAAACTTATACATGAATGCCAACAGCAGCTTTATTTTAGCCAAAAACAAAAGACAACCCAAATATTCATCAATAGGTGAATGGATACACGGATTGTGGTAAATTCATACAATGGAATACTATTCTACAAGAGAGTGAAATACTGATACACACAAGATAGATGAATCTTAAAATAATTACGCCTAGAGAAATAAGCCAGACCCCTTTCCTGCCAGAAAATACATACTGTATGGTTCTATTTATGTAAAATTATAGGAAATGTAAACTAATTTATAATGACAGAAAGCAGACCAACAGTTGCCTAGGGATGAAGGGAGGAACAATAGGAAGAATTACAAAGAGACATGAAGAAAACTTTTAGGAGTAATGATTATTATGTTCATTATTTGATTGTAATGATGGTTTCACAGATATATACATATGTCAAAGCTTATCGAATTATATACTTCAAATGTGTGCTATTTATGATAATATAACTATGTCTCAATAAAAAGCAGAATTAGAAAGAACATGTGTACATATTGACATGAAAAAAAAGTCTGACACATACTAAGTAAAAAAAACATGGAATATATGGAGAGATATAGCTATAGCTATATATCTCATAACCTATTTATATGAAGTAAGTGTGTTTAGACTGAATATATGTATGTACATGTATACAAAAAGGTCTAAGGAAATATATATTAATCCATTTACAATTTGAGATTGGAGAAGCAATATAGAGGGCTTTCATTTTAAATATCCCTATATTGTTTGAACTTTATAAAATAACCATGTATTACTTCTAAAATTTAAAAATTGTAAGTAGAAAAATAATTAGCAGGTTTAAAAGCCACTGGCCAAAATGAGCTTAAAGTTTGTAAAAGCCAAACTGACATATGTTATTTAAAAAAAATGGAATCTTGTGTTTGGAGAATAATTCCCAGTTATGGATCAAAGCAGAGGGCACATGCACCCAATTCACCTGCACTCAGATTCAGATCTGCTGTCTTTGCTCTCGTCCAGTGGGAAATCACTACTGGGGCGGGTAACAGCAACTGTCTATTACTCAGGTTTCCTGAGGCACAAAAATGCCAAGAGCTTTAAAAGACCAACAATTTGGACTCCAATTTTCAATGGGGATGAGGAATGTTCAAGGCTACAGTAAAAATCTGGCAAGGCTTCAGAGCCCACACTCCTCGGAGTATTTGGTACCTTGGATAATTTTCTGCTGCTGTTGCCGGATTTCATCAAAACCCAAGCCTCTGGTTTCCTCTGGCTCCTCAAAGAGCCAAGGGTTGGGCGCTCCTCGCTTAGCTTCTTCACTCATCAGGCTGGACCTAGAAACAATATGAAATGCATTACATATCTCAAAATATATAGCTCGGCTGCAAATTACTCCCATAGGTGCAGAGGTGGCCAGCCTTGCATGCTTTGAAAATTCAATTCCACCACGATTTATTGCATGCTTAGTTCATGCCAGAAACTGTATTCAGTGCTGTAAGAGATACGAGGATGAATAAGACACAAGCCTGGTCCCTCAGAGGATTCCCGCCTGTTAAAGAGATGATGGGAAAATATAACACTCATACTAATCCTCCAAGACACATTTGAGTCGATAATCCTAGAAACACAAGACCAAATGGAAGTGGCCTTTTTATTAGGACAAAGTTTGTCTCACAGGCTATGTGACACCAAATGTACAAACATTATTTCTCAAGCAGATATAATGTTGTGACTATAGATTACAGCATTAAAAAAATGACCATATAATTTTGCATTAAAGGGTACTCAGTTGTTCACAGACAGAAATACATGAAGGGTTTCAAAGCCAATTTTAAGAATGTAATGTAGAATTCATAATATAATAAACACATTCTGAATTAATCAATCTTAATCTTTATTCCCACTAATAACCCATGTGACCCTTTTGCACCAGACCATTTGGTCTTGTTGTCTGAGGGACAGAAAACACACAATTTCCACCTCAGTCCCCACATTTATAGGATTTCCCTCATCTGGAGAGCCTCCTCTCCTATCCCCACCTGTCTACATTCTGTCCAAGCTGCAAAGGTCACCTTGTCCAGGACACCATCTCTGACCACTTCAATGCAGAGATGAACAATCACTTTAGAACTCTCACTGGACTCATAAAAAATAATGATGGAATAAAGTCCTGGAAGGATGCCAGCAAATGGCTGACTAGAGACCCTGGCACTAGTCCCCCTCTGCCACCCCAAGAAAGGACCAAGGCAACTAATAAACTGGACTGTTAAAGCAAGAGCACTGGAATGCAGCAGGGGAGTGAGGACGCATGTGTGGTGACTGGAAGACAGTAGGTGGGTGTGGAAGCACCCAGCCTCTGTAGCCCCATCTCTCCTGCCCACACCCGACTGACCAGAGTCAGGAAGGACTTCCCCTCGTGAGGAAAGGTAAGCTGAAGAACCCTGCCAGATCTCGTTGCCACCACAAACACCTACAGTCCTTAACACTGGAGAATCCCACAGTCCTTGCAAGCCCTAAGCCCACTTTGGAGGGCTGCCGGGAATTCACACAGCTGCATTGCTCCACCCCTCCACCACCACCCACTGTGAGCCAAAGCCTCTGAAGCACAGCACCACCTTGAGACCAGAGCCACCCTTGGAGTGCACCCTGCTCTCAGGGCGTGCACCCTGCTCTCAGGGCCAGCACCCAATGCACCTCTCCAGGATCATCTTCATTCCACCAAGCCCACACAGGTGGTTGAACACCACAACCCCAGGTGCAAAGAACCTGGGTCCAGGATCAGTGGTGACTCTAGTCCTCCACAACAGAGAAACAAACCTGCACTTCTAGATGGAGGAACAGCCTGAAAGTTCCACCCAGGGTAAGCCCACCCTTGAGCAGACAAAACCACTGCATGCCCTCCTCTGAGCAGGAGAGGTCCCCAACCCCTCAAGCAACTGACGTGTGGCTGTATGCCTATGCCCGGGGCCTCAGAATCACCCCTGTGGGCCACCCCCTCTTGCAGACATGCCCCTGGCCTGCCCAATGGCCTTACACCTGCAGTCAGGGCCTAAGAAACAGCCCCATGGGCCACCCCTGGCAGATACACATCCAGACCAGCCAAACAGATGTGTAGCCACGTCCCAGGCCTGAGAAACAGCCCTGTGGGCCGCCCCTGGCAGACGTACCTCCAGCCTAGCCAAGCAGCTGTGCACCCCCATCCCACACATGAGAAATAGCCCTGTGGGACACCCCTGGCAGACATGCCCCCAGGCCAGCCGAGCAGCTGTGCATCCATGTCCTGGGCCTGAGAAACAGCTCTACAGGCCATCCCAGGCAGGCACACCCCCAGGCTTGTCAAGCAGCTTTACAACCACCTCCCAAGGCTACAGAAATATCCCCGTGACCCTTTCCCCAGCAGACACACACAACCAGGTCAGCTGAGAAACTGTGTGGCCATGTCCTGGGCCTGAGAAACATGATTTGAACGAGAAATTCAAAGAGACAGATATCATAGAAAAAAAAAAAACAAAACAAATCCTAGAACTGAAGAAACAATAAATGAAATAAAAAAGAAAATTGAGAGCTACAACAATAAAATAGACCAAGCAGAAGAAAAAAATTCTGAATATGGAGACAGGTCTTTTGAAATAACACAGCCAGACCAAAAAAAAAAAAAAAAGGAATAAAGAATAAAATAGAATGAAGAGAACCTACAGGACTTAGGGGACACCATGAAGTGAACAAACATTCGTATTATGGGTATAACAGAAGGAGAAATGAAGAAAAAATACAGAAAACATATTTAATGAAATAATAGCTGACAACTTCCCAAGCCTTGGGAGAGCAATGGAAATCCAGATCCAGGAAGCTCAAATCAATTCAACCCAAATAGGTCTCCTCTGAGGCATATTATCATCAAATTGTCAAAAGTCAAAAACAAAGCAAGATTTCTAAAAACAGCAAAAGTGTCAAGTCACATATAAGAGAATTTCCATTAGACTAACAGCAAATTTCTCAGCAAAAACCTTACACACATCAAGAGAATGGGATGATATATTCAAAGTACTGAAAGGAAAAAAAAAACCTTGACACACAAGAATATTATACCCAGCAAAGCTATCCTTCAGAAATAAAGGTGAAATAAAATCTTCCATGGATAAGCAAGAACTAAGGGAATTTGTCACCATTAGATTGGCCTTAAAAGAAATATTCAAGGTAGTCTTACATCTGGAAGTGAAAAGACAATAATCATGATCATGACAACATGCTAAACTGTAAAACCCACTGGCAAAGCCAATACTCAAAGGACAAAGAGAAAGGAATGAAACCTTATAACTAGAAAACCACCCAACCTCAAAAATAAGAGAGGAAGTTAAGAAACAAAGGATACACAAAACCACCAGAACACAATAAAATGACAGCAGTAAATCCTGATCTATCAGTAATAACCCTGAATGTAAACAAATTAAATTTCCCATTTAAAATATATAACCTGGCTGAATTAAATAAAAGACCCAACTATATGCTGCCTGCAAGAAACTCACCTCATCTGTAAAGATACACAGAGACTGAAAGGGAAGGGATAGAAAAATATATTCTACGCAAATGGAAACCAGAAGCAAGGAGTTGCTACACTGCTGTCAGACAAAACAGACATCAAGTCAAAAGCTGTAAAAAGAGACAAAGAAGGATATTATATGATAATGAAGGGATCAACTTAGCAAGAGGATATAGCAATTGCAAATACAGATGCACCCAACCAGATAAATGAAACAAATATTAGATCTAAAGGGAGAGAGAGACTCCAACACAATAATAGTTGGGGACTTCAACACCCCATTATAGCATGGCATAGATCATCTAAACAGAAAAAAAAAAAAAAAAAAAAAAAAAAAAAATCAAAAAAGAACACTGGATTTAAACTGAACCATAATAAACCAAATGGACCAAACAGACATGTACAGAACATTTCACCCAATGACTACAGAATACACATTCTTTTCAGCACATGGAACAGTCTCCAAAAGTTACCATGTTAGGACACAAAAAAGTCTTAAAAATTTTTAAAAAATCAAAATACCAAGTATCTTACCTGACCACAATGGAACAAAACTAGAAATCAATAGCAACATGAACATTCAAAACTATACCAATACATGGAAATTAAACAACATGCTCCTAAATGACCAAAGGGTGATGGAAGACATTAGGAATGAAGTTTTAAAATTCCTTGAAACAAATGAAAATAGAAACACAACACACTATTCACTGACCTTTCTCAAGTCTGGAAGTAAAAAAAGAAAAAAAACACAATACACTCAAACTTATGAGACACAGCAAAAGCACTATTAAGAGGCAAGTTTATGGCAATAAATGTCTACATCACAACACTAGAATGGGCTGGGCATGGTGGCTTATGCCTGTAATCCTAGCACTCTGGGAGGCTGCAGTGGGAGGATTGCTTGAGGACAGGAGTTCAAGATCAGCGTGAGCAAGAGCAAACTCCATGTCTACTAAAAACAGAATAACTAGCCAGGCATGGTGGCATGCATCTGTAGTCTCAGCTACTTGGGAGGCTGAGACAAGAGGATCACTTGAGCCCAGGAGTTTGAGGCTGCAGTGAGCTATGACGCCACTGCATTCTATCCCAAGCAACACAGTGAAACCCAGTCTCAAAACAAACAAACAAACAAAAAAAAAACTGGAATGATTTCAAATAAAAAACCTAATGCTGTAGCTCAAGAAACTAGGAAAACAAGAACAAATCAAACCCAAAATTAGTAGAAGGAAAGAAAGAATAAAGATCAGAAGAGAAGTAAATAAAATTGAGACAAAAAAAAAAAAACAAAGATCAACAAAACA
Organism: Lemur catta; assembly: GCF_020740605.2. Lineage (NCBI taxonomy): Eukaryota > Metazoa > Chordata > Mammalia > Primates > Lemuridae > Lemur > Lemur catta. The sequence continues at coordinate 11,791,616 of NC_059142.1, forward strand.
AAAAGATGGCTGTTTGGAAAGACAAAAATCAACAAACCATTAGCTAGACCAAGAAAAAAAGAAAGAAGACTCAAATAAATAAAACCAGAAATCAGCTGGGCACAGTGGGTCACACCTGTAATCCCAGCATTTTGGGAGGCTCAGGCAGATCACTGAAGCCACCAGGAGTTTTAGACCAGCCTGGGAAAACACAGTGAGACTCTATCTCTACAAAAAATTTAAAAATTAGCCTGGTGTAGTGGCAGGCACCTGTTGTGTCCTGGTGACTTGGGAGGCTGAGGTAGGAGAATTGCTTGAGCCCAGGAGTTCAAGCTCATAGTGAGACATGACTGCACCACTGGACTCCAGGCTGGGTGACAGAGCAAGATCTCATCTCTAAATAAATAAATAAATAAAATCAGAAATGAAAAAGGAAATGTTATGACAGATACCACAGAAATACGAAGGATCATTAGAGACTACTATGAACACCTATACACAAATAAATGCAAAAATCTAGAGGAAATGGATAAATTCCTGGACACAGACAACCTGCCAAGATTGAACTAAGAAGAAATAAAAAATCTGAACTTACTAGTAAAAAGAAACAAGATTGAATCAGTAATAGAGAGTCACCCAACAAAGAAAAGTCCAGGACCAAATGGCTTTAATGCTGAATTTTACTGACCCTTTAAAAAGAAGGACACCAATTTTTCTCAAATTATTCCAAAAGGTTGAAGTGGAGAGAAGTTTTTCTAATTCATTCTACAATACCAGAATAACCCTTATACCAAAACCAGACAAGAACACAACAACAACAAAAAAAAACTACAGGCCAATATCCCTAATGAACATAGGCACAAAAATCCTCAACAAAATACTAGCAAACTGAATCCAACAATATATCAAAAAGATAACACACCATGATCAAGTGGGCTTTATCCTAGGAATGCAAGGTTGGTTCAACACATGCAAATCAATAAACATACATCACATCAACAATGGAGGTCAAAAACTATTTGCTCATTTCAATATATGCAGAAAAAGCATTTGATAAAATTTGATAAAATTCAACATCTCAGTATAAAACTCTCAAAAATTAGGTATAGAAAGAAAGTATGTCAATACAACAAAGGCCACACATGACAAACCCACAGCTAATATCACACTGAAAAGCTGAACACTCTTCCTCTAAGAATTAGAACAAGGATGGCCACTCTCGCAACTCTTATTCAATGCAGTACTGAAAGTCTTATCCAGAGTAATTAGGCAAGAGAAAAAAATAAAGTGCATTCAAACTGGAAAGGAGAAAGTCAAATTGCCCTGTTTGCAGATGATGTGACCTTATATATAGAAAAACCTAAAGATTCCACCAAAAACCTCTTACAACTGATAAATGAATTTAGTAAGGTTGCAGGATACAAAAATCAACATACAAAAATCGATTGCACTTCTACACATGAACAATGAACTAACTGAAAAAGAAATCAAGAAGGTAACCCTATTTACAACAGCTACCAAAAAAATACAATCTCTAGGAATTTATTTAACCACGAGGTGAAAGATCTCTACAAGGTAAACTACAAAATATTGATGAAAGAAACTGAATAGGATACAAACAAATGAAAAGATATTCTATGCTCATGGATTGGAAGAATACTGTTAAAATGATCATACCCCCCACAAAGCAATATACAGATTTAATGCAATCTCTATAAAAATATCAAAGACATTCTTTACAGAAATAGAAAAAAAATCTTACAATTTTTATGGAACTATTAATACAAAAGACCCTGAATAGCCAAAGCAATCCTGAGCAAAAAGAACAAAGCTGGAGGCATCACACTACCAGACTTCAAGATAAACTACAAAGCTATAATAAACAAAATAGTATGGTACTGGCATAAAACACACAGACCAACAGAACAGAGAACCCAGAAATTAATCCAGGTATCTAAAGTCAACTGATGTTTGACAAAAGGCACCAAGAATACTCATTAGGAAAAGACAATCTCTTCAAAAAGTGGTGCTGGGAAGTTGAATACCCATTTGCAGAAGAATGAAATTAGACACCCCCCCACCTCACACCCTATACAAAAATCAACTCAAAGTGAATCAAAGACCTAAATGTAAGACCCAAAACTATAACACTACTAGACAAAAACATAGGAGAAACACTTCAGGACACTGGTCTGGAAAAAGATTTTATGAATAAGACTTCAAAAGCACAGACAACAAAAGCAAAAATAAACAAATGGAATTATATCAAACTAAAAAGCATCTGTATAGCAAAGGAAACAATCAACAGAGTGAAAAGACAACCTACAGAATGGGAGAAACCATTTGCAAACTATTCACTCAACAGGGGATTAATATCCAGAATATATAAGGAACTCAAACATCTCAACAGCAAAAAAAGCAAATAATCTGACTGAAAACTGGGCAAAAGAGCCAACCACAGTGGCACGCACCTATAGTCCCAGCTACCTGGGAGGCTGAGGCAGGAGGATTGCTTGAGCCCAGGAGTTCAATGGCAGCTTAGGCAACATAGCAATACTCTATCACCACAACAAAATAGCAGACAAAATATATGAAATAAAAAATAGGCAAGTGATCTGGACATTTCTCAAAAGACACACAAATGGCCAAAAAATATATTTTTAAAATGCTCAACATTACTAATCATCAGGTAATTACAAATCAAAATCACCATGAGGTATCATGAGGTATTATCAAAAAAAGATGAAATATAACAAATGCTGGTGAGGACGTGGAGAAAAGGGAACTCTTACACATTGTTGGTGGGAATGTAAACTAGAACAGCTACCATGGAGAACACTATGGAAGTTCCTAAACAAACTATAAATAGAACTTCCGTATGATCCAGCAATCCCACTACTGGGCATTCATCCAAACGAAAGGAAATTAGTATATGGAAGAGACATCTGCACCTCCATGTTTACTGCAGCACCATTCACTATAGCCAAGATATAGAATCAGCCTAAGTGTCCAACAGATAAATGGATTAAAAAAATGTGGTATATATACACAATGGAATACCATTCAGCCATAAAGAAAACAAAATCCTGTCATTCACAGCAACGTGGATGGAACTGGAGGACATTATGTCAAGTGAAATAAGACAGGTACAGAAAGTTAAACACATGTCCATACGGAGAATCTAAAAAAAAAGTTGATCTCATAGAAGTAAAAAGAACAGAGGCTGGGAAGGGTGGGGGGAAGGGAGGGACAGGGAGAGATTTGTTATATGATACAAAATTACAGCTAGATAGAAGTTCTAGTATTCCATACCACTGTAGGATGACGATAGTTTACAATATATGGTGTCAAATAGCTAGGAAGATATTGAATGTTCCCAACGTAAAGAAATGATAAACGTTTGAGATGATGGTTATGCTCATTACCTTGATCCGATCACTAGACATATGTATTGAAACATGACTATGTACCCATAAATATGTACAAATATGCCAATTAAAAAACTAACAAAACCAAAATGATGATGATATTCATGTTTCAGTAGTATCAATGACAATAATAGTTAACACAGATTAAGCATTCACCTTGTGCAGGCACAGCTCCAGGTGATTCATACATATTCACTCATACCTCCATTAATTTACAATTCTAGCCCTGTTCACATCTCTTACATTGTCTAGTACTAACTCAACCCTATTATTTAACCTTTTATACAGACAGAGACCTCATACCCACTAGATAGAAGGCAGGAATCGAAAATTACCCTGCAGTGTACCGTACACTGTTCCACAATATAGAGTGACTCGCTAACAGCATATCACCTACCTGCAATATATAAACAGTAATATTTGCCTCAGAAAGCTGCTAGGAGGATTAAATAACTTTATTCCAAAAACATGCACTTAGTACTTATTACGTGGTAGCCATTGTTCTCATCAATGGGATAAAGAAAAAACAGAATATAGACAAACAGACCATAACTTCTACCCTTACAAAGATTTTTTTTTTTTTTTTTTGAGACAAGGTCTCACTCTGTTGCCTATGCTAGAGTACAATGGTGTGACCATAGCTCAGTGCAACCTCGAACTCCTGGGGCTCAAGTGATCCCCCTGCCTCAGCCTCCCTAGTAGCTGGGACTACAGGCGTGAGCTACTGTGCCTGGCTAATTGTTCTATTTTTGTAGAGAAAGGATCTTGATATGTCGCTCAGGTTGGCTACAAGCTCCTGGCCTCAAGTGATCCTCCTGCCTTAGCCTCCCAAAGTGCTACGACTACAGGTGCGACCCACAGTGCCCAGTCTAAAGCATAGATTATTGTTATACTATTTCCATTCTGGTGGGTGGTAACAATGTGTAAAATGTGTACAAAGTGCTTAATGCAGTACTTGGAAGACAATAATCATTTAATAAATGTTAACTATTACCATAATACCAATTATTGCATTTACAAAGGAAACATTAAAAATTTTTTAATACGTGAGTATATCTCAAAAGCTATATTAATTTCATTTTTAGTTTAGTACTTTAAAACCTAAAGAAGAATATGATACATATCAAGAAACAAACCCAGGCAAAACTGGAAGAAAATTTTTGATTCCTTAGACTAAGATTTTATTTTGTTATTTATTTTTTAGAGACAGGGTCTTCCTCTGTCACCCAGGCTGGAATGTAGTGACCTGACCATAAAGCTCACTATAACCTCAAATTCCTGGGCTCCAGCAATCCTGTTGTCTCAGCAAGAGGTGTAGTCTCACCTGTAGCTGTAGTAAGATTTTAAGCACAGAGTTGGTCTCTCTTACCCAAGTGTACTAATTAGCATGCCAAACAGAAGTATGACTTTCTTCCACTTTATCAAAAAGGAAGATGTGTTTCTTTGAAGCTTTACTTTATGTGATTGGCCCCAAATAAATATCTGCGATCTCAAGATTTTGGATTTATTCCCTATAATAACCATTCAATTTTGCCTAGCTTTGAAGATGGAAGAAGAATGCAATAGAAAAAGTAAGGAAAAAAGGAAGTTTACAATCCAAGCATACCCCTAACTCATATCATCTTGCAAGTGCCAGCTTTTGGCCAAAACGGGAATTATGTGGGATTTTCTGCATATGGTTCATTGCAAAAACAAGTGCTTAAAAACCAGAACATGGGTCAGAGGTATGTAAAGAAACCTTGAGAGCGGGTCAATGATCAGCTATGAGCATCCATTCAAATGAACATACTGCACCCGAATCAGCATAGCTTCTCTAAAGTTAATGTTGGGATGTCCCACTGTTGGCTATTGATACCTACAGCAGCATACTTTTAAAAATTAAAATTAAACAGGAGAAAATAAAATATAAGAATATTTGTTGGCAATCTCAAAAGTGACAAATTAGAACTACAGGCACGTGTGTATGTGTGTGTGTGTGTGTGTGTGTGTGTGTGTGTGTGTGTGTGTGTGTGTGTGTGCCTATTAGGAAATAAAAACAACATGGGCACAATTTAATAGTAATATCAAACACATGCCACCACCAGACATACAGGAAAGATTTCCCAGGGTTATCTGATTCCCAAGACTGAGGTATCTCTCTCGACCCCTCTTCCCCACACTCCTTCCTTCTCCCCTTCCTTCCTCTCTTCCCCTCCCCCCACCTCTATTTTTCCTACTTTGCTGATACCCCAAACCTATCAGGAAATCCAGCAATGGATATATCCTTTACTAATAAGAGCAGGTAGGATCATAAGAGCATAGGTATCCCTGTATGCAGAACAACTGATTTTCTTTTCATTGGGTTTTATGCTCAACTTAATATTTGGGGTGGTGCCTTTTATTACTCAGTACTGTTCTAGGTACAAGGGAAATATGAAATAATTTAAAACATAATTCTTGATTTTAAGGAGTTTATAATCAAATTGAAAAGAGAAACTAACCAACATGAAATGCACTAGAATAAGAGAATATCTAGCTTTATATCCCTGGGCAATTCCAATAACCTCTGCAGCCCTGGTTTTCTCATCCATAAAACAAGCGAACTAAGTAGGTCAGTGGTTTTCAACCTTCATTCTGGCCCAACACTTGAGGAATATGACACCCTCACTAACAGTGGTGTTGGGGAGTGGGTGGAAAAACTCATCTTGGCGGGGGGAGGTAGGTATTCTTTTTAATCCTGCAGAAGATGATTTCCCATTGCCAGAAATTGCTGAATTAGATGATCTTTAAGATCTGTACAGCTTTAATTAAGGTTTTTCTCCTTAAGTACTAAATTGCATAAATAAGAATAGAAGGAAAAAAAAAAGATCCATAAAACCCATTCCCCTCTCCCCTCATCTTCTCAGTTTCTGTTTAAGTCCACCACTGACCCATTGGCTCAGACCCAAAACCTTGGATTCTATCTTTCATACCCCACATCATCTATTAGAAAATCCCTTGAAATGTATCTAGAATCACACTATGTTTCCTCTATTCTGTTACCGCCCTGTATGCCTCTCTCCTCTTTCTACTCCTACCCGCTGCAGTCTACTCCCCACACAGCTGCAAGAGTGATCATTGGAAAAATAAATCTGCTTCCTCTGCTCAAAACCTTCCAGTGCCTTCCAACCACCCTCAGCATACCACACAACATCTTTAACCTACAAGTCACTCTGGCCTCCTTGCTGTTCCAGAGCACATGAGAGCACAGTCCCATCTCAGGGCTGAGACACTCTTCCCCAGACAGTCACGTGGCCTTGCTCCCTCTCTTCATCCAATCTCTGCTCACATGTCACCTCCTCAGAGGTTTCCCTGACTACTCCATCTAAAAGAGCATCCCTTCCTGTCACTCAGTCACCATCCTCCTCCTCATCCTGCTTACTTTTTCTTTATGGCACTTAAACCACGAGCTATTATAGGTTTATTTTCTGTCTCCCACACTAGACTACAAGCTCCACAAGGGCATCACTCTAACCTCAATGCCTGGCGTAATAGGCACTGAAAGAAAAACACTGCATGAATTAATTCTTTCAGCAAAAGCCAGAAATGAATGAATGAAATCAATAAGAAGTGTTATAATGAAATTATGATATCATACATTGGTGCTATATTTTGAGATTTCAAAGGCATTTCACAAACCTCATCTTGTGAATCATATACAAGCCTGTGTATAAGTCAGAACAAGTATTACTGACAAGAAAACCAAAGAGACATCAAGTGACTTTCTTAAGGTCACATACAAGGTGGCAGAGCTAAGGGTTCAGCTCACATCTTCTGAATCTTAACACAAGGTACACTTCCTTTCTACCACACTTCAAGACTTGACCAAGACCCAAGACAGCCTTGAAGAATGGGTAACATCTAGCTGAGTGAAGAAGAGATGGTAAGGCATTCCAAAAAAGGTAAAAACATGTATGAGTCTGCAGGGCAGGGAATGTATCCCATAAACATGCACGGGATGAGTGGGAAAGGGGTGAAATTTGGGAGACTGGATATAGACTTAAGTCCAAGATAGTTAGCCATGGTGAGCCTCCAACTGTTTTAATACCTTTCATCCTCATACTCTTTCAGAATCTTTTAATTTTAGCTTTCCACTAGTTCTTCCCTATCCTATAAATCCTTGAGTGACTACTTTCTCTCCTACTTACAGCCATGTGAGAATAAGCTATGCTCACCAGCTCCCTTCCTGACCCTGGTTCACTCTTCAACACACTGCAATCCAAGTTCTGCCCCGGCACTCGACCAAAACTCTGCTCACCCATAACCTCCTTACTGCCAAATCCTCTTCCCAGTTTTCACTGGGTTCCTCGTTCAGGCCTCACTTGTCACAGCTGACCTTATTCCCTTACTGTCAAGCCTCTCCTCCTTTGGCTTCCTCAAAACCTCTCCCCTCCACTGACAGTTCCTTCTCTATAATTTGCAAGTGCCTCTTCTCCCTAACTGCCCCTAAATGTTAGGATTCCTTGGGAATGTCATTTAGATCTGCTCTTCTGGCTATATTGTCTCTCTCTGATCAAGTCTATCTGTTCCAGTGGCTTCAGACTGTAAGGATTGATGCTAGCAATGCTTAGAGACACTCTATGCCCAGCACAAATGAAATCAGACACATTCTCTTAAGTCATGATGGTGGTGGGTTCACAGCTAAGGATGGGGAGGAGCAAGCTCCTCTCCTTAGCAGGGCAATATCAGAATCTGGGGCTGAGGGAGGGAGTGGCACATGGTTTAAAAGAAACCCCATATATAAAAACTCAGCCAAGGTATGTCCTCCTACCCCTTACCCTGATTGCAAATCATGATGCTGGAGATTTGCAAATTTACCTCTACCCATGATATTTTCCTACAGACCCTTGTATCTGCATTTATGGCTTTTCATTTAGGAATATCCAACTGGGTGATCCTCCCCAAACTCAATGTACCCAAAACCAGATTCAGTATTTTCACCCCATAAGCTGTTTCTTCTGCTATGCACTCCATTTTGGTTGGCAGCATCACTGTATTCCCAAGTCATCAAAGCCATTTTTTGGTCTCCTCTCTCCCATTTCTCATCAGTGACCAAGGCCACCCTCACAGATGGTTCTCAAGTCCATGTCCTCATTCCCATTGGTGCTGCCTTGGTTCAGCCCCCCATCGCCTCTCATGTAGAACATGGCCACAGCCTTTTTGACAGGTCTCCTTGTTCCCAGGCACCCTCATTCAAATCATCTTACACTCAGCTGCTGCCAGAACCATCTTTCTGAAACAGAGATCTCACCATATCCTTTCCCTCTTTCAAAACTTTCATGACTCCCTAGAAGCTACAGATCATGTATAAGCTTTACAACATGGCCCCAGTGATCTCTCAACATCCCTGCTTCCATACCCTACTTCTCCTTCACCACTGCTCAGACAAAGGCACAAACTTTCACACTCCCATGTTTTTGCATGAGTCTGGACTGGCCCCACCCCCACCCCCTTTGTCCATCTGGCAAAATTCTATTCATCCCCTAAGGCTCAACTCAAATGTCAATTCTGCTGCTCAGTCTTCCCTGATCCCTGTCCCCACCCCCTTCCCCTGAATTAATCACTCGCTGGTGCTCCCATGGCACTTTGTTCACAACCTCTAACGTGGCATTTATCAAGCCGGATTGGAGTTAGTTATTTACTCATCTGTCTCCCGTCCTAAATTATGAGCTCTGTGAGGAAAGAGGCCACATGACAGTTATGTTTATATCCCCAGGACCAAAAAAACAGCCTCGGAATATGCCAGAGAGTAAGCACTGGGTAGATGTTTATGAAACAGAACTAGGAAAACCACCAAGGTTTTTAAGCAAGAGAGACAAAAATGAGAGAAGGATTTAACATTTTTATCCTGAGAGGGTAAAAAAAAAAATAACCCAAGCAAAATAAAATTTAATCAACCTGCCTTCAAGACTTGAGCAGCAAAGACTGATATTGTTCAAGCAGATGGAGAGAATTACGTGAAAGGGAATTCTGTCAGTAAAACACCTTGTAGCTCAACCTCACTTCTGAAATGACACAGAAGGAGCATTTCTCCTCTGCAAAGTTAGAAGAAAAAAAAAAAAAAAAAGGAAATGCTAAACACTATGCTTCTGAGTTTAGAATAGACTTGAAATTTTTTTTAAGTAAATCAATAATTTTTATTCATATTCTTTCAAGATGGAACTTGAATAAATGGAACTTATCAATGTCATGTTAATAAATGTTAGATATCTATCTTATCAAGATTTAACCAGTACGCTTCACAATCACTTCTAAAGGCATAGTATGATTTCATTTTCATTCTAAAAAGAAAATGATGTACATTATTTAAATTGTGATAATATCAGTGGGGAGGGGGCGCAGACAATCCGTGTCTTTCTGCTGACAAATGAAGTTGAAGCTTGTTAGAGTTCATAGGGAGGGCGTTCTTATCAACTGAATACAGAATTCAAAAAGCAGTGAATTCCAAGAAGTAGCTTTCTTTAGCTGTTCTTAGCATTTCAAAAAGATGTCAAAGTGACTATATAAAATGTTTGTTTTGTCTGGGAAAAATATCAGTGTTTGAGTATTCACTGACCACAGGGAGGTTTGCAGTTAGGACTAGAGAAGATATTTCCAGAGTGTCAGTGAATTGAGTCTGCAAAACTAGATTTGCCTATAGATGTGAAAAGGCTACTATGGTGTAAGAAGGTAATTACTTTTTTCAAAACTTTTTTTTTTTGTGGTTTCTTTCTGTGAATATAAAGATGCACAGAGGCTCAAATTTCAATCAGAAATAGATTCTTTGACAGAAATTCTTTAGAGACAAAATCTGGCAACAATATGCAGACTGGATTCTACTGAAGAGAGGCTGCAGTCAGGGAGCCAGGCCAAAAGGCCAACGTGGTAATGTAGGTGGGAGGTAACGGAGGTCTGAACAGGGGAAATGACAAGACAGAAGAGAGAAAGGGACAATTAACACAGCGGTTCAAAGGGAAATTCCACAAGTGTTGGTGAATAGACTGGACAGAGGGGACACAGGTTTTCAAACCTGAGCAACCTGGAGGAATTGACACAACTTAGGGAACGGGAACTTTTTCATTACCTTTCAAACTTCAACATAGCTCCTAGTAACAACTCCAGAGCAAAATTGATCCTTCAAGATCATGATCCATGGATGTGTGAATACTTTTAGCCACATTTACTAGATTGTTAACTTCTTTTAGTCCAATACTCTGTACCATTTTTTGTATCCCATCCTTCCTTCCATCCATCCATCCAACAAATGTTTACTGAATGCCTTCTATGTATCAGGCACTAATCAAGCAACTTGGAAGTGAACAAGAGAGACATAAATACCTGATCTCATGGTGTTGATTCTCTAGGGACAATAAATACCTAACATTGTGCCTACTGCAAAGTAAATACTCAAAATATTTTTTTGTTAAATTGAATAAATAGTTTCCATTGAGCATTAATCCAGAACAAATAAGAACTCAAATAAGGAAAATATCCTCCTTACATATTATCTAAGGAAATTTCACTATAGCATCTTTAACATCTACCACGATCAAATATTCTTCTAATTTTAAACAAATCCTTTTTTCCTATTCATTGCTGGCCAAAATGACCAATACAAAGTTTTAACATTAAATGAAAACCTCAATAAAACAGTTCACAGAAGAATAGAAATGCAGTGTGGAAAAGGCCACCAGAAGTCATTATTTTGGCCTTCAACTCGCATTTCCAAAACCCAAGAGTGTTGTTCTTGAGAATCACCTAGGCAATCTAAAATCTAGCAAATAAAACCAAAAGGAACAGTTCTTTACCTTATGTGTTTCATGGTCACAGTACCTTAAAAGTATCAATAGAAGATGAGCAAGAAGGGGTGATCCACAAAAAACATAAGAATTCCAAGAGATGAAGTAGCTGCTCTGCCAAATTTCTGGTGACTGAGAGCCATCTGCTGGTGAAAGTTCAACTACGACAATCTAGTGATTGCCACTTACTGTAAGCAGCTCCTTACTTTACTATAGAACGCACACTTTAAAACACGTCTAGGAACAGAATGCTAATGTTCTCACTCATATGTGGGAGTTTAAAAAGTCGATCCCACATCAGTAGAGAGTAGACTAGTACTTCCTAGAGACTTGGAAAGGAGGGAGAGGTTGGTTAAGAGATACAGGAGTTCTGGTGTTCTATGGCATGGCAGGGTGACTATAGTAAATGATAATTTATTGTGGTTTTTTGGAATAGCTAGAAGAGAGGATTTTGAATGTTACCAACAAACAGAAATGATACATTTTTGAAGTGGACATGCTAATTACCCTGATTTGATCATTACCCATTGTATACACATACCAAAATCTCACACTATATACCCCATAAATATGTACAATTATGTACCAAAAATATACATATTAAAAAAAGAAATAAAATGCACAAAAGTCAACATGCTTACATGAGGGAGTTTCTGCTCCTAGAGCCAGGCCTTTTGATACTATCTTCCATAACAACTCTGCATCTTCTTTCACTTTGCTCTTCACAACCAAACACAGTTATGACAAATCCAGTGTGTGTCCAATTGAGATAAACAATCTGTATTTTGCATTTGGCATGCCTAATGATTTCCATCTTTGTCTCAACACTACTGTTTTCACTTTATTGAGTTAATTTGTTTCCATTCTCATTTTACAAAGTAAAGATAAAATGCAATATTCAATTTTTTGTGCAAATTCACACTTCTATGAACAAAGATGCAAGTCTAATGTAACAAAATTATTGCCTGGTAGGCAGTGCCACCAACAGTAACAGAAATTTATGTTTGTCAGTTGATGTTCAAAAACCAAAATTTGGCATTAAAAGACTAAGAGCATCAATGAATAATACATATACATTCAAGACACACAGAAGCCAAGGACTTGCTAAGTAGTCAACATTTCTACCTCAATAACCTTGCTTTTTATTGTACCATCTAGTTCATACCTAAATACACAAATTACTGAAATCGACATCCACACTTTATCATGGCATCCTTTCCGGGAAATGCCCAGGAACGTATAAGCTCCCTCGGGTGACTAATGCAACCCTCTGGGCAGCTTGGTATGGAAACTATTGTTCTAGAAAGAATAGGATTCAAGAAAGTACACAACAGAAAAAGAGATATGGTGTACAAACTGGTACCTACTTCTGGTACCAATTTGTTACTCCATTCAGGCTGTTAAATACCTTAGACTGGACAATTTATAAACAGAAATTTATTGCTCACAGTTCCAAAGTCTTAGAAGTCCAAGATCAAGGCCCCAGCGGATGTGGTCTCTGGTGAGAGTTTTTTCTGTTTCATGGATGGCACCTTCTATGTGTCCTCACATCGCAGAAGGGGCAAGGACACTCCCCTGAACCTCCTCTATAAGGGCACTCACCCCATTTGTGAAGGTGGAGCCCCTGTGACTTAATCACATCTTCAGTACTATCAACATTGGGTATTAGGCTCCAAGATATGAATCTTGGGGCGGGGGGAGGGACACCAATATTCATACCATAGCAAAGGGTGTCAATGAAAAATGCATACACATTTAAGATGCACAAAAGCCAAGGACCACCTACACAGCCATCATTTCCATCTCAATAACCTTGCTTTTTATTACACCAACTCATCTAATTCATATCTAAAAAGGCACATGGTAGAGATGGACACCTACACTTTTAACCATGACATCCTTTCCCTCTGTGGGCAGGGCCTAGGAAGTGTAAGCTCCCCCAGATGACTCGTATGCAACCAGCTGGGCATCAATATGCAGACTCGTACGGGAACTATTGCTCTAGAAAGAGGATTCAAGAAAGTACACAAGTAAGAGAGAAAATGCATGGTGTACCAATTCTACCTACTCTTTTCTAATCTCCTAGACCATTTATGGCCCACACCACATAATGCAGCACCTCACAATATACACTATCATGTATCCTCCTCTAGTTGTTTTATGCACGACAGAAAGACCTCCCCAAACGGCACATAATTTCTATATTCCCTTCTAAGAACAGAATTTTTTTTTTTTTAAAAAAAACCAACATAATGAACTAAAATACAGTGTGTATAGGTAACTCCTCTTTCTTCTTCCTGCTTATGCATGGACTAAAACTTCTCTTTTTCAATTTTCAAATAATTTTCATAATTTAAAATCAATATGTGCAGGGGCAGGGAATCTTTTTATTTTCCATGCCAAAAGTCACAAGCCTACCAGTAGTTAAGGACTGTAATTCAAAACAAGACACCATTTTGTTTTTCCCGTTAGATGAGCAAAACCCAGCATGTTCTATAACACCCACTGACAGCTAAGGTGCAAGGAAGGGGGTCTCCCATGTATTGCTGGAGGGAATGTAAAGCATCACAGCTTTTAAGAAACAGACATGGCACTATCTGTTACATTTTCAACACCCATACCTCTGTCCCCAGTAATCCCACTTTGGGGTTACTGTCCCACAAAAATAAGAGCCACAAGGCCTCACAGATATCTAGTGCAGCATTGTTTGTAATGGCAAAAAACTAAACAACTCAACATCCATCCAATGGGGAGTAGTTGGAAAAATGACTGCATATTTATACTGCGGAATATAGCTGCTGAAAAGAATTTGTTAGCACTAGTGACTTGGAGTAATGTCCAAATTTAAATGGAAAAAATCACAAACAAATATGTATAGTACAATTCTATTTTCATAAAAAATAGGAAAACTCATATATAAATATATATGTAAATATGTATTTGTATAAGCACAAATAGATGTGAGAAAGAAAACCCTCTGAACAGTTAAGACTGGTCACTTTAGGAGAATGGCACTGGAGGGATGGAAAAAGAGAATATTAATTTCTGAGTTATACATCAATGTGGTCTGACTTGTTATAATGAGCATGTACCATGTTAATTTATTTTAAATTAAAGGGTCATTTTCCCATGATGGAGGGGGAAGGGAATAGGAGAAGGGATGCTAATAAGAAAACAAAAATCAATAAAAGCAAATGACAACTGAAGTAGCAACTATTAGAAAGAGATATTGCAAGCATCCCTCTTCTTTAAAAAAAAAAAATTAATAGACAAAAACTAAAATCAAGAAATGCCAAAATCAAGCATATTTTTCCAGGAGGAAAGCGCATAGAAGAGAAAGAAAGATAAGAAAGGAAGAAAGAAAGAAAAAGAGAAAGGAAAAAGTAAAACAACTGAGGTTGGGGCAAAGTCTAAAGAGTGTCATTAAGGGGGAAATATAAAAATGACAAACAGGTCTACAGTTACACAGAGGAGGAGGGAAAAGTTAAAAAGAGAAACAGAAGGTGATGTGATTCCTTTCCTAAAGTTAGGAAATACAAGCAATAGTAACATTCTTTCCTCATTTTCAAGGTAGAAAAACCCTAACTTTTCAAAATCTAGTAGTCAATGGGGAGGTCTGTGTGAACTTCCCCTTCTACTGACTTACATCTCCATCTTGTGGTCAGTTCAAGACATAGCTCTTACAGAGAGAGAACATAGACATGAATGCATTTGTATGTATGCAAGCATGTGTAGGTATTATACATACATATATAACCATATATACTTACATATACACATATGTGTAATACATGTACCTGGAGTACATAAAAAAATATATAAGTGCAAATATATACATATGTTTAAGTAGAACATACAAACAAAAATCGTAAGTGTACATCTCAAAGATAATTTACAAATTGAATACCCATAGTTAACCACTACCCAGAGCAAGAAACAAAGCATTGCCAGAACCCTAGAAGCCCCCTCATGTCCCTTTGTAGCCATTACTTCCCCCAAAGGGAACCATTCTTATGATTTATAACACTATAAATAAGTTTTGCCGTTACCAGAATGGCATCACACAACATGTACTCTTGTTAGGTCTAGGCCATTCCACTCAACATGATGTTTGTGAGATTCTTTCACAGTGTGGTGTGTAGCCATAGATTGTTCATTCTCAATTGCTGCATATGCCATATTGTATCTAATCATAATGTAGATGGGCATTGGGTTGTTTCTAGATGGGACTATTAAGATTAGCACTACTATAAACATTCTTGTACCTATCTTTTATACAGTTCCATTTTAGCGAATACAGTTTTCCAAAGAGGTGATACAATTTACAGTCTCACCAGTAGTATATGAGAATTCCAGTCACTCCACATCCTAGCAACACTAGACAAGTCTGTCATTTTAATTTTAGCCATTGGGGTGTAATGGTATGATATCACGGTTTTAGATCGCAATTTCCTGATGACTAGTGAAGCTCAACACCTGTTCATATGTTCCTCTTTTGTGAAATCCAAATTCAAGTCTTCTGCCTATTTTTTCTAATGGGTTGTCTGCCTTTGTCTTGATTTATAGGGGTTCTTTATATATTCAAGATACATTTCTTGTGTCAGATATATACCCTGCAAATACAGATTTCCTTTCTGTGGCTTGTCTTTCACTCTTTGTGGTATCTTTCCATAAACAGAATTTCTTATTTTAATAAAGTCCAACTTATCATGTGTTTCCTTTATGTTAGTGCTTTCTTTGGCCTGGTTAAGAAATCTTCGCCTATCCCAAGTTCATAAAAATATTCTCCTATGTTTGTTTTTTAAAGCTCTTGTTTGACCCTTCACATTTAGATCTACATTTCTTTTGGAACTGATTTCTTATGCAGGATGATAGCAGAGGCCAAGATTCATTTTTTCCATATGTATATCTGGTTGACATAATGCCATTTATTGGAAAAACTACCTTTGTCATAAATCAAATGACATTACGTGTATGGGGCTCATTCTCAACTCTATTTGCTCCACTGGTTCACTTCCCTGTCCTTGTGCCAACATCACATTGCAGCTTTACGATAAGTCTCCATAACTGGTAATGTTAGTCCTCCAGCAGTTCCTCAAAATTACCTTGGCTCTTCTTGTCTCTGCATTACCACATAAACTGTGGCTATAATCAGCCTTTCAAATGATAAAACAGAAACAAAAAACTGGCTAGGGACTGTAAATGGGTTTGCTTTAACTGTACAAATCAATCTTGAAGGAATCGACATCTTTACAATATTGAGTCTTCCAATCTCTGAACACAGAATCCCCCATCTGCGATTTCGCTTCCCATGGTTTCAGTTACCTGCAGTCAACTGTGGTCTGAAAATGTTACATAAAGATATTTTGAGAGAGAGAGAGCATATTTATATAACTTTTATTACAGTATACTGTTATGATTGCTCTATTTTATTAGTTATTGTTAATCTCTCTGCCCAATTTATAAATTGAACTTCATCATACATATGTATGTACAGGAAAAAAACAGTATATGTAGGGTTCAGAACTACTCAAGGTTTCAGGAACCCACTGCTGGTCTTGAAACATATCACTCTTGGATAAGAGGGAACTACTATGTATTAGGTTTTCCTTAATTTCTCTAAATAATATTTTATAGTTTTCAGTGTGGAGGTCTCATACATCTTTCAACTTGACTCATCCCTACATATTTTATGGTTTTTTTTTTAACTATCATAAATAGTATCCTTTAATTTTTTTTTCATTTGATATTTTTTTGCCTAGCTTTTAAAACCTTTTGAGAGAAGCCACTAGGTTGCTGCTGCTAACCACTGGACAGACTACGCTTCATCATGTTTCATATGGCAATGCCCTGATATCTTTGCTGACGTGATCGATGATGTGGAGTTGCAATTACTAATATTTATTCAGATCTCAAGGTATCTGGTTTCATTTGCTTGATCAATCATCCAAATGGATAATCTTTCTTTACATTTACTGCTGCTAAGGGAGTGACAGACAAGAGCCGATATAGACACTACAATCTGCCTGCCCAGCATCTTTATGTTCTTCTCACTTATTGTCAGAACCTCAACTTTGTCCAAGGCTCTGCTGCCCAGAGAACATGACCCTATCCTCATTTTCAGTTCAGGAATCTCTCTCCTGAATCAACTAAGCCAATCACAGCAACCCCACTCCCCCATGGTTTTTGGTATAACATGGTCACATGATACAATCCTACCCTACTTCTATTTTGAGCCAAAGTCAATTAGGAAGCTTCCAGGAAGCATTTCATTGCTCTTAGAAAACAAGTAACTGGAAAATACATGAGAATCAAGACGAAACTACTACTAAAAACTATCAGAGAATTAAGAAAGTGGCTATAATATTAATAGCCAATTTCTATCCATCAATTATCAACAACCTTCATACAAACAACAATCACAAAGTATGATGAAATAAAAAACTGAATTTAAAACATCAACCAAAGAGATTAAACAACCAGGAATAAATTTAACCAGAAATGTGTTACACTTAATTGAAGAAAACACTACTGAAAGACCTGAAAGATGGCTTGAACACATGGAAAAAGATCCCATGTTCTTGGATAGGAAAAGTCAGAAATATAAAGGACTTCAAGATTTAATGTAATCCCAATTTTTTTTTTAAAGGGTTGTTTCCTTTTTAAAAAAAATTAAATCAGTGAAGAGCTGTTTACTATCTGTTAACACAAGAAATAATTCCAAAGATAGCTTTGACAAGCATGAGATGAAAATGATACTCTTAGGTTGTTTCCTTCTTTTTTGGAATTAGATTAGCTGATTCTGGAAGTCACGTAAGAAAAATAACCAAAACCCCTAAAAAGTTTACTAAGAGAAGACTGGCCCTATCAGTATTAAAACTTAAAAACTCAAATATTTAGAAGAATGTGGTACTAGCACATGAAGAGACAGGACCAATGGAACACATTACAAAGTTCAGAAACAGATCAAAGTACATATGGGAAGGTACATGATAAAGACAGCATTTCAAACTTGAAAATGAAGAGATGAATAACAATAAAAAAATGTAGTCAGTTGCAAAAATAGGGGAAAAAGTGGGATTCATACTCTTAGCCAATTAAATTCCGAATGGATCAAATATTTAACAGTTATAAAACCATGAACATACCAGAAAATAAACACACAAGAGAATTTTTTATAATCTTGGTTCACTGTAATAATTATATAAAACCCTACTAAGCTATTACTATATAAAACTATATACATTAGTTTGGAGTAGCACAAAAAAACTTAACACTCTTGGAAAAGATTACATAGGGAAACAGGCATTCACATAAGTGGCCGGTCCAAGTCTAAATGGGTTGTACCCCACTGGAGGGCAACTCGCCAAATCCTGTCAAAACTGCAAATGCATAAACCCTTTGACCCAGCCATCCTACTTCTAAAAACTTATCTAGAGATATACTTTCACAGATGCAAAATCCCTTATGTTTAAGGTTATTCACTGCTTTATTTCTGTAATAGAGAAAGACTGAAAACACACATATCTATTAATAAGAGACTAGTTAAATAAGTTATAGTACATGCATACAATGAGATGTTATAGGGCTATAAAAACTAATGACAAAACCTTATGTGATGATTGGGAAAATATCCAAGATATTTTGATCAGGTGACAAAAGAATTTAACAGAATGGTAATGTATGATATGCTACCATTTATGTAAAAGATGGAAGGAAATAATATATTCATATTTGCTGGTATGTGCTTAAAGAGAATCCTGGAAGGATATGCCAAAAAATTAATAGTAATTACTTATGTTGAGGAATGGGGGACAGAGTGGGAGGGTTTTCATTGAACCTTGCTAAAAGCTTTTTAGATTTCTTAGCCACATGAATATATTACTTATATAAAGCACATTCCCCTTCTCCTATTGGCATGTTTGGAATGTGGCTGGGAACTGCTTACATCTCTTCTCAGACCACGAGAGGAGTCAACCTGAAGAGAAAGCCAACACTATGAGGAAGGCAAAATGAAGAGGCAGCAACAACCTGGATCCTTGATGGCATCACTGGCCTGTTAGTACATGGATGTTTTCCCTTATTTAAGCCATTTTGAGTAGGGTTATCCACTAGGTACAGCTGAGGGTGTCCCACTGCTAGACTAGCACGGTAGCCAAACCCAGGCACCCCCCTAACAAACTTCAGGACAATAAGCAGCACCTCCTTTTCCAGACTGCTGAGGGGGGGGGGAACCCTCCTTTCTAGTCTTCATGACACTTCTACAGACCCATCTGCACTAATTTCATGGTGGTGTGATCTGTTTTTGTTTCCCCTACCTGACTGAACTCTTCACGAATGGGCATCATAAGCAATAAACAAATTCCACCATGGTCACCTCTCAGCCCACCTCGTGTGCCTCTAGTAACTTCTGATTCTAAGCTTTGCTGACTAAGAGAGCAGCAGGACTATGCACCAAAGTAACTCATCTTTCCATCAAACTACCCAAAATAATCAGTGAGTCAGAGACAAAGCTGTGCACCTCACCAAGTGCTCTTCTTGAGTGTACAGATTATATCCCCAGCCTCCCTCGCAGTTAGGTTGGAGCCACGTGACTGGTTACGGCCAATGGCTGAAAGTGTGAAACTTGCAGGCCCAAGCACACAAGAGGGTATGAGTTCTCCACACTTGCTCTTCTCCAGTCATGGGGAACATGGAGGCACAGCCCTAAGAGGGAAACAGCTGAATCTCTGAGTCACCTTTCCTTGACAGACTTTACATGAGGGAGGCAATAAAGCTTTCGTGTATTAAAAGTCAGACATTCCCAGGTTTGTTTAGTTACCAGAGCACAGCCTATGTCTCAGCCAACCTTTCAATCAACAAAAATTTTCTCCTCAGAGAAAGCCAACACTCTGAGGAAGGCAAAATGAAGAGACAGCAAGAACCTGGATCCTTGATGGTATCACTGAGCTGTTAAATTAATCAGATCTCTCACTTGTCAAACTTAAACTTAGAGAAGTTAACAGCAGTCAAAAATACACCTGCTCTATACCCAACTCTGTGCTAGGTGTTATGGAAGATACAGAAAAAAAAAAAAAAAACAGATGCTCACTCACTGAGCAAGTATTTAAGCACTAGGTTAGGCTTTGGTCTCTGTCCTTGCAGCATTTAAAATCTGACCAAGAAACAAAATATATACAACAAAAAAGAAAAAAAGGATTAAGTATTAAACCTGTGGTCTCCCTAGCTAACTGAGCTCCCCACTGGTATTCTCTCAATATAGTTTTCTGAATTTATTTTACTTATTTGTGTGATTCTTTACAGTCCAGTGAGAGAGACTGACTGACATACACACCTCAACTGCAAAAAGCAGCTATTTTTTGCTTTGAATTTTTGCCATCATAGTCCCAGGACCAGTGTGTGGCACATAGTAGGCACTCAAGAAATACCTATTTAGTGAAAGATTTGCTTTACTAAAACATTTTTGCTTCCTTACCTATTTTTCATTAAACTTGCAGGGAGTTTTATTTAACATTCTTAACTGTACTTAACACTGCCTTAGTTCAACTATCCTTGGGCTCAATAGAGAAAGCAAAGCTGCATTGATTTCAGCACACCCTTACATGTCAGAAAAGCTGGCAAGTTACTGAATTTCTGGGGCATAAATCAAAGAGATAAATATTTATGGCTTATCCATTGTCTCACGTGCGCTAGCTGATCATGCAAGTATATATTCCTTAGGAATTTCCCACTCCTAGAAGAGTGGCTTGGTCATATAACATTAAGCAACATAAAGTATAAATCAATGATTGTTTAGGAAATCTATTAGGTGTAAATGATCCTTCCTATAAATGAAGCTTTAAACTGAAATCAAATATTCAACCGTTTAAAATGAAGGTGGTATATTTTTAATGTAAGATTCAATGTAAATTTTTCTTTTGCCCATCTTGGCTACCAATACAGTGATATGAAATATACATTGGAAATATGGTGCTTTTTTATGGTAGTTCAAGGAAAAAATATGTATCTACAATTAAATGTAAAAAATCTCTACTCAGAAAATGTGTACATTTTGTATCATCTTTTGATTTTAGCAATTGGTCTGCTTGTTAATATACCCTTCCTGACATGTAACTACCATCTTGAACTCTCAACAACTTCCTATCCTCCATAATCCTCTACATCGTTGATGGTGTGAAGATTAAAGCTTAGCCAATTAGCCACCCACTATAGCTGAGTTAATCACATAATCTTTGAGATGGTCACAGAGCAGTGGAGTATGCAACAGTTTCCTTTTCTCTCTTTACAACGATTTAACTAATTGTGAGACTTAGCACTGCTCTCAAACATAAAGGGCAGGAGGGTTTTTAATCAGAAGCTTGTCATTGCTTTATAAGTCAGGGCTTATCTTCTTCTATGAGACATTGTTGCACAGAGACTTCTTTAACAAGTTTCCAAATACCCTAAATTAGTCAACCATTGCTTATTTAGACCAAGGTTTACTGCTTTAGAATAATGACCAGTAATCCGTAGTAAAACTAAGATTCTGTCACATGACAGCTACACATTCAATTATGTGATCGCCATGTTAATGTCTGTTTAAAGGAAATGCTAATCCAAACTGAAGTCTGACGATACTCTTCTACCCTTAATAAGGCCACATATGAGGAGGAAAAGGAAGGGTAGAAGGACTCTGGGAATGAGGGGTGGGGAAGAAAGTGAGAGGGCATGAGGGTTGCACAAAGTAAACAGGAAAGAGGGAAACAGAGGTACAGGTTCTAGGGAGAGAGGGGGGCTCACCTGGTTCCAATGCCGATCTTGCAGCATTGCTGTCAGTTATTACGGGAGACACTGATTAGCAGATTAACCCCAGTTCTCTAACAGTAAATGTGTTGTGGCAATAGTCTGGTATTAATGACAAAATGTGCCATTAAGAGCATGTCTATAACATTCTGAAGTTCTGACAAGGCTTTCTGGCCAATGTGATTCCATAGGTCGTACATTAAGGGAAAGACACGTGCCCTCCACCCCCAAAGTGGCAAAACAACTCAGCTGACCTCCCTGGTATCACAAATTACAGAAGCAAACAAAAATGCTGGAGGAACCCAGAACTAGGGATCAACTGTGGGGAGGACTAAGGGAATCTTTGTGAGTCATCGGAGATCCAGAGAAACCAACTGGCAGAAAGGAATGAGCTTTCTCCAAAGATATAGCAGAAAGTTCCCTGACAGTTAACTGTATTAGAAGTGACTGGGCAACCTGACATTTAGGAGGCCAGAGGACATGGTCAAACTGTGAACCTAAACTGGTCATGTCTACACTGAATTAAGATCCTTTCTAGAAGGCCAGGTCCAAGCAGAGGAATTACTAGGTATGAGAAATTGGGGATGGAAGGGGAGGCCCCCAGGGTGGAGATTAGGAGTAAAGGCAGCAAAAATAACTGACATAAGCAGGTGAATGAAATCCAAGACCAGTAACTGACCTAAAATCTAAGAAAATCTACTTCTAGCAATCTACTCTGACTTTAACATTCATTCATTAACTTATCTATACACTTATGCTTGTCTCTGGTAAGTCCTCCCTGACTAGTTAGATCAACACTATCTGGGTGTCCATTCTCATAGCCCTGAGGCAGATTTCCCAGGGACATTTTTGTGTATTATTAGTATTATTATTATTAGAGATGGGAGTCTCACTATGTTGCCCAGGCTGACTTCAAACTCCTGGGCTCAAGCAATCCTTCTGCTTCAGCCTCCAGATGATTTTCTTTCTTCATGGCAATCAGCATCTATTAATAATTGCCACAATAGTTTCTTACTGTTGCCCAGACTCCATGTCACCTGGAATAGACCATCACTGTGTGTTATGTACACTTTTACCTTCTTCAAACCACTCCACAGTAATCATTTCTCCTCAACAGTGTTTATATGCTTTTTAAACAGAATTCCTCTACAAGCTTATTCTGAACTATTCTACATTTCTGTTCCTGAATGAAAACGATACAACAATATATATATGTTGCCCTTGGTTTCATCTTGGGAGCACGTCAATAAGCCTGGCCAGTTACCTTATTTCAAGCTTCAGGACTTCAGTTATCTTTGCTCAGAGTTCCTCCTCAATCTGGTCTCCCCGTGCCCTGCCACCTGACCATTCACCAACAAACCATGAAACAACAGCTTCGGGTCCACCATGTGGTCAGCCTTACACGCAGGAAAAGCAAAGAGGCGTCTTAGCGGTAGGACTCCAGAACTCCTCAGAAGGCCTCCATCCAAAACAAAAACTACCTCCACTAAGTTGCCAAAGTCCCTAAAATTCTCCCATCAATTAATTTACTTTGTTTTAAATCCTAAGGTTCAAGGAGGCTTCAATTAAAATACCTCCAGAAAACAAGTTGCTGCCAGCCATTTATTTCACTGCTAGAATTCATGTGAGACTGTTTACTAATAAGACAACAAGCAGCAAGCCGGGTACTGTGGAAAGAGGACACAGAACAAACACGATTTAGAAGGTGAGAATGGGAGGGCCGAGGACCAGCTGCAGCACATGGAACAAGACTGCTCAAGGAGAGACCAGATCACTCCAGAGCTGTGGTCCCCAATCCCCAGGCTGCCGCCCGATACCAGTCTGTGGCCTGTTAGGAAACGGGCAGTGGCACCACCTGAGCTCCACACCACCCCCCTCCCTACCCACGACACCCCACCCCCGCAATTCCCAATCCACGGAAAAACTGTCTTCCATGAAACCAGTCCCTGGTGTCAAAAAGGGTGGGGACAGCTGCTCTAGAGCACTCAGGGGGCATGACAGGAGGGACGGGTCTCTGAAGCAAGGTGGCAGCATGAGCTCCCTCCTAGCCTGATGGGGACACAATGCTCCAGCAACAATATCTTGTATTTATAAAGGTTTTACAGTTTACAAAGCCCTTCTCACAATGATCCCTTCATCTGGTCCTAACAGCAATGAAAAATAGGCAGAACACATATCCCCAGTTTAAGGTCAATGATTTTGAAGCCCAGATGATTGAGGGACTAGTTAACTACAGAGTTGAGTCCTTCTAATGCCTGGTTAAGAGTTCAGAGCTGAAATCCAAGCTCTGAGACCAATTAGCTTTAGAATCATGACCGCTCTGAGCCTCAGTTTCTCTTCTGTAAAATGGGATATTATGAGGAGCTTAACATAGCGCCCGACACACAGAAAACAAACAGCAAACATAAGCTATTAGTATCATTACTAGTAGCTGCTGCGACATAGCACAGTGGTTCCAACCCTGCCACCTATTAGAACCACCTGGGAGTCTGAGACAGCCTTACTCCCACCCAGGCCCTCCCCCAGACTGCTAATCAGACTCTGCAAGCATATGGTCCAGACATGTATTTTTCTTTTCTTTTTTGATCAATTCTGAAGCAAGGTGCCACAATTAAGAATAACTGATACAAAGTAGTATATCTCAAATTGTAATGTGCATTCAAATCACCTAATGGTCTCGTTAAAATGCAAGTGTTGATTCCACAGGTCTGGGATGAGGTCTGAAATTCTGAATTTCCCACACGCTTCCTGGTGCCGCTGCTTCTCGGCAGGTCGCACTCTGAAGGGCAAGGACGCAGAGACTAGCACGAGGGCGAGCAGCACTGACACAGGCAGGTGAGCAGGGATCACAAAGCAAAAACCACTCGAGCCACAAAGACCTACTGATAGGACTGCAGAGGTCCCCAGAAGGCCTAAACTCATACACTGCCCTCTTCGACATCATTAAATGACATGATGAACAAAGAGCGAGAGGCAGAGTCTGACGCAGAACACTCTTCTCAAATAGAACGATTAAATGTTTTCTCCCCTTCTGACCTTCACCTCTCTGCTTGACTCCATCTCCCCACGAAATGCACTCCCCCTAGCTAGGCCCTTACCAGTCTCTCCACTTCTTTCAACGAACAACAGGCTCTTCTTGAAACATGGCACTTTCTTTTCACCTTGGATTCCCTTGCTCACCTGTTCTATGTCACCAACCTGGAGCACCACCTTCATCCACTGGCGTCACCCCTGGATCCCTGGGACTGAATAAGCCAGAGAAATATCGGGAACCACAAAAAATCAGCCCATCATTGGCTTTTGTCTTCATTTAAGAACCTTGCCCAGGGCACTGCCACGAGAGTATCACTCCTCCCTCCCCAACTCCTTGGGTTCATTTCTTCACAGAAACTTAACGTTTCATCCAGCTACCTGTATGTCGTAGTTTCTTTCCGAGAACCTTGGATCACCAGCTCCTGAGAAGACGAGGACCAACAAGAAAATGACTGTTTTATACTCCTCAGCTTGTCCTAGGGCTCGTGTGCAATCCTGGTTGCATATTAGCATCACCTGTGACCTCCCCGGCCTCCACGTGAATCCCACCCTGATTTAATTGTCTGAGGTGGAGCGTGGCAATGCGTGTGGCTAGCATCAACAACCACTGCCCTTGGAAAGCCTTCTTATTCCTAACTAGGGACTAAACAAGAGCAAGCAGCCTTGCCACAGTGGCTGCACCATCCCTAGCGTGGAAGATGAGGAGAGGTGGGTTTCTATCCTAAACTCATTTCCTTCTATGATGGTTCCCACAATGAAGTTAATGGAGTTCTGGAGGTGGGGGAGGGCCAGTTAGTTGTAAGGCTGTAGCAATTGATGGGTCATTAAGCTCAGCCTTGGAAAGCTGGACCACTTCTCCAGGTCCTCATCAGAGCCGGGTTCAGAGCAGCTGTCAACTCTTTAGAGTGTGAAAGAACGGGGCTCTACCTTCCTGAGCCCTACACCACAATCTTATTAGGACCACGAGCCCCACACCACAATCTTATTAGGACCACGAGCCCCACACCACAATCTTATTAGGACCAGGAGCCCCACACCACAATCTTATTAGGACCACGAGCCCCACACCACAATCTTATTAGGACCACGAGCCCCACACCACAATCTTATTAGGACACATTTTTTCAACATGCCAATAAAAAAAAAAAAAAAAAAGAACGCATTTTCCCGCACAGATAAGCAGTGACTTCAGGAGTTTATAAGGCAGCTAACAAAACAAAAAATTCAACCAAAGAATGCAAAAGAAATTTTCTGACTTCGTCTGTATTCTACCTAAGTATGCTGTACCCAAATGGGATTCAGCTGAACATAAACGGTTTCCTAGATCTAGAAAACTAATGAAAACTAAATTGAACAGAAAACTATAGTCAGACACCATCAATGAACAGAATATATTCTACCAGTTAAGGAAATCAAGCCATTCAGGAAACAGCTGTAATATCTGCAAACAAATCTTTACCCACCATGTAATCCCTGTAAAAGAAAACATCCTACCTGATTAGATCTGGTTCGGCACCCTCATTCTTAAAGGATGCCAGAAGTAGTCTCTCTCGAGTTACAAGATCATCCAATAGGTTCTGTCTTCGATCCCCTTCAAGTTGTGTTCTGCAGACGTCTTGTTAAGGTCCAACAGTAGATGAATTACCACATGTTACCTGTTACGTTATTAACTCTTGAAGTCAGCTGTGGCCTTTACAGACTAATCACTGCTATCCAGGAGGGTCTGAACCATTCTTCTGCTTTTCCTGCTCTGACCTTCAATCTCACCGATCCTTCAGGTAAGGGCCCTTGACAGTACCACTGTGGGGGGACTTGTAGACACCAACTTAGATCACTATGCAAGTTCTTTCACTGAGAAATATACTAGGTAAATGTTATTTTCCTCACAGTGACCAAGATTTAAATGACTTTTCCTGTCAACAGAACAATCTGGCTCAGGGATTCTTAAGAATTTGAGTTATAGGTGTCGGTATTCAGGGGTCACTTCCTACACATTAGTATCCTAAGATACTCTGTTTAAAAAAGCAGAGGAGGGTCTCTATATTGCCCTCTTTCTCCCATGTTAATACCTATTAATATACCTGGAATTTATTTTGTAAATCGCTAGATTATGCAACAGATCTGCTCTAAAAATTGTTACCATCAGTTCATTATTTAAATACATTGCATAATCTTTCGAGAAAATTACAAAGAATCATATTTGAATGTATGATTCTAGTAAGCCTGCTAGACTGGGAGTCCCAAGGGCAGAGTTTTTGTCCTATTTTGACCACTATCTATGATCTTGAACCAGTTACTTCACCTTTTTGGATCTCTGTTTTTTTATAGGTAACACCAGATAATCTCTAACACCTTTTCCAGCACAACTCATAAGTGATGGTTAAAAAAAAAATCAGGACTAAATTCAAAGTTTTATATACTAGCTTTCTTGAAGCAAACTACACAAGTTCTTCAAGGCTGAAGTATGTGCGTGCACATAAGTGTGTTAAAAAATAAAGGAAATATTGAAGGAGAAAATTTTTGCCATAAAGAGAATGAGAAAGCTAACAAACACCGTTGAAAGGATATAGCTGACACAAGACATAAAAAGTGAGCACAAAAATAAGCCACCGCAACTCAATTTTATCTAGCTTTTACTTTTCATTAAATGACCTTAGTTTTATTAGAGCTAAAATGCCGATGATTCAATGTAGCTGTGGCCACAATTACCTAGTCCTAGTAAAAATAGCAAGGCATTAGTGAGACTGCTACTTTGGATATACAGATACTTTTCCTTTTAAGAGGGATATAAAACATTGTACTTAGGCCCAAAAAGTTTCCGAGAAATTGGCAGACTCAAGTAGTAGCATTCCCATTACCTGGGTGAGAAAACCGTAGCACAGGGAATTTATAATTTTTGTTGCTAATTTTGCATAGAAAAGGGCTAGCTAGCCCTTAGCAAATTAGTAAACAAATCCAGGCAAAAGTTTGCCACAGTAACAGACAGTAGTTAGAAAAATCATAAATCCCCCAAACCAAGGTAGCTGAGCAGTGTTAGTGGCTTTAAATATTAAAAAATAATAAAGGAATTCTCTCAACATTCCAGAATGCCACACTTTCCTGAGTCAAATTACTACCATTACTTTTCCATTTCCTGCTTGACAACAGTCACTAAGTACCCCATCTTGGAAACCATGAAGTAGCAACTGTAACAAAGAAACAGTAACCTTAAATATTTCCTCAGTATTAATAAAAGGGCCAAATATTAGTCTTTTGATCAATGCAATATCAAAAATAAGTATCGATGTGTTTCAAATTAATGGCAAATTGTCAAGGCAGAAGGTTTTTCTATTTAAAAGAAGCTCCCCCAAAATTAAAACATAACAAGGGATCATAAGAATTATACAGGACAAAATGGAAATTTTAAATTGTGGAAACTATCAATTACATCACAATGCAGGATGAGCATCCCTAATCTGAAAACCCAAAAATGCTCCAAAATCTGACAAAACAGCACAAGTGGAAAATTCCACACCTGACCTCACGTGATGGGTTGCAGTCAAAACACAGGTAATATTGTATAAAATTACCTCCAGGCTGTGTGTATAGGTGTATATGAAACATAAATGAATTGGTGCTCAGAATGGGTCCCATTCCCAAGATATCTCATTATGTATATGCAAATATTTCAAAATCCAAAATTTGAAACACTTCTGGTCCCAAGCATTTCAGATAAGGAATACTCAACCTGTACTAGCTAGCCTTGTCTTCTGTGCTATGTTCAACCTACCCTGGCAACCGCTGGTTTTGTTGGGATTTAAGTACCCAACCTCCCAAGCAAACATATACGGAACTATAATCCAACATTACAATTAAGCACAGATTAAATTGGCTCAGCAATTTAAAAATAAACTTGCAAAAGTATTAGAAGACATAGATGAACTTTTTAACAATCTTCAAGTAGGAAAAATCTTTCTAGGCAAGATTGAAAACCTAGAAGCCATGATTATATAAAATTTTAAATATCTGCAAAATAAGACTACAAGTGACAAATACTAGAATAAGAAAAGGGCAAAGGACATAACAGAGCACAGAACAAAGGAACACTAATATCTGTACTCAAATGAAAAGACATTCAGTTTCAAATTAATAAAAGAAATGCAAGATACCACTTCCAACTATCACATTAGGAAACCTACAAGAGAGTTTTGCAAAGGGATGAGGAACCAGGCACTCTCATACATTCCTGATGAGAACGTAAACAGGTTCAACCAATTGCCAAACTGCCTTCTAAATATCTAACAAAATTTAAAAGGCACATTCTTTCAACAGGAATTTCTCCTGCAGATACCTTCATACGTTTACACCAGGACTTAGGAGCAAGGATGTCCACTGCAGCATTATTTATAACAGCCAAATATTGGAAACATCAATGAGGAATTGGTGCATCTATGCAATGGAATGTTTTGTAGCTTAAAAGAAGGAACAGGAAAGCTGTTTATAATAATAAATGAATAACTGATAATATTTAATATTTCTGAGCACTTACTAAGGGCTTATTTGCTATGGAATAATTTCAAATGTGCTAAACCAAAAAAAAAAAAAAAGCAGCAGCAAGGAGCTAAACAATGAATAGTGTGTTCCCATTATGTCAAAAAAAATCAGACAGACATATACATGTTTGTATAGTCACAAAAAAGTTCTGGAAGGATATACAAACATTGCCTCTAAGGAAGGGGACCTGGGGGTTCAGGTGTGAGGAAGACTGACTTTTTGCTGAACATTGTTTTGTATTGTTTGCCTCTATCATATCCTAATTAATAAAAACACAACCTCTGGTACCACATGTATATAGTATGATCCCTTTATAGTCAAAACAATTTTATGTGTACATATGTGTATTTCATGCCTATAAAAGTTTGGGCTGATAGGTGCCAACCGTCAACATTATGAACTATGAAGAATGAGATGGGACAGGCTGGGGAAGAGGAAGAGAGGAGCCGCTGGTAAAAACTAACAATAAGACATGTACAAGTAGAAAGTACTTTTTATAATAGAAACAATAAAGATAAGTTTTAAACTTCAGCAGATACTAGTTATGGATTTAAACTAATGTTAAGAATGAACTAACAGGCTGGGCACAGTGGCTCACACCTGTAATCCTAGCACTCTGGGAAGCTGAGGCAGGAGGATCACTTGAGGTCAGGAGTTTGAGAACAGCCTGAGCAAAAGTGAGATTCCCATCTCTACTAAAAATAGAAAAAATTAGCCGGACGTGGCAGCACATGCCTGTAGTCCCAGCTACTCAGGAGGCTGAGGCAGGAGGATCACAGGAATTTGAGGTTGCTGTGAGCTAGGCTGACCCCATGGCACTCTAGCCCAGGTGACAGAGCGAGACTCTGTCTCAAAAAAAAAAAAAAAAAATGAACTAACAAAGAACATCAAGTCATAAGAGTAAAACTTGATTATGTTTGTAGATTAGTAACTGAAGAACAGAATCCCAGACATTGGATGCTAGAAGAGACCTTAGGGATCCCCTAGCCCAATTCTCTTGTTTTCCTCACCAGGAAGTTAAGGCCCAGCGTGGCCAAGTCACTCAGCTGGTTAACAGTAATTCAGGGCTACAGCCCAGAGAGCCCAACTACAGGGCAGGGCTTGCCAACCAAACATTCCAGGGGCCTTCTCCACTCTGAGGCACCCAGCACTGCTCACTTAACTTCGCCACTTCTTAGAATGAATCCTGTTAAAAATAGCACGGAGAATACGAATTCAGAATATACCCAGGGAATCCCTGTAAATGTGGGAAACCTGGAAAGCTATCCAATTAGGAACATTCTGCCTCTTTGTTTTATATTTTATTTTAATCTGTGGCGAGAACAGAGCATAAGGAGATGGGGTGAGGGGAGGTGGAAGGAGAATAAATTGAGTAATGGAACGTCTGCATAGTACCCTTGCTATATACGGGTTGATGTTAACAAGAGGTCAAAGAATCACCTGGCAACGATCCATACTGCATGTACGTGGACACGTACGTGGTAGTTTGGTAGAGTAGGGGGGTGGGGCAGAGTATGCCTGAGGCTAAGGACAGGTAGAAAATAGGGCCCACTGTCAGTGACCAGTGCTAGTGGCCTCTTCTTCCACCAACTTGGTGAATACCAAGGAGGTCAGAGAACACACAAATAAAGAAAAGGAAGAACTCACTACTATAGTACTTTGGCATTGGCTACATTGATTTTACATGTAATTATAGCCAATTCATGGAAATGTAAGGTTGCAAATGGAATCGGATCCTGATATTGTATTCCCAGTACCTACTACCAGTATGCATAAGCCCAGCTTCTTTGCTGTAACCAGTAAACACTCTGACCCACAGAAGGAGTAGGGTGACTGTGTTGCTGGATCCACAGGACTGCCTCCCTCCTCCAGCTCCCATTTTTTCTCTTTATTTGGTAGAAAGCCTAAGAATTTAGGTAAGTCTTGTTTTGTGAACAAATTGCTGTGGAGAAGGAAGAAGTTTGCAGATAATTACTTCTCCATGCCATAACAGAAGAACTGCAAGGAGACAATTTAAGGTTTCAGAGGTCAGAAGACTTTTTTAGCTCACTTTTCTTTAAGTCAAACTCTAATAAATATCTATTATGTACCAGCACAAGATTTTACCTTCCTCAAAGCACTGATCACATTTTGCAAATACTATCTTAATGCCATCATTATGTGTGTTCTTTGATATAACCACCTTCGTAAAAGGACTATCTGTAAATTCTCAATGGTAGCAATAATTTTTACAATAAAAATTGTAAATATTGTACAAGGAGGACGTACTGTACGTGAAGCATCTTCTATGTATATAACCTAATCCTCATGACAATCCTATAAACTGTGGACTTTTATCATCCCTGTTTCACAAATGAGAAAAATAGGGCACAAAGAAGTTAAGTAACTTGCCCAAGATTACACAGTTATTAAGTGTTGATAGCTACCTTTTATTCAACACCCACAATTATGGGGGCACTGTGAGGGGCTTTAGAAACATTTTCTTCAACTTTCGTAACAACCTTGCTAAGTATGATTTTTCTTACTTTATAGATAATGAAAATAAGGTCCAGAAAGGCTAAACTGCTGTTTGGCCTTGAGCAAGTGGCAGAGTTGGTCTTCACTCTCTGCTCTGATTCCAAAGCCAATGATGTTCTCACTATACTGGTGCCTAGGTTTTAGGACTTCATGGACCACTAATATTTCAAAAAAAATTGGGGGGAAAGAGGGTGGTACTTATATAGCATCAACAATCATAACATTTTTGCAGGCATGGATGTTCAAAGAAACAACAAGTAAAAGTACTAACTACTTTTAATATCATGGTGGGAAAACAAGAAGATTTTAACACCAAAAACTAGAAAGAACCATGTAACAGACTATAAATCAGAAAATGTCTACTGACATAAGTACTATCTTCCTATTCTCTTGTCACCAGGCACCAGTGCAAACTCTGTCTTAGACAGGCACCGTGTTTGAGAACCACTTCACCTCCACTGGCTCCACCAGAGGAGTCCTCTAAAATCTATTCAGTTAGTGTCTCCACACCTGCATTCGTTGGGGTTTGTTATATAGTTTTTACCACATCTATCTATCCACCCACCCACCTACCTACCTTTTTCCCCCCAAAATTCAGAGTTAAGTTATTTATAGATTTAAAAAAATTATTTCCACAGGCATTCTCCCAATACACCAAAATACCTTTTGATATTAAACACCCTTGAAAGGGTTTTTTTAAAAAATTCTCTTTAAAGAAGTAAAGGTGATGCCTTTGAAAAGCCAACAAACACACAAGGTTCATGTAAAGCCAATTCTAAGAATATCTTTAGTACTATCTGGAATTTCACATGCAGCCTCCTATAGCACATACCTCTTCCCAACTGGGAGGCAATTATAATTCCTATCTCAAAGCAGCACTAAGAATAGAAGTTAATGTCTTTCAGTAATTTAAAATCTCTGGCTGCATGTCTTTGGTTTATTAATTGCAAACTAACAGATTCAAAACACAGAACTTTCATTTTAATTTCATGTTTATTCTTGCCAGGAGAAAAATACTTTTTCGGGAAAGAGCATAACATCTTATTCCTTAACTCCACAAATTTAATTGTTTAGAAAGCATTTTCACAGGACTTATCTTTTTGGCAACTCCTAGTGTTCTTTGGAAAATTTCACAAATATAGAAAAGCATAAATTTATTACATAAAGTACCATAAACTCTCAACTACCTGGCATAGTAAGAAAATGCAGTATTCAAATATTCACATTTAAAAAGTCACCCTACATTAATTATGCCTCAAAAAAGGATTAAAAAGTCACTCCATTGGTGATTTACAGACAAAAATTTTTCTAAAATTTACAACATCATAAAGTATACCTAATAAACCACAATGAACACTGTTTCATCATTCTGATAGTTAAGAAGGTTCTTGAGGATTTGCATTATAAACAGGATTTGTCTTGGCACTACAGCAACATGCCAATTAATGGAGAATTCTAGTTGAAGACATGCAAGTTTTTATTTCTACTAAAGTAGAATTCAGCTCTTAAACAACTGACTTTGGGGCCAGACAGCCCTGTGTTTGAATCTGGCCCTTCTACTTCCCAGCTGTGGGGTCCTGGGCAAGTTACTAAAGCTCTCAAAGATTCCTCTCCTCTGTGTAAAAATCTCCTCTGCTGTAATGCTGGATTCTCTTTCCAAAGTTAGACTCCGGCTCAATAACTTTTTTGTAAGGAAGAAAAGGAACCACCAAAACAAACTGATAATAGTAGGTTATTAGGACTGACAAGTTGCTATCTGATGTATCTTAAATCTGGAGGACAACTGCCATGGAATTATTAAAAATGTTTGGGAGGAGGAAGGAACCCAAGGGAAGGGAAGATGGGGGGACAGAAGGAGAATTAAAAAGTGGCACTGGTAATATAGAAGCCGCCTCCTTCTTTCCATCACATCAAAAGAAAGGTGACCTCCCTGAAACTAACAGAAGTTTATGAGCGCCCCTGTGGGGCGGATTATCTGAATGCGATCCCTAGTACTCGCTGCAGTTATAGTAGAAATAGATCAACTATTTAAAAAAAAAATTAACAGGATTTTAAAGAAAACTGTTAGAGTCCAGTTGAGTTTTTTTGTTTCTCCTAGGAAATTTTAATTATCCACATAAGGTCCCTAAATATTTTTGTAATGTTTTAAATAATGTTGTTCAGTGTGTTTAATGCTTAGTGTATAATTCAGTAATTCAGGATGTAATTCTAAGATCACCACAAAACCAAAACTCTATGAGATTTCAACAGATAGTCAGACTGTAAGCATTAGGAGAATAAAGTCAATTATTACTGTGGTATGCTTAGAACTCTATAATTAATAACTAGCAGAAATTATTAACAGAAAAAGTAAAAGTTCTTAATTTGTATATTTTCCTTGCCCTATAGGTTTAGCATAGAAATAAGACAAAGAATAATCAATTACCTGAATGGAAGTTAGTAAATACATAGTTATTAATATTATACCATGAAACAATATTTAGTTATCTTTCTAACACATGTGGTTTAGGTAACAGTATCATGAATTTGCACACTTTGACCCCATGTGCAGACCTCCCAGTACTTAGTACAGAAAGCAGAAGAAATAGCCCTGCCCATCTAAAACTACTTGAGGTCTACATATTAGGACTTGCTGATTTTGGTAAAATAAAAATTCTTTATATGATAGACTAACTGTGCAGTAACAAATAATACCAGATGGAGGACAAAGCTACAAACTAAATGTGCCAGAATATTCCAATTGTGTTAAAAATAGGGTCCCAATTGTTTATTAAAATTAAACTTTTATCTGAAACCTTAGTGGATTAAAGACTGAATATTTAGAAAATCATGCACCTAATCTAAACCAACTTTTCTGGTAACATGAAGAGGTTACACTTGGGAGGAAATATTTTTTTAAATACCTTCAATTGTTTTATCTAAGAAGCTATATTCATACATTTTCCTATATTTAAAATCAGGTAGTAACCATTTCCTGAGATGCCAAAAATTTGGTCTTTGGCATGAACTACTGACAATTTAGAGAAAGGATGGGAGAAGACCATTTTGAGGTCAGTTTCCAAATCGATATAAACTCAGGTATAAAGGGTTCCTTTAGGTTAACAGGTCACATGGATTTTCCTAAATTGATCATAGTATGAATTTCTCAAAAAAAAAAAAATGTTTCAGGCCAGGCGTGGTGGCTCACACCTATAAGTCTAGCACTCTGGGAGGCTGAGGCGGGTGGATCATTTGAGCTCAGGAGTTCGAGACCAGCCTGAGCAAGAACGAGACCCCATTTCTACTAAAAATAGAAAGAAATTAGCTGGACAACTAAAAATATATAGAAAAAATTAGCCAGGCACGGTGGCATATGCCTGTAGTCCCAGCTACTCGGGAGGATGAGGCAGAAGGATGGCTTGAGCCCAGGAGTTTGAGGTTGCTGTGAGCTAGGCTGATGCCAGCACTCTAGCCTGGGCAACAGAGTGAGAGTCTGTCTCAAAAAAAAAAAAAAGTTTCAATACTTGACAATGTTGGCAGGACTGGTTTCAACCAAGTCCTACCCCACCACTTACCCCCCAAACTCCCAAACTAGAGGCAGTATCTGTGCCACTGAAAGAATTATAAGGCACACAAGTCGCATCTCAATAATCTACATAAACACGTGAAAGGTGTATGTTTTATACTGGTATAGGCCTCTCTGAAAAGAAATGGATCATTAAAAACTCTGGAAACTCCAAAAATGGAATCAGAGCTCAGGATTATCATAGATTCATGGAAGTTTTCCTATTGGAGCAGTGGCTAGCCATCTTCAAGGCAGTCTAGACAGGGAGCTATGCAGGGCTCTGAAAATACAGCACTGACAGAAAGCATTAGCTTCCTGCGCTGTACAGGTTACACCCAAATAAGTTAATTCCTTCGGCAGGGTCTTGCTTTGCCAGCATATTCACTATAAAACATGTAACAGACACTTAAAATAGAAATCAAGATTATAGGTAATATTTTGGAAACCAGGTCTTCCTCAAGCTGTGGAAAAATCGGGGTGGCCCAGATTCCTTCCTTTCTTAAAACAAGACTGTTTTTCCTCCCACTCTAGAAAAGAGGTGGAAATGTTTACATGGATACATCTGATGTGTTGACACAGCTCTTAGCAATAAGTCCTTCAAAAGGGCGATCTTTTCCTTCAGGTTCTGCAACAAAGCTCTGATTGTCACCGTAAGCTGAAAAGAAAAGAACACATCCTAAGTATTCCAGTCCAGAGGTGTACAATCTACTAAACTATATCACATAAATGCTGCTTTACAGGTTATGATTCAATCCAGGAAGGGCTGGAAGAGATGCTTGGCCTCCCAACAACAAACTCAGGGCTGTAAGCAGTCTCAGCAGTGCCTGGCCCAGTCTCTGGCCTGTACTCACTCTACAACCTGGCCACGAGGTGAGCAAGGCCATACGTGAACACTGACATTGATTGGAAACTGTCAATTTGCCCTCATCAGCAGCTGAATGCTGTCCATAGAGCTTCT
Organism: Lemur catta; assembly: GCF_020740605.2. NCBI lineage: Eukaryota > Metazoa > Chordata > Mammalia > Primates > Lemuridae > Lemur > Lemur catta. Next base: position 11,828,186 of record NC_059142.1, read on the forward strand.
ACCCATTGATCCTAGTTATACATCTTGGAGCCATGCAGGAAATTGTGTTCCCTAAGTCTTCATTCGATAGCAAAACCCACAATTCCCTCAACCAGGCTTCAAAAGACATCCCATTACTGTCTCGACCAGTCTCTCTAAACATACTGGTAAAATTTATAACCCATTGAAACATTTCATAGCAATGTGTTCTTTTTGTACAAGAGGAATGTCAACCACACATGCCTCTTTTTCCAGGAGTGTGTGAATTTTATCCAATCATTCTAAAATCCTGGAAGAAATTTTGGGTTGTGACTCCAAAGTGCTACATTAAAGGATAGAGGAAGGGGAAAGAGAGAGCGTCTCTCAGGAATTTGGAAAAGTGAAAAATAAACTGCCCATTTAAACTAAGACATATTCCACCATGGATAAAATCAGAGATACGTTAAAAACACAGAATACCACAGGTTTCATTTGCTACCTTGTTAAAAGTAGCAATTATGCAACTTGGGTGAAAGCAGGTGCTCCCTCCTTTACATTAGCAGAATCACACTAAGAAAAGCAGAGAAAGACAAAGGCTGGCCAAGGGCTACACACATCAAGCAACTCTCCAAGGCATCAGTAACCAAGAAAAGTCTCACTTTAACTATTCTAATACCTCTGGCAACCAAGGAAGAACCACCCACAATGTTTACAGGGAAACATCAAGACAAACAGCTCTCTCCTCATTCAAACAGTAATGAGCAAAACAAGCAAACAAAAAAGCACCACACACACACCAGACCTACAAAGAGTCTACAAAATTAAAGATCAAAAGCATTCAAGAGATGAAAGAGTATATAGCCATTAAAAAGTATAACTCAAATCTCAGTTTGTTCACATAGAAAGATATCCAGTTTAACTTATTAAAAGAAAAAATCAAGTCATAAAATGTCACCCAAATAAAAACCCAGGAACTAAACACACCAAAATGCCAACAGTGGTTATCTCTAAGTAGGATTTCTTAATATTTTACAAGAACATGATTACTTTTATAATCAGAAAAAAGTTCTATTATCATAATTAAACAGGAGCTTTCCAAAGCACAGAAAAAGATGGAAAGTCTAATTCATATTTTAAGCTCACATAACCATGGTTAAAAAAAAAAACACTGACAGAGATAACCACATCCATCTCACTTAAGGATTATAAATGTAAAAATCTTTTTAAAAATATTAACAAAGCAAATTCAGAATTCCATTGAAAAGGACAATATACCATTACCAAGTAGAATTTATTCTAGTTATTTAAGACAGTTTGATGTTAGAAAATAATAATTAAATAATAATAATAAAGCTCATGGTGTTAATGATTAAAAATAGAATAAATATATGACTAATACAGTATAGGGGAAACTAAAAACAAAACCAAAAAAGAAAGAAAGAAAAACTAAGGATAGAACACTATTGCCTTAACTGCACTATTATTTAACTTTGAGCTAGACGTTCTAACCAATGCAATAAGACAAATTGAAGAAACAGATAAAGACTGGAAGGAAGGAGATGAAAATATCATTATTCGCAGATTGATAACAGTCTATCTGGAAAACTTCAGAGAATCAACTGAAAGATTATTAGAAACAGCAAAAGAATTCAGTATGTGATCAATAATAAAATGAAAATATCAGGAGCATTCCTAAATTTAGGTAATACCTAGGGAGAAGTTTTTTAATTATTACTTTTAAACTTCATTAACGATACCAACAAAATCTAAAAATTATGTAGCACAGTGCCAGACACATAGTAATTGTACAGTAAATACTGCTGAAGCAATGAAGAAAAGGAAACACTCAACACAGTAAAAATGTAAATTTTCCCGAATTTGATCTATAAACATACTATGTGCCTATTTGAAATCCCATTTGGATTCTTTTATTGCAAAGGAAGTGGTAAGTGAAACATAATACAAACTCTTTTTTAAATGAAGTTTTACAAAATTACTCTGAAAGAAGGATAAATGAAGGAAAATTAAGAAAAACCATGAATATGTATAATAAAGGCGGTCTTAAACAATCAGATATGAAGCTGTCATTACAAAAAAACTATAGAAGTACAATGCAAGCAGTTACCACCAGCTTCAACAGAGTAACAGAACAGACAGATGGCCCAGAAACAGCGCAGCTGTATAAAAATTCAGTGAATGAAACAGAGGGTATTTCACATCTTGGAGAGGGGAATTAATGATTTATAGCAAATGGAGAAAAAAAATAAAATGAGATACCTACAACACACCAAAATAAACTTCAAAGATTTATAAACACACAAAAAACAAAAAACCAACAGAAGAAAAGCTTAAAGAAAATTTAGATAATTAGGTAAAATATTTATGTAACCTCTAGGTGTAAAAGGCCTTTCTAGGCATGGCATCCCCTCCCTCTGTAAGAAAAAAACCACAAATAAAGATACTGATAGTTTCAAATAAAATTTAAAACTAAGTACATATTTAAAAATATCACTTACAAAATCAAAAGCCAAATTAACAGAAAAAATATTTGTACCAAACATGCCAGATCAAAGCTTAATGTAGTTGACACATATAAAAAGGGAACTTTGAAATTAAAAAATAATAAGATTAGGTTAAGAACGTTACATACACAATTCATAAAAGAAATGCAAATATGCAATACATAGATGTTCAAGACATAAGTAATAAAAAGTGCATATTAACCTATTGTAACATAATATTTTTCTCTAACACAGGGAGAAAGATTTTTAAAAGATAATCATAATTGGTATAGAAATGTAATTCTGTGACATATATATGTTCAAAAGGTTTAAAATTTTATACAACCCAAATCCAGGAAGTCTACCTTTAGGAATTTATTCTAACATGGGCAATAATTTAGCCACACTGACAAATCATTTACAATTAGAAATAACCTAACTGTCCATGAAGAAGACAGTTGTTAAATGGATTATAGCTCTAAATATAGAAGATGAAACCATATACTTACTAGAACAGGAATTCCTTTATAACCTGGAACTAGCAAAAAACTTAACTATGACTAAATAGACAGAAGCAATTAAAGATGGATAAACTCCATTTTAAAAAAACAACCACAAGCAAAGTCAAATGTCAAATGATAAAGGAGAGGAAATAATTACCATATCTCATGAAGAGCTAATCTCCCTAATATCTTCAGGAGCTCTTAAAGATCAACACTAAAAAGGCCAATAGTCCAATGGAAAAATGGGCAAAAGACAAGAAGATGGTTCACAGAAAAAGTATATAAGTAGCCCTTACCCATATGAAAACATACTCCACTTGACTCATTATATGAGAAACACAAGTTTAACACTATACCGAAATGGCATTTCTCACTTATCAGATTGGCAAAAAATTCAGATTGACAACACCCTCTGTTGGTCAGGCTGTGAAGAAACAGAAGCTCTCACACATTGCTTGTGAGGGTGCCAAAGGTGACAACCCCAGTGAAGGGGAAAATTTGGCAACAGGTAAAAAAAATTATGTATGTCTGATTTTGAGAACTCACCCTTAAAAGATACCTCCACAAATAATTTTTTTTTAAAAAAGGACAAAGTTATTGACTGCAGCATTATTCATAACAGGAAAGGACTAGAAACCATCCTTAAGAGACAGGTTAAATGAATCATGTTACATTCACACAATAGATTACTATATAGCCCTAAGGAAGAACAAAAAGGGTCTCCATAAATTAATATGGAGATATTTATATATTATTAAGTAAAAAGGGCAAGATACAAAAGACTATCTTTCGTATAAAAGGAAGATAAGAACACACACAGACATAAATACACAGGCTTATTTTTGCAAAAAGTAACACAGGAAGAATAAACCAGAAATTAATGAAAATGGTCACCTAAAAACAACAGGTTAAGGAGACATGGGAAAGAGGAATGGGAACAACAGTGTACCTTTTTATATAATTTTGACTTCTGAACAATGCAAATGTTTTACTTATTTACAATAAAAGCAAAAATGCTGGGGAAAAGCAAACCCTAAAAATGAATAAAAACAGAAACAAAAGAGTACATAAGATACAGAAAAATAGAATCAATTGTAATAACTTTGGAATGGAATAACCTCAGTATTCTTAGCGGAATATTCTAAATTTTTAAAAAATACAGATTTTGGACTTTAGTATTTGTAGTGGTACTTTGTAGTAATTTTGAAACTATTTTCTGTAAACTGTAAGATAGACCAAACATGTAAAACTATACTGAGGCTTTTGGAAACCAGGATTCTCAAGGTGGGAGAAAGAAAATACAAATTTGGAATGGGGAAGGTAAGGAAGAAACCTGTGGTGTTGGATTTGAATCGAAGGCATCAGTATGAACTAGAGATTTCATAAAAATGTATTTCCTAGCCAAATCCCACTATTGTTTTTGTACAGCCCACAACTAAAGATGGTTTTTACATTTTTAAGTATAAAATATAAAAAAGACTATTACCCTTTTGGTGAGAGTGGATGCTCAAAAGAATTGAAGACATTGTCTTTTGGCCTGCAAAGCCTAATAGATTTACTATCTGGAAGAAGCTTACTAACCCTTGAACTAGACTATAAAATTGTCAGAAATGTTTAAGGTAAAACAGGAGAAATTAAATGCATGTTATGCTTCATTTAGTCGCAATGATTAAATAACTACTAACTGGTCAGTTGTAATATCAATTCAATATATGTAGGCAGATAGACCCCTATACATGTGCACATACAGATTCTCAGATATAGGAACATTTTCAGATCTCCAAGCTTAAATAAATCATTTTAAGTACTAAGTCTCTCCTAGTATTACCTTGGTTGTCTTTTCACCTTTTCTTTCATACTGGTTTCGTTGTTGAATTTTCTCAGCAATCTCTTGGGCAATTTGACAAGTAGAATCATACGTGGAGAACCTGCAACAAAGTAATAAAAAGAGAAAAATGTTTAAGGTTGTTTAAAAAAAATTACTGCACTGTCTGAATTTTTTATTCTAGTCACAAAATTCAAACAGGAAGGGAAGATAGTAACAGTACCAATAATAGCAATGTGGATTGAACTGTACTTACTTATGTGCCAGGCACTATTCTGGATGCTTCATTTGTAATAACTCAGTTAATCCACACAACGATGCTCTGAGGTGGGTACCATTACTGTCTCCACCTCACACATGAGAAAATGAGGCACAAAGAGGTAGAGTGACTTGCCCAAGAGGTACTGCCAGCTGCAAACCCAAGCTGTCTAGCCCCAGAGCTTGGGCTCTTAACCACTTTGCTCTTCTGCCAGTGATAAGGCATTTGGAAGCCCCCTGCTGTGCTAAGCACCTGTTCCAGAAGCTGGAGAAAACAGCAGGGAACAAAATGAACAAAGGTCCTGATTTCAAGGAGCTCACATTTTAGTGAAGGAAGAAAGGCAAAAAACAAATAAATGCATAGCATGCCAGGTGTTGCTATGTGCTAAGAAGAAAAGTGAAGCAGGATAAAGGGACAGAGAGTGGTGCAGGGGTGCTATTTAGGATCAGGGGACACTGAGGCAAGGTGAAGAAGCTAGCCATGCAAGTACCTGGAGAACTCTGGGGACAAAGGACACACACCCACCCGCCATCTAAGCTTGCCAGAATTCTCTCAAACATTTATTGAGTTTCTACTTATCATTCACGGCTTTGAAGGATTCACTATGAACTCACGATAGCCCCTTATTTTTTCCTTTTCCCACAACATTTTTACTTTCTATCTGTTTTACAGAAAATACTTAAACATGCATACACATTTCATTTCTCCTATTAGACAGTCTGCTCCTAAAAAGCAGGGACTCTGCTGTACCAGACCAACATTTTTTCCAGGACTGTCCATTACCAAATACTGAAAACTGCTGTTGGTCCTAATGTCCCAATGTTTGCATTTTTAAAAATCTTCTAACTCCCACATATCACTTGTGCACTGAGGGAACTTGATAATTGTTTTTTTGAATGAAGGAAAATGCTCTCATCACTTCCCTTAGGAATCTTACTATAATAATTATAGCAACAGCTAGCAGCCGAGTACCTGATATGCACCAGGTCCCACGCTAAGAGCTTCACATTGTAAACTTTACTAGGATCCTATGAGGTAGGATCCTGAACCACCAACCACTATACTCCAAAGTAGTACCATTCATGTATATATCATACACATATATTCATATATACATCATTCACATATATATATTTTCACGTATATGTGTATATGGGAAAAGAGCAAGTGATAAAAGACAACATAAAATCAGGAAAATAGGAGGCTATTAAAGAAAATTGGGTCCTGGACTCACCTTTGCCACATTTTACCTTTTTTCCCTCCATGAAAAGAGGAGCTTAGGTCTGGCGCTGTGATCCCAGCCCATACATATGAAAATCAGTAACATATAGCATGCTAGCCCTTCTGCTAAATGTGGGGTGTAACCATGAGGTGACATCTTGGGCTGACCAGGAGGTCAAAGCAGGCCTCTTATTCAGACAGTAGAGAGGAGCACATTCTAGACTTAGTGAAAGACACGCAGAGCCACCAAAGATGAAAAGAAGGAAGTGTGCCTGGCACGTTCGGCTGAGTGGTGCCCCTGGTAGCTCAGTAAAGTATAAAACGGTAGAGATGAGTGGAAGTTGCTTCTACACAGTTTTGAACAACAGTCTAACCAGGTTTAGACTTACAGGATATTTTATTGCCACAGGGAAACTTAAACACATAAAGAGAGGCCTTGAAGGAGTTATGTGAAATGCTGAAGGTCACACAGCCAGGGCAAACTTCCAGCTGTCTTGCCCCCAATCTTTGTAATCACATTTTAGCCCTAAAGAGCAGTGGTTCTGAAACTTTGCTACACATTGGAATCCCTGGGAAATCTTTTTTTTAAAGAATACCAATGCCTGGTCCCACCCCTGGCATTCTGATTAAATTGTTACGGGGTTTCACCTGAGTGTGGGGATTTTTGGACGCCCTCCACGTGATTTCAATCTGTGGCAAAGTTTAGGAACTACTGGCCTAGAGGTAAGGGACAACCTCACTATTGTGTCAAGTACACAAGCACCTAAAGTACTAATTTAGAAAAATTAGTCTGAATCCTATTTAAATAAATAGTCATGAGAGGAAATGAGAGAGTAGTGGCAGGAGACCAGTAGAAAACTTCTCCAGCTAGTCAATGCCATAACCGGTTTCCGGTATTTACTATCTGCAAGGTATTAGGGTTGGACTACGGCAGAAACAGACAGCATAAAAGACATAACAGAGCTATTTAAAAGAAGAAAACTAGTGGATATTAGTGAATAATCTGCTATGAGGAGTGAAAAAAAAAAAGATGAATGATTTGACTTTTCAGGCCTCAGACAGTGATGCCACAACACAGACTAAGGGACTAAAAAGAGAAACAGAAAAGAGGCTTCCAGACTATGAACTGGGTCCCTTTTCTATCAGAAAAACACTGAACGTACAGTTAAATTAATATACATAAGATTTACTTTAAAGCACACCCAGAAAAGAAAAAAAAGTATAACAGATATGAAACAAGAATAGAATATTAATAATTACAGAAATTCAGTGGTGAGTAGAAAGGGGCCCATTAATCATTCTACTTTGTATATCTTTTACCTTCCATTATAAAGTTTTTAAAAAGTAAACTAACGAAAAAAAAAAAAAAGGCCATGCCACTAACAAAAAATGTCCAATTAGAATAGAAAACTACTGAGGTTTAACTGTAATTTTCCCGGAAATATTACATCATTAACAAATAAGTTGCCTGGCAGTAAAGCTAATTAACTTTGGCAAAGAACCAGTTCAGAGACAGTAATCACTTGCTACTTCTATTAAACAATGAGCTTACCACTTGCTTTGATAGGCCATTAAAATAGTAACTGCTATATTCCATTCCTAAACATTAGAACACCACCCTGGAGGGAGGCATCAGTGACTTATGGGTTTCAGTGGTACAAAGGCAAAGTTGTAGTCCAGTCTGTTTTTATAAGTTTTTCAAAATCCCATCCCATTCTCCTTTTTACCCTCTTAATCAGCAACCCACTTTGTAAGTAGCTAATGGGAGCACAGCGGAGTTCCCCAACTGTTTCACTTTCAACAATCTAATGAGAAAGACATTTAGTCAAATTAACTGAGAGTAACAGAAAAAAGTACAAATGCTTTGTGAACATCAACTGTGGAAGAGGCTTGGGGTCCAGTGATAGCTTCCACCAATCTAAATGGATAACCGGTCCTTATCTCTGAGCTTTATTTCCTACCTTTTGTGCAAATTGAGGGAGATAGGTTCCAGGAGGTAGAGGGCAATTTAGGAGTATGAGCATGTACCAAGGGCCTTAAAAATGTTCATACCCTTGAACCAAACAGTTCTACTTCTGGTAAGGGATCCCTAGGAAATAAGAGATGGAACAAAGGGACTGCTTTTGCAATTGTAAAAAAAAAAAAAAAAACCACAAATCTAATACAGAAGAGAAAAATAAAATTATGGTCATTCATATGGTACACTATTACAGCACATAAGAAAATTATGTTTACAAAGCATGTTCAATGACGTGGAGAAATGCTCCCTGTTTTGTAAATAAACACATATATATAATACAGATTAAAGAAATAAATCCATTGTAAAAAATCAGTAATGGCTATTTCCAAATGATAAAGTTAAAGATGTTATTTATTTTCTTCCCAGCAAATATTCAATATTCCCTACATTTTCTATCAGGAGATGTATACAACTCTTAAAATTAGGCAGAAAAAAAAAGTCAGCATTAAGTTAAGCAATTGGCTAAATAACTCAGATTTTAGGTAAATCTAACTTTGATCTTGAAGCCCATTCTTCTAACATCCAGGCTGTCTGCAACTTAAATAATTATAAACTATATTAGAAATACCAACATAAGACATTAATACTCCAACAAGAACTTTATAGAGCTATGTTTTAAGTTATTAAACAGAAAGGTCAAGTCTTACAGCATTATGTTGCTTGGGATAAGAACTCATCTTTCATCAATGACCCTTATCAGCTACTGTTTTACTAGAGAAGTTTCTGCCAAAGAGTCCTCATATTAACTCAGGAAAGAGTGAAATGGCTTATAAACAAGTGCATAATTTCCCTCTCAGATTCCTACAAGTGTTTTGAAGGGCCCACAAGATCTAGGTCTAGCACCAAATGGTTACTAACTGGCTGCTCACCATGGATTCTGAGCCTCAGTTTTTCCATCTGCGAAATAAGGGGGTTGACCGGATGGACTGACATTCCAGAAAAAGGTTATCTCTACTTCACTTTTACAGGAGTCCAGGGAAGCCTGCACCAGCAGCTCCACAACCAGGGTGGGCGGGAAATCCCCGCGGCGAGATGCAGCCCAGGAATATTCAGAGATTCCGCTCAAGTCCTCAGCTCCCCAGCAGTTCACCCGGTCTCCTTCCCGGGCCACCCGGGCAAGGACCAAGGGTGGCGGGATGGGGCTGAGTTCCCCTCAGCAGAGGAAGGGTCTCGCTACCCCTCCCCTCATCTCGAAAGGCCCCCATTGGCAATGCTAAGGGATCGCCCGCTCCCCGGAAGCCCAGCCTCCCCGAAGGTCCCTCCGTGCACGGCCACCCTCACCCGGGGCTCACCAGGGGTCCGGTGCCATCGTGCAGACTCCGCCCGCTACTCGGACACTTCCTGCTCGCAGCAGCTGACTACGGCGGCCCGCGTGGCTCACTCCCCGCAGTTAGGCGGTGCGCGACCCGAGCCTAGAGTTTGCCAAGTGAATAATTGGGGCCTAAGAACCATGACAGACGAAGGAAAATGCTCCTTTGGGGGACAGTAGATGCGAGCAATCTGCTCCATCTAGGAGACGCGAACTGCTGGGCGCAATTAAAATAAAATCGTTGTGGAATAAAATCTAACCATTTTCCCAGGAAGCTGAGAATGCTGCAAGACCTCCCTCTAGCAGTTACCTAAAATTTTATCCTGCTTCAAAAACACAACAAAAGGAAACGAACAAACTGGATTGCGGTCATAGTTGCACATTTATTAAAACTCACTTTAAGTGAATTTTATGATATGTACATTATCCTCAACAAAACTTTTTAAAAATCTTTAAGATTTTTTATCCTGCTTCAAACAGGGGCCCAAAGAAGTATCAATTATATATTGTTTTATAGCAGCCTTCCCACCAATCCTCCGTGCTTGATTACGTACATTTGAAATGCCATTCATTAAGTGCTTGATTATATAGTTACCAAAAAAGTCACAGACTCTTTGGAAGACGGGATGGAGGAACTATTAACAGTTCTGTGCATTTCGTGCCATCCCCTAGAGAAACAGCAAAATGAAATCCTCCCTTCCTTTGCAAAAGTGCAAACGAACTCGAGCTCCGTTCGCTGGGTTTCTGTGCAGGCGTGGATCTGGCGCGCATGCGCAGAGGCGTTACCATAGCGACCAGTAGACGCGGTCCCTGGCGCCGACGGGCGAGTGAGCGGAGTCTCTCGCAGAGATGGACAACCAAATTTCGCCCGAGGCCCCGGTGGCCGAGCTGGAGCTTGACGCCGTGATAGGCTTCAATGGTGAGGCCTCGAGCATTTCTGGGCTGGCTGGTTTAGGAACCCCGTGTAGTGCACACAGGGACAGTGAAACACCCGGTGGCACCTGAAAGGCAGTGTGGGACAATGGTAAGAGCCCTGGCTAAGGCCAAGCACTGGGAGACCAGCACAGCCTCTCCCGCCCCAGGGCCTTGGAGAGTCACTTCCTCACTCCGAGCCTCAGGCAGTGGGATGGTTTTTACCAGCTCAGACAAGCGTCAGCACCTAAAAGGGACCAAATGCCTCCTCCCGGACAGGATAGCTGAGTAAATGTGCTTGTGGCCTTCTCCCGCCAGGTCAGCCCTCCCTGGCTGCCTTGGCCCCTCCGTACCCATCAGTGCTGTCTGCGTTGGCCCCTGGGACCAACTATTAATAATAAATCTTCTGAAATCCCAGCTGATGTAGTAATGAGAAAGGGTTAGGAAGGGAACGTGTGTTTAAACAACCGCTTTAGAGGATGATCTCGGTCCTCTAAGCTGAGGGAAAGATTCTAAATGATGAGGGTTTCGGACCAGGACCGGAGGGGAAGGGGACGCCAGGGGGAGCTAAGGGGAGAGATGTTTTGATCAGAGGAGGGGCCAGGTCGCTCTGCTCAAATCTTATTTGTGAGTGCCTATTGTTTTGAACATTAAGGGTTGGGGAAATGCTGGAATTTGTTTATTTTGTGGTTTTGCTTTGTTTTGTTTTGTTTTGTTTTTTTGAGGGATAAGAAAAAGCAATGAATTAAATTAGAAAAAGCAAACTTTTTAAAAAGTATGATGCAATGCCTGAAAGCTTTAAAGTTGTAGTAATGTAGATGTAAAACAATCACTGACTAAAGTTTTAAGCACATTCACTCTAGTACTCAGTTCTTGACTCTTCCTTTTATTAATACTTTAACAGTCCTTGATAAAATGTGGGCACTTTACATCTGAGATATCAGCTATCGTTAGATCTGGTTACAAGATCATTGGCAAAGGAATCGAGTGGCCTGCCATGAGTTGCAAAGGGTCACTCACTGTTGAGCCAGTGTAGAGCTGCACACATAGAGCTCTGCAACTGAATTCATGCTGTTTTGAAGAGTTCTAAGAGCAAAAAAAACAGTAACTTACATCCTGATGTCTTCCATGGCAATTACTAATTCTTTGCCTTTTAAAATGGCCCAAATTGATCAAATTGTTTTTACCTTGTTGGCTTTGTAATAATTTATATTCTTTCATATAGTCAAATACACATTTATTTAGAACCACTATATGCCAAATAGCATGCTATGGGCTGAGAATACCGGGATAAATCCATAATCGTGCTTAAGAAGAGTTAGAAAACTGAAAAAATATAGTGAAACCAAAAGAAAAATCAGCCATCATTACATTAACATTCAAGTTTATGTTGTAAAATAAATATGAAGATTAACTGAAAAAAAATTCTGACAAAAGATGAGTAATAAGGGGGGATCTATGTCTGTTTCATATTAAAACATATTGCAAGGGTTTATAATTGTCGAGGTGGTTCTTGGCAAATATTTGGAGCATGGTTTCTGCCTGAACAAAGACATCTCACTGTGAAAGGTCCCAGGCTCTTCAGCGTGCCTAAGGGTCACTTAGAGCTGAAACCCAAATTTTAGAAAAAGTTTTTCTCAATTATATTGAAATATACTTGACAAATAAAAATTATATAGACTTAAGGTATATAATATAATGTTTTGATATATGTATACATTGTGAAATGGTTCCCACAATCAAGCTAATGCACGTATTTGCCTCACATAATTACATTTCTTGTGTGTGATGAGAACACTTAAGATCAACTCGCTTAGCAAACTTCAAGTATGCAATGCAGTATTATTATATAACTGTAGTCACCATGCTGCCCATTAGGTCTCCATAACTCACTCATCCTGCATAACTGAACCCCTGTGCCCTTTGACCAACACCTCCCCGTTTCCCCCACCCACCAGCCCCTAGCAACCACCATCTACTCTCTGCTTTTATAAGTTTGGCTTTTTTAGTTTCCACATACAAGTGAGAAAATGCAGTATCTGTCCTTCTGTGTCTGGCTTATTTCACTTGGCATAATGTCCTCCAGGTTCATGAAAAAATGGGCAAAGGACCTGAATAGATGTTTCTCAAAAGAAGACATACAAACGGCCAACAGGTATATAAAAAGTTGCTCAACACCACTAATCATCATCAAAACTCCGATGAAGTATCACCCCACACCTGTTTAGAATGGCCATTATCAAAAACACAAAAAATAACAAGTGTTGGTGAGGACATGGAGAAAGGAGAACCTTGGTGCACTATCGGTGGGAATGTAAATTGGTACAGCCATTATGGAAAACAGCATGGAGGTTCCTCAAAAAATTAAAAATAGAACTACCATATGATCCGGCCATCCAACCTGGCGTATACATTCAGAAGAAATGAAATCAGTCTCTTGAAGTGATATTTGCACCTCCATGTTAATTGCAACATTATTCACAACAGCCAAGATATGGAAACAATCTAAGCGTCCATCAACAGATGAATGGATGAAGAAAATGTGTTATATAAATACAAGGTAATATTATTCAGCGTTAAAAGGGAATTATGTCATTTGCAACAATGTGGATGAACCTGGAGGACATAATGCTATGCTAAGTAAAATAAGCCAAATTTTTATCTTTACCAAATGTTTGCCTGAGGTGGTGGATTCACATTCTCCCTATGCCTGTGCACGCACCCTGTGCTCAGGCTACAAGAATTGGCCCCAGGACCTTGTTGTCTAAACTGAGCTTCCTGGACCAGCACCAGCATCACTTGGGCTCTTGTTAGAAATGCAGAATCTCAGCCCCACCCCAGACCTGATCTCAGAATCTGCTTTTTAACAGGATTCCTCAGGTTCTTAACGCACATTCAAGTTCAAGAAGCCATGTACTAGACCAATCTTCTTGTAAGTGGAATAAAATTGCCTATTACCCCCAACCTATATTAATTGAACTAAGACTTATTTCAAAAGAGTTGTGTTTTGTACTCAAATAAAAAATTACTAGCCATTTCTGCACCTGATCATTATTACTTTTAATCTCTCTCTTCTAGGACATGTGCCCACTGGTCTCAAATGCCATCCTGACCAGGAGCATCTGATTTATCCTCTGGGTTGCACAATCCTCATTCAGGCAATAAATACCAATGAGCAGAATTTCCTACACGGTCATGGGAACAATGTCTCCTGTCTGACCATCTCTGAGAGCGGAGATTACATTGCCTCTGGACAAGTCACATTCATGGGGTTCAAGGTGAACAAAGTGAAAATAACTCATTGTGAATAGATTTAGGGGTGCCTCCCTAGAAGAACTGTCTTACTGTAGGTTGTTAGCTCTGTGCTGCCTTGTGCTTTAGCCTTCTTTCTTTTCCCCCTTGAGTTCTCTTTTAATTTGTTTCATTCTATCAGGCCAAGAGTGAAGGAATTGGATGTTTTTATAGTAGAGTTTGCAACTCCTGACAGATACTACTCACAAACAAAAGTCCCTGCTTAAACCTGTTTCCATTTTGTTGCTGTCATGTTTGTAAAACATGATCTAATTTCTAGAAAAGTGACATTAGGCTGGGCGCATTGGCTCAGGCCCATAATCCCAGCACTCCAGGAGGCCAAGACAAGAGTATTTTGCTTGAGGCCAAGAGTTGGAGACCAGCCTGGGCAACATAGTGGCCCATAGACCACCCCCCCACCCTCCCCCATATCTACAAGAAAATTTAAAAATTAGCCAGTCATGGTGGTGCACTCCTGTAGTCCCAAGCTACTCAGGAGGCTGAGGGGAGAGAATCATTTGAGCCCAGGAGTTTGAGGCTACAGTGAGCCATGATCATGCGACCACACTCCAGCCTGGGCAACAGAGTGAGACTCTGTCTTGGTGTCTCAAAAAAAAAATAAAAAAGAAAATTGACAAATGATATTACTGATTATTTTTCACCAAAAAGGGTAGCTATCTCCTCAGATTCTTTTAAAGCCTGTCTATGATCTAACATTGTATCCTTGCCTCCAGGCAGATATCATTTTGTGGGATTATAAGAAAAGGGAGCTGATTGCTCGACTGTCACTTCACAAGGGCAAAATTGAAGCTCTGGCCTTTTCACCAAATGATTTGTACTTGGTATCGCTGGGAGGCCCAGATGATGGAAGGTAATGAACTAAACGTATTTACTTATTTCCTGCCAAGTGTATTTCCAGAAAGTATCCTGTCCCCTGTAATGTTCTCTATTGGCCCATCTGTATTTGAGTGTTCATGTGTTTGAGGTAATGGATATCCCAATTACCTTGATTTGATCATTATGCATTGTATATAGATATCAAAATATCACATGTACTCTAAAATATGTAGAACTATGATATATCAGTAAAAAAGCTTCCCAGGTGATTCTAATGTCCAACTAAATCCAAGATCCATTCCTGTGAAAGAAAGACATCATCATCATTGTCATCATCAGCTAAATTTTTTTAAGCACTTCTATGTGGCAGGCATGTGCTGAACCTTTTAATTGCATTATCTAGTTTAAGCCCCACAACAGCTCCATGAGATGGAAGCCCTGGATGCCAGGTGACAGATAAGGAGCTAAAGTCACCAGCAGGCAAACGGTGGAGCTGGGAGACAAGTCCTGGCAGTGCGACTCCAGATGTGGCATTTTTAACTTGCCCCTCCAAGACATGATCTTTGCCCTTGAGTTAACTCACAGTCAAGTTTGGTAGGCATAGAACACAGACAAATGAAATTGAAAACAAAATGTATATTTAAAAGCATTATATTAGGAATAACAACCAATACAGGACATATTCCTGTGTAAATGTTAAAGGAACATAATCTGAGGAAGAAAAATAATAACACCTGAGTTTGTGTAAGATTTAATACTTCATACATTTACATATATTTTCTTGAGTTTCACAGGTTTATTACAAAGGAAATTTATACTTACATATAGTTATATATTGACAGTTCTTCTCTTACAACATAGAAAGTCTACACATTTTCATGAGATTTCCTCCTTTACTACATTCATAAGTATTCACACCTTTCCTGGAGTGTCACCACATAACTGTTTTTGATAAGAAACATATAAAGAAATCTCCTATTAACATTCTTAGCTCAACTGAAAGCAGTTTTCTCAACCTTGGGTGCACATTAGAATCACCTGGTGAGACTTTAAAAACACTGGTGCTTGAGTCCCAGCCCCAGAGACTCTTGGAGCTTGGCCATTAGGCCAGCCCCATCCCACCCCCACCAGAGTAGGCCTTGGAGGAGAAAAATGGTCCCTTAACCAAGGCAAATCTGGCAAAACTGTTAATTTCCTCTGTATTTTTACGCGTGATTTTAGGCTACCTAAAATTTTCTTGCAAAAATGTGGGGAATATTGAGAAGCCAAAAGGAAAACAAACTTTGCTATACTAGGAAAATGCAATGTTCCCATTCCTGAATTAGTCCCTGTGCTGAGGAGGGGTTGTGCTCATTGGTTTTGGATAGTCAGGGGTCAACTCTGAACGTGTAGGAGGGGTCCATCCCACCCAAACCACCTAGCTTCTACACAGAGGGGGAGAAACAGGAGAGAAGCTGCAAACTACAGTGGACATTCTATAGACTTCTATATTTTGTAAGCTATTTATGAAACTTGTTTGTATTTGATGTCATTATGCTAGCTATGTTGTAATGCAACCTGATTTTTGACTAACTTTACACTAATAACATCTCCCATATAAGTACTCATAAGAATATATCTCATTCTTTGCAATGACTACATGGTATTCCATTGTACAGATGTGCTGGAATCTATTTGGCCAACAATCTCTATGTCGGTGCCCTCTGTTTACTTTTAAAATTTAAATTTGCTTTTGAAAAATTAAAGCTATACCTGGCCATGGTTTATAAAGAAACTGTGTTTTCCTATTATGCAAAACTATTAAGTTTCCCAATGCCACCTCTCACCACAGAGAGTCCCACTCTCCAGAGGCACTTGAATTTTTTATGCAGCTTTATTGAAATTTATTTCACAATCCACAAACCTCCCATTTAAGCTGTACAGTGAGTGGTTTTTAGTGTATTCGCAGAGTTTGTAACCACTACCACAATGAATTTTAGAACATTTTTAACACCCTTACCCATCAGCAGTCACTCCCCATCCCTCCTTCTCCCACTCCCAGGCAACCACTAATCTACTTTCTATCTCTATAGATTTGCCTATTCTAGGCATTTCACATAAATGGAATCATACAATATGTGGCCTTTTGTGACTGGCCTCTTCCACTTAACATAATGTTCTCAAAGTTCATCCATGTGTGGCATGTACCAGTACTTCATTTTTTATTGTCAAATAATATGCCATTGTATGTATATCCCACGTTTTCTTTAACCATGAGTCAGTTGATGGACTTTTGGGTCTTTCTATTTTTAAGCTATTATTAACAACGGTGTTATGAACATTTCATGTATGAGTTTGTGTGGACATATGTTTCCATTTCTCTTGGGTATGAGGCACTTGGTTTTAACAGTGGTTGGTTTTTGGTTCATCATCTAGTTATCATTTCAATTTTTTGAGTGGTTTATTTCTCAATTTTTCCACTTTAGATGGTATCTATCAGTTTCTTACTATGAAAAAAGAATTTATGGCTCCTGTTTTCCCATTCATAGTGATCTTGGTTACACTTAGATTTTAGACCACCTGTCATAATACATTCTATATGTAAAAAGTTAGGAAATAAAGATAGGCATGTTTTTACATTAACTAGGTTTGTAACATTTTCATTCTTTTTCTTGAAATGTTTGGATTCAAACATTTAACATAATACCCTCTCCCCAGCATTTTTGAATAGTCCTAACTGCTATTCAATTCAGGACTAAGTTGTATGATTACACCCAGAAAGAAGGGAATGTAACCTCAAAGGAGTGCTTCTAAAGAGTAGTCTCCAGACCTGCAGCACCCACATCACATGGGACTTTTAAGAAAAGCAGATCCTCAGATCCCACGTACTGAATCAGAAACTCTAGCAGTGGGGTGTAGCAATCTCTGTTTTAGCAATTCTGATTCTGATTCAGATGTGTGTTCAAGTTTGAGACAACTTAGGTTGTCCTCTTTATTGCATTCCTTTTTTGAAAAACTGGAACACTTCCCCAAGGAAAATTTTTACATCAGATAAATGGGTGGTAGACTTTAAACCTTTCCATGTCTGAAAATGTCTTTATTTTAGCATCAGACCTGATTGATGAGCTTACTGGTTTCTAGCCTCATAATCATTTTCCTTCAAAACTTTTTAAGTGTCACTCATTTGTCTTCCAATATCTAGCGTGACTGAATAGATGTCTGGAGGGGGTCAGTGTAATTTTGTTGTTCATTTGTAAGTAACCTGTTTTTGTTTTTGTTTTTTTCCAGAACCACTAAAATATTTGTTTTCTTATTTTGAAAGTCTGCTTTTCCCTGATTTTTTTTTTTTTTTTTACCCTTCTTGTTTCGGCAGTGTGGTGGTGTGGAGCATAGCTAAGAGAGACGCCATCTGTGGCAGTCCTGCGGCCGGCCTCAATGTTGGGAATGCCACCACGGTGGTCTTCTCGAGGTGCCGAGATGAGATGTTTGTGACTGCTGGCAAGTACGTGTCTGCCCTCAGAGTTCTCAGAACTCATAAATCACTGTATTTTCTTGTACAGAAAACAAGGTCATTCTGATCAGAGGGAACATGTCTTTAATCCTGGATGGATATCTTATATCATAATTTTCATGATTTTGTAGTAATTAAAAGTTCTTTTAGCTGAAAGTAATATTTTAAATATGGTTTTTGGAAAATTATGTGATAACCACTGAAAAGATTCTGCTTACCTGCTAAACTCATCTCTGAGTTTTTATTTGTTACTGGAAACACATTATCTCCAATCAGTGCTCACAAAATAATTTACACAGGGCACAGATTCACTTACTGGTTGATGTTTCTCACCACCTGATCTTGATTCAGGCCTCATGAAATGGTAGTTTGCAAATTAACTGTGCCAGGAAGTTTCAAATGCTTAGACTATTAGCCATAGAAGATAATTTCCGGTAAGTCACCAGCTAATGGCGACCTGGCTGACTGTCTGAACAGAGGCCAACACCTGTCTAAGAGAATAAATTAATTTACAGATTCACTAGTCAGAGCCCTGTTTGGAGTTTGAAGGAAAGGTTAAACATGTATAACTGCATCCCTTTTTACCTTGTACACCAGTTCAAAGGTGAGAAATCTGAAAATGCAGGGTTGAAGTATATGTTGGGTGAAATTGTTTTTTTCAACCCATCTGTGGCCACCCATCTGTGAAAAGTACACATTGCTGGCTACTTTTCCAGCCAGAGGAGAGAATCTGTGCTGCTCTACATTTATGTTGTTTCCTGTCCCCACCTCGTGACATGCAGCGTGCATTTGTTCCCTGGCTAATTATGAGGAAGGATTCATTCAGAGGCCAGGAACTAACTGGCCAACCTGAAAGCCAGCCCCTACCAAGCAATATATATATATTTTTTTTTTTGAGACAGAGTCTCACTCTGTTGCCCAAGCTAGAGTGCCGTGGCGTCAGCCTAGCTCACAGCAACCTCAAACTCCTGGGCTTAAGCAATCCTTCTACCTCAGCCTCCCGAGTAGCTGGGACTACAGGCAGGCACCACCATGCCTCGCTAATTTTTTCTATATATTTTTAGTTGTCCAGATAATTTCTTTTTATTTTTTAGTAGAGATGGGGTCTCGCTCTTGCTCAGGCTGGTCTTGAACTCCTGATCTTGAATAATCCTCCCACCTCAGCCTCGCAGAGTGCTAGGATTACAGGCGTGAGCCACGCCCAGCCTCCCTACCAAGCAATCTTATTAGATAATGCTAAAGCAACTGGCTATGTCCTACTCTATCTGCTGAGGCTACCAGTGCCTGTGAAGCTCTTCAGCCCCTTTCAGGATTAGAGTGGTTTGACTGAGCCTTTGTTTTACGGAGCTCTCTCTGCTCCCCAGCAGCTGCTTAAGCTGCAGGCACTGGTCCATTCTAATGGCCATGGATAACATTTCTCCAAGAGGGAGTCAAAAGTTGAATTTTACACCAAAAAAATTTTAGGACAATCTATATTCTAAATCTGCTTCAATTTCATGCGACACTGATAACTGAGAAAGTTCACCATCTTAAGTAAGATTTCTGATATGGCACTTATAAATGCTGGGTTCTCCATCATGGTCCCAGTTTCGTGTAGTCCATTATTTTACCCCCATGAGATGTCCTGCAAATTCCAGTATTTCAGCATCCAGATGACATTACCAGGAAAGCCATGGAAAAGCTCCTTTTTTTTCTTAATTTGGAAAGTACATTCAAAATATTTATTGAGCACTTACTACATGTATAACTCTTAGGAGCTAAAGAAAAAACAGAGGAAAACTGAACTTGATATACTTTTAAGTTAATGTTTTCTGCCTTAAGGTATTAGCTAAAGCCTTTGACTGTGATGCTGACCTTGATATTTTTAGACAATTATGAATTCAGATTAATTTCATATACAATGATTAAATACCAACCATATGTCAAGTCCTGTGTTAGGTACTAACTTTGTTTAACTTTTAGTTGCTTGGTCTCATTTCTCCTTCCCAAAGTGCTGGGATTATAGGCATGAGCCACCGTGCCTGGCCCTGACTGTGATTTTTTTTTTAACAGTGGGACAATTCGAGTATGGGAACTGGATCTTCCAAACAGAAAAATCTGGCCAACAGAGTGCCAAACAGGACAGACAAAAAGAATAGTCATGAGTATTGGAGTAAGTATTACTTCAAGTATTATTTTAAGTAACTATTAATATGTGCTCCTGTTAACAATACTGACCAAGGGGTGTGTGTGTGTGTGTGTGTGTGTACATTGAGCTGGAGATAGGAAGGGGAGGCATGGACATATGGCAGGTAGACTGATGAAGCACAGGTGAGAGAGTCTCACCTCTGGAGCTCCCTTAGGAGTTGTCGGCAGGGATGGGGAACCTGAGGCCTCAAGGCCACATTTGGCCCTCTGGATTCCCGAGTGTGGCCCCTCGACCGAATCCAAACTTAACAGAACAAATCCCAGGGCCACAAGTTCCCCACCCCTGCGCAGCTAGATACAGCAGGTAGGTCTTGTTTTGCTAGGATCTAAACTGTCATCAGATACCCAAAGCCTGCCTCACCTGGAGGAAAGCAGTGTAGCCAGGTGGCACTCAGAGCCCACAGCACATCTTTATGCCACTGAGTTTATTTCTGCCACTGGAAATAAAGTTTCTGACAATGAAACTCATTGTTGACATGCAATCTCTTCCATAAAGAGAAATTATTAATATATTTTAAGTGTGGATTCATACATGCAGGTTGAATATCCCTTATCCAAAATGCTTGTTTCATATTTTTGACTTTTTCAGATTTTGGAATATTTGCATTATACTTACCAGTTCAGCATCCCTAATAAAAAAATCTGAAATCCAAAATGCTCCAACGAGCATTTTCTTTGAGTGTCCAATTGGCGCTCAAAAAGTTTCAGATTTCAGAGCGTATCGATTTTGAATTTTCAGATTAGGGATACTCAACCTATATAACTTCATTCTCCATTGACTTATTCCTCTCATTTAATGCATAGTCATTTTATGAATATAGACTTTGGAAAATATCAGATAAAGGACACACATATCCTCTTTGGAGGAGTACACCTTCATCCTGGGACCCCTTTGGATGTGTCAGGAGTTAGAACTGGCAAAGTATCTGTGTTAACATCAGACCCAAATAGACTTCAAGTGAAATGAACAGGCTAATTTCCTCCACTTCTCTGTGTGGCCTCTCATAACCGTACTGACCCATCTTGGAGTCTGGGGAAATAGAAGTAGCCACAAACATCTTTGTAAGTCTTCATGAGGTTTCAGAGAAAGCTCATCCCATTCCTGATCAGGGGCTCATGAACGTCACTGAGGAAACACAGACCCTCAGGTTTCTTTTTCCCTCTTCCCCAGATGGCTGACGACGACAGTTTTTTCTACCTTGGCACCACAACTGGAGATATTCTAAAAATGAACCCGAGGACTAAACTGCTCGCAGACACTGGGCCTGTGAAGGACAAATTCAGTTTGGTGAGTAGAGACCGTCGCTGTCTGTGCCTCCTACCATGTTCCTCCCGCCGCTGGCAGCGCAGACTCTAATTAAGAAAGAATCTGTGGGAAAATGAAAAAGTCACTGATGGACCCCAGGATGCACCTAAATTTGTAAGGTGCATTGGCGAGTTCTCTAAGCTCTCAGCTCTGGTTTTCATTCAGGGCAAAGACAATTCTAGGTGTCCCAAATTAGGGAATCAGACCCACACTTTACTTCATCTCTTCAAAGCATAGGGCCTGTTGCTTTGTCATTTGGAACCACATGGATCCCAGCCCAGTCACCATAGGTAAGAGAAGTATGTTCTTTGATCTATAAGACTGTATATATATAATTTTTTTCTACTCTAACAACTCGATCTTAGAGTTTAGCCTCTGCTGGCATGATAAGTCATGAACACGACCTAGGAATAGTTGGTTGTTTATATTTACAAAATTCCTAACAATTCTGGTTAATAGATCAGTGAGAAGTTTGGTATTTAAATCAAAATAAAAAACCTACACTCAAGGGATAATTTTATATAATAAGTGCTGCTATTTCCAGCACCCCAGAAAGTTACCAGGGTCGATGCTACTAAACTTTGAATTTGAAAGCTTCTGCTGGGTTCTGCACCTGCCTATCTCATTTCTGATAACAGAACAGATGGCTCTAACTAAGCATAGATACTTTTCCACTTAGCAGATATTCTGAAGAAACTTTGAAACATTGCACCGTGTTCCTGGGAAAATGTCAGAGTTTTCTTAATCATGTAATTATTTAATATTCAAACTTCTAAGGAGATCTATAGAAAGAGGGGAAGCTATAACATAGGTAGAGAAGAGTTTAGAAATAATTCTACAGGAGATTGAGGTGTAACTTTTGAAGGGTAGTTTTTCAAATTATTGTTAAGAGAGGAATTCCAATATATTAAACAGATAAAAACAAAGTGGATCAGGTGAAAGGTGAGCAAGGCTTAGAGCCCTGCCAGTTCCAACTCCTGAGATGCCACAGAAGGGCTCCGGAGGACACTACTGGAAAATTGCTGCTCTGGGTGCTTCGTACCTTCTCAGCACTTGGGAACTAAGTGCCTCTCCAGCAAAGATGCTGGCTGTCTTTGTGTGCCACACACCTTTGACACTTAAGACTCCTATGGATGCTTCAGTTCCTAACCATTCAGGTCTGGTGATAAATTCCATAAGGTGATGGTTCCAAGACACCTTTTACATGGATGGGAAGCAAACAATATTTGCAGGATGAAGGGATAGGAGGTGCTACTGAAGATATCTGGTTTGACTATCAAGGGATCTTGAGCAGTTACCCTTTTTGAAAATCTACTTAAGTATTTGGGTATGGTTAGAAAGGTAAAGAATTAGAATGGTTTAAAATGGGCCTATCAGGCAAACAGCACTAAAATGAAGATGATGACGATGATGATGATGATAATAATCACCGATTACGTTTTGTGCAAGATCTGTATGAAGAAAACTATAAAACTCTGATGAAAGAAATCAAAGAAAAACTAAATAAGTGGAAAGATATTTCGTGGTCATAAATAGGAAGACTCAACGTCAAGACGTCAGTTCTTCCCAATTTAATCTATAGATTTAATGAATCCCAATCAAAACCCCAACAAGTTATGTTGTAGAGATTGACAACCTGATTCTAAAGTTTTTTTTTTTTTTTTTTTTTTTTTTTTGAGACAGAGTCTCACTTTGTTGCCCGGGCTAGAGTGAGTGCCGTGGCATCAGCCTAGCTCACAGCAACCTCAGACTCCTGGGCTTAAGCGATCCTACTGCCTCAGCCTCCCGAGTAGCTGGGACTACAGGCATGAGCCACCATGCCCGGCTAATTTTTTTGTATATATATTTTTAGTTGGCCAGATAATTTCTTTCTATTTTTTTTGGTAGAGACGGGGTCTCACTCTTGCTCAGGCTGGTCTCGAACTCCTGACCTCGAGCGATCCACCCGCCTCGGCCTCCCAGAGCTAGGATTACAGGCGTGAGCCACCGCGCCCGGCCCTGATTCTAAAGTTTGTAAGGAGACGGGAAAGACTCAGAATAGGCAGTACAATATTGAAGACAAACAAAGTTGGAGAAGTGACACTCCCTGACTTCAAGAATTACCATAAAGCTACAGTAATCAGAACAGTGTGGTATTGGTGAAAGAATAAACAAACAGATCAGTGGAACAGAATAGAGAGCCAAGAAGTAGACCCACATAAATACAGTTAAACTGATCTTCGATAAAGGAGCAAAGGCAATCCAATGGAAAATAATCTTCTTCATAAATGATGCTGAAACAATTGGGCATTCATATACAAAAAAATTGAATCTGGACACAGATCTTATACTGTCACAAAAATTAACTCAAAACAGATCACAGACCTACATGTAAAATGCAAACTATAAAACTCCTGGAAGATAACATAGGAGAAAATCTAGATGACCTAAGGTTTGGTAATGAGTTTTTAGATACAATCCCAATGGTGTGATCCATGATAGAAAGAATTGATAAGCTGGGCTTCATTAAAATGAAAAATTTCTGCTCTGCAAAAGACACTTTCAAGAGAATGAAAAGTAAAGAAACAGAGTGGGAGAAAATATTTGCAAAAGATATATCTGAGTAAGGACTGCTACCCAAAATGTACAAAGAACTCTTAAAACTCAACAGGAAGAAAACAAAAAACATGATTAAAAAATGGGCCCAAAACCTTAACTGGCACCTCACCAGAGAAGATATAGAGATGGCAAATAAGCATAAGAAAAAATGCTCCATATCATATATGTCATCAGGGAAATGCAAATTAAAACAACAATGAGATACTACTATATACCTTTTAGAATTGCCAAAACCCAGAGCACTGACAACGTCAAATGCTGACAGATGTGGAACAACGGGACTATTATTCATTGCTGATGGGAATGCATAATAGCATAGCCACTTTGGAAGATATTAATAGTTCGGTGGTTTCTTATAAAATTAAATATATCCTTACCATACAATCCAGCAATTGTGCTCCTTGGTATGTACACAAAGGAGTTGAATACTTAAATCCACACAAAAGCCTGCACACAGATGTTTATGTAAACTTTATTCATAATTACCAAAACTTGGAAGCAACCAAGATGTCCTTCAGTCAGTGAATAGATAAATAAACTGCGGTACACCCAGACAATGGAATATTATTTAGTGCTAAAAAGAAATGAGCTATCAAGTCACGGAAAGGAAGGAAACTTAAATGCACAGTACTAGGTGGAAGAAGCCCATCTGAAAAGGCCGCCTAGTGTATGATTCCAACCATATGACGTTGGAAAAGGCAAAATCACGGGGGCAATGAAAAGATCAGTGCTTGCCATGGGTTAGCAGGGAGGGAGGGATGAATAGGTGGAGCACAGAGGATTTTTAGGGGAGGAAAACTACTCTGTATGATTCCAGAATGGTAAGCGTATTAATATGTCATTAATTTGTCCAAAGCCATAAAATGTACAACACCAAGAGGGAACCCTAATATACACTCTGCACTTTGGGTGATAATGATGTGTCAACGTAGGCTTATCAGTTGTAATAAATCTACTTCTCTTGGTGGGGGAGATTGATAATGGAAGGGGCTCTGCATGTGTGGTGGAAGGAGTGTTTTGAGAAATCTCTGTACCATCTGTTTAATTTTGTATAAATCTAAAATTTCTCTAAAAACTAGTCTGTTAAAAAATAGAAAACAAAACAAACAAAAAAACAGTACATGCTCAATGAATGCTGACATGTCAACATGGTGCAAAGCACTTTCCTTACGTTATTTCATTCGATCCTTACAACAATCCGGTGAGATAGGTTCCATTTTCATCCCTGCTTTACAGATGAGGAAACTGAGGCACATACCATTGCTCATCTCCTGGCTAGTTAACAGTAGAGCTGAGACTTCAACCCAGGCAGACTGGCTGCAGAACCTGTGCACTTGGACAATATTGTCTATAGTTTTTTTAAAGTTTATTTAGAAAT
Organism: Lemur catta; assembly: GCF_020740605.2. Lineage (NCBI taxonomy): Eukaryota > Metazoa > Chordata > Mammalia > Primates > Lemuridae > Lemur > Lemur catta. The sequence continues at coordinate 11,853,781 of NC_059142.1, forward strand.
CTCACATACATAATTTAGAGGTTCTGTTGAACTCTTGATCCTTTGCTTCCCCAAGTCCCCAAACAGATGTTAAGAATATTCACTCCAGTGTTGTCTTGTCCCGGGCCAAGCATGCCTCCTGTTGTCTTGCTGCGGTGCTTTTGGAATTGGGGTGAGGTGTGGGGAGCATGTCATTTTGGTCCGCGCCTTCGTATCCTTGAGCCTTCATTTTTTTCTCAACTGTGAAATGTCTTTTGAGCCAGAAAAGGCTAAATTCAGTTTAAAGTAACTCGAAAGGATAAAATATTTGTTTTATAATATTCAAACTTCAGTAAGACAAACCTATAAAGACATTAGCTATATTATTACTGAATGTTTTAAAATCAAATATTGGTCATGCACATTTTAAAATTAGAACACCAGAGCGGGCACTATAAAATGGCCATCATACATCCCCAAACTCTAAAGGCTGCTCTGAATTTCAAATATGTTTCCTACTACTGGTAGGATTCTGTACTAGGTGCTTTAGTCCAGAAAATATAGTCACCAAACAATAAGGAGTCTTCTGCTTTCTTTGGATGTTAAATACAGTTTCTTCGCATTTATAAGAATTAAGTTCTGGTGAAAACAGTGGCAACTGAGGGGCTAACATTGCCAAGGCTGTGCTTATGCCTTCTGCTCTGACTGCATTTGAATGGATATAAAAGTGTTAATTTTTAATATATTAAAAATGCACAGATGCTTTTAGGGAGGAAGAATGGTGAATCATTTTTGCTTCTTGGAGGACCAGAAGGGCTACTTCCTGGCATGCAAGTTCATTGTTGGCATTGAATCCTCTTGGCTAGCCTGGGGTGCATCACGGGCAATGCCCGCATGAACTCCAGCCACGCAGCGTGTGCAGCATTGGTGTGGCCACGGCCATGCTCCCTATGTCAGGTCTTGCGTTGAGTCCTAATGATGAGAACATTTGGCCTTTGTCTTAACACTGTTTCTCCCCCTAGGGAGTGTCGGCTATCAGGTGCCTGAAGATGGGGGGTTTGTTGGTGGGCTCTGGAGCCGGATTGCTGGTCTTCTGTAAAAGCCCCAGCTACAAACCCATCAAGTAAGTTCTGGGTCTTACAGAGTTGGGTTGGGTAGAGACCCACTAGAAGGAGTTTTGCTTAAAGCCAGCAACTCAATGATACTGGCAAAGTGACATCTGGTTAAAGATTTTTATCTTGCTTTTAAAGTGAATGGTTGGAATCACAATAGACGGTGGTTTCTTTGCCAATGAGAAGACAAAGGCTTATGTTGAACCAAACCCAAGTAGTTCACTATTACCCAGGAGACACTGCCCATTTAATAAACACAGAAGTTTTTATTTAACTAACACATTGAGCCATGACAAAAGAAATATGATGTTATAAACTTATCTAACAAATAACCTCAAATTTTAAACATTAAAAATTGCTTTATTCAATGAAATTTATTATGCAATGAGTGCCTATTATGTGAGATGCACTGGGATAATAGTTAATATGTTCGAACACAAGTTTTAATACAAATATCCAACATTCACACATCATTTCTAGGTGCCAGATACTGTGTTGTATACCTTTCATGGCTCCTCTAATTAAAATAAAATTAAATAAAACCTTATACATTGCCATTGACAAGTACTTATTGTCCAATGTGCTAGATGCTATTGAAAAGTAAAGAAAAATAAAATACGGTTATTGTCCTACTGGAACTTACAGTCCGATTTGGGGATAAAGTAGATACACATGAAAAAAGTCATTACAAGACAAGATAGTATATAAGCACAAACTTCCTGGTCCGGATAAAGTAAAATATTATATGGCTGTTGTAGAGAAGGTCAGAGAAGGAAGTGATCTTTTTGGGATGGAGCCATCAGGGAAGACACTTCACAGAGGAGTGGAGGCCAAACTTGAACTTAGCTTCAACAGAAGCCGGACAGCCTAGATGTGCTCTGTATGGCCTCTGCTAGCTCCCAGCCAGGAGTAGTTATATATGCACTGCAGAAATGAGCATCAGTTGTCTTCGTTCAAGGAAATCTGTATTGAACACTCACTACGTACAAGGTGCTATTCTAGGTGCTTGAGATATCTCTCACCTTCTAGCAGGAGGGAAAAGACAATGAACAACAAACAAAATAATCAAGGAAAGTACATAGTATTAAAGGGTGATAAGTACAATAGAGAAATATGGAATAAGATATAGAGTAAGGGGAATTAGGGTTTGAAGAGGGGCAGGGGACAGGTTGCAATGTTAAATTCAGTGGTCAAGAGAGGTCTTATTGAGAATATTTTTGGACTAGTTTTGTGTTTGTATGAAAGGGAATAAGAGGAGGAGGTGACTTAAGAACAATGTTGGAAGTCTTTCAGGTTACTATTTTTTTTTCTTTTTAAATAGGATGTCGTTGTGGATTTTAATTTGCATTTTTTGGTTGATCATCTTTTCATATTGATTAGCCATTTGCTTTTCCTCATTGTAAAATGCCTATTTATGTTTTTACCTGTTTTTCTATTGGGCTGTCCTTTATCCTTTTTTTTGTTTTGTTTTGTTTTGAGACAGACTCTGTTGCCTGAGCTAAAGTGCAGTGGCATCATCATAGCTCACTGCAACCTCAAACTCCTGGGCTCAAGTGAATCTCCCGAGTAGCTGGGACTGCAGGTGCACACCACCACACCCAGCTAATTTTTAATTTTTTTGTAGAGATGGGGTCTCACTATGTTGCCCAGGCTGGCCACAAACTCTTGGCCTTGATTGCCCACTATGGGCTAGCATGCATTACTTCCATTATCTCTAATCTTCACCACAACCCTGTAAAGGAGGAATTATTCTGTGGTTGAATAAACTGAGGCCAAAACTTTCTGACAACTTGTCCAGAGTCACAGACCTCTAATTAGTACAGGAGCTGGGATGTGACTTGTGATCTTCTTTTTCTTTGCTAACTGTCCTGTGTTCCACCAACAAACAAATCTCTCTAAAACACTGTCTTTTCCATGTTGGCTGCTTGGACAAGAACCTCCGCTGAATTCTTATTGTCCAAACTAAATTAATTGCAGAGCAAGGTTGGGTTCCTCAGGCCTCATTCATTTATATACTCTTTTTAAAAAATAAAATAAAATTCATACTCATTGTAAGGGAGGAGGGAGAAATCTGAAATGTGGAAAAGGAGAAAACAACCCCTAAAGGTTCTGGCAAAGATAACCACTATTAACATTTTGTTATTCCTTCATATCTTTGGTATTCATACATAGTTTGAAATAATTGGACTTATTTTATACATAAAATTCCGTATTCTGATTTTTTACTTAGTGTAAGCATCATAAACATTTTTAATATCACTATATAATCATTTTATTATTATGGTAAAATATACCTATACTACATAATCTTTTAAACATTGTTTTACGGCTAGGCAAATATTCTATGACGTTGCTGTCCTGTAGAATATAGATCATTTCACAATTTCATTAGAATTGTATATTTAGGTTGTTTTCAACTTTTCACTCTTTTAAATAAGGTTATAATAGCATTCTTTGACATAAAGTGTTTTTCCCCCCGATTTCAGTGTTATTTTTTAGAAATGAAATTAATAAAGAGTTTAGTTGCCATGGTCATTTGTGCCCATATCCCTGTCTGCAATGTTCCCTCTAGCCACATCCTGCCTGTGTTGCACAACCCATTTCAGACTGTTATCTCCCTGATGAACCTTCCCTGATGCTTTAACCTATTCTGACCTCTCTCTTTGCCGACCAGGGGTACACAACCTTGGTGAGTAGCTCCTACCTTTCCAACTGTGTCACTTCTTTAAGGGCATGCTCCAAATCATACGCCTGATTTGTTTCCTCTGTAATCTTCAGATGGTTCATAAATACTTATTGGTTGAGTGAATTGACTTTACCTTTTTGCTGCTCCGTAAAGGAAACTTCAGTTACAAGGTGGCATCACGTCGATCACACTGCGAGGAGAAGGACACCAATTTTTTGTAGGAACAGAAGAATCGCACATTTATCGCATCAACTTCACAGATTTCAAAGAGACTCTGATTGCGACTTGTCACTTTGAAGCTGTCGAGGATATTGTCTTTCCATTGTAAGTAGAAGAGGAAAATAAGAATGTGGAAATTTGATGCAAAGGAATTTAATTTTATTAATTAAACATCTTTAATTAGTAATTAAACATTTTCAACATCTATGAATATAATTTTGACTTTTTTCTCCTTAAATTTTTCTAACATAATAAATTATTTTAATTGACTTCTTTTGCCTTCATCGTGCAGTTACATTAGTTTTCCCAATTCAAATTTGGATTTCTTTAGAATGCTGATTTTTCTAATAAACCCATCATGGAAAGGGTAAGTACCTGAAAGAACTTTTCTATGTTTTCCCAATGCCATCTTCAAAAGCTTTGTACAGCTGGTCCCTGACTTATTATAGTTCGATTTGCAATTTTTTGATTTTACAATGGTGCAAAAGTGATATTCATTCAATAGGAACTATACTTTGAGTACTCATACAACCATTCTGTTTTGCACTTTCAAAACAGTATTCAATAAATGACATGAGATATTCAACACTTTATTATAAAATGGGCTTTGTGTTAGATGATTTTGCACGACTGTAGGCTAATGTAAACGTTCTGAGCACATTTAAAGTAGGCTAAGCTAAGCTATAATGTTCCATAGGTTACGTGTATTAAATGTATTATTATTATTATTATTATTGGATACAGGATCTTGCTCTGTTGCCTAGGCTAGAGTGCAGTGGCATCATCATACCTTACTGCAACCTCAAACTCCTGGGCTCTAGCAATCCTCCTGCCTCAGCCTCCCAAGTAGCTAGGACTACAGGCAGATGCCACCATGCCCAGCCAATTTTTCTATTTTTTGTAGAGACTGGATCTCACTCTTGCTCAGGCTGGTCTCAAACTCCTGGCCTCAAGTGATCCTCCCTCCTTGGCCTCCCAGAATGCTAGGATTACAGGTGTGAGCCACCATGCCCGGGTTTTACATGCATTTTTGACTTACAATATTTTCAACTTATGATGGGTTTATCCAGGCATAACTCTACCCCAAGTCAAGAAGCATCTGTAATGCCTTTGTTCAGACTTTTTTCCAGTCATTTCTTTGTACCTCTTGGGATCTTCCAGATTTGGGAGACTTTATGGTGGTGGATATAAAAGGTCTTCTGGACCTAGTCGTTGTATTTCTTGGTAAATCCCACCCACAACAAGTAAAACAAATAACTATCAGAAGTTTGATATCAAAAGAGCTTCAGTCTTAGTAAGCCACCACTTAATTTTGAAGCACATTTGTCTTCAGGGAGATCCAATTCACAGAGTCAGTCAGTGTTTGCTCTGAACTGCTTCAGTATTTAGCTTGAATTTACAATATTCAAAATCATTGTTCTATAGATCAGCAAGACTTACTTTAAAAACTCAGTTCTTGAGATCATGAGCTGTGGTTTTCGTTCCCTGAGTCCTTGTGAGTAGGTTCTTCCAAATATTTCTCACAGTGAAAATGGCTGGTGCTTTCCCATTAGGTGAATCTTTATTTAAAAATTGATCGTTTACTTTCTGCCTTACTGTTTTTCTAAGGAGCTTGGTAGAATTAATCTGTAAAATTGTTTGGTCCTGGTGCTTTTCCAGGATTGATTTTTAACTATCTTTTCAATTTCTTACATGGTTATTGATCTATTTGGGTTTTGTACCCCTTATTTTTCTTTGTTTTAAAAAAACAGATTTATTAAAATATAATTTATGTACCATAAAGTTCACCCATTTAGAATGAACCATTGTCCAAGTTAATGGTTTTTAGCATATTTACAGAGTTGTGTAACTCTCACCATAATAAAACTTTAGAACATTTTATTATCCTAAAAGGAACCCTACTAGCAGTCACTTCTCATGACCCTTTGCTTCCCCTGCCTTGCCAGGCAAACACTAATCTATCTATGGACTTTTCCTCTTCTGGACATTTCTTATAAATGGGATCATAAAATATATGACCTTTTGTGACTGGCTTCTTTGGCTTAGCACAATGTTTCTGACATTACTGTAGCATGTATCAGTTCTTCATCCCTTTTTATTGCCAAATAAATTCCATTGTATGGACATACCTTATTTTGTTTATTCAGCAGTTGATGGATATTTGGGTTGTTTCCCACATTTTTGCCTATTATGAATAATTGTACCTCTTTTAGAGTCACTTCAAAAATGTATATTTTCTTAAGAATGCATCTATTTCATCTAGATTTGCCAATTTGTTGGCATAAATTTATATATAAGATTAACTCATAATTTCTGGCAGAAGTATAATAACAAAGATTTGTTAAATTCTTCTTGCATCTCTATCAGCCTTTCCCTTATTTCAAAGGGAAAGTATATAAAGGTTCAAAGTACATAAATATTCACAATCATTTTATCTTCCTTGTTTATTGTACATTTTCACAAAATATTCCTCTTGCCATTAGTTTTGCTTTGTCTAATGATAATATTACCACATCTTCATTTTTTTTAAATAGCACTTACATAATTAGGTATTTTTGCTATAATGTGATAAATGAATTCATTAGAATACCTAAAATTCTATAAACTCATGTACTAAAAAGAACAAGCCTTCTGGGAAAAATTCGGTTAGGCTAGGATTTCTCAACCTCGTATTATTGATATTTTGTGTCAGATAACTCTATACTGTAGGGGGCTGTCCTGTGCAGTACAGGATGGTTAGTTAGCAGCATCCCTTGTCCCTACCCACCAGATGCCACTAGCAGCCCCTCCCCCACTACTTGTGACAACCGAAAATGTTCCCAGACATTGTCAAACTTCCCCTGGTGGCAAAATTACCCCTAGTTGAGAATACTGGGTTAGGCCAGATCACTTAAAACCTATGCAACTCTGTAATCAGAGCACTAACAAAACCAATACCAATTTAAATAAAATATTAGCACAGTTAAAAAAGAGTTGTTAAATTTTTAATGAAAAAAGAAATGCCCCAGTAAATATGGGACTTCACCTTTTAAGAAGTGAGGGTAACTTTCTGAAAGGACATTTAAGAAGGCTTGAGGCTGCTGAGTGGTGGGGATGAACTGAGCTAAGAGGAAGAACGTAGAATAAGTGAGCATCGTGTATGGGACTGTGGTCTTCCTTCACTTGCTAATCTAGCTGCGTTAATGTTCTCTGTTTTGGCCTTCTTTTACTTCATATACCAAAGCATTATTATACTGAGAAAAAACATCATGTATAAACCAATGAAATTTCTGCAATATTCTGCTATTTTTTGCCTATTTACCAATTGCTTATGATCCAATATACATTACAGAAACGGGCATTCTCTCAAAAGAAATGATGTTTTGTTTTCAACCTATTAGTATTGTTTCGTTTTAAAGGCAAGTCTTAGTCTTTCAACAGAATTTAACTCATTGTTAGTTATTACTATCTGATAAGTTTATAGATATTTTCTATTTAACATGTGTCCTTTTTTCTTTTCTTGTCTTTTGCTGTAGTGATCATGTTTCCTTTGTTTCAGTCTTCTCCTCCCCCACTGCATATGACTTGGGAGCCACTCACTTTATTTTTATTCATTTCATTACCCTAGAATTTTTGATATACATATCTAAATATATTTTTCTGTCAAAGACCACAGTTAGCCAACATTTTATATTCTATCTGCCAGAAAGGCAAGAGTCTCAGCATATATTTATTTCCCTATTCATCTTTCCCCTACTGTGTCCCATGCTAAAATTATTTGGAATGGTAGATCCAGATTATATTAGTATTTTCTTTTTATAAGCAATTACTTAGATTTAACTATAAATTTTGTTCTTTGCTTTTATCATTCTCTTTTTTTCATGCATTGATTCTCTTGGTTTTTTTTTTAATTCTTTCAGAGACAGTCTGTGTATACAAAATTTTGTTCTTATCTGAAAATACCTTTTTTTACCCTCAGACTTGAATAATAGTTTGGCAACGCATAAAAAGAATTTTAATGAAGTTTGTTTTTGAAGTATAACATATATACAGAAACTACATAAATCATAAGTAAGCAACTCAATGAATTACCATACCTGTATGACTGCACCCTGGTCAAGGAATAGAACATTTTTATCATCCCCAAATACCCCTTCTAATCACTACCCTCACCTTCCTACTTAAAGATAATCACTACCTAGACTTTTAGCCCCATATATTAGTTTAATTGAATATGTACTTTGGAAATCATTTTCCTTTCTCTATGGAAGCTTTTAATGTGGCTAGTGTCATTTTTGTCTTCTTACTCTTACTGACTTTTCTTTTGCTTACTGATTTTTAGTCTACTTGTTTTATCAGTTACTGAGAGAAGTGTTAACATCTCAAGCAATGACTATAGATTTCTGTCTTTATTTCAGTCAGTTTTTGCTTCATGTAATTTGTAGCTCTATTATTAAGTATAATTGTTATATCTTCCTGCTGTATTGACATTTTTATCATTATTAAGTGTTCCTCTATCTCTAGTAATGCTCTTTGATTTGAAATATCTTTTGTATAATTTTTTTTTTCTGGGGACAGAGGCTTGCCCTGTTGCCCAGGCTGAAGTGCAGTGGCACAGTCATAGCTCATTGTGATCCTGGGTTCAACTGATTCTCCTGCCTCACCTTCCCACGTAGCTGGGACTACAGCCTTGTACCATTACACCTAGCTAATTTAAAAAAATTTTTTGCAGAGACAGGGTCTTGCTATGTTGCCTGGGCTGGGAGCTCCTGGCCTCAAGCGATCCTCTCACTTCAGCCTCCCAATGCACTGGGATTATAAGTGTGATCATGACACTTGGCCCTTTTGTATAACATTAATGGACTCATTCCATCTTTCTTACGCTTACTCTTTACATGATATGTCTCTTTTCAGCCTCTTACTTTCCAATATCTTTATTTTTAAAGTCCATCTCTTGAAACCTCATATAATTGGTTCTTGCTTTTCTACCCAGTCTGATAATCTCTGCTTTTTATTTGGAATGTTCAGTTCATTCACATTTAATGGAATTTTTCATACGTTTGTTTGTATTAAATCTTCCATTTTGCTATATGCTTTTTGTTTTTTGGTCTCATCTGTTCTTTGCTCTTCTATTACTTTTTTCCTGCCACCTTTTGTGTTAATCAAATATTTTGAGCATTCCATTTAATAGCTCTATTAGCTTTCTGGCCATACATATGTGTGTATATGTATACATATATATGTGTATATATATATATATATATATTTTTTTTTTTTTTTGAGACAGTCTCACTCTGTTGCCTGGGCTAGAGTGCCATGGCATCAGCCTAGCTCACAGCAACCTCAAACTCCTAAGCTCAAGCAATCCTCCTGCCTCAGCCTCCCGAGTAGCTGGGACTACAGGCATGCGCCACTGTGCCCAGCTAATTTTTTTGCTGTATATTTGTAGTTGTCCAGCTAATTTCTTTCTATTTTTTTAGTAGAGGCAGGGTCTCGCTCTCTCTCAGGCTGGTCTTGAACTCCTGACCTCGAGCGATCCTCCCGCCTCGGCCTCCCAGAGTGCTAGGATTACAGGCGTGAGCCACCACACCCAGCCTGGCTATATATTTTTGTGTTAATTTTTTAGTCATTTCTCTAAGGATGAAAATATGCATCTTTAGCATATCACAGTCTATTTAGAGTTAATACTGAATTACTTCAAGTAAAATACGGTGTGGAACTTTGCAGCAGTATATTTCCCTTAAACTCCATCCTCATCCTTGCTGCTGTTGTTCTCATGCATACCTATCAATATTATAAGGACATCAATACAATTTTATAATTTTTGCTTTAAATAATCACAAATCTTTTCAAGAAATTAAGAGAGGAAAATAAAAATTTAAAAATGTTTTCTGTGCTTACCCACATATTTGAGCATTTTTGATGCTCTTCATTCTTTATTTATATCTAAGTTGCCATCTGGTATCTTTTCCCTTCAGCCTAAAGAACTTTGTTTAGCATTTTTTTGTAAGCATAAGTCTCTGGTGAAGAATTCTCTGTTTTGATTATCTGAAAACATCTTTTTCTAGGCTTCATTTTTGAAGAATAATTTCACTGGTTATAGAATTCTTGCCTGGTTGTTTTCCATTTATTCATTAGGTTGGATCCATCATTCCAATGCCTTCTGGCTTCCATAATTCCTAATGAGAAGTCATTATACATTCTTATTATTGTTTCCCCCTTTGTAATGTATTAATATCATTTTTTTTCTATTTTCAAGATTTTCTCTTTGCTTTTGTCTCTCATTACTTTAACTATGACGTATCTTTCTTCTTGCAGTTATCCTGCTTAGGGTTTATTAAGCTTTTTGGATCTGTAGCTGATGTTGTCCACCAAGTTGGGAAGTTTTCAGCTGTTATTTCTTCAAGAATCTTCATCTTGGCCGGGCGAGGTGGCTCATGCCTATAATCCTAGCACTGTGGGAGGCCAAGGCGGGTGGACTGTTTGAGCTCAGGAGTTCAAGACCACCCTGAGCAAGAGTGAGAACCCATCTCTACTAAAAATAGAAAGAAACTAGCCAGGCAACTAAAAATATATATAGAAAAAATTAGCCGGGCATTGTGGTGCATGCCTGTAGTCCCAGCTACTCGGGAGACTGAGGCAGAAGGATTGCTTAAGCCCAGGAGTTTGAGGTTGCTGTGAGCTAGGCTGACACCACGGCACTCTGGCTTGGGCAACAGAGTAGTGAGACTCTGTCTTAAAAAAAAAAAAAAAAGAATCTTCATCTTTTCTCACTTCTATTCTCCTGAGATTCAAATTACACACATGTTGGATAATTTAATTTTTTTCTCACAGCTCTCTAGGCTGTTCACTGTTCTTTAATCTTTTGCTCTGTTTTTTTTTAAGTCATGTAATCTCTACTAAATCTACCTTCAAGCTCGTAGATTCTTTTGCCATACCTAATCTCTTGTTGAGCCCATCTAGTAAATCTATTTCAGTTATTATACTTTTTACCTACAGAAAAAATACATAACTGTTATAAAATTTATATTTATAATATCATACAGTTTCTAGTTCTCTATTGAGATTACCTACCTGTTCATCTATTGATATCATAGTTTCCTTTAATATTTAGAATGTATTTTAAATAGCTGTTTTGAAGTCTTTGCTAATCTAAAACCTAGGTCTACTTGGAGTCAGTTTCTTTTGAGTGCCTTTTGTTTTTGAGACAGAGTCTCACTCTCTTGCCTGGGCTACAGTGCCGTGGCATCAGCCTAGCTCACAGCAACTTCAGACTCCTGGGCTCAAGCGATCCTCCTGCCTCAGCCTCTCCCGGGTAGCTGAGACTACAGGCATGTGCCACCATGCCCAGCTAATTTTTTCTATTTTTAGTTGTTTGGCTAATTTCTTTCTATTTTTAGTGGAGACGGGATCTTGCTCTTGCTTAGGCTGGTCTCGAACTCCTGAGCTCAAGCGATTCTCCCGCCTCGGCTTTCCAGAGTGCTAGGATTACAGGCGTGAGCCACTGCGCCTGGCCTTGACTGCCTTTTTCCTGAGTCACGTTTTCCTATCTCTTTGCACGTTTGGTAATTTCTTGTTGAAAACTCAGTATCCTATAGAATACACTGTAGCAACTCTGTTCTCTGAGGCTTACTGGCATGGACTCAAACTGCGAGTTTTGCCTCCCCATAGTATGAATCAGCTGATATTCTCATGACTTCCCACTGCTGTTTTTTTAGCTTAGCCCTGGGTTCTCTTGAGGGCTTACATTATTTGGCAGTCACCCAAAGGTTTGTGCAGAAATGAGGCTTATCCTTTCCATGACTTCTTGCTTCTAGTGATTTCTCCCTAATTTCCAAGTAGGCTGCTGACCTCAAGCTCTGACACTTCAAGCCTGTGAGTTTCAACTTTCTCCCATCTGAGCTGAGCTCAGTTGGAGAACATACTCAGTTAAAAAGGCAAAAGCTCTCAGGTTGACCCCATGTAGCTGTCTTCAAAAGTAGAAACACTTTAAAAAATCAATTAAAAAAGAGAATAGTAGAATCCTCTCATCTCGCCTGCTTTTTCTTCCTCTTGGGGTTCCCCCCAAACATGTGTAATTCAGCTGCCAGCCAGGAATTTGGGCAGTGCTTGTAATCAGAATGTATGTCTGTCTTCTGTGGTTCTCTTGCTGCCAAGATTTCCTTCCGCAGCTGATTTTCTAGCTCTTGACTCTGCTCTCTAGCACCTTTAGCTGGTAAGGCTGTGGGTTTTCTGCCACCTTTTTCTACAGCCACCATAGCTGTGGGAGTCAGGGAGCACCTCATGAGAGAAAGCCACACACTAACAACCCTTAACCCTTTCCAATTGCACTTTTACAAGAGCAAATGCTTCTTGATTCCTATCTACTTTTAGAGGTTTTCAGTGTCTTTAGGATATTTGGTTATTATTGTTAATTTTATCCCATTTCTTTCATCTGTTATTTTTTGTTTTTGTTTTTTAAGAGATAGGGTTTCTCACTCTGTTGCCCAGGTGGGAGCACAGTGGCATGATCATAGCTCACTGTAACCTTGAACTCCTGTGCTTGGCTCAAGTGATCCTACCACCTGAGCCTCCTGAGTAGCTGGAATTGCAGGTGTTTGCCATCGTGCCTGACTAATTTTTTTTTATGTTTTATGTTTTTGGAGCCCAGGTCTCACTGTGCTGTCTAGGCCGGTCTCAAACTTCTGGCCTTAAGTGATCCTCCTACCTCAGCCTCCCCCATCACTGGGATTACAGGTGTGAGCCACCACACCCAGCTATCCAGTTTGTATCTGTGAGGTTTTTGTAAGCAGTTCAACTGCTCCAACATTACGAGATGTACTCTCTGCTTGTGCTTTTGAGCTGAGTTTTTCTCCAGTTTGTTTGGAGGTTTTATCTGGCTGATTTCTGTTTATCCTCAATGTTTCTGGCCTATTTGATAATACTCTTTTCTGCTTTCTTGTGTTGCTAAGGGAAAAAATGTATATCTGTATATCTACATCTCTGTATATCTTTATCTCATGGCATTTTAGAAGGAAAGGAAGGGAGCACATGGGCCTAGTGCATCATCGTGATCCAATCATTTAGGTTCTTGTAGGAACTTAACCTCTCAGACCCTAAACTAAGGGCAGTCTAATACTTGAATGGATCAGTTTTGAACTAGGCTTGACTGCTGAAGAAGTGGATTGCCTATGAACAGTAGAGAGCTTGGAAAGTTCTCTAGGGACATTCATTTTATGATATTTGATTTTCATGAGCAGTCTGTACATAATATTAACACATCTTTAAAAGCTCACTTTCCTCAGAAGAAGAGCTTGTTCACCGAAGGCAGTAGCTGATATAAAACATCTCTTCTTTTAAATAAATATTGATGTTGGCTTGATTCGATCTGTTAATCAGGACTGTGTGGCAAGGAGCTGTGCTGTGTCTGCTGTCTTGTTCTAGCTCTTTCTCCTTCTAGTCTAGCCTCGGAACCTTAGCTCTGGGCCACAAAGTGAAATGTTTGGAAGGGATCCACTTACCTTTTTCTATTAGTTTCAAAGTGATTAGATCTTAAAATAAGAGAAAGACTCTCTTTTTCTGGTAATGTGTTTATGATAAAATACCAAAATTGCTTGAGACATACTTAAATCTAAAGGTTAGCTTCAGTCTCCACAGACACTAGCTAAAAATTTGAATTTATAAATAAGATGGTCTTTATTGTACCCTGGTATTACTCCTTTTTCTTATCCAAGTGGGAATAATCTGTAATCTTTTGACATATTGGTAAATTACATCCTATTTACAAATTGCCTTTTTTTTCTTTTTTTGAGCCTGACAGACCAATTACTCTGGGATTCTCTTTCTTGTCCATTGTCTCATCTTTTCTCACTACTAAGCCAAGAAGGGTTTTGGTTTATGTGCAAACATGAATTCTAGCACCGTTGTCATTTTCTTCTTTGAAATTTTATAAGATTTTCTACTTTATAGGAAAGTGTTCGTTTATCCTCTTTTAATATGAATATTCCATGGATGTATTTGTCTCAAGAAATGTTACCTACTGGGTGTATACTTATCTCCAAACTCATCAAGTTATATATATTGAATATGGGTGGCTTTAGCTGGGTATGGCGGCTCACAGCTGAATTTGGCTGCCCAGGAGGCTGAGGCGGAAGGATTTCTTGAGGCCAGGGGTTCGAGGCTGCAGTGAGCTATGATTGCACCACTACACTCCAGCCTGGGTGACAGACTGAGACCCCATGATATGTACAGCTTTTAACGTGTCCATCACACCTCAATAAAGTGTTTTAAAAAATAAGAGAGAGAAATGTAACTTAGTATCCTCCAGTCTACTAAGACTTTGAGAGACTTTTAAATTGACTTTTTCTTTTTGAGCAACTTTGTCCCAACCCTTCCTAAAGGGAAAGCATGACAAAAGATTGTCCACAGGTGGTTTGAGGACATGAAATGCCATTTTACGCAAGAAATCTGTAAGATCAAACTTTCAGATAATTGGTATCGAAAAAGCATCCTTCCCTACATCTGTGGGAATCACATTTTGGCATCAAGTGTGCATGCGAGGGAAGTGCTGTGTGTCTCTTAAGGCTGCATCTCTTATTCTCCTGATGGCTTCTTTGCAGTGGCACTGCTGAGCTTTTTGCCACCTGTGCCAAGAAGGACATCAGGGTGTGGCACACGTCATCCAACAGGGAGCTGCTGCGGATCACTGTGCCCAACATGACCTGCCACGGCATCGACTTCATGAGGGACGGCAGGAGCATCATTTCAGGTAACGTCTGCATAGCCAGATCTGGCTGTGGGCTGCGGCTCTGCTGCTCCCCATTCCTATTCTACACAGCCTCCCACTGCCCACCCCCTCCCTGCTTCTAATCTAGCCTCCCTTTGGAGTTTCCTTCCAGCTGGGAGACTTTCTGAGCTAGGAAGAACCAGATAGCAATTTCTCTTCTCCCAAATTGCTGCATAGAGCATGTATCTTTCTCTCTAGTAGGAGAATTTAGTAATTCAATTTTGAAATGGCTTTGAGGCCTTAGCAAGTACAGGGTACTCATGTGAGAACCCTTTTTGTTGTGTAAGAGATAAAAACCTGACTCCAACCAAGTTATGCCTCAAATGGAATTATTTATTTTTAACTCAATTTATTATTTTATGCCAAAGCATTTTAGCATACATTATAGACAGAGATATTATATTCCACTCTAAATACTTCAGTGTGCATCTCTAAAAATATTTTCCTTTAAAACAGTAATTTTTAAATATCGTCTTGTGTCTTATCTATATGAAGAGCTCCCCAGGGGTCAAAAAGCACATTTACTGGTTCACATCCATGAAAAGTCAAGGGCGTCTTTAGGTGCAGCTATTAGAATGGTGACATCAGGAACCCATCTCATCCCCTCTTTTCTTGGCTCTGTTTCCCCCTTGTTGGCACCTCCCACCCCCACCCCCACCCCCGCACGTCTTCTCTGCATAATGCCACCAGGAGCTCTTGGCTCACACGACACTTAGAGCTACCACACCTCAGGTCAGAAATCTTGGAGTCATCACTGCCTCCCTTTTTTCTCTTGTGCCCACATCCATATGCCCCGATGGCTCTCCTTTCAGAGTCTGTCCGAGGCCCGTCACTTCTCACCCTCTCCACCCTCGTCGTCACCACCATCCTCTCTCCCCCAGACTGCCCCGGTGGCTTCCCGCCCAGCCTCCCTGCTTCTACTTTTGCCCGTCATCCTTCTCCCCCAGTCTGCTCTCAGCACAGAAGGCAGAAATCTGCTTGAAAATGTAAGTCAGATCATGCCATTTCTAGGGCTCAAGTCTTTTACCGTCTAAGAGTAAAAGACAAACTTCTTGTAATTGTGTGCAAGGTTCTACATGACTTTCTCTCCTCCCTCACCTCCCTACTACTCACGTCTTCCAGCCGTGCTTTCTTCTTTGCTCTTCCTAAAACAAAGGGCATTGGGCCTTTGCTCTAGCTGTTTTGTCTGCCTGGAATGTTCTTCCTGTAGATTCACTCATGGCTCACTCCCTCATACCCTCATTTCCTCAAGTCTTTGATGAAATGGGATCTACCTTGAGCATCCTATTTAAAGTTGCTAAGGTCAAGAGGTGGCACTAAAGCTGACGAGAAGGTGACAGCCACGTGAACACCAAGGGGAAAAGCATTCCGGGCAGAGGGAACAGCAAGTGCAAAGGCTGTGGGAAAATCATGTGGTATGTTTGAAGAATAGCAAGAGGGCCAATGTACCTGGAGCTTAGTGGGCACAGTTGGGGTGGGGCTTCAGGGAGAGGGCTAGTAGAGGAGGTTGAAGAGGTAGGTAGGGGGCAGATCCCAGTTACCGGGGAGGATAAAGGAGTCTGGATTTTAATTCCATGTGCAGTGGGAAAAGCTTTTGGAAGTTCTTGATCAGGAAAGTGACATGGTTTAAAAAAGTTTCCCCTGACCCACGTATCGACAACTGGTTGTAAGTAAGAGAGAACGGCCAAGGTGAAAGCTGTTATAATGATCCAGGAGACAGATGATGGTGGCTTGGATGATGGTGGTGCCAGTGGGGGTGTTGAGAGATGGTCAGATTCTGGATGTTTTTTAACAGTAGAGTGGATGAGACTTGCTGATGGGTTGGATGTTGCATTGGGCTCGATGGTTAGAATATGGAGGAATCAAGGATGACTCTGAGGTTCTTGGCTTAGGCCACTGGATGGATGGTGGCAACTTTCATTGAGATGGGAAAGATGGTGGGAGTAGGGGCAGGAGCACCAGGTTGGAGGGTGAGGGTGGGTGGGAAGACAACAATTATCTGGGAATGTTAAATTATATATCTAGTTGGGTGTACAAGTCTTGCAGTTCATGGAGAGGTGGGAGCTGGTCTCCCTCCTTCTGTCCATCCCCTATCCTCCTGCACCTGGTCTGGGGTGCACCTGGGGGCAGGCTCAGTCAAGACAAACTGCTCCTTTCCTTTGGCCGGGTATGAACAGTTTGGGGAATCAGGAAAAAGGGGCCTGTGATGATTGGAGATCAGTGGGGCTGGCCTCTTCCCTCCACCACCAGTGCCACTCCCCGGTCTTGGAGGGTGGCTGCACTGCTCCTCACTGCATTTTGTTTCCCTTTCATGCCAGCGTGGGACGACGGCAAAATCCGAGCCTTCGCCCCGGAGACAGGCCGATTGATGTACGTCATAAACAGCGCTCACAGGATCGGGGTCACCGCCATCGCCACCACCAGTGACTGTAAAAGGGTCATCAGTGGTGGTGGGGAAGGGGAGGTATTGTTCTTGAAAGCAGAATTTTATTTTTTTTAAATCCTTGATTTAGAGCTGCTGCCCTATAGGAGGCTGTCTATTTGATTCTTTAAATACGTACCTGTGCTAGGATTCAGGTAGGACCAAATGAAGATTTTGATGAAACCCTAAAATGTCATATATCAAAGTTCTGTAATAATATAAATATACACATTTGTGCATAGAAAGGACATTTACCACACAGACATGAAAGTGTTCTAGGGACTAGAGGTATGAATCCAAGTTGGTGTCTTGCCAGAGTTTGGCACTTTTGTTCTTGTCCTCTAAGGACCAAAGTTGCATACGTTGTCTTTATCTTATCTTTTAAAGCAGATGATGTTTTTATAAGCAATTCTTTAATCCATCCAGACGTTTTGACCATTATTTTAAAATTATCACACCACCGTTTCCTTCTGTGATTTCGAGGAGCCTAAAGCGCCTTTCGCTGGCACATGTATCCCTGGGTCTCTCCCTCACTACGCTCCAGACTTTTTCCCAAAGCCTTCCTTTTCCCACATAGGACACTTTCTTCTCTTTCTTTTCTCACCTGTCATGGGAAGAACTTATGAGGGAGAAGGAAAATACAACATCTTGATGTAGCCTTTGGAACCTGCAGCCTTGGGGCCACACGTGGCCTTCTGGATCCTTGACTGTGGCCTTTTGACTAAATCCAAATTTTACAGAACGAATCCTTTTATCAAGAAGGGCAGGCCACATGTGGCCTTGAGTTGGCAAGTTCCCCACCCCTAGGCAATGCAGATGAATGCCTGGGCTCAACTTTCTCTTCTACCACTTTTGTAGCTATGTGACCTGGGCCATGTTCTTTAACCTCTTTGTGCTTCTGTTTCCTCTGTAAAGTGAAGATAACAATACTCCTATCAATGAGACATTTGATATTCTTTATTTTGTACTAAGTCTTCAAAATCTGGTGTGTGGATTTCATATTCAGGGCACATCTCCACCTGGACCAGCCACATTTCAGGCGCTCTATAGACACACCTCTAGCCCTGGGCCATCCCCACTGCTCTCTGCCCACCACCACCTCCTGGCTTTACTCCCTTCCCTTGTCACTTCAGCCACAGTCCTGTGACACCCTAAGCACTCTTGCTTGCTCTTTCAGCCTTTTGGGGCATGTGTCTTTCTGCATTCTTGCTGCATTCTCCATTCCAGGTGCCTGAGCCCAAGCTCCACGAGAGCTTTGGAGGAAACCACACGGTACAAATTTGCTTTTGGTCCTGCTCAGCAATCTTTTCACAGTCCTGTGTCAGCTCCTCCTCCTCTTTCTTGCCCATGCAGCTGTCCTTACAGGCCTTTCCTTCTTAAAGGCATAGTCTTCACAGTCTTTGTAAGAACTAGAGACCAGGGCTTCTGGTCAGCAGGTATACACTGATGTGGATGCAATAGTTGTTAAAATACTCAAGTAATTCCATTTTCAATGGTAAATGGCCATTGCCTGAGCACCCCACCTGCAAAGAAGATCGTAGCCCCAACACCCCATCTTCTGCCCCCAAGTGTACTCCCAACTCCCTACACTCCCTCAACTAAAGAGTTAATGCCTGGTCGATCCAAAGTCTTCCAAAACCCTGGTTCCATTC
Source organism: Lemur catta (assembly GCF_020740605.2). NCBI lineage: Eukaryota > Metazoa > Chordata > Mammalia > Primates > Lemuridae > Lemur > Lemur catta. The sequence goes on from NC_059142.1 coordinate 11,872,574, forward strand.
CTAGGGCTGTTTGGCTGGACCTACACCATACTAATTAGATGTTTTGAATATCGCCCCTGCTAAAGACTGAATTATGCTTCTACCTCTAGTGGGATTTCAAGATAGGAGATTTGTTTTCTTTGACAATGGCATCAATCCACCCTGTGTCATAACAGGGAATTATTTGGACACCATAGAAATGAACATAGTCCAGCTCATTTGAGATAACCTCGAGCTTCCTCATTTTCTTTACTTTGACATTTTAGAAAGTGTCTTACAGAATGTTTTCCTCACTTCAAGATTATTCTCCTTTTATTGGGTACAAGTAAGCCAGGTCTGTTATTACTTATCTCAACACTAGTTGTTAATCTAGACTTCTGTGCTTTCATTGCCCTGTACACCTTATACGGAATAGTTTCTGTTCTTATTTTTCATAAATTCAACATATTTATTATAAGAAGGTATAAGCATCTGACTACATTGCCATATTTTCTGGTGTAATTGTAACAGATCTTTATCCATTAAAAGAATATTATAACAACTAAGTAACTTTCCTTTATTATAGTTAGGGCATCATATTGACTGCTTTCAAATTTTGTGTGTAGATAGTTATATTACCCATTAATTTAATTTAGGATAATAAACAGGCTTTAGAAAATATTTGTGATATCAAATAGGTATGAGATTTGGTAGGGTTGAGAAGCATTGGTTTTAAATGATTAAAATTGAACAGCTGATGTGAAAGTTTAAATATGGCTCTGGGTACCCAAGAAATTTCCTGATGGTACCATCAGAAATTTGAGAGCAGTGCTGAGCAGAAGTGAGTAGACACATTGTTTCACATGGTTTAGCATCAGCCCTTGCATTATTGATTTTTGTAGTGGTGTCTGATACATTTCTCAGCCTGAAAGTAGAAGCAGGTACAGGATCACTGGAGGCATTTTCCAAGCTCAATGGCAGATGATTAGCTCTTCCCTCCCTTCAGCTTAGCATTCCCACACCACCCAACTGAGACGAGGACAGGGAATTTGAAAAAAACAAGTCAAGCAAAGCAGAGGTGAAAAAGCTCTTGGAATCTTTTCTGTTTTTTTCAGAAGTCCCAAGTTTGCACTGAGATCATGAACTTTGTGGCTTTCAGGTGAGGGTGTGGCAGATAGGCTGCCAGACCCAGAAGCTGGAGGAGGCCCTGAAAGAGCACAAGTCCTCCGTGTCCTGCATTAGGGTGAAGAAGAACAATGAGGAGTGTGTCACTGCTAGCACTGATGGCACTTGCATCATTTGGGACCTTGTGTAGGTACCTGTGATGGGAAGGATGAACACTTGCAAAACCCAACCAAGCCAGCATTACACTGAGCGTGAGAGAAGATTCAAATGGAGGGTAAAAATCTCACCTAAGACAACAGTAAGGGGATGTTCCTCAGAAACCATTCATCTCCAGGACTGTCCAGGGTTTACAGACGCTGGTGGGAAGGGTGTAGTTTCCAGGAAGAACGGAATGTTACAAGTTTCTGGGTAGATAGAGAGATAGCTTTCTGGATCTACACAGTGAAGCATGATTTAACTTGCACTAACTCAACTCTACGTGTTCCAAATAAAAGGGAGCAAGAGAAATAAGGAAGGCAGGCAGTTCCTCTTATCGCTCCACACAGCCAGGGGAAGCCCAGAATGAGCTTGCCGTTGGGACGAGGGACATGAATGTGCCCTTCCCGTCACCTGGCCACATTCCCAGGCCTCTTACACTGCGAGCACATCACAGCCCCATAGAATGCCTAACTCCGTACTAACTAGACCCAAGCACGTGAACTTTATTGTAGGGGTAACTCAAAGGATTTTCCAAGGTGATTTTTTGAATTTTTGTCTATAAGCATTTTTGCTGTGTGTTTTCATTTTAGAATCAGACCCTATTCCCCCAACTCCTCTTTCCACCCACCCACCATCCCTCTACCATTCCTAAGCCATGTTGTCTTTGTATAACTGCATAGGAAAGACCAGAATCAGAATCGTGGGAGAAAGGAGATGTGTATGGCAAAAGAATATGAAATGTTCTCGATGGGAATGAAAACTCAAGGCAAAGACAGAGCTCTTTTTATTTATTTAATACATTAAAAAACCAAAGCAAGCCTCTGTCTTCTAGCCCTGTGTGTCTCCTGGGGATCTTTTTAAAAAGTAGATTTTGATTCAATAGATTTAGAATGGCACCTGAGATTCTGCATTGCTAGCAAGCTCTCAAGTGGCAGTTGCTGGTCCAAAGACCACACTTGGAGAAGGTGCCAACCTACACCTGACCTTCCCATTGGGAAAATTTAAAACTAGAAGGGCATGTCTAACCTTATTTCCATGGCTGGTTTGTGACTGCCTCAAATCCTTAAAGCCTTTCTGTTGTGTAGCAGGAATATTTGTGCCAAAATCTTTAAAAATGCTCAGCTCAGATACCATGTTTGAAAACTTCCATAATGAGAAGAAACTGTGCAGAAGGTACATTTTTTAGCCAGGAAAACCTGGCTTGGGAGATGGCCACTCAGCACATTGTCTATGGAAGGAGAAGCGATATTTACATAATTTTTGTATAGTATCTAAGGCAGACGTTGTCAAACTAGTGTGCACATAAGAATCAACCGGGATGTTGGTTTAAAATGCAGATCTGTGAGCCTCATCTCAACCTACTGAATCCAAATCCCTGGAGGTGTGGGCCCAATATTATCCTTTTTTAAAAAACCCTTCCCCACAGTCTGCCACTCGGATTGTAGGGAGCTTCACTTCCAAACGGTGGCCTCAAGAACTGAGAACATTGTATGGGAGGCGGCAGGTTGGCTCTAAGTTCAGCCTCTTCTGCTTGCCTCTCGCTGGAACTTAAGGTCTCTCATTGAGCTCTGTGCTCTGTCTTTGGAAAAGGGCCCTTCCCGCTATCTTCTGACAGCCGCTGATAGGTGCAATGGGAGCACACAGAAGTAGAGAGGGCAGGGGAACTAGAAGTCTATTTTGAAGAAATCCAAGTGCCACCGTGCTGAGCAGTATGAGATGTTGGGAGAGAGAGATAAACCAACCCAAATCCCCGAGCTTGTACCAAGTCCAGTTGGAACAGTAAATCAATTTTCTAGGGAAGAGAAAGTCAAGTCTCACAGCTTTTGAATCTGCTTTTCAGTCGTCTTAGGAGGAATCAGATGATCCTGGCCAACACCTTATTCCAGTGTGTGTGTTATCACCCCGAGGAGTTCCAGATCATCACCAGTGGAACAGACAGAAAGGTAAGTACTCCCAGCGAGAGCTTTCTCAAGACCTTTCTGGTACACGAGAAAAGCAGCAAGGCGTTGTGACTGAGGGTGCAGGCTCCAAGTCAACCACCCTGGTCCAAATGATGCTTCTGTTGCTGATCAGTCTTGTCACTTTGAAAATGCCACACAGCCTCTGTGCCTTCCCTTTCTCGTCTGTGAAGAGGAAATGATACCACAAACCTCAAGGTAGCCATGAGGATTAGAGTCACCCTGGGGCCTGGCACATAGAAGGCTTTTATTAGGAAATTTCTGAGGCTGGAGAGGAATTGCTGTGCCCAGATCAGTTATCACTCTGAGAAATTCAAACAGAAAGACAATAGAGCTCCTCACCTCTCATCACTACTTCATCAATACGTTAAAAAGCTCTTTAGCTGGGGAGTCTGTGTCCTTCTGTTTGGGGGAACATTTCCCTTTGGAGCAAGCAAGAGGCCCCTGTTCTCGTGGAGCTGACTCATCTTACTGATTTTGGGTAGGGGGGGATGGAATCGGCTAATACATATGTAAACCAATACATGAATGAGCAATGAGTAAGAAGTGAACAAGATATGAGATGATGATGGGCATCAAAAGGAAATAGAACAGGCTTTACGACACTGGCTGGGTGGAGGGAAGCTCCTTCAGCTAGGGTGGTTGGCGAAGGCCTCCTCAAGGAAATGACATCTGAGCTGAGGCCTCAGTGACAGAGGACCTAGCCATGCCCAGATCTCAAGGAAGGGCGTCGCTGGCAGAGGACACTCGGGAAAGACTGAGCTCTGATCGGGCTGTGCCTGGGAGAGAGTGTCACTTTGGCTTCTTTGGCTGGGAAGGCAGGCAGTCAAATCCAGCTACTTCTGTGGGTGAGTCCTGGATTCATGGAACCTGGCGTGCTTTTGGTATGAACACAGAACTTTTTGTTAACATGATCAAGCATCAATAGACATTATAAAGCAAAAGAAAAAAGTTAAAAAAGATAACATGTACAATTTCTAGATAGATGCAGAGGAATACAGATTCCTGGCACAGTGACTGAACACAGCAAGTTTCCGCCAACATGAAACAAAGAGAAATGGGTAGAATGCACGCCCAAGTTCACGCTTCCAATTCCTGGCCAAGCACTCTTTATTTAGAAGGAAAATTTGTTTTTGAATAGGTTGTGCATTCAGAAGGTTCAAAGTACAAAGGCAGTATATTCAGAAAAAAAATCACCCTCCCTTTGGCACCTGTCTGCCCCCTAGTTCTTCTCCATAGGAGGGGACCGAGGTTAATCACTTTGTCTTTAAACTCCACCTTGTGGAATATTTTATTGCTTTGGGGTAGAAGGGAAAGAAGGCCCAGTCTCTAGAACTCTGGGGGGTGCCCATTCCTCAGTGCTTTCCCTCCCACCAGTCCTGAAGCATCGCTGTGCATGCAGAAGCTGTTCTCTTCTTTCTTTTACAGCTTGCTTCAGACTCGATCTGCTTAGTCTTATCAAAAGCGCTTTCTGTCACAATCTAGGTTTATCAGCACATCAACATCTCTTGAAATAGAATGCAAATTTTAAAACCAATACTAAAAATATTAAAATGGTTTCTCCACCCCCTGCTGTAGCCTATTTATAATTTCAGCCAGTATCATCCCATGGTGTATTTTTGCTACCTTCTATATAAAGTAGAACCATCTTTTGTTAGCATGTGCATGGATGATTCCACTGAGCTGAATCCTGCCTAATGCTGCTTTCCTGAATTCCAGATTGCTTACTGGGAAGTATTTGACGGGTCAGTAATCAGAGAGTTGGAAGGTTCCTTGTCTGGGTCAATAAATGGTATGGATATCACGCAGGAAGGAGTGCACTTTGTCACAGGTTAGTCCTGGGATAAGAAAGGAAAGCCACGTCTGGCTTATTTAGATGGGGATATGGAACTCCCAGGCCAGAGGCAATGAGAAGAGACCACAAAAGGTTTTCAGGGGCAACGTGGATAGATTCAGACTCAACCCTGCAGCCAATGTGGCTGGAAAAGAAGACTCCAGAAGTCACATTTCAGTGAGAGGAAACATTTGCAATCGAGCCTTAAGGGCACAGGCTAGGCTTTAAGTGGCTTCCTGTTATTTCCTACTGAAGTCTTCAATGCCAGTCCTTGTGTATTTATCCTGTGTATTCCCTCTCATTGTTGAATGAAGAGATGCCCTCCCCCAAACAGATGAATTAACCAGTATTTCAAGGGGGCATTTACCACACAACAAGCCAATTGGAACAACGTCAGCATCATTTCCTGCTTGTTTCTTTGATTCTTCAGGTCACTAAAAAATAAACCGCCTAACTAAACTAAGTTTCAGAAACACACTGACTTAAAGCAAGATGCCAAGCTAGACACAGTGTGATCCCAGACTGTATATGCATACCTTTATACATGGGAAATACAGATGTCTATGTATACTTGTATACATATAGAAAAAAGACAGGAAGGAACTAAACCAAGATGTTATTAGTGGTTATTTCTGGGTGGTGGGATAAAGGTGGTTTTACCTCTTTGTATTCCTCTCCCTCCAAATTTACTACAATAAACATAGATTTTTATAGTCAAGTAAAAGTGTTATTATAAAGATAGATTTTTCTTTCTTTGAGTTGGCACATGGGGAATGTGTTAGGAATGATCCAGTTATTTGAAATCAGGGCTGTTTCTCACTATTCTGTTGCAGCAATGTCATGTGTTTGTCTTTTTCAGGTGGAAATGACCATCTGGTCAAAGTCTGGGATTATAATGAGGGTGAAGTGACTCATGTTGGGGTGGGACACAGTGGCAACATCATGCGAATCCGGATAAGTCCAGGAAATCAATATATTGTCAGTGTAAGTGCCGACGGAGCCATCTTGCGATGGAAGTACCCTTACGCCTCCTGAAGCTACCAGGACGTCTCGGGCCATGGCATTGCCCAGTCCTGCGAGGACTGAGTTAGGACAACTCCAACTCCAGTCTTGATTTTTCACATTGCTGTTTTTGTTCTTTAGTCAAAATGTTTTATCTCTTAAGTTTCTCCTTTCCTTTATAGAATGTACTTTACATTCTTAAATTATATATTAAGATTGAAATATGTTCAAGAATAATTTTTCCAGACTGTAATTAAAAGTTTTATTATGAATAAATTCTCCATTGTTGGTTTCCTGTGATAATCTCTCTTCTGTGACTCTGCAAAACCCGCTGACCTTCTCCACTTTCTGTCCACATATAGCATTGCTCTTGTCCTCTAAAAACAAGGCAAGGCGAATTTCCTTCTTAATCATCATTTCATCGATCAAGCTCTATGGAACAAGACTTGGGTTTAAATCCAGATCTTGGGCAGGCTTTTTAAAACCTCTCTGAGCTGCAGTTTTCTCTTTTTTCAAGGAGGAATAAATTCCTGTTCAAAAGGTTATTGTGAGAATTAAGTGAAATAATGTGTTAAAGCTTGGGCAGAATTCCTGACAGACAGAGTGAAACATGAATGTTTTCTCAAAGAACGTGTGTTATTGGGGATCTTGGGGTGATTATCAAAGATGAAATTTAAGAGATGCTTTATTGGAGTTGGCTATAAAATATTTCTCCTGTTTCTACCACCAGAAGGGGGATGAAATGGACCGCGTGTATTAATCATCCAACATAGTATCTTTTTTTCCAGAGAGGGTAAATGATGGCATTTTCCAGAAACACACGTCTCTAATTCACAGTACAGTCTATGTTCTAAGCTTATTCTTTATCCTTTAAGTAATGCTGCTTTTTGGCATCAGGTAACCGCTGCTGCCCTATTTGAAAGATTAGGGAGAATATTTAATAAATGATGACCACTTACTAAATAACAAGTCACAAGACGTTGATTGATGGAATACTGCATCTCACACACAGCAGATCTCTTTTTGAGCTAGAAATTGATGAGAAATTCATTCTGCAAGACCTTACCTGATTAATTATAAACCTGACAGTTGCACGGGATAATGTGAGCGGAGGCCCCCAGGGTTACCCGGGGAATCAAGGGCGGGGCAAGGCCAGGCTAATTCTGATTGGGCAATAATTCAGCAAGGATTTTGCGCTAGGGAGTGTACAAGAGACCGCGTAGGGGGCGCGCCTGAGAGCAGGAAAACTTCCTGGTAAGCAAATGCTGAGGCTGGAAAGGGCCTGAACCTGGCAGCCCACAGACTCCAGTCCAGTTTCGGTTTCCCTGCTTACGGGTGGGGTGACTTAAGGTTGCTCGGAGCCCACTTCTCCACCAACTAAAACGAGGGTGATCAAGTCTCATAAGGTTTTGGAAAATGACTCTAACCTAGCTCGTGGTTTAAAAAAGCAAACCACAACCACCCCGGGTGTTCGTTCACACGGCCACACGCGGTTCCCAGTTCAGGGGCTGGGCTGGCGGTGCAGGCAAAGGCTCTGCCTCCCGCAAGGGGCAGACGGGCCGGAAGGAGGTGGCACCACCTGTCCGCACACACCTGCGCCTGCGGAGGAACCAGCGGTGCACAAAAGCGCTCCCCGCCCCGTCCCCGCTCCCGGCGCGCGCCTCTCACCACGCCCGAGGCTGTCCTTTGGAGAGTCCTTTCACTTCTTTTCGTCTTCACCTGGACGTAATTACAAGAAACTTAGCGATAGCCCGGGCTTTGCAATTTGCTAGGCGCTTTCGAAATTTTCATTCCTCTTTTATTGCCACAGCTTGAAGGTTGGGCGAGGAACAGGAGCAGAGGTTAACCCAGGCCGGTTGGTTTACAAGAGGTAAGGAAGGGTGGGGAGCTGGACAAGGACCACTCCCAGCGCTTTTATTCCCAGTCTGCGCCGCGGGGGCGGGACAAGGCAAGGGTAGGGGTGGCCGGGCGCTGCCCTGGGGCCGGCAGTGCTGCAGGATTCCCGCGCGGGGCGGGGCGGCCCCGCCCTTGGCTCCGCCTCCACCCCGTCCCCGCACACCTGCCCGCAGGTAGCCGGCGCCGGGCGCCTGTGCGAGGCTGTAAGGGCCTGTTAGCGGCTCGTCCGCTTCAGGCCCAGGGATTCCCTCCGGGAGCCGCGCCGGCGGGTGCCATGAACCCGGGCCCCGGGGACGCGGCAGGAGGGGGGCCGCCCGCGCCCCGGCCCCGCCGCCGCCGCTCCCTGCGCCGCCTGTTCAGCCGCTTCCTGCTGGCGCTGGGCAGCCGCTCCCGCCCCGGGGACTCGCCGCCCCGGCCCCAGCCGGGACACTGCGATGGCGACGGTGAGGGAGGCTTTGCCTGCGCCCCGGGCCCGGCCCCAGCGGTCCCCGGGAGCCCCGGGGAGGAGCGCCTGCCTGGACCCCAGCCCCAGTTCCCCGCGGGCGACGGGGCGCGGCCGCCGGGCGCGCAGGGCTTGAAGAACCACGGCAACACCTGTTTCATGAACGCCGTGGTGCAGTGTCTCAGCAACACCGACCTGCTGGCCGAGTTCCTGGCGCTGGGGCGCTACCGGGCGGCGCCGGGCCGCGCCGAGGTCACCGAGCAGCTGGCGGCGCTCGTGCGCGCGCTCTGGACGCGCGAATACACGCCCCAACTTTCCGCCGAGTTCAAGGTAGGCAGCGCTCGGCGGCAGCCTCCTTCTGGCCCTGTGGTTTCGCTTTTGGAAAAGTGTGTGCACCATCAGGAAGGGGCTTTCTTGGGGCCTTCTTTAGATGCCATTTGCCGGTTCAGGCTCGGGTTACCGCCTTTGTTTTGAGTTGATGTGTTATGCTATCGCTTGCATATATTTTCTTTATGAATTAATTCCTCCCAGGTATTTTGAGGGGGAGTGGGTGGAGAGATTTAAGTGTATTCAGCGTTTTTGCACTCAACAAAAGTACTGAAGGCCTGTGGGCCAGACGGTGTTCTGACCCAATCTGGAGAGGTGTGGGGAATGGGACTTTGAAGGCAAAGGCCGCAGAGGAAGGAGGGGATGCTTGCGTCCGAGGGCTGAATGATGAGGACTCAGGCCAAAATCCTAGGAATAATCCAGGCAGAGGGAGCAGCCAGTACTCCTTCCATAGACCCGAAAGAGCTGAGTATTGGAGACATGGGAAGAAAACTAGTCTTACTGGATCTCAGGGGGGCAGATGACTTTGCCAGATCATGTCAGACCTTGGAGGCAATGAGAAAGACTTCGGATTCTATTCTAAACCCAATGGAAGCTGAGAACCTGCGGGCCAGGTACTGTGCTGAGCGCCTGGGAAAGGCAGTGGGTGTGCAGTTTTGGAGATGGCATCCTTTTGTTTAATGCACATTCAGTCCCCTACGATGTGTTAGCGTGGGGTTGCATATTATTGTCCGCAGGATCACGGTCTACTTACTCCGGGTAGGGCAGGGTCAGGGTCATGAGGCTTTTAAATTGTGCGTACCACTTCACCCAGGGTTAAAGCAGGGTGTGTGTTTGGGGTCCCAGTTGGAGTAAAGAGTTCCTGATAATTGATGCACATGGTTTGCTTCCTGCTTAAAAAACAAAACAAAACAAAAAAGCCCGCAGCTCTGGGCAGAGAGCTGAAGCTCTCCACAGACTAGTGATTGTTCTTGGGGGAGGGGGAACCTGTCAGTGTTCATTCCACAAGCATCACCGCTCTTGAGTTTCAGCCTGAGAAAGCAGTGTTTGCCATGTGACCCACAAAGATGCCAACCCCCACCTTCCTCTCTCCTGCCTCCATTAGTGAAACCCTGTTCTGCAGCCGTCAGTGGGCCAAATGCGTGTCACTGTGTCTCTTTTTGGCAGCATTCACTTTTTAAACATGAGAGGCAGCATAGTATAGTAGTTGAGAGAGCAAGGTCTCTGGAGCTTTGTGACCTTGAGCAAGTTACTGTAATTAATCTTGTTGTGCCTCAACTTTCCTCTACTGTAAAACGGAACCATATTGGTACCTACTTTATGATAGGATTATTGTGAGTATTAAATGAGTTGTGGAGTAGAGCATTCAGAACAGTGCCTGGATCATGGGAAGTGTTCATTATTCTATCATTACACCTCCTCACCTGCAAAAACCCAGAGGAGGGAGGGAGAGAGGGAGGGAGGTAATCTTTGCGTAGGTTTTCTCTAGCCAGGTGCATTCTCATCCAGTTACTGCAGCAATGGAAGAGGCGTGAGTAGTTTGAAAAACCTCCCAATTTAGTAATCACCCTCTGTGACTCACTGGGATTTCCTCTCTCTCTCTCTCTCTCTCTCCTGCTGTCAAACCCCCAGGGCCTGGGAGCTCCCAGTGAGCCGCAGGGAAGTGAAGGATAATGAAGTTTTTAATGTGTTTATGAAAGAGATGTAATCTGGGGTTTCCTAGAAGCCTTAGAGGGAGGAGTAGAGAATCCCAGAATCCAGGCTTTAAACATTGTGGATTGAAATCTAGGTGGGCTCCTCTTATTTTAGAGATGAGGAAATATTCATTCATTCAACAAATATTTATTGAATGTGCAGACACTGTACTAGGAACACAGAATATGTGATGAGTACAAATCCAGGCCTGGAGGCTGCTTTCTAGGAGCTTACGGTCTTGTGGGAGAAATGGGTGTTAATAAAATAATCACACAGGCACATGATTAGAACAAGAACATGCTAAAAACGAAAAATACAGGTGCTATGATTGTTATAACAGGAGGATGTGATTTGATTGGGGGAGATAGGGTGGGATGGGCAGGGAAGGCTTCCCTGGAGAAATAATTAAGCACTGAGTTGAGTTTTGAAGGATGAGGTGTGAACTAAAGACTTGGGAAAATGGGAAAGTGCATTCCAGGCCCTGGGACCCGAACGTGGCAACCTCAGAGGGGGTGGGGCTGAGAGGCCATGTGCTGAATGAACTAATGAAAGCCCAGGTGGCTGGGGAAGAGAGGCTGGAGGATTGGGTGGGGACAAGCCACTTAAGGTTTTCTTAAGGAGTTCAGTGGGGTTGCTGGCTGGCTTTAGACGGAGGGAGGGAGGGAGGAAACTGAGAGGGGGCCAGGGAACTGGAGAGTTGCCCCCACCCCAGCCCTGCAAGTGGGATGGGTTTGGGTTGTTCCTCCTTCCTGAGCCCAGAGTCCTCAGCCTCCCGCAGACAGCGGGACCACTCTTTGTTTTAACAGCAAATGAATAAATACATTTAAAAAAGCCTGTCCATGTTATTATCTAGAATTCTTTCCTTTTCTAATAATGTGATTAAATATATTTATTGTAAAAAAAAATGGAAAATACTAAAATGTAAAAAAAAAAAAAAATCTGTAACTCCACCCTAGCCCCTAGAGATAACCGTCATAAACATGTTGATGTGTTTCAAAGTACATACAAACACTTGGAAATTCTAGTTCTGTATCCTGCTATTTTCATTTAAGTATTTTTATAAGACTTTTTCCTGGTCATTAAAATATTATACAAAACTTAATTTTTAACGATTAATATATTATTAAATGAACCAGTCCCTTATGGAGACATGGATGTGCTATACAATTTTCCAGTTCTTACACTGTATTAAGGCTTCTTGTATTTAAATCATTGTCCTCATCTCTGCTCATTTCCATAAGCTTAATTCCTAAAAGTGGAATTACATAGTCAAAGCAAAGGTAAGACTATTTTATTATCTTTTCTGTTTTTACTTTTTAAATCAACTTTATTGAGGTAGAACTTATATATACAGTGAAATGTACCCATTTTAAGTGTAGGATTTATTAAGTTTTAACAAATGTGTATACCTGTGTAATCATTGTCCCTATTTTAAATATTTATTTATTCTACTTTTTAAATCAATCTTATTGGGCTTGACTATTTTGAGCACCCATATTGACAAATTTCTTTTCAAATAATTATATCAAGTTTCAGATGTACCAGTAATGCGTGTTTTCCTGGACACTGGATATTCTTCTCTCTTGTTAATTTCCTCCCCAGCTTTATTAAGGTATAATTGACAAGTAAAAAATTATATACTTACAGTGTATAACATTGATGTTTTTCTGTATGCATACATTGTGAATGGATAAATCAAGCTAATTAACATATCCAGACCTCTCAAACTTATTTTTTTGTGGTGAGAACATTTAAGGTCTACTCCCTTTGCCATTTTCAGGTGTATAATACATTATTACTAACTGGAATCACCATGTTGATCTTCATCTCATTCATGTATTGAAGACGGAAATAGTGGAACATTTTTCCATGTTTCTTTACTAGTTGTAAGTCTGCACTTGGAATTGTCTGTTCACGTTGCTGCAATATCCGTTCTGCTTTGGTCTTGATGTTCTTTTTGTTTCTATAAATTCCTTAACCCTTGTCATAGTCACTATACATATGTTTTTCTAAAGTTTCTCCTTCTTCTCCCTACCTCAATATAGGAAGCTTTAGATTTATGTATATGATACCTTTTGATAAATATTCTATTTTATGTACTTCTAGTTTTTCTATGGTTATATTAAGAATTTCAGCCATCTGGAACTTAGCTTATGTGCGTAAGGATCAATTTTAGATCTACAGTGATATACTGGAGGCATTGCTTTTTAAAAACAGGGATGTCTTCTTCATCACTCTTATGTTTTAGAAGTTCTGGACAAACAGACATGAAATGGAGTAAAAAACATTGAACAGAAAGAAAATTGCCAAATGGTTCCAGAAATCTGTATTTTAGCATTATTGCTGTCACTAATGAGATTGGGTAGAAGACAGTCAAAAGCAATAACCATTTAGAACATATAAAATTAGATTTTATTCATTAAAAACAACCAGAAATGTGAAATAAGTAGGAATAATTTTGATAAGAAATGTTTGGAAGAGAATACACACAACACAGATAGAAATATCAGATCATCCTTCCTGAGTTAGTATTTAGTTTTAATGCAACTGTGGTCACATTTCAATAGACTTTTATAGGAATTAATAGGTTAAGTTATAAAAAAAATTCTTGAAAATGCCTGCCAGATACTTTATAATTGGAAAAGGCCAAAAAAGAACAACAGTCACTGTAAAAAAAAAATTTGGAATGTACAAATGAAAGGGAAAAAAAATTGTCCATAATCCATCATTCTATAACATTTGTTAATATTTTGTCATAGATTTTCTAGTATTTTATTTTCTATTTATAAATATAGAAATAAAACAATCCTATGTTTTTGCATTCTTTTCTTTTTATGACAGGATTATTTTCTTTTGTCATTCGTATTTCCTCAGTCATAATTTTTAGGCCATTTAATATGAGTGTGCTGTAAGTTTCTCCCCAGATAACTTTGATCTGTAGAGATATCTTTGCTTGTATCTCTCATTTCCTTAGGCTAAATCTCCAAAAGTGGAGTTGCTATGTTTATCGAGAGGGACATTTTTAAGGCCCTATCTTGTCTATCTTCTTGAAGTTGTCCAGTTCTTTCTGGAAAGGTTGGAAGGTAATACCCAGGCCCAGAGGAAGACTGTCAGTCTTAAAAGATTATCACGACTAACTGGAAAGGAATGCATTTCACAGAGAAGGAAGAATGAAAGTAAAGGTCTAGACTGCAAAAGTAGGAAAGCAGCTTTGGGGTACCTGAGTAGCTTGTTTGCCTGGAGCTTTGAAACATGGAAACAGATGGATTGGGGCTGGACCAGAGAAGGTGCTTAGACTATTAGGTGGTGAGTAGGAGAGTAGGGAGGCTGTGGTGTAAGGCCTGACATTATCCAGCTGAGCTGTAGGAACATCGGTCTGGTTTGGCGCGGGGAGAGTCTAGGGGCTGGGCTCCTCGTTAGGTAGGTATTGTCATCTGGGTCAGCAGTAGTTAGAGTGCAGCAGTTGGAATGAGACTCTACTGTAAGGGAAGGGCAGAGACATTTTGGGAACCAGAGTCCAGACTGCTTGACAGCTGATATGAGGGAGAATCTGAAACATGACACCTACATTAAGAGGAAGAACTGGTTTTAGAGATTTTGAGTTGGAGGGGCTGGCTGCTCACCCAGAAGAAAATGTTGGTACCAGGATACAGGTTTGACGGTGGCTTGTGGGGTAGGGTTGCCAGATAAAATACGCAATGCCCACTTGACTTTTATTTGCAGATAAACAATGAATATCTATTTAGTATAAATATATCCCAACTATTACATGGGGCATATTTCTAGTAAAAAATTCATTGTTTACGTAAAATTCAAATTTCAGTGGGCATCTTCTATTCTTATTTGCTAAATCTGGCAGCCCTTCTTGAGGGTCAAAGTGCAGAGAAGCCTGGAGAAAGAATCCAAGCTAATGTGATTGGAATAAAGACCCAGAACCAGCATTTCAATTAGTTAGATCTTGCATTTTGCTTTTTTTTTTTTGAGAGAGAATCTCACTCTGTTGTCCGCTCTGCAGTGGTGTCATCATAGCTCACAGCAACCTCAAACTCCCAAGCTCAAGAGATCCTCCTGCTTCAGCCTCCCAAGTAGCTGGGCCTATAGGCATGCACCACCACACCCAGCTAATTTTTCTATTTTTTGTAGAGTTGGGGTCTCACTCTTGCTCAGGCTGGTCTCGAACTCCTAGGCTTAAGCAATCCTCTCACCTCGGCCTCCCAGAGTGCTAGGATTACAGGAGTGAGCCGCTGCACCTGGTCTTGCATTTTGCTTTGTCTCTTCCTAAAGTGTCCTTTAAATCTCAAGGGAAGATTAAAAGAAAAAAAAAAAAGAAAGGAAGAAAGCCCAGACCACTTGATTTGATTGACAGTTTTGAGAATTGTCCTGGTCCTCAGCCTTGCTAAGACTGGTCCCCTTGGCAGGTGTGAGCAGAGAACAGATCTGCATGGGTCGAGGCTGGAGGCTGGGCTTTGCAGTGTATGAGTGGGGCCGACCACCGTGGTGTGCTGTGTGCACGTACACGTGTGTTCATACAGACAAGGGGATTTACTTAACACTCACGTGCTCATCTGCTTGCTCATGCATAGCAAAAATCCCTGGAAAGATGCTGAAAGGACTGCTAAGAGTGGCTGCCCTCTGGGGAGGGGCACAAGGGGATGGAAGCTGAGTAAAAGGAAGACTTGATTACCGTTCTTTTTTGTATTTTGAATTCCTTTTTTTTTTTTAGTATGTGCATATATTACCCTTTGATGAAATCAACTTTTAAAAAGCTGAAATATGCATTTACACAGAAAATGACAAAGTTATTACAAAGTTTAAAAAGGGTGCAAAGAATGTAAGCACTGTGTGGGCAGGGAGTCTTGCTGTTTTGTTCAGCATTGTATCCCCTGGTTCCTAGGATAGTGCCTGGCATCTGACCGGCACTCAGTGCATATTTATTAAGGGAATGAAGGGCTGGCCCAATCATTTTGTGATCTAACAACAGAAAGAGAAGTTTGTATCCTTAAATTTCATACCCATTATTAAGAGACAGTAAAGGAGCTACATACTACATCGTGTTAATATTTAAGGAAGTCAACTTTATTACAGATGTCATCTCCAAAGAGAGAGGTGAGGCTATGGGAATGGATGACATCAGCAAGGGAGAGAAGGCTGTTCCCCTGTGGGATGAACAGAGACAGCATGGGGATAGACCGATGGAGGGGACACCAGTGGAGCATGGTGCCCCAGCAAAGGAGGAGAGCTTCAGAGAGGACAGATGGTCAGCAGTATCAGAGTATCCAACAGAAACAACCCTATGGGTTTTCAAAGGATAGAACATACATCAGTAGTCCTTCTGGGGGAAAAAGTACCCTCTTCTATACAGAGAACCCTCCATACCATTTTGGGACACTGCCCCCAAAGGGCAGGCTTCGGCAGGAAAGAACATTTCCACCCCACGTTGTTTATGTGCTGTCATCCTAGGTCAGGGCAGAAAAATGACCACTTGGTAGACCTGGAGCTTATAGGCCCTTCATTCGGTTGCATAAAGGGCTAAACTGACCCCTGGTTTTCGTTTTTTCCTTTCAGAATGCAGTTTCCAAGTACGGCTCTCAGTTCCAAGGCAATTCCCAGCACGATGCCCTGGAATTCCTGCTCTGGTTGCTGGATCGTGTGCATGAGGACTTGGAGGGCTCATCCCGAGGGCCGGTGCTCGAAAAGGTTGGTCACTCTTGAAACAACACATTGTATTCGATTTTCCTTTTTTTCCTTTGAATGTTCACTCAACTTTCCTCAAAACTGAATCTTGAAATTCAGATTCTTAGATGCCTATATAGTCTGCCTACTGGATACACAGTGCTGTTCCCTGCTCCCTTCTTTTAGCTCTGTTTGCTTCAGACAAGGCATTTCCTCCCATTGCAGTATTTCTCGTCCTCCCTAATCCCAGTGATTTATAGTGAACAGGGTTTCATTTTAGCTCAAAATTTGAAAAATATTTTTTTGTCTATATTTTGTGCATCAGCATGGCCATCTGATAAAAGCATGATAATAATACCATTGCTTATTATTTTCAGATGGTATAATATCATTTCAGCTCTATCATTGCTTTCTCAGTTATGTATAGTACAGGGCAGTAATAATTCCTAACCCTTTCTCCCAAGATGCAAGACAAATGATTTTTACATGTGTGCATTTAGCATTCCCACGTTTTGATGAAACCCCAAACCTTTGGGAGGAGGAAAGCACCATGATAATTTGTAATAGCCACAGTGAATTAATACATCAGCTGTGTTCTTTATGGACTTCTCTCAACAAAGATCAATGATGGGCTGTGCTCTAATGCTGTCCCGTTATCTCCCACTTAAGAAAGTAAAAGTGAATGAAGTTATTATATCATAAGTGAGCAAAGTTGTTGTAATAATATCCATGAATAATCTGCTGTAATTTAAAAAAATGTTTCATGAGCTTTGATAATCAGGAACACGTTACTTTGATGTATCTCATAACTGATCCAGGTGCAGCCACGGGAACTGCTTTACCAGTTTTTTGGTTTTGTTTAAAAGTTGAGCACTATATTCCCATCCCTCTCATGAATCAACTAAAACCCCCTTGGGAAGTGCTTAGTCTTTCAACCGTCACCTTCTCATTCCTTCATTATTTTCTTGGAGCCCATCATTCTAGAATAATAGAGAATGAATGGCTCAGGAAACTCAGTCTTTTTTTTTTTTTTAAGCATATCCACATAGCCAGCTGTTATCTTTCTTTCTGTTTTCTTTTTCAATTTTTATTTATTTTTTAGTCACCTGTATAACTGCAAGATCTTTCTCTTAAAATGGCAGCTTGCAACTTCAAGAAAAGGAGAACATAACCATATATCAGAGAGATCGAGTAACCTTAAAGCAACACAGCTAAGGAAGCAGTAGAATCAGGATTCAAGTCCAAAGAATCTGGAAAGCCTTTTTTCTTATTTTAAAAATAATCACCCCACTCAACCCCAAAACATACAAACAAAATAAAGCCAGAATCACACAACAAAACCTGGGAGGCCCATACACTCAAAGGTTGTGGTGGTTCCTCAGGGTTGTGATGTTATGGGTGATTTTTCTTTTATTTACAGTGATTTTCTGTTTATTTTATTCTGACCCCTTTAGTTGCAAGTGACACAAATTTAACTTGATCCAACTTACGGCAAGGGCATTTATTGGCTTTTATAACTTGTAAGTCTGAAGGTTGAACCAGCTTCAGGTAGGGCTGGATCCAAGGACTCAGAGGATGTCACCAGGTTTTGACTCTCTCTTTATCTCTTATTTCTGGCTTCATTCTCAGACTGCCTCTGCCCACATGGTAGCAAGAAAGCCTTCTGCAATGCTCATGTAGTCTTTAGAGCTTGGGATTCTAGAAAAAGCCCAGGGAAGAGTCTGATTGTCCCAGCCTGGCTCACATGTCCATTCTTGGGCTGTGGCATATTCTGATTGTGTGACATATTCTGATTGGGCACACTTGGGTAGCATGCCTCTGGGGGTGCACATGGGCCAAGGGTAGCTTTTATACAATTGGAACAGGTTGCTTCCCCAAAGAAAGGAATCCTGAGCAGATAAACATATGCCCCCTACACTGTATGTCCCACAAGTTTATAGCGAACACATTTTGAACTCAGAATGATGTATTTTTTTAAATAAGAGACTGTTGGTTGAATATTTGTTATATGCCAGGCACATAACTTAATGCTTTTTGTGACTTATGTCACTACTGGACACATAGTAGACACTCAATAAACTCTTGAATGGTTGACTAAATTAGTTATGCTTTACTGTTATAAGGATGAGTCTTACTTTACAGTTGATGGAAATTTGCGTTAAGTCAGTTGCTCAAGGCCACTCAGCTTCTTTCTACTTGATGGAAACAGAACGGGACCTGGGTCTGGTTGTGCCAAAGCCAGTGTGCTGGACCCGTTTCCTTCTCACGAGTGTCTCCTGCCCTCTCAGTTCCCCATGGCGGGGGAGAGAAGCCTTGGAGATGGGTTGGTATCTCTTCCTCCTGGCTGGATAGGCAAAGCCTTATCCTGTTTCCCCCTCCCCTCTCCCTGGCTATGCCAGGCAGCTCTTTCTATCTGGGAAGTAGGTGGGATAGGTAGCCTTGCAAATTGCCTTTACATTTTCTTCCACTATTCCCTTGGTAACAGGAAAAGGCATTGGGCTTAAGGGTGGAGAAGATCTCGGAGAGGGTAAGTAAGTTGCCCCAAGTCACACAGCTGGTAGTGGGAGAGCCAGGACCCAAATCCAGGAAATGCAACTCTGTAACAAGGTTTCTTAACCTCAACATTTTTGACATCTGTGGCCTGATGATTCTTTGTTGGGGAGGTCTGTCCTGTTCATCGTAGCCTTAGTGGCATCCCTTTACCTGCTAGATGCCAGGGGCAACCCAGAGTTGTGATAACCAAAAATGTCTCTGGGGGGAGGGAGTATGTGCAAAATCACCCCTCATTTGAGAACCACTGCTCTAGAGCCTTTGTTCCCAATGATGGTGTACCACCCCCAGACCTTTCTTTAATATAACATGGAGTTTATTTAAGCCAAGAAGGCCTACTAATAATTCTTTTTTGTTTTTTTTTTTTTTTTGAGACAGAGTCTCACTCTGTTGCCCGGGCTAGAGTGAGTGCCGTGGCGTCAGCCTAGCTCACAGCAACCTCAAATTCCTGGGCTTAAGCAATCCTTCTGCCTCAGCCTCCCGAGTAGTTGGGACTACAGGCATGCGCCACCATGCCCGGCTAGTTTTTTCTATATATTTTTAGTTGTCCAGATAATTTCTTTCTATTTTTTAGTAGAGACAGGGTCTCGCTCTTGCTCAGGCTGGTCTCGAACTCCTGACCTCGAGCAATCCTCCCGCCTTGGCCTCCCAGAGTGCTAGGATTACAGGCGTGAGCCAACACGCCCGGCTCCAATAATTCTTTTTAACAACTACAAGACACAAGTCAAAGCGGCCATCATTGGTCCTCTAATTTCAAATATGTCCCGCTGCAATGTTCTCCACACTGCAGCCAGATCTTTGTAGAAAGGAAATAAGATCATGTCTCTCTCCTGCTTAAATTCCTCCAGTGGCTTCTATTGCACTTAGAGCAAATCCAGGCTCCCATGTGGCTGACGGAGCACCCCCCTGCCTGGGCCTGCCGAACACTCAGCTGATTCCAGACCCCTCTGCCCCTTGTGCCCTGTCCTCGGCCACACTGGCTGCCCTCCGTTCTGTAGTGGGCGGGGCACTTTAGGAGTAACGCCACCGAGGCAAGGTGGCTGTTGGCCCTAGAGAGGAGCTTACACCGCCCTTCGTTTGACCTGATTGAAACCGGAAAAGATCTTTTTTTCTCTGTCTGAAGTCAAAGCCTCTCCTGAAATTTGCTCTCAGAAAACTGGGCTGCCTGTCGAGGCCTGGCTGTGTGCGCTTGAAGGTAAAGAACAGAGCTGCTGGGATTATTTGGCGTGGAGTTTCATTGTCCCTTTCTGAGAAGAAAAGCCGCTATCCTCTGCGTAGCTCAATGATTTTTCTTTTTGAGTTTATTTTTGTTTTCAAGACACAGGGAAGCCGCATAGCTAGATTTATTTGAAACTGGAATAGGAATCATAAAGGCCAATTTCTTTTTCGTTATTTTACCGATTCTTAAATGTTTTCATCTTGTGGAAAAGGGATTTTTTTACTACCCTGGTAAAAACACTAACACACAAACAGTCTTTTTGGCAGTTTGTTTTCCACAAAATGCCACTCTTGCAGCATTAAGGAGGGGACGTGGCTGAGGAGAGGACCAGGAAGCTAACACGTATTAAGCACCAACTGTGTGCCAGGAGAGATACACATCGTTTCTTTTGATTTGAAAGGCTGCCGCGTGAAGGTGATGTGAGACTCTTACTGCTTTTGCACAGGGAATGAGGCCAGGGAGAGAGGCTGAGGGTCACTCGGCTAGCAGAGAGGACAACCCAGCCCCGTGTGACCTCATTATCTCTGTGCTTTGTGAGTGTCTCCCTGCTGCCCCTCATTCCAGCCTCGCTCAGGACTTTCTCTCTTTCTGCATCCCATCCCTGGGTGATCCTGCCATGGCCACCCCCAACGCTGTGCAGGGGCATCCTGTATCATTGTGACTTCTCTGGGTACAAGCAAGAACAAACAACTTGAGGTGACTCAAACAAGAGGGAACTTAGGAGGAGACCAAGGAGCAACATGCAGGATTACAGGGAAGGCCAAAGGACCAGCTCAATATGGCCACAAGCCAGGCAGCTCTGAGGGCAGCTCGGTGGCAGGATCTGCTCCGCTCTCTTCCTCGGGCACTGCTGCTGGAATAAATTTCAGCCTTCTGGTCACTCTGCTTGTGACTCCCATCCAGGGCAGGCACAGCACAGTGTGGCTCGCTTGGGACATGGGTCTGTCCCTTGGTAGGGGAGGACAGAACCCTGAAGAAAGAGCCCCCCGTCCCTGTGGACTGCGTTCCATGTTTGAAAAGGAGGAGGAGTGGAGCCCGGGCAGCCAAAATATGCCAGTGCCCACTCGCATCCAAGTTAGCTCTGTCTCTGCCTGGGCATTGCATCCCCCTCAACTTCGCGTTCCCTTCCCAAACCCGCTTCTCCTTCTGTCTTTCCCTCTCTGCTAATGGAACTGGCTCTCTCCAGGTGCTGGACTGGAAGCTTGGAGTTGGTCATGTTTATCTCCTCCTCCGTTGCCCTGGTCAGGTGCTGAGATATGAGCTACTTACACAGGGTGTTCTGAATCCATCTCTCTTCCTTTTCCTGGCTCCTGCTCAGCTTCACCCTGCTGCTACCTGGACCCTTGAGCCTCCTAATCTGTGTCCTAACCTCCAAATTTATCCTTCATCTGGGATTGGCTATCAGGTTAAAGCATCTCTCCAAGCATGTCACTAGGTTCAAACCCATCAAGGGCTCCCCGGTGTGTAACAACAACCACTTATACAGTGCTTATGTTGTACCAGGCACTGTTCTAATTGTTTTACACACACACACACACACACACACACACACACACACACACACACACACAACAAACTTGTTAAATCCTCAAAACATCCCTATCGGGTAGATGCTATCATCGTCCCTTTATTACAGTTGAGAAACCATGGAACAAAGAGATTAATTTATTTGGATCAAGAGGCTGAGTAACTCTCAGAGCCACGTACCAGTGTAGGGATTTGAACCCCTGCAGTCTCACTCTGGAGTCTATGTTCTTAACCCTGGAACTATGCTGTTTACTGTGCAGGACTTTGAAGGCCCCACCCAGGGTGGCACCAGACTCACCGGCCCTGTTTTCTACTTCCCTTTGCACATCCTGTATCCTAGTCAAATGCGGCATCATAAAATATCGGGATGAATAAGAATGACCATTCTGAGTACTCACTTATTCGTTCCAATATTGTATTATGGAAAATCTCAAACATATGGGCAAGTGGAATTAATTGTACAGTGAACACTCATACCCACCGCTTAGAGGCTACAATTTGCATTTGACTAAATTTGCTTTATCACACATTTACCCATCTGTCTATCTCTCTATCCACTCGTTACTCTTTTTTTTTTCTCATCTTATTTTTTCGATGCACTTTGAAGTGAATTGCACACGTCGGTATACTTTACCCCAGACGCGTCATGTGCGTTCCTTCTACATGGTTCTGTCCTCCGCGTTCTAAAATCCTTCAGGATTCACCTCAGATTCCACCCAGGTCTTCACCTACACCTCACTGCCTGCCTGTCTTGAGGGTGATGCATTCTCAGGGCGGATGATGTCACACAAGTGCCAAAGGCCCCAAGGCGCCAGAAATTGGCTTTTGGGGGACAGATATTCATATAGTACATAGACACGTGTACAGTTTATCTATGATATTAAAGTTTCATGGTGGGAGTGATTAGGAAAAATTGTCTAAAAAGACTCCTTGAGGACAGAAATAATGGAAAAGCTGAGAAATACTGTTCTAGGGCATATTTTATGTGTGGCCTTGTGTAGATACTTGTATAGCTAATTTTATGTGTTACTGAGTAGCTTTATGTGCTGGCTGGCTTCGATTCTGGGGTTGCCCTTAGGGACGGGCCTCTTCCAGGACAGTGATTTTGCATAGCAAGGTCTTAATAAATAATTGTGTCCTGTGTGTCGTAGAGAGTAGGCAGGGGGTGAAGAATAAACTTAGAGAAACTAGGAAGCTGCCATAATTCACACTGGACATGGTGGGGGTCCAGAGGAGGTTGGTGACATTGGGGCAGGCAGGAGCCCCAAGGTGGGATAGGCTAAAAAAAGACTCCAAAAATATTAAGTCTTAATCCTTGCATCCTATAGCTGTTATCTTATATGGTAAAGACTTTGCTGGTGTGATTAAGTTAAGGATCTGGAGATGGATTGAGAGAACATTTGAATTACGGTACAGGCAGCCCTGAAGGCCAAGACTCCTCAGAGTCCCAGAAAGGGATGATGCAGGCCCAGGAGGAAGCCACAGGCTCAGTGGTGTAGAAGCAGCTGAGCGATAGCAGGTGTATCTAATCTTGCTTCTTATCCTCATTTCTTTGTAGCTTCCGCCTGAAGCCAGTAAAACCTCTGAGAACTGCCTGTCCCCATCGGCTCAGCTTTCTCTAGGTCAAAGCTTTGTGCAAAGCCACTTTCAAGCGCAATATAGGTAAGAGCGGGATGTGTTCCGAATGTATCACCCAAGGGCCCAGCAAGCGTCACAACTGGCAACCAGTCTCCCATTGCCAGATTACCCTGAGATGACACACACAACCGTAGACACCTTCTCGCTCCCATTATAAATCCCAACTAACTGCTCATTCCTATTGTCTCTGAACTTTAGTGTTTTTTCTTTTCCTTCTTAGCTCTGGGCCTTGCACCTGCCCTTGGAGGAGAGGTGATAAGAGTGATTCTGCAGAGGGTGAATGTGGAGGCCCAGAGCCTTCTGCAGGCAGCAAGCAATCCCTCTGCGGTGGGGAAGACCCCTCCTGCTTGTTGAGAGCCCACTTTAACAGGTCATTCTGAGTCCAAGAGTTCCCAGCATTATGGAGGATACAAAAATATAATATTACACAGCCTTTGACTTCAGAGAATATGTGTTCTCTTTGGGCTTTTATATAGGAAAGTACAGAGACTCATACAAGGCAAAATATTTTCAAGTATTATGATGTTTAGTGAAAGCACTGATAGCGGTGAGAGGTCAGAGGGAGAAATACCCCTAGGCTTCTCGGAGGAGGTGTGCCTTTTCATGGGCTCTGCAGGATGAATAGGATTGAATGGGTGGGAACATATGCAACAAGAACAAATGGGAGCTTAAGTAAAGGTGAGAACGAGCACACTGATCAGGAATTAGGGGAAGCCATTGGCTACAGAGATCCTCCTCTAAGTGACATGCTTGTCCATATGTGTGCATGTGTGTGTGTGTGTGTGTATGCCTCCCCCCAAATATATATACAAACACACATACACATACATATTTTATCTAACTCTTATAAAAGTCCCAGGAGATGCGTATTATAATCTGGGAGGTTGGACATTTTGCAAGGACACATGTTAAGTGCCAGAACGAGGATTTTCCCTCTGAAATATCTCTGAAGCACAGGTCCTGCCTTTGCCTTCCCTGCCATTCATCCTCTTCTGTTGTTTTTCCATTTCACCTTGTGCGTTCGTTGTGATTTTCTGTTGCTCAGAAGCTATGTTCTCTATTAGGGATACCAAAAAGATTTTTCTTCTGGATGTTGCATTAAATCATTTCAAAGCTGTGCTTTTCTCTGCGTCTTCTGGATGATCCTCCCTTTGCTTTGCTCTGCTGTGGTGTTTATGGGTCTCCTGGTGGTTTTCTTCTCTTATTTACTTCTCTTCAAACAAGGAAGCAATTATTCAGTCTTCTAGAATTCCCTTACCTACAGCCATTTACTTCCGTACTTTTTGGGAGTTTGTATTCTTTGTGTTTGAACAGGAGGAGGTTGCTTAAAATTGCCCAGAAATTGTCCTGATTCAGGATTTATAGTAGATTCAGAAGTCACCAATAAAACAAGTAAGATATGATCACTGTGTTTAAGGGTGATCATTTAGGAAGACCAAATAGTCTCCGAAACGCTTTGGGAAAATGCCAAAGCTGCTTCCACTGGGGCAGAAAAATCCACAGCCCTGGGGAGATTCTCTCACTCTCTGCCCCACCAGGGAGGGGACCCCGAAGAAGCAGCCAGAACGACAGTGGGGCACTCCATTCCTGCCTTAGTTGTTTAGAATGTTGGACAACGGAAATCTCTTCTAAATGAGCCCAGATTTCGTTGTGCCTGAAGACAGGCCCACTCATGTCCTGAGGGACGTGGTGACCCCCCAGGAGGTAGGCAGGGGCGAAACCTAATTTCCCAGCTGCTGACCTTGACAGCTGCTGGCTGTGAAATTGCCTGCAGGGCATCTGTCTTACCTTCAGGTGCCCAAAGCAGAGGCTGCTGGAAACAAAAATAAGGAGACAGAGGAAAAGAAGAATAGATGAAGGGAAAGAAGAACATCTAGAAAGCGGGAGGAGAGTATAAGGTGCAGGTGTGTTAGAGAAGCGAGGGGTCACTGATAATTGCCACCAGGTAGCATCCACTGGCGTCCTTGTACAACACACTCATGCGTTGCTCTGCTCACTTTGTTCTCTCCACCCTCTTCCTCGCTTGTCCGCATTCACTCTCTTTCCTTCTTTCGAGTATTCGAGTGCCTGCTCTAGCGCCGGGTCCGCGGTCACTGTGAGGAGCGTAGCTGCTTGCCCGTGAGAGAGAAATACCAGCCACATACGCCCTCGCTGATTCTCTGAGATTTCCTCTGTGCCCCACTGTGTGCGGCTTCTCTTCTAGGTGCTGTGAACAAGACTCAGCCCCTGTGCTCGTGGAGCTCAGCTTCTGTTGGGGGATATTAGACAGTACACACGTGTAAGCAGATGACCTGTGCTAGTGACCAGTGAACTGATAAGGGGTAACTTGGGGGGTGGGCAGCATTAGATAAGGGGGTCAGGGAAGGCTGCTTTCCAGAGGGGCGCTGGAGCTGAGAACCGAGCGATGAAGAGTCCACCATTCAGGGGATTGGCGACAGAGTATTCCAGGCAGAGGAAACAGCAATGGCAAAGGGCCTGGGCTGGGAATGATCTTGGCAAGTTCAAGGAACGGAAAGGCCAAGGGAGCTGCCGAGGGGTGAGTGGGCAGGAGGTGGCACGAAAGGTGGGCAGGACCTGGTAGGGCAGGTTTTCGGTCCAAGTGTGTGGGTTTCAGTCTAGAGGGCACAGGAGGCCACCGTGCAGTTTAAAGCAGCACGTGGTCTCGTTCATCAATTTAAGAGGCGACTCTGGTTGTTACGGGAGAGGAGGCGGGAGCAGCGGGTGGTGCTGCTGCCATTGTCCCGGTGGGAGAGCGATGGTGGCAGGGACCCTGAAGGCAGTGGTGGAGATGCAGGGCAGGGGGTGGGTTTGGAGTGAGTTTTGGATGTAGAGGCAGCAGGACTAGCTGCTGGGGATAGGGGTGAATGGTAGAGGGACTGAGGGGAAGATGAGCATCTGGGGTGACTCCTGAGTTTTTATGTAATTAGAAACTGGCGAGTGCTTGGGAAGAAAACTTGAGGGTGCTCTGAAGTGCATGTTGCAGGTGCCTGACTTGGTGTGGGGCGGGTCAGGGGGGGGCATTCCTTGAGGAAGCGACATTGAGCTCATCGGACATTAAAGACTGCCGGCGCCCTTTGGGTAGATTTCTTTCCTGGGGGGTGATGAGTAAGAGGCGAGGTGTTCATGCTATAAATGGACTGGTGACAGCTTAAAATACCTACTCTGTGCCTGAGGGTCTAGAGTAAAGGAAAAGTGTCACCGGGGATGCCCATCCAGATGAGGGCTTTTGAGGTCTGAACAGTGCTTTTCTGCAGTGGTCAGTGGGGCAGCTCCAAGCTGGTGGTCCCTGTTGCCCCGTCCCTCCCTGGCTCCTCTCCATGCGGTAGGGTGTGCCTGGGGTGGGATCAGCCTTCTCTATGAAACTGGGAGTTGGATGTTACCATGGGTTAATTCAGAGGCCTCTGTTCACTGAGATTCTCCCTCTTCTGTCTCCCCTTAAGCCCTTTTTTTTTTTTTTTGAGACAGAGTGTCACTTTGTTGCCCGGGCTAGAGTGAGTGCCGTGGCATCAGCCTAGCTCACAGCAACCTCAGACTCCTGGGCTTAAGCGATCCTACTGCCTCAGCCTCCCTAGTAGCTGGGACTACAGGCATGAGCCACCATGCCCGGCTAATTTTTTTGTATATATATTTTTAGTTGGCCAGATAATTTCTTTCTATTTTTAGTAGAGACGGGGTCTCACTCTTGCTCAGGCTGGTCTCGAACTCCTGACCTTGAGCGATCCACCCGCCTCGGCCTCCCAGAGCTAGGATTACAGGCGTGAGCCACCGCGCCCGGCCTCCTTAAGCCCTTTTTAAGGGACTGGGAGTTTTACTTTGGCTGGAGAAGAGAATAGGGAACAGTATTAGAGTGTGGGAGGTATGGACCATAGGAGAAATACTTAGTTATTCCATGTGATTGTTATCACGACCTAAAAATGTCTTCAAGTCTAATAATCAAGGATTGTTACTATACTGAAGTTTTGGCTGGAGGAGGGATTTTGTGTGTGTATGTGTGTGTGTGTGTATTCAAATTCTTCATGTCGTTCCTTGCCTTTATTCACAGAAAGTCTAATCTGCTGCCCCCATTATAGGGATTATTCCCTTTTAGGCAGAGTATGTTTTGAAAGGCTTCCTCAGAAGAGATTTTGGAATGGTGACATCTTGCTTTCGTGTTGTCATAATTATCATGGTTTGCATAGACGTCAGTTCCACTGCCCAGTGAGCAGGTGAAGTTGGCCGGGTTTCAGGTATAAGATACGTGTGTATCGGCAGCGATTAAAGAGCGGAGTGGCAAGACATGCAGGGGCAAAGCCTGCGGCTCATGTTTGGGCGTTTGTAGCAGGTGGAAAGCAATTGATTAGCTTTGTAACAGAAGCAGTTTGACAACTGAATACCTTAGGGAAACAGGCACATGAACATTGAAGGGCAGTGGGGTGATTTTCTGTCCCTTTCCCCCACTTGGGGGACAATAGGACAGGACTGCGAATGCCCTGGAAGGGGACACAAGGATGAAAGGACCTCTCAGGCCACATTGGGCTATTGCTGTAGCCTGGTAACATGGCCAGTGTTTTCTGTAAAAGTGACGCTGCCTCTCTGTCCTCTTCCAGATCTGTTGGTCACATTCACTCTGTCCTCATTTCTCAACCTTCGAGAAATATGTGTATTTCACATCCTTTCTGTAGTTTATTATGAAAACAATATATTTTCTTCATTAAGTATAAAATTAGCCCATTCTATTTTTTTTTCCAAACCACACACCTCTTGCTGTCTGACTGGGGTTCATGGTTTAATATAAAGGTCATATCCCTGAACCAGTTAAATATGTTGCAACTCTACAAGAAAAACACAACGCGGCTTAGTTTTAGTGGGCTGAAAAAAATGAAGAAGTCACCGACAAATCTTCTCTTTCACTTGTTCATATACATGTGAAATGGGAATTTGGAAATTTCCCAAGGCCAAAAATATATCCTTTAAGCCAGTTTTATGCCTAAGTATGTGATGGGCGAAAGTGGAGAAGGATTGGAGGAGAAACGGGATATCAGAGAGACCTCACCAACATCGGGTCCCCATGCTGGCTGCCGCTCACTGCCTGATACCAAAGGCACTGTCGTGGTTCTTCCAAAGGGAAGTTACTAGAAGCAGCAAGAGTGATTGGGCATTCAATCCTGGGGTCTGTTTTCTGAGATCGGCATGAGATTCTGTTAACTCATATCCAAGAGAGCTGACCTGCAACAAGCAAGTCACTCAGGGTCGCCTTGGGCAGCACCCTGGGGTTTATGCTGCTGTGTGTCTGTCTGCTCAGTGGAGAAGCAATCAAGCAGGACTAGCGCTTTCCACCGGGACCCAGGAAACCTGTTCTGATGCCAGCTCTGGTCGACCTGCTCACTTACCCTGGCAAGGCTGCCCAGTGGTAAGAACGTGGACTTCAGACTGCCAGCGGCTTGTTCCGCATCCTCCAGGAAGTTAACATAGATTTTAGGATAAGTAATGTAGCATACAGAAATCCCTTATATCTTGGAGAACATGATACGTTATATGATTAAAGAAATAAAATTGGAGCACCTATGTGGAATACAAAAGTTGTACTTCACTTTCAGAGATCTGTTTTAAAGTATGGAGTATTAAATTTAAAAGAGTTAAAGAATATAAAGTGAACCAATTGATGCCTCACCCACTGGTACTAAAGAACATAGGAATGATGATGAACGTGGGCTCTGGAAACTGAGCCTGGCTTTGTCACTTAAGAGCTGTGTGTCCTTTGGCAAATTACTTAACCTCTCTGTGTTTCAGTTTTCTCTTTTGTAAAATGGGTATGATATTGGTGGTTATGGGTAGCAAATGGGTTAATATATGCCCAGTGCTCAGAATGATACCCAGTTCTTAGTAAACTCTGTTTCAATATTAGGTGTTACTATTAGCTGCTATTTTCTGAACTTTATTTTTTCTTCATCAGTACGATGAGGAGGGTGGACTACATCAGGGGTTCTCTACCCTGGGTGAACATTAGAGTCACCTGGGGAGCTTAAAAGCTCCCTTTTTTTTTTTTTTTTTTTAGAGATAGGAGATGGGGTCTCACTGTGCTCAGGCTGTTGTCGAACCACTGAGCTGCAGCTATCCTCCCGCCTCAGCCTCCCAAGAAGCTGGGACTATAGGCGTGAGCCACCACGCCTGGCCTGAACTTTTTTTTTTTAATTCTGATGTCTGGGCCCCTCTTGATCAGCCTTGAGACAGAATATCTGTAAGTAGGACCCGGACACCTGAAATTTTAAAAAGCGTCTTTTGTGATTCTGGGTGCACAGGGAGGCTGAGCACCAGGGGAAAAGCTAGTCCTGAGATGCCTTCAGCGTGGCAGTTGGCATGCTGTGCTCCTCTCTGGAGGGGTTCTAGCTTCCCTTCCTGTACTCAGTGCACCATACATGTGACTCAACTCTCTCCCCCCGCACTTTGTTTTTGTTGAGGTGGAAGTCCTGTAACATAAAATTAACCATTTTTAGGTGTACATTTCCGTGGCATGTACATTCACAATGTTGCACAAACATCACTTCTTTCTAGTTCCTAAACATTTTCATCACTCTGAAAGAAAACCTGTATCCAGGGGGCAGTTAGTCCTCATTCCCTTTTCCCTCAGCCCCTGGCAACCCCCAACTGGCTTTCCGTCTCCCTGGCCTTACCTATTCTGCATATTTCATATACATGGAATCTTACAATATGGGGACTCCTGTGTCTGGCTTTTTTCACTTAAAACAGTGTTTTCAAGGTTCATGGCACTTTGTTCCTCTTTATGGCTGACGCATTCCGCTGTGTGGCTGTACCACGTTCTGTTTACCCATTTATCTGTTCATGGACGTTTGTGTTGTTTCTGCCTTTTGGCTATTGTGAGTACTGCTGTGAGCATTTGTGTGCAAATGTTTGAACGCCTGTTTTAAATTCTTCTGGGTCCATACCTGGGAGTGGAATTGCTGGGGGTGGAAATGCAGTGGTGATTCTGTATGTAACTTTCTGAGGGGCCGCTACATTGCTGTCCTGCGATTAAACTTCCCTCTCTGTTCTTCACCCTGGCAGATCCTCCTTGACTTGTCCCCACTGCCTGAAACAGAGCAACACCTTCGATCCTTTCCTGTGTGTGTCCCTGCCCATCCCCCTGCGCCAGACGAGGTACGTGAGCGTCGCAGCTTGCCCGGTGAACTTGACTTCCCTCCTTACTCGTTACGGGAAACCTTCTGGCCTTGCATCTTGCCGTCTTCTCTCCTTTGCTTCTCTGCCAGCATTTCTCCAGAAACCAGTCTCGTAGCCGGGCGAAGCTCAGTTATTGAACGTGACGATTAAAGTGAAAGGTTACCGTGCCCCTTCTTTCTCTGAGGAAGGTATCGGGAACAGAATGCTTTCGCTTGTCAGCACTGTTGCCGGGTCGAGGTCCGTGGTCTGTTCAGAAGCTGGCGTGGGCCCGTTGGTATCACGTGGGCAGACAGGGGCAAACGAGAGAAAACCTGTCACCACCTGCTTTTTCCTGCCTTATTTCAAAATGCCTTTTCTCCTTTGTGACAGTGTAGGAAAAAGATTTCTTTAAGGAGCAAAGGAAGAGGAAAAGGGTTGTTTGGGGGAGGTGAGAAAAAAAGAAAAGTGGAAGTAGGGTTGGGTAAGAGGCACCGCAGAGCTCAGTCCTATAAAAGTAGGAGGCACGGGCTGAAGGCGGCTTCATGGGAGCCATGTCTTGGTGGTGACCACTAAGGCAGCTGGCCAATGTCAGTGTCCTGGAATGGTAGTGAGCTCCCATGTGGGCTGCCTTCACTGGCACGGGACAGAGGCATTTCTTTATGTTCTCCACCTCCTTAAGTGTCATTTCTCTTACCTGTTCATGTCCTCCGTCCTTAGGATGCAGCTGAAGACATGGCATCTTCCGAAAGCCTTCCCTGGCCACTCAGTCTCCCTTTCTGCTCTGAAATCCTGTGCTGCTGATCATATGCACTACAAGTATAATGATTGGCTTGCACTATCATCAGTGACACTGTCGGATAATGTCTACTGATAGATGTGATCTAAGGCTTCTGGCCTGATGCACTGTAGCACAGTGGTTAAAGACCACTGACTCTGGAGCCAAACTGCCCAGGTTCAAATCCCAGCTCTACTAATTAGCTGTGTGACTTGGACAATTACTGCAATAGAGACAAGAGAAACAGTAGCTGGAAGACCAGGTCTTAGTATGCTGGTGGGGATAGTGGGGAGTGGAAGCAGATTCCCAAGGGAGAATTTCATTAACGAGAGAGAGTATCATCAATAGTGTTGCTTTGTACCGGAAGCAGCAGCTTTACTTGTCAAACTTCAGAGTTTGTTTTTGCTTAAGATTATCTACTGAACAAATAGAGCCTTCAGCTTAGAGATCTATATGGTGATTCTTAACCAAATACATTTTATTTCCAGTCTCTGGAAAAGCAGTTTAGGCGATTTGGCTCTCCGCTGCCACCTGGTGACAGTGTACCTAAAGTGCAGGGACCCAACCAGGAAGCAGATGAACAAAGTGCTGAACGTGATCCAATGTCAGTGGTGGTGTTGACAGTTCATGTCAGTCCTTTAAGGATGTTGCCCACTTCCTATTTTTCAGATTCTTGAGCGTCACCTTGGTCTTCCCCTCTAAGAGCCAGCAGTTCCTGCGGGTTGGCCTGGCCGTGCCGATCCTCAGCACAGTGGCAGCCCTGAGGAAGATGGTTGCAGAGGAAGGAGGCGTCCCTGCAGATGAGGTGTGGTGGGATTGCACTGGGGCCTGGTCACTGGATGACAGCACGCTAACAGGGCCAACTGTCTAGACTGTCTGGGCTGATCCGTGGTTCCCAGGTGACTCCAGCATGACTCATAGGTTTCTGTTTGATCAGTGGAGCCTGGTGTCCTTGATGACTAGGCCTTGACTTCTCCCTGCGTTTACACAGAATGACCAGAAAAGGATACTTTGCCTCCCAAGAAGGTGATGATGATTGTGATTGCAACAATTCCAACAGTAGCTAGTCCTCAGTAGTGCTTACTAAGTATGGGGCACTGTTCTATGAACTTGATATTCATAGCTGATTTAATCACAAGCATCCTGTGAAGCAGACATTACAATTATCCTCATTTTACCTATGAGGACAAAGGAAGTCCTGAGAGGTTAAGTGAATTGCCCAATGTCACACAGCTAGTAAGTGACTGAGTCGGGATTTGAATGCAGATGGCTTGATTTCATAGCCTAAGTCATTATTTGTTATTTTCACTCCTGGAAGTATAAACCAGGATACTGAAGGGACAATACATGAAATATGAGGAACTGCTAAGGGAACTGATGATGTGTAACACGAGAGGAGATTTGGGGGAAGGTGGCATGGGTGTGCTCTAGTTTTTTTTAGAAAAGGAATCTTGGTAAAGGGATTGGATTCACTGTGCCTAGAGGGGCCCTCATGAAAGGTGGGGTAGAGGTGATTGTGGCACAAGGCAGTGTAGCAAGGTGTGAGGGGCCCTGAATGGGGGTCTCCTTGTGATTCAGCAACTCTCTACCTTTCTGACCCCAAAGTATATGCTTGGTCCTCTGTGTCTTTAACTGTAGCATGGGAAATTTATACTTCCCTGACTACCTCATGGGATTTCTTAAAATCAAAATATATGTTTAACCTTTTTGTTAAGGTTAAAGTACAATACACATACACATATTGTACACATACAATAAAGAAAACTCACACCCTAAGGTCGTGGATTGTTATGTTTTGCATATGTCTACATCCGCATAAACACCGTGGTCACTGAGCCTTTCTCTCTCCCCAGTGGACTCTTTCCTGCCTCCACCCAATTAGCCCCTCTGCCCTCTACCGCTACCTTGTAGGATGTTCATGACAATCTCACATGGGGAAAAAGTATATGTACCTTGCTTTGTCAACTTAAAGTGCTCTATGGGAACCTACTCAGAGAGAGGACAGTGGGTGAGAGTCCAGGGGAGGAAGTCTGAGAGAGCTTTGAGTTCAGATAATTAAGAGTGTAAAAGGACTGTCAGGATTTGGAGAGGTGTGATGTCTTTGTTCAGGGACATAGAACTCACTAGGGATGTTAGCATAGGATGAGTGTTTTGAATGACACTTAAACTCTATTTTGATGCTTTGCTTCTTTAATTAAGTATATTCTACTTACATTATCTATGATTATGGATATATTTTTATCATTTTATGCTATTTACCCTGCCTTTTTTTTTTTTTTTTTGGCTCCCCCCATCCCACCTTTTCTGCTGCTTTTGGATTGAGCAATTTTTCTTTATCTCTCCTGATTTGGGACATATATATTATATTTCTATTCTTTTAATGGTTATTATTATTAATAAAATGTCAACATGCATAGTTTAAAAAGCCTAATGTTAATTTTCCCAAGCAACACAAGGATCTTGGTGTGCTTTAATTTCCCTTATACTTTTTTGATTGAGATGTTATTATAAATAGATACTGTTGTCCTGTATTTTAATCCTTCCTTCCTTCTCCCCCCAGTTGCTGTAGTAGTAATGGTCAATACTATAGTTTGGTATGGTCAGTGCATATTTACATTTACCAATGTTTACCATTTGTTTACTTCATAATTTCTTCTTACAACTAAAATTTTCCTTCTGATTCAGTATTTTTTTAAAATCTTGAAATGTGTTTTTTAAAAGAGAACTTCCCAGCCAGTATGCTGTAAATGGGCTATGTGTGCTGAGATATCGATTTCTTCAGCCCTGAGGGCAGGAGAGTTGGGTTTAGGGCAGCCAGGACCCCCAAGGTAGTCACCCCTCTCTTGCACTACAAAACCATCTCCTTCTGTTTAGCTCAGTGTTCCATAAAAACATTTTTTATGTGTGACATAATTTGAAAAAGGTTAGTAACCCTATTTAGAAGTTCTTTCAGTGGAGCTGTGTTAGTAAACACGCACTTTTTGTTTACCCAAAGAGGGCTTTATTTTATTCTCATTTTCCACGATAGTTTAGCTGGGTATAAAACTTCAGATTTTTCAGACTTTGTTTTTTGTTGCAGTTGAGATGTCTGTGGTCAATCTAATTATTATACCTACTATGTTTTACTACTAAAAATATGTAGCCACTTGGAAGGAAAGGGTAAAAAGGGGTGTTGACTCTCAGTCACTTTTAGATTTCTTATCTGTTAAGTTCTCTTTGAGAAATCAAGAGGGAAAATGATCCTTCTCATTTCAGGTGATCTTGGTTGAACTGTATCCCAGTGGATTCCAGCGGTCTTTCTTTGATGAAGAGGACCTGAATACCATTGCAGAGGGAGATAATGTGTATGCCTTCCAAGTCCCTCCATCACCTGGCCAGGGGACACTCTCAGGTACAATAGTGCTTTGCATAATTTTATTTGGCTATTATGAGTTATAGGTTTGAGAGGGTAGTCTTTGGGGGCTAAGGCATAAAACATCTAGTTTTAGCACTGGGAACTGTCAGGCTTATTTTCCTGGATAATTTGGTATACAGATGATTGATATTAAAAATTATTCAGCTAGTACAGGGATTCTCAAAATTTTAGTATCAGAATCACCTGGAGGGCTTGTTAGAGCAGATTTCTGGGCCCTACCCATAGAGTTTGTGATTTGGTGACCTGGGGTGGGGCCTGAGATTCTGCATGTCTAACAGGTTCCCAGGTGATGTTGGTGCTGCTGGCCTGGGGACCACACTCTGAGAATCACTGTTCAGTATAGGTGCTGGGGTCATCTTTGTCCTCAGGACTCCTATGGTTCAAGGTCTATGTTTGAAGTAAAATTTCTACAAATTTGAACAGTAGATGGTCAAAGAGGTTACTAAATAACTTTTTTTTTTTTTTTTTTTTTTGAGACAGAGTCTCACTCTATTGCCCAGGGTAGAGTGCCGTGGCATCAGCCTAGCTCACAGCAACCTCAAACTCCTGGGCTCAAGCAATCCTTCTGCCTCAGCCTCCCGAGTAGCTGGGACTATAGGCATGCGCCCCCATGCCTGGCTAATTTTTTCTGTATATATTTTTAGTTGTCCATATAATTTCTTTCTATTTTTAGTAGAGACAGGGTCTCGCTCTTGCTCAGGCTGGTCTCAAACTCCTGACCTCAAACGATCCACCTGCCTCGGCCTCCCAGAGTGCTAGGATTACAGGCGTGAGCCACCGCACCCGGGCCACTTTTTAAAAAAATAGTTCTACCTCCTAATGCTTGTATTTTCTAAACCTTAGATTGGCTCAAATGATCAATTTCTAACAGCCTTTATTTGTAGTGCAGTATACATTTTGGCCCCATTAGCCGGTCAAGAAGGCCCATATTTAAAGGACCTTGTGCCAGTGTTACGATATACCCCAGACGAATCCTATGCCCTGGTCACATGTCCTCAGCCAGCCTAGGTAGCAAGCCATGGGGCCGGATGTTTGCAGTTCTCTGGGTTGTCAAGGAGACTCTGGGCGTTGGAGTCTGGAACAAGACATTGACTAACCCTTACTGTGTTACAACGAAGTGAAATAAGTCCTTGTTTTTAATTCAGTCATGAGTGACACATCTTTCCCATGAAAGTCAAAATGTGAGAACTGGTTGGAAATAGAGGCTAGTCCAGTTCCTCTACTTCCTCCCTGGTAGAGATTCTCACTTTCTCTGTGCACTTCTTATGTTGGCTTTCTAAGAGAGGGGATCTCTGAGGACTCTCTGATGAAGGCAGTAAAGCAACCAAAGCTGTTTTGGAATAGTTTTCAGATTGCTTAGAAAAGCATTAGTTAAAATTCCTGTCCCTATTTTAAAATTATTGGCTGAACACAACTGCAGGTTCACTACCATGTATGTGATATTTGTGTGCCAGGTGTCAGATGGCACAAGTGCCATGAACCTGATGGTCTCCTCCCCTCTGGTGTCTCCCACTGGTGGTTAATACATGCTCAGAGAGAAAGAAGGGCCAGAGAAGCCAAGGTTCTGACCCAGCTGCTTTAGGAATACGAATGTCATTCTCTCTCCTCCAGCTCATCCGTCAGGGTTGTCGGTTTCCCCACGCTTGGCAGCCCGTGAGGGTCAGCGATTCCCCCTGTCTCTCCACAGTGAGAACAAGGTGCTAATCCTCTTCTGTAACTTGGTGGGGTCAGGGCAGCAGGCTAGCAGGTATGTTTAACTTCATCCTTTTTTCATGTGATGTCTGGGATTTGTACTTGGGATTCTGTCTAGAATAAAATTAAATATCTGTTTCCAAGGTTAATAAACTAAAAATAGGGAGTCAGATACTTTTTGATCAAGAAGATCATAAGTAACTGCCCTAAGCAGGCAACTGAGATCATTTTTAACCATTAAACACCAGGTAGAGGCTTTCCTATTAATTGGAGGAGCAATTATTATGGCTTTTACTGCTGTTATTTTATATTGTGTTATGAGACATTGGCAGTGCAGTAGTGAAAGATACTGGCTATAAGAGTACATGAAATTGCCACTACTTGTAGATTGTTTGGTTGTCTGTCCAGAAAACCAAGAACTGGAAACTGATTAGAATTAATGAAAGGGTTCAAGAAAGTGACTGGTTATGTGACAAATACACAAAAACAGATAAAACAGAGCTTTCTTACATAGTCCAAATACACTGTTTAAAAGATACAATTTTAATAAGATATATTTAGATTGATAAAGTGTTTCTCAAATGTATCTGGAGTAATAAACTGGTAAGAATAGCCAAAAAATATTGTGAGAGAGTAAAGAAGGAAAGAGGATTGTCGTTCTATTAATATTAATGCAGAATAGAGTTTTAATTATTAAAATATGGTAATATGGGTAGAAGAATATACAATTAAACCAATGGAATAGAAAAGGCCAAGTATCTATAAGTATTTATTATATGATAAAAATGTAATGTTTCATATTACTAGAAAGTGAATGAACTATTCAATAAGAAAGACTAGGCTAATTGATTTCTTTTTGTTTTAAATGGTCAATTTTTTCCTCCTGCCATAAGTTCACATGTATAAATTCCAGATTGATTAGAGAGGTAACTGTAGAAAAGGAAACCATAAAATAACGTAAAAACAATATAGGAGAATATTTATGTCTTTGGCTTGGGGACTATTTTAACACCTAAGTTGGGAGGCTATACATTTATTTGAAAATTTAAATTTGAAAGGCAAAGGACAGAGGAGGAAAAATATTTATGTCATGTGAAGAAGTGAAGGATTCATATCCATCATTTAAAACCTAGCTGCCTCTCAAATGAATGAAATAAACACTCTTAGTAAAATGAGCCACAGAGATGAGCCTAAGTTCACAGAAGAAATACAAGCATAGGTTAAAATATTAAGCATCGTTAGTAGTAGAAGAAATTCTGATTACAAGAGCAATATCCTATTCTTAACCTTTCAGAGTGTTAAATAATTTCTAGAAATTGATAACACTCATTCTGGGCCAGAGGCCAAGGAACCAGGTAAATTGGTATGGCTTTTCTAGAGGGCAGTTTGGGAATAAATAGCTTTGATCTTGCCTTTCTACTTCTGGAAATTTATCCTAAAGGAACAATTGGTTATGTGCACCCAGAGGTTATGCACAAGGCTGTGTTGAGTTCCTGCCATTAGCAGGCATTGTTTAAATAAAAACTTGGAAGCAACCTGAATGCCTCACAATACAAGCTTAGTTAAATAAACTGATCTGTCCATATAACAATGGATGCACTGTGCCCTTGCCAGTCCGGACATACCACCTCATATTTGTGGTTTAGCAGAGTCTGTTTCACATTCCTACCCCATTGGGTCTTCATACAAACTGCAGTGCGGCCAAGGACCAGTGAGTGGTCAATGATTTGTCCAGCAGAGGTGGGACCTACAGCCGCAGGCATACCCGGCTTTTTTTGTCCTACACACTCACTGCTGTGTGCTCCTTAGCTTGAGATATGGAAAACATCCCCCGTTAAGAGAATATTCCTGATACACAAAACCAATGATTATGTCATCTGGATTTATCTCTGTCTTGCTTTCCTCAGGTTTGAGTGTTCTCTTGCTCTACTCCCAGCTGTCAGGAAGAGAGTTTATCAGCCAGCCTGACATTTGGAGCAATCTGTGTACATTGCCGTGCTCTCTGGCTTTGCATCTCTGAGTCTCTGTTTACATTGCAACGTCTCCATTTGCAATGAGGTTCTTTGATAATTTAATATTGTGCTTGGCTCTTTTTAAAATTTATATTATTTTTAATTGACACAGAATTATACATATTTACGGGGTACAATATAATATTTCCATACATGTATACACACTTGTAATGATCAATCAGGATAATTAGCACATCCATCACCTCAAACATTTATTTCTTTGTGTTGGGAAGATTCAAAATCTTCTCTTCTAGCTATTTGAAAATGTACAATAAATTATTGTTAAGTATAGCCACCCTACACTTCCATGAAACACTAGAACTTACTCCTCCTATCTGGCTGTAATTTTGTATTTGTTAACCAACCTCTTCCTATTCTTGCTTCCCTGCTGCCCTTCCCAACCTATAGGAACCACCATTCCACACTCTACTTCTTTGAGATCAACTATTTTAGCTCGCACATATGAGTGAGAACATGCAGTATTTATCTTTCTGTGCCTGGCTTATCTGACTTAACATAAAATCTTCCAGGCTCATCTGTGTTGCTGCAAATACAGGGCTTCATTCTTTTTTATGGCCGAATAGTGTTCCATTGTGTAAATATACCACATTTTCTTTATCTATTCATCTGTTGATGGACAGTTAGTTGATTCCATCCCTTGGCTATCATGAATAATGTTGCGATAAACACAGGAGTGCAGATATCCCTTTGACATACTGATTTTCTTTTCTTTGGATAGAGACCCAGTAGTGAGATTGCTGGATCATATAGTAGTTCTATTTTTACTTTTTTGAGAAACCTCCATACTGTTCTCCATAACGGCTGTTCTAATTTACATTCTCACCAACAGTGTATGAGAGTTCCCTTTCTTCTGCATCCTTGCCAACATTTGTTACATATGTCTTTTGATAATAACCATTCTAACTGGGGTGAGATGATATCTCATTGTGATTTTGATATACATTTCCCTGATGGTTAGTGATGCTGAGCAATTTTTTATATGACTGTTGGCCATGTGTATATCCTCTTTTGAGAAAGGTCTATTCAGATCCTTTGCCTACTTCTTAATGAGATTATTTGCCTTTTTGTTGTTGAGTTGTTGTGCTTGGCTCTTAACTCTTATCCAATTGAGAAGAAGCCGCGAGTAGAGCAACTACTCATGACTGTTGGATATTGTTGGTTTTTCCTTTGTTAGAATCACCTGATTTCCTTGGATTTTCAGGTTTGGGCCACCTTTCCTCATAAGGGAAGACAGAGCCATTTCCTGGCCCCAGCTCCAGCAGTCTATTCTCAGTAAGGTTCGCTATCTCATGAAGAGTGAGGCCTCTGTACAGGTCAGTATGTGTGTGTGTGTGAATGTGTGTGTGTGTGAATGTGTGTGCATGTGCATGCATGTGTGTGTGTGTGTGTATATATGTGTGTGCGCGCGCGCGCACGCAAGGGGATGGAATTTAGGCGCAGCTCAGGAGAGCTGAGAATTTGCTGTTAATGATGAGAGTGTTCATACTGTTTTATAAACAACTTTCATTTATATTATGTGTAACTAAGTAACCATTTCACAGCTGTAGTGTTTTACTCTTTATGATATTACAAAATACCTTTCATGGATGGAGCCTTTTTTTGCTAATTCTTTCAAGACACCGTTGGAATAAAGAATGGCATTTACATTATTCTTCTCAATTTTGTGTATTTATAGCTTATCATAGTTTTCCCTGGAGGATGGCATATTGTAATAAATTATAACTGTACATTTAAGTCAGAAATTTCAAGGGACTTGAAATATGATTTCTGTGGGGAATGGATGGTTATGTCCAGATATGAAAACTAGACATTAAAATAATTTGTCCAGTTTCCAAATTAAGATGGAAATTCAAGGGAAAACAAGTTTTTTCCTCATTGCTTATTTATTCTCAGATTGATAGTTTTCAAACAAAAACAACATATTTAAAAATCAGGAGCTGTTCTGATGGTTGCTTGACACAGAAGATGTTAAAATTTTTAGGCACAGGTCAGTAGTGTTGGATTTGTGTTTTCCCCTAACTATTCTCATAGTAAGAACTTTTCATATGGAGGATACATCAAACTTATTTCAGAGATAATTCTTCATAATTCATGTTCTTTCCTGCTCAGGGAAAACCATATGTTTGATGTAGGATTTATACCAAATATCACTTTGTTAAAGACCTTCACTACATTTGTACCAACTTTTATGTTTAAAGGATTTTATTCAATGTGCTACAGAGTGTATCTGCCAAAGCGCCCAAATTAGAAACTCTAACTTCTCTGCAAGTAGGTCAGCATCTCTAGTAATAGTTTTAGCCTTCCGCCAAGCCTTGAGCTACTGACTATTGAAAGTGGACAAAACCACTTTCATGTGAACATTAACTCAGCTGTCCTTGTCCTCCACCTGCTCACACATCTATACCTTGGCCTCTACACCTCTACAGTCATTTCAATTTTAGAAACTAATCAAGCCATCAGTGGGGCCAGCAAAATCCTTACAGGCAACTTCCAACTCCGCCATGGATGTCCTTCCAAAGATTCACTGGGCTTGCTTTTTCTGTAGGAATCATGTGTTCGAAGTGGTGGAGAGGCTCCCAGGCTAGGGCATCCTTTTAACCCGTAATTCTTTTAACACTATATCAAATACTGGCTCAACATGATAATAACTAGAGAAGAATATATTCAGAATTCTCAATGTTGAACTGAAGAGACCGAATGTAGTGAACATGTATGTATTGATGGTTTGAAACAAATCTCCCCAGCTTGTCCCCAGGACAAGCAAATGTTCTTATAAAAATGACCACTTTGCTGGACAGAATTAATTTGCACATATTATGGGAAAATAAAGACTTACCATCGCCAAAACGTTTTTATAGCACTTTGTACACTTGGGTGTGCGAGGCCAACACTATGTCTTTGTGTGCAGGCAGGATAAGCTGCCTCCATGCAGGTGTGGGTGGCTTTGATGAGGAGTGCCCTTGCCATCCACACAGCAAGGCTCCATTAGGGATGATAGGAAAGAGTTTTCTCCCCCATATTTAAGCTGGCGTTCTCCTTAGGAAGAATACCCTTCTGTGGCCAATCCTGAATCAAAGCCCCTGAGGTCAGCTTGCTTCCAGCCATTAATTTTTCTCTTTGTTGAAGTCATGGATCAACTAGAATGTGATTATAGTCCAATTAAACGTACAGAGTCTCTGAACTTCACACTCAACAAGACCCTCTACGGCTGGGTTCTGGTGTATTTACCAACCTGTGTCCTATTTTTCCCTGCACATATCAGCTGCCACAGCCAAAGGGGTTGACTTGCGACTCTTTGCATCTGCTTTGGATCATTCTGTCTTCCTGTGTTCTCTTTCCTGGAATTACAATGCCTTCCTCTTCTTCCCCAGTCATAATTCAACCTATATTTCATCAGTGTTTTTTAAGCAAAGATGTCTGCCATTTACTGTTGTCAGAATTTGGAAGAGAATTTTATTTTTTTCTAGTTGTAGCCAAGGTCATCCGTGACAAATTTAAGAACCATATTTCCTTTATTTGAATGAAGATCTTACTGATTTTTTTTGTGGTAAAATATATGTAATATTTATTTATTTTAACCATCCATAAATGTAAATTAATTATATTCACAATGTTGTGTAATCATTGCTATTATCTATACCCCAAATTTTTAATCTCCAACAGAAACTTTATACTCATTAAATAACAATTCTCCATTCTCTCCCGTTCTCATTCCCCTGTAACCAGCGTTCTAATTTTTGTCTCTATGAATTTACCCGTCCTAAGTACCTCATCTAACTAGAATCGTATGATTATCCTTTTGTATCTAGTGTGTTTCACTAAGCATCATGTTTTCAAAGTTTACCCATGTTGAACCATGTGTCAGAATGTCCTTCCTTTTTAAGGCTGAATAAAATTCCATCGTGTTTGCACACCACATTTTGTTTATCCATTCATCTGTTGATGGACACTCGGGTTGTTTCTTCCTTTTGACTACCAAGAATAATGATGCTGTGAACATTAGTGTACAAATATCTGTTCAAGCCCCTGCTTTCAAGTCTTTTGGGTATATACCTAGGAGTAGAATTAGTAGGTTCTATGGCAGTTCTCCACTTAACCTTTTGAGAAACTGCCAAACGCTTTCCATAGCAGCGGCACCATTCTCCATTCCCTCCAGCAAGGCATGTGCGTTCCAGCTTCTCCCCATCCTTGCCAACACTTGTTGTTTTCTGTTTTCTTTTCTTAAATTTTTAATTTTTTTTTTTTATTATAGACATCCTAGTGGATTGAAGTGGGATCTCATTGTGGTCTTGATTTGACTACTGACTAATGATGTCGGCCATCTTTCCATGTGCTTATTGGCTATCTGTATATCTTTGGAGAAATATCTGTTCAAGTCCTTTTCTCATTTTTGAATTATGTTGTTTGTTCCATTGAATTTTTAAGAGACATCTTCAATTTAAATGTATCATTGATTGTAAGACCCATTTCAATTGCAGAAATGTTAGAATATGATAAAATGTGTATCTTAGAATAAAAACTAAGGTAATATCTCTTTAGGTGGCTTATTTAAAAATGTGTAAATATTTATTTTGTGTGTGGTATGTAAAGTATACATTGACTTGCTTTTAGATAATTGCCTCATTGTGGTTAATCGCCTTAATAAAGTAGGTTAAATTACCTATGAATAATTAATTAACATAGTTGGTTTATTTTCCATTAACTGTACCAGTATCTGCTAGAGTTATAAACGTCTGTTACTTGAATACACTGCGTTCATTTTTTAGGGACATTTATGGTGTTAAAACATAGAATTAGACCACTACATTAAAATGTGCAGTGTGAATCTTTGAAAAAATATAGAGCCTTTATATTAATATCTCTGTATTTCAAATGCCAATTATTAAGAGAATATTCAAAGTTTTCTATAGACAAAAGATTACATTTTTAAATTTATGTGGCACTTAGAGTCTAACCTCAATTGACACAGGGGCCACGTGGTGATCCGTCTCTGTTCTTGTCTTGGCAGAGCCTGGGGTCCCTGTTCTCCATCCGGGTTGTGGGGCTCTCCCTGGCCTGTAGCTACTTATCCCCACAGGACAGTCGGCCCCTCTGCCACTGGGCGGTGGACAGGTAAGGCGAAGTCCCCTGAGAGAATGAGTGCTTTCTTATTTGACTAGCCTCCTTTGAGCCTATGTGTCAAAAAAATTGCTCACAAGATTAGCTATTTTTGATCAGTGACCTCCAGCACCAGCCATCGTGTTAGGTCCTTGGGCACATTCCCTGCTTTGAACCCTTGGTGAGATACTATTACCACCACTCCAAAGACACGGGGACACTGAGGTTTTCAGAGACTGGTTAACTGGCTCGCACTTACACAGCTAGTTTATGGTCAAGCCCAAATTTGAACCCAGATTGGTCTAACTATAAAACCAAATGCATTCAATTAGGTCATGCTACTGACTTGAACTGGAATGTCCCCCTGGGGTACGTGAGAATTGTACCACTGAATCATTGGCCCCACGCTGTCAGAGATCATGGACTATGACTAAGGGATAATGTCAGCATGGCCGTGGCTCTGGTGGCTCTGATTTCCTGACTCTCCACGTGCCCCCTTGCAAAGCAATCCACGGGGCCAGCACAAGATCTAATCTGCGAGGCAGTTGTGCTCTATCATTTTCCCACAGACCCAAGTTGCTCAATGAGGTCCTCTGATTTCCTGACGTGATCAACCAAAGCTGACTGAATCCATGACGTAGAGATGGCCTCTCCCTCTCCAAAGAGACCAGGAACCAGAATGGGGGCAAGCCAGGAGGTTCTCTGACCTATACCCCATCTACATCCTCCTTGGCTTGTCGATGTTTTACAGAGTTAGGGAGGCAGGAGGGATGTCAGGCAGCACCTGCTTGTGTGTGACAGGGAAAGGGAGCCTTGGGAAGAAGGGTCCCCTCCTGGTACTCAGTCCTGGAGACAAGAATCTGTCACTCAATGTGGGTTCTGCAGACCTGCTGCCAGCCTTCTAGCTGATTGTCACCAGTCCAGGGCAAGAACTTGAGAGGAAGCATTTAGAAATGTTAAAGCAATATGACAGAGCCATTTAAAATATGTTAAATATGATAATTTCTAAAAATGAAAGTTCTGTTTTGTATGTATTCCCCATTACATTTTTATTATTATGATTTTTTAAATAAAAATATTGGTGTGTAATGGTTTGGAAACAAACCAACAAACTGGTCTTTCACCATAGGTCGTTTGAGGAGCACTGGAAAGAGTAGAGTTGCATAGCAAGTTGACCACCCTAAAGGATGCCCTCCCTGAGGCCACACCTCTCCTGGCCCACACCTTTCAGTCACCTGACATGTCACTGCAGCCTGGCCCCCTGCTCACCTCCCAGGGTGCAGCCCTCCCGGCACCTGATGCATCCTTCACAGGGCCCTCCATTCAGCCCCTTCCTGCTTATTCTAACACCTCCTTGTTCTCCCAGAAATTTCTTTTTTTGTTGAATGGTGATAAAAAACACATGACACAAAGTTTACCATTTTAACCATTTTTAAGCATTCTGCTCAGTGGCATCAGTTACATTCACATTGTTGTGCATCCATCTCCAGAACTCTGTCATCTTGCAAAACTGGAACTCTGTACCCATCATT
Organism: Lemur catta; assembly: GCF_020740605.2. Taxonomy (NCBI): domain Eukaryota; kingdom Metazoa; phylum Chordata; class Mammalia; order Primates; family Lemuridae; genus Lemur; species Lemur catta. The sequence goes on from NC_059142.1 coordinate 11,917,294, forward strand.
CCACAACTCTCTGCTCCCCTGCCCCAGCCCCTGGCAGCCACCGTTCTACTTTCTGTCTCCGTGAATTTGACTATTCTACATCCGTTGTGTAAGTGGAGTCATACGGTGTTGATCCTTTTGTGTTTGGCTAATTTCACTAGGCACTGTGTTTTCAAGGTTCATCTATGTTGTCACATGTGTCGGAATTTCCTTCCTTTTTAAGGCTGAGTAATATTCCATTGTGCACACATGCCATTTAGAAATATACTTCCTAGAATTGTTTCTGTGTCCTTGAAGCGTTCCCCTCCCTCTCTGAGGCCCTCAAATGCTGCTGGCCCTCTGCGTTCCACCCTGGGGCTCTTTTCTCCTCTGTGTCCATCCCTGGGTGATCCTGCCCTTGGCTCTGTTCCCCTCTTCACGCTGAGGCCGCCCAGATCTGTGTCCCTAGCCCAGATTTTTCTCTGAGATGCACCTGCATGTCCTACTTAAATGTCTCCTAGACATTAAACTAAACTCTTTTCAGTCTGAACTCTTCTTGCTTAGGCCTTTCCTCTTCCTGTCTTTGTGTCTAAATGGGGACACTGCCATCTACCAAGGAACCCAAACTAGGAAGCTGTGAGTCATCCCTCACACCTCCTTCCTGCATTCTCCTTGCATTCCGTCCATCATCGGGCCAGGTCTGTTCTGTGTCCTGGTGCTTTCTCAGACCCCTTCCTTCCATTCCACTTTGGCCACCATCGCCTGAGTTCAGGCCCTTATCACCTTGTACCTGGACTGCTCTGGCAGCCCCCTGTTGACTTACCTGCATCCATCCCAGGTGTCTGTTATAAACCCATGTTGCAGCCCAACCATGTTCATTGCCTGCTGCTTGAGAGGAAGCCAATGCACTGAGACAGCAGAGGTTACAGCAGAGAAAGAGTTTAATGTCGCAGGCACCATGCGAGGACATGGGAGGAATTTCTCAAATCCATCTTCCTGAGAACTTGGGAGAAAATGTTTTTAAAGATCGTTTGGTGGGCAAAGGGCTAGGGAATTGGGTCTGCTGATTGGTGGGGGATGAGCTCATAGGGTTGGGAAGCAGAGATTATCTTCTCAGTTGGGAGATTTCCTGGGGAGGGGTCTCAAGGCTGTTGGATCCGTTCCCACTCCTATCCACAGGTCTGGTTGGCGTCAGTGGGTCCCCCCAGAATGCAGAGTCTGAAAAGTACTTCCAAGACCAGTCTTAGGCTTTATAATAGTGATGTTATCTAGAGAAGCACAAGTCTTGGGCTTTACAGTGGAATGTTATCTATAGAATCAGTGGGGCAGTCACAAATCTTGCACCTGTCAGGACAGTGCCATTAAAGAGTGACCAGCTACCGCAGTGAGGAAATCAGGGAAACATGGCTGGTTAACTTATGGCTATATCTACACTTTTATAAAAATCAGACATTGATTACTATTTATACCTTATGGCTCTACATTATTTTAATGTAGACACTTTCACCCTTGGGTGGCCTCCCAGTGCCCACTGCATAAAGTCCACTCTTCCGAGGGTGGCTACAAAGCCTGCCCTCTCCCCCTATGGCCTGCCACTCGTTGTGCCTTGGATATTCTAGCACACACCCTACCTTTACCTGCTGAGCCCTCTACCCGTGAGACCCTTTCCTTCCCATTCACCTGGCTGACTCCTGCTTGTCGGTCCCCAGACGCACCCTGGGTGCATTGTAATGATCTCTGTGTGTGCTTCTGAGACTCTGAGCCCCTTCAGGGCAGAGATTGTTAAGGATGTGTATTGCTTGGAGCAGCATCCCTGTGTAAATGTCGGATAACTAACGGCCTCCCCTGTTGGAATCAGCTGTGATTCAGGGGATGGGTGGTGGTTGCACTGTCTGGGGAACGATGGTTTCCATGCAAAGAGGCAACTTCAGGCTGCAGCCACAGCTCTGCCCTTTTTGTGGCCTGTTGTACAACAGAGTTGGAGAATGAAGATCCAACTCTGTTGTACAAAAGATCCAATTCTCCTTTTCCATCCCATGTTTAGATTCCACTTGAAAAGCAGACTGTGGATGGAGGAAGACAGAGATAAAAAAAAGTTTTAGGGTTATTAGTAAAACTAATTAAAGAAAGGAGGTGGCTCAGATGTGAGTCCTACGTGGACTTCCGCATATGTTCCACCAGAGTTAAATGACATTCTCTCTGCGCCCCTTGTTGAGGCAGAGCTCCCCATTTGCAGGCCTCCCTCATGGTGGGAACGAGAATTTGGGGGAAAGAGGCTTGGTGCTAGGCCTCTCTGATGTGTCTCCTCTGAATGGAATATTTGCCCCAAACCTCCAGTCTTTCACCGGCAGGGCAGAACTGCTTCCAGGATGCCCAGGCGTGGGTGTGGGAGAATGCCAGGCTGCTCCCTGCAGGGCGTCGGAAGGAGTACTGGCCTCCGGGGGGAGGTTGTAGCCAATTATTTTCTCCCAAACCCACCAACCAGATGAGGTGCGTAGGGGCAGAAGGAGGTCTCCGGGTGTATAGAAAGATGAGGGGTGATCAGTGTTTGTCCTGACCCAACAGGGTTCTCTGAGCTGTTGGTCCCAGACATGTCTTGTTCCTTGATCCCTCTTGGCTCTGCCACAACTCCAACTGGGACTGGTCAGTGCTCAGCCATAGGACTTGTGCCTTCCATGAGCTCAAAACCTTTTATCCAGTCATTCTGGTGACAGTTGGGACTCATCTGACATATGTCCTTTCTTCTTGCAACAAATTTTAAACACTCTTTTGAGTGCAGACTTTGCCTTCCACGGCTTGTATCCACAGTATTGATTGCAGGCTAAGTCGTCCGCTTTGCTCTTGTCCCATCTCTTCCTGCACGAAACCCAGGCAGTTGGAAAGGGCTGCAGGTTGCTTACACTGAGATTTTCTATGCCTTGGAGGGTTTGGAAGGAGACTTCTTAGGTGGTGGACGTGGACTTGAGGGTGTTCCTTCTGCATCGTGGTGGGGGGAAGTTAACAGCTCTCTTTGGGCTTCGTCAGAGTTGGGTGTTTGTGTAGGATGGCCAAGTGGAACTGCCCTTGAGACATCGAGAAGGTAGCCGGGGTTGCAGTGAGACAGTTGATCCGTGTCCTTTAGCAGCCCAAAGTCCTCAGGGCTCTCAAGCTCCCGCAGGATTAGGGGAGGGCATTAGGCCGTAGGTGTAGAACTAAGCCTTCTGCAGACTTAGCAACCCCCAGAGAGCTGACTGGTTTACAGGCAGTTTTGGATATTTCTGTTTGGAGCGTGAGTCCCAGTGTTAGAGGCAGACTGCTGAGCCCTGCAGAGCTGCGGGAAGGCGGCTGTGTGTCCTCTGATGGCCTCCCTGGTTCTCTCCTCAGAGCTTTGCACCTCAAGAGGCCGGGAGGCCCCCCCCACGTCAAGCTGGCGGTGGAGTGGGACAGCTCTGCCAAGGAGCGGTGAGTCCGGCAGAATCTGCCTCCTGCAGAGTGGAGCTGGGCCTGCCCAGACCCAGTTGCCCCCAGTGATTGTAAGGCATGTGCACACAGCCCTGAGGTGGAGCCCTTCCCTCTGGGACACCTTAGTGAGAATTGTCTGTACGTAAATAACAATGACAGTAAGGGTAGTGACAGTCTTGGTGGCTGTTAGGAGTGCTAACAGCGGCAGTAGCAAATGGTTATACAGCACTTACCCACTTCCCCTGCACTCACCCCGTGCCAGTCCCTGCCCTGTGCACGCTACATATGTGCAATTTGTTTAGTCTTCGTCATACCCAAGTGTGGACAGTACTGTGATCCGCATTTCTCAGAGGTGTGATGGGACTGAGGCACAGGGAGGTTAAGCAGTTGCTTAAGGGCACACAGCTTATCCCTGGCAGAGCTGGGATTTGAACCCTGGCTCGTGTCCATGCTCTTGATCACTGCACCTGGCTGCCCGTATAACACTGAGTGCACCAGCCTTAACTTTGAAAAAGGACACTGTTCAGTCCAGTAAGCACATATGGATCTCCTACTAGATGCTTGGCCCTGCGTTAGAATGTGGAAAACAAAGACGAATAAGTCAAAGACTTGGTCCCTGCAGGAGCTGGTGGGGGTAGAGATAATTCCAGGAAAATAGAGTGAGCACTGAGTCAGGAGTATGTGTGAGGTTCCCCGGGAGCCCTCAGCAAGGGTGCGGTAGCTCACCTGGCTGACGCCTTCCGCGGGGTCTGCTGAGTAGAGACTTAGAAGAAACCCCCCCTGGGGGGGCCCTGAGTGCTGTGAGTGATCTCTCCGTGCAGCCTGTTCGGGAGCCTGCAGGAGGAGCGGGCCCGCGACGCCGACAGCGTGTGGCAGCAGCAGCAGGCTCACCAGCAGCACAGCTGCACCTTGGACGAATGCTTCCAGTTCTACACCAAGGAGGAGCAGGTCCCGCCCTGGGGTCCACTCCCCGTCTGGGAAGGGGGCTGGCTGCCTGTCGGTGGGTTGGCCGCGTGCTGCGGGGACCTCACGGTTTGGGTTGCTTTCTTTCCAGCTGGCCCAGGATGATGCCTGGAAGTGTCCCCATTGCAAAGTCCTCCAGCAGGGGATGGTGAAGCTGAGTTTGTGGACCCTGCCTGACATCCTCATCATCCACCTCAAAAGGTTCTGTCAAGTGGGGGAGAGAAGAAACAAGCTCTCCACACTGGTGAAGTTTCCCCTCTCCGGACTCAACATGGCTCCCCACGTGGCCCAGAGAAGCACCAGCCCCAAGCCGGGGCCGGCCCCCTGGCCTCCCTGGAAGGAGCCGGGCTGCCTGCCCACCGCCTGCCCGCTGGACTTCCTGTACGATCTGTACGCCGTCTGCAACCACCACGGCAGTCTGCAAGGTGGGCATTACACAGGTGAGCCTCGCCCGGCCTCTCTGCACGCAGCACCCGCGGCCACGTGTCGTGGCTGTGGCCTGAGCCTCAGGGTAGCCCCGAAACTGGCGCTGCCCGAGTGCTGACCTCGCTTGGGCACTCAGTGATCTGACTCCACACTCACCGCACACCACGACACGTGCACCAGGGCAGGGGACCTGGTCCCAGCCGCGGAGCTGATGTCGAGTTAGGTTGGAGGTTGGAATGTAAAGTTTGTTACTGCCTGAGTTTTTGACCATGTCAAACAGAGGAGGGTCATTATTGGAACAGAGAGAGTGACATTTATCCTCCTCTGTGATTCAACAGGAGGACTCTTATCAGATTTGGTATCTTTTTATTCTGTGGGCTACTTTTCGTTTTTATTCCTCTGGGGAACTCGAGAGCAGTAGACGAATGGAAGGACAGAAACAAATAGCTGGTGACTTGCTCAGTTGTTCATGACCATCCCTGGAAGCGCCTTTAGGGAATGTCACGACTGGTCCTTTTTCTCAGTTATGTTGTTCCTTCTCTCCTACCAAGGCATCTCGATGACAGTGCCTGTCGGTGGCAGCCTTGATGGAGTGTCTCTGCTGCGTAGACAGTAGTGGGGTTTGTTCCGTATGATGCTTACGGTTCTGAGAGGTTTAGGGCATAGTCCCTGCCATTGGAGGATGGTACAGACACCCAGGGAGAGAAGAGAGAAATGAGGCTGGAGACCACTTGAGTGGACAGAGAGTCGTTGGGCAATGGGCTTACACTGGGCTCACAGGCAACTGCCTTGTTCTGCTGTGGGTGTGACCCTGTACTTCCATACTGTCCTATTCCAGGTGAGAGGGGTTGCCACCTTCATAGCCTCTCAGACTCTTCTGGGCAGCCACTTCCCCTCTCTCTCTTCTCTAGGCTAAAATCAGCTCAGCAGAAATCCCTTCTGTCTTGGGAGACATCTCTCTTGCTGTGTCAACCTCAGAAGTGTTTTACTAAGAGCACTATGGCTGAACGAGTCCCTGTGCACGCATTAATGATGAAAATAAGGACAGTTAGAGCCTGGGTCTTGTCATATCACATGCTGAATGTCTCAGCTCCTCATCTCTAAACCCATGGGGTGCACCAGTACACAGTCACAGGGCAGCTGGAAGTAGCACAGGAACAAGAAGTGTTGGCGTGTGCACTCTGAACCCTGATTTATCAAAAGCAAAATCCAGATTCTTCCTAGGAGTGAGGATTAAAAAGTAAAATCCCCATTTTTGAGGAGATGGTTTGGTGGCATAAGGGGCTCAGTTCCTGGGAGGTTCTCCTAGCAGTTTTCCCGGGATCTGTGTTTGTTCAAACAACGTGCTACCACCTGCCAGGAAGCAGCCCGCTTACTGCTAACACCAAGGGAGAGCAGCCCAGGAGGAAGAGGGGCCTCTTGAGGGCGGGAACAGGACAGTGTCTGCAGCCAGGGCAGCTCCAGGTAGGATCCGGGCCGGTCGCTCTCACCTGTGCCAATTTACACTGTCTTCTTCCTCACGACAGCCCTGCTTTGCATGTTAGGGGTTCAAACCCGGCCCACTCCGGCTCCGGCATCCACAGATCCCGCACTGCAGAGATGCGTGACTCCTAATATGAACAAGTCCCCAAGCCGCACAGGGTGTTGCAGATGAGCGTCAAGTCCCTCATTTAAGTGCGGTACACCCTCCAGTAGCTTTGTAAGAAAGGGTGGTGGGAGCTTGACATTTTGAGTTCTTGCATGTCAGAAAATGCCTTTATTTCCGCACCTGAATGGACATAGAATTCTAGATTGAAAATTCACAGACTTTGGACAATGTTACTCCATGGAGAAAGGGGTCTGGAATGAGGTCTTGCTATCGAGATGGGTCAGGTCAGTTTGATTCTGTTCCTTTGTCTGGGATGAGTTTGTCTTTCTGGAAGCTTTGGGGTTCTTTATCATCGGTGCTTTGCAATGTTACAGGTTGTGCCTTCCCGTGGGTCTCATTCATTCACTGCGCTGGGCACTCGAGACTCTGTCTGCAGATGTGTGATCTTCAGGTTTGGGAAGTTTCCTTGTGCTTAGTTTCACATTTAATTTTTTGGGTAGAAAATATATTCCTATGGTTCAAAATCAAATGAGGGGGGGAAAAAGGACACAGTGAACGTGTTTCTTCTGACCCTCATGTCCTGTTCATTCACTCCACGCCCCTTGTTAGTTTTCTGTGTGTCCTTGTAGAATTTCTGGTGATATATGCAGATATACATAGAGAAGTTCCTAAAGTTTGTGCCCCTCACTCCCATTAAAACACAAGGGTAAATACTATGCATATAATTCTATACCTGGCTTTCTTCACTTAGTCATAAATCTTAGAGCTCTTTCTATATTGGTACATAGAGAACTACGGCGTTCTTTGTTTTAAACAATTGCTTAGTATTTCATTGTATGCATGCTTCACAGTTTATTTCACCAGTCTCCTATTCATGAACATTCAGGTTGTTTCCAAACTTTCATTATAATGCTGCCATGAACAACTTTGTACATTGTATTACTTCCTGGGTATGTGAACTTTCCCCCTCTGTGGTGGACAGAATAGTGATCTCTGTAATGTGTCTAGGGCCTGTTACTACGTTATTGTGACATGGCGGGGGGAGCCCTGGAGGTTAATCCGCTGACTGTAAGAGATGATCCTAGATTGCCCAGGTGGGGGCCAAGTATTAATAGAATCAGGGGTCCTTTAAATGCAGAAGAGTGAGGTAGAAGAGTCAGAGTCGGAGTGACGTTGGGTGAAAAGGACCCAACTTCTGCTGGCCATTGCGGCTTTGAAGATGGCAGGGGGCCAGGAGCCGGGGACTGAGCCCCCAGGAGCGAGAGAGGCAAGGGGACAGGCTCTCTCTGGGTGCCTCCAGGAGGAACGCAGCTCTGCTGATTTTCAACCAATCAGATTTTTGACTTCCAGGACTCTAAAATAATAAATTTGTGTTGTCTAAGCCACTGAGTGTGGAGTAATGAGTTATAGCAGCACTAGGAAATCAAAACATTCTCCAGTACTCTCTAATTTAGGTTTTCTCTCATTTTTCATTTCCTTGTCTTTTTTTTTTTTTTTTGGGTTTACTATAGGACATTTCCTCAGCTTTGTCTCCTAGCTGTGTTACTGTTTCCATTTCTGCTATTACATTTTAGCTTGTAAGTACTCCTTCTTGTCCTGGGTTTCTTTTTCAGAGCATCCTGGTTTTGTTGTTGGCCCTCACCTGACCTGGCCTTTTGTGGTCCCTGATATATCCAGTACTGGACCCCTGGGGGTGCAGCGGGGTGAATGGCATCTTTCCTTCCTCCCTTAGCTCAACTACAGGGTCCTCCCACCCCAGCCTCTGGCAGGGCTCTCAAAGCTGAGCTGTTGGTGTTTCTACTCTTATCTTTTGACATTGTGAGTTTATTCCTTTTTAATTCTTTTACTTTTTAGAAGTATGGTCATTTCACCACATTTCAGGTTTTTAGAAATCTCAAATGAAATATGTTGAATAGGTTATGTGTTCTTATATTTCAAAACTCACACAGCCTGAAAATGATGGACAGTGAGAGTCTTGATCCCATCTTTGTCCTTCATCTGCCCTTCCCCATTCAAGGGTAACCACTCTTCATAGTTCCTGATGTAGTCTCCCATGGTTTCTTTATGTAAATATAAGCAATTGTGAGTATATTTTCATATATACATACACACACACATACATATTAATATCTACACACATGTTTCATGTATTTCCTCCCCACTTCCTAATTTAAGTAAAAGTACCATTTGCTGCATTACACCTGGGTTCCCTGCCTTGAAATATGTCGGAAATCTTTCCATATGTCCATTTATAGAAAGCTTCTCCATCCTCTTCCATAAATGCATCGAATAAATGTAACAATATTAAGTGTCCCATAGATGGACCTTGGGCTCATGCATTCTTTTGCTATTACAAATATTGCTGTCATAACCGTTTGTCATTTCTGTATGTGTGAATTTATTGGTAGAATAAATTCTCAGAATTGCCAAATATGAACAAATTTGCTTGCACAAAGGTTGTAGGAATTTGCACTCCCACAAGAGGAAGAGAATACCTGTTTCCTTATAGCCTCTCGAGTAGAGTATGCCATTATACTTTTGGATTTTTGCCAATCTAATAGGTGCAAAATAGTATCTCAGTGTAAATTTAGTATTCAGCTTCTTTCTTAATGGTGTGGGAGTGAGCATCTTTTCAAACGTTTGTGCCATTGTGGTTCCTTTCCTGAGAACTGTCCACATCATTTTATTGTTTCCACATGGATTTTTAATCTTTTCCCCATCAATTTCTAGATGCTCTAATTTCTATATATAATAAAATTTGCTTCTTGTCTATAATATAAATTGCAAATATCTGTTCCCTTATACATCTGTCAGTTGACTATTCCTATGGTAATTTTTTGCTGTGTAGAAAGTTTTTATTATTGCTTTTCTAGGTAGCCAAATTTGCAATAATTTCTTTTAAGCCTTCTGGATTTTGAGTCATGATTAGAAAGCCTTTTTTACTCTAAGATTGAAAAGTGTTTTCCCTGTGTTTTCTACTAGTGTGTTTGTAGTTTTTTTTTTTTTTTTTTTTTTTTTGACATAGGGTCTCACTTTGTCACCCTCGCTAGAGTGCAGTGGTGTGAACATAGCTCACTACAGCCTTGAACTCCTGGCCTCAAGTGATCCTCCTGCCTCAGCCTCCCAAAGTGCTGGGATTATAAGTGTGAGCCACCACACCTGGCCAGGTTTTAGTTTTTTACACTTAAGTCTTTGATTTGGAGTTTCTTGATGTTCTGGAGAGAAGGGGTTCCATTTTTTTCCCCCAGAAGGTACCAGTTTGTCCTAAGACCACTTCTTATTGGAAAATCTGCCTTATTCTTTCAGAGATGCCATCTACTATATCAGACACTACATTTTTCTGTTATAGGTCTCTTTCTAGACTTTGGTATTCTGTCCCATTGGCCTATTTGTAAGTGAACAACCCTTTGGATTAGACAGGACCCCGGCTGATTCCATTCCCCCCTTTTCCTCCACTGACCAGGAGTCAGGGACTGTGGGTTTGTCCTTAGCCAGTGATGGGGTCTCAGGAAATCTTGAGCCTGTGTCGGAGGAGTACGTATTCACAAAGGGAGCTGGGCTGCATCCTTAAACAGATCCAGCCTTTGTCAGGATTTAGCCAGTGCAGTCCAGGGTGAAGGCCCCATGGCAGATATGAGTGTAGTAAGTGAGAGTCTCAGATTTCAAACTTTAGGGTATAAGAAATAACTTCATGCTATGTCATCCTAGCAGCTCTTTCATGTGCAGCAGTTCCACCACGGCTTCCTCGTCCATTTCAGTGCCGGGCAGTCATCCTGCAATGTGGCAGTGAGGACACCTGACTTGCAAGGGTTTTTGTGATTAGAACTAACCTACATAAGACGCTTCTCATATTGTGGCCTCAAACATTAGTAGCTCTTGTGCTACTGTATACTTTTACATAAATGCTGTCATTACCATAGATGTATCTTTTGCTTTTAGTGGGTTTTTATTTTTTTGCCATTTTTACTTATCAAAATAAACTTAACAGATGTTAAATGAAATGAAATAATATGGTGAGGCACTTGACTAAATGGCTAAATGTCTTGACATACTGGGTTAAATCGTGACCCAGTATGCACATCCATTCATGTGTGTGTTTATGTGTACATATGTATATACAGGCTAACCAAAAGTGTCATGAGATAATTACGTTTACTACATGTGATATACTTTGGTCTATTCTATTCTACAATAATATTTAATTTTTAAAAAATGTTTTAAAATATTTTATTTTTTAAAAGGGACACTAGTTACCAGCGTACTAAGGGGCTGATGGCTTGTAATTTGGAAAACACTAAACAGTATAGAAATCCAGGATCATCACTCATTCATTCATTGAACAAATGTTTATTAAGAGTCCATTCTGTGCCAGGCTCTGTGCTAGGGCTGGAGCTTCAGTAGTGAACCAGACAAATATGAGGCCTGCCCTCATGGGGCGTCAGTCTAATTTTGGAGACACACAGTAAAAAGATGCATCATTTTAGCACCTTCACTACCTGACAGATTACCTGAAAGGATGATTGATTGACTGATTGAATGTGTCTATGATAGAGATAAGGCCTCTCTGAGCGTATCCCATGCAGGCTAAGCGCTGAGGGAGAGGTAGAACCAGCCATGTGAATAATGGGAGGAATTATATTATGGGCATAGTGCTAGCATATGCAAAGGCCCTGAGGCAGAAAGAATTTGGTGTGTTGAAGCAATGAGAGCCTGGAGGGCAAGGAGAAGGATGTTTTGTTGTAGTTGTTTGGGAGGTGGTAAGAATTGTATTTATCAACTTTCCTTAAATGTTTGACTTCAGTTCTTAGGTAGGAAAGAGGTATGCCATAATCCCAGCTGTGATTCTCATTTTTACTTTTATTGCATACTTAATCAGAGAGGTGCATTTTGAAGCTTCTCAGAAAAAATGGGGTGAATGTTGACATTATTATCTGGCTACATGACCTGGGGCCTCCCTTTTATTGGAGATTTTGCCTAAGCAAGGGCGACAACATAAGAATTCAACTTAAAAAATTAACAACACTCTTTATCAGTAAGAATCTGGGAGTATAACTTTTTGATCTGTTCTGAGTCCAAAAAATTCATTTCTGGCCAAAATGGACTTTTTTTTCACTCATTCTGTGATAAGTAGGTTCATTTTTCAGCTCTGCCAGTGGGAAATGTCTTCCTGTCTTTTGGGGCTCCACTAATTAAGACTTGGGGCTTGGATCTTTGCAGCCTACTGCCGGAACTCTCTGGATGGCCAGTGGTACAGTTACGATGACAGCACGGTAGAGCCACTTCGAGAAGACGAGGTCAGTACCAGAGGGGCTTACATCCTGTTTTATCAGAAGCGAAACAGCATCCCTCCCTGGTCAGCCAGCAGCTCCATGAGAGGTAGGTGCGGCTGCTCATTACAGGAGAGGGGATTCGGGAAGTCACTTTAAGAATTGGGCAGATGCTCAATTGAACATCAAGGACCAGGAGAGGTAGGCAAGGATCTGAAAGAAGAAGCCCTGGCTGCTGCTAGAGAAATCTGAGCACCACAGGCTAGCAGATCATTTGTCAGGGTGTGGGTGGATATACTGTAATTCAAGACAGGGGGAAAGAATGCATTTTCGTATCCGGGGCTGGGGACACTTGGCATGTGGAATCCCATATTCCCAGTCTCACTCCTGTCAAGCCAGATTCAATTTTATTTATTTTTTATTTTTTATATTTTTTGAAACAGAGTCTCGCTCTGTTGTTGGTGCTAGATTGCTGTGGCATTAACCTAGCTCACAGCAACCTCCAACTCCTGGGCCCAAGAGATCCTCCTGCCTCAGCCTCCCGAGTAGCTGGGACTACAGGCGCGCAACACCATGCCTGGCTAATTCAGATTGAATTTGAAACCCATGTTTTTCCTCTTAGAAAGGGAGGGGCAGTTATAATGGATGCAGGCCCTTTCTAGGAAATGTAGGTACTTAATTGCACCCTAGCAATTCATTTACTAGACAGCTTCAAACTTGCTTGGAAATCTAGGGGAAAAAAAGAGCACCAAATTTGACTCTTTTGTGTGACTTGTTTTACTCTACAAACCAGCCATCCTTATCTTTAGGATGAGAGAGCATAAAAAAAAATCAATCAGATTTTTTCCTAACAGTTATTGAAAAATGATCTGCAGGTCTAAATGAAACCTATTAAGACAATGTCTCCCTGCATAGCAAAGGGTAGGCATCCTTAATGCCCATTGTAAAAGAGTTGGTTTCCCTAAACTTGGGGTGCACTTCTGTGACATACCTTCTTGCATGTTCTCCTGCGGGAACTGGCTCGTGGTGCTGGGGATACAGTGCTGTTTCCCTGGCTTTGGCTATTACTGTGAGTACTGAAGTTCTTTGGCTTTGAGAAAAACAAAAACACACAGGACATATTTAGGAAGTCAGAGTTGGCGACAAGTCATTTCACGGAAAGGATTTCAACACTCAGGAGTATACTTTCCATTCTGAGCCCAAATGCCTTTCCCTGAACGTTACGCTTGGTCACATGGTAACAGATCTCCTCTGGCCCTTACCTTTGGTTTCTGCAGTTCTGCAGTTCCAGGGCTGACCGATGGGGCGGGCGGGGACCTGGCCTTGCCGAGCTGGGCGCAGCCTCCCTCCCTGTGCTTCCCCTGCAGGCTCCACCAGCTCCTCCTTGTCTGACCACTGGCTCATGAGGCTTGGGAGCAACACCGGCAGCACGAGGGGCAGCCTGCTGTCCTGGAGCTCGGCCCCCGGGCCCTCCCTGCCCCAGGTTCCCGACCCTCCTGTCTTCACAAACAGCCTCTGCAATCAGGACAAGGGTATGTTGGTTAAATTTGCTGATTTAATTTTCATTTTCATTTTCTGTAAAGGCTTGTTCATCACTCACATAGGGTCTCCTGTGACCTGCCCTCCAGCCACAGGTGCATCCTCTCTCTGCCCCGTGCAGCTCACTGGCTCATGGGGAGGACGCTCTTGCAGCAATGGGCTTTAAAGCAGGCATAAGGGCGAAGAGGCGAATAATCAGGGAAGAAGGTATCGAGGCCAAGGGTGGGCAGAGGATGCAGAGGCCCCCATTAGATAGGGTGGGGTGGGGAAGACCTTTCTGGGAGGTGACACTGAGCAGACCTGAGTGAGTGAGAGAGTGACTCAGGTAGAAGCCTGCGGAGTGCCAGGAGAGGAGCTGTCCAGGGTGCAGGCTGGGCATGAGCCCGCGACGTGTCTGAGGGCCAGAGGAAACCAGAGCTGTGGCCGGAGCAGAGAGTGAGGAGGTTGACAGGGGCCGGGTCATGAGGGACGTTTTGGAGCATGGAATGAAGTTTAGACTTTAGTGGGGAGATTTTTCTTTTATACTTCTGCTTTATCATCTTTTAAATTGATACATAATAATTATACATATTTATGGGGTACATGTGTTATTTTGATCCAAGCATACAATGTGTAATGACCAAATCAGGGTAATTAGGATGTCCACCACCTCCAACATTTATCGTGTCTTTGTGTGGGGAACATTTCAAATATTCCCTTCTAGCTATTTTGAAGTGTACAATAAATTCTTGTGAACTATCATCTCTGTCCTGTGCTATCGAATACTAGAACGTATTCCTTCTATTTAACTGTGTGTTTGTAGCCATGACCCAACCTCTCTGCATTCCCTCATCCCTCCCCTTTCCAGCCTCTGAGCGCTGTTACTCTGCTCGCTAGCTCCACAAGATCAACTTTTTTAGCTTATTGGAGAGTTTTGAACAGGGAGGCAGCTGATGTGATTTATGTGTTTAGAAAGTCTGTCTTGGCTGCTGTGTGGAGAATCCCCCATCAGGGGCAAGAGCAGATGTAGGAATGCCCGTTAGGAAGCTATCGTGGTTCTATTCAGGTGGGGGAGAGGGTGGCTTAGACTAGTGTGTGAGGTAAGAGATGGTCACACCATGGATGTATTTTGAAGATCCAGCTACCAGGATTTGCTGATATTGGGTGAAGGAAAGGGAACAGTGAAGGACCACTCTGTGTTTAGGGTCTAAATAGGTGGATAGTTGTGAGTTCATGAGATGGGAAAGAGCTGGGTAGGAACAGGGTCAGGTTTGGAGGGAAGTCAAGAATTTTTTGACATGTTAATTTTGAGATTCCTCTAAGATATCCGCTTTGACATGATGACTAGGGAGTGGAGATAAATATTTGAGAGCAGTCAGCACGTGGATGGAATGGAAAGCCCCGGAGCCGGCTGAGCTCCCCTAGGGAAATTGTGAAGATGTAGAAGAGTGAAGACCTGAGACCAAACCCAGGACACCTGGGGGTTGAGCAAAGGCAGAGAGGCCAGCAAAGGAGCCGAGAAGGTGCAGCCCACCGTGTGGCGTGCTGCTTACTGCAGGCAGAGTGAGGGGAGCATGGGTAGGTGAGCCCCAGGCTGGAAGGCCACAGTCACTTGCCAAGAGCATCTGCCATGGGTTGGAGAGAAGGCAGCCCGGCTGCAGCAGGTGGAAGAGAGACGCGTTGAGGAAGTGGCAGTGTGTCGCCACTGAGCAAGGCGGCTAAAGGAAGGTGGGCTGGCAGTGGTTGTTTGTCTTTCTGTGCTAGCTAGGAACTAGTAGAGCACATTAGCGTTCAGATGGCCCAGGCTAGAGAGAGAAATTGATGATAGCACAGGAGAGCGAGGGGATCACTATAGAAACAAAGTCTGTAAGTAAGAACCCTGTGTGTGTGTGTGTGTGTGTGTGTGTGTGTGTGTGTCTGTCTGTCTGTCTGTCTTTTAGCCTCTGTGCTCCTTCAGCCAGAAAGGGGTAACACATTCAAATTGCTTTTTTAGTTTCCTTATTTTCTGTTAGCCCCTAATTTAGTTTTTTAAACAAAATTTTAATAGAAATATCACATATAGAAATAAATTAGTATATACTTATGATTAGTACACTTTACTGTGTATGTATTTAATATTACATATATTATAATTATATTATAAATATAATTTACAGCAAAATGTACTAATCACAAGTGTACGTCTGATAAATTATCATAAAACGAACATATCCAAATTAAGAAGTACAACATTCTGGAACCCGACCGCGTCGTATCTCTCTCAGTCATTGCTGTTTCCCTCTTTCCCACGTGTGAGCGTTTATTCTGACTTCCAACACCATAGATCAGTTTTGCCCATTTCAGAACTTCATATAAATGGAGGTATACAGTATGCGTTCTTTTTTGTTTGGCTTCTTTTGCTCAACTTTGTATTTGTGAGGTTTATATGTTATGTGTAACAATAGTTTTTTCATTTTATTTTCTTTGTAAATAAAAAAGTCAGAGATGCATGGTTCTCTGCACGGAAGTTCACTCGTGTGTGTGAGAGAGAGAGAGAGAGACTATTGTCTGTCTACTATAGTTGATACAAAAGCAAGAGAGTGTGAAGCCCTCTTTCTGTAGGTTCATGCATGGGCTAGGGTCTGTCGCAGAGGCTGTCCTGGTGGTCTGACCTGGAGAAGTTTGGCTTGGTTGTCAAGGGAGGCACCTTGAGTTGTCATAGATTTAGGGATGCTTGAGTTATTTATGAATTCTCCAAAAATCCATACAAGTTTCGCTGTGGAGCAGACAGGCTGGGTTATCGCTGCGCCCTGGGCAGATTTGCACCATTTCTCTTATCCAGATCTCCCACATTGAAAGACTAGATCATATTTTGTTTGTTTATTCTGTTGCGGTTAGATTTTGGTGTTGCTTCCACTTCGGAGCTATTACCGGTAGTACCAGTATGAACGTTTTTGTTCATGTCTTTGTTATACATATGTCTGCACTTCTGTCGGGTGCCTACCAAGGAGTGGGATTTCTAGGGCATAGTGTGTGTGTTTGTTTATCAGCTGCTTGTTTCTTTATAGTTTATGTCACCATTGTATCCAGGTACTCAACACAGTACAGCAGGTCCTGGAATAATACAGTTTCTATCAATGTCATTTTGTTACAAAGCTAATGGGGAAAAAACCCAGTTCCCGGCTGTGGCCACTGTGTGTGTGGGGTTTACCTTTTCTCCCCATGTCTGTGGGTTTCCTCTGGGTACTCAGATTTCCTCCCACGTCCCAGAGATCAATCGGTGTGTCTGTGTGGTCCCCGTGTGAGTGTGGCCATGTGTGAGTCACCCTGCATGGAAGGGCATTCTGTCCAAGGAGCAGTCTCACCTGTGCCCTGAGCGGCTGGGACGGGCTCCAGCCACTTGCGGTTCTGAACTGGAGTAAGCAGATAAATCATGATCTTACTTGTTTTTAATGAATCTTTCTTTAATGTATGTAAAGCTCACATTTATTTCAATGTTTAATATCAGACGTGTTTTGGCTCTTTATTTAGAAGTGTGGTGATGTTTTCGTTACCAGAAATACACAGTAAGAACTTAACGCTTGTTTATTTCCCTTAGCCTATGGGAAAGCTGGTTTTGTTATACATTGTTTGTTGTTTTGCTTCAAGTAGTAGTTTCCAAGAACCTGTCTGACCAGGTTGTGAGGACTTATATACCTGTGTGTACCACGTTCCTGTTACATATTTACGAGTGAATACCAAGATGACAGAATCTTAAAGCCACAACTGGTTTCAGATTATCATTGAGTTTCCCCCTTCTGGTTTATGATGGCACATGTATCACAGTTCAGTTCATCATTGCCCAGTGTTTGGCATTTTGGCTGCAGTGTTTGACTATTAGACATGATGCTGATAGCACATACGTGTATCTTGGATGTGTCTGATTTCTCTAGAATATGTTTCTGGGTAGGCATGCTATTGAATGCAGCATGTTTGGACTTGCCCTGTCTGGACATTTCTTTTCCCCTTAAGTTTTCACGACTGCACATTCAAGATAGTGTCTACAAAACAAACAAACAAAAAAGATGTTCTTTTTCAAGCTTGTTCATCCCTGTTAGCACACCACCTATGATAAACTCATGAATTCTCCCCAGCTCTGTCTAATGGCACAGTGTCTCAGGGCATCTCTCAGTTCTCTAAGGAGAAATGTGTTTGTCACCCTCCCAGGAGGAGGCAGCTTCAAAGGATGGCCCAGGTTTTCAACGTGGTATTCAGACAGGCGTCAGACACTGTTCTAGAAAGACTCCACAGAGACACAGGGAGGGTTAGGGAAGGAGTGACAACCTTCCTCCAAACCCTTGTGGGCATTTTACTTACATTAGCTGATTTAGTCCTCAAAAATCCCTGGGAGAGGTGAAATAATCGCAGTTGTGCAAAGGGGAAAGCTGAAACTTAGAAGTCAAATAACCAAGCTGACCCCTAGGAAGTGACAGGGCTGAAAACAGACCTTGGGAGTCCTTGCTCTGAGGCTCCTAGACATAAATTCCAAATTAGGGTTTGCTCCGTTTGGCTACTACCAGAGTCTTGCTTCCTACGGGGGCTTTCTCTCTTGGTGTTTAAATAAAATGGTGACAGATTTTGTTATCTGTTTGAGAAGCTCTGAAAAATCTAACTTTATTTTATTGTTATTAAAGCTGGGCAAGATCAAAATCTGTCATACAGGTTTTCAATAGTGGGTGGTACGACCTCTTCTCCCCACCCTCATGAGTTTGGGAATCATGTGAGAGAGGTTTTTTTTTGACTGTCAAAATTAATAGGGGTGACTACTGGCATTTAGTCCCCAGAGGGCAAGTTGAATGCCCTGCAATGCCCAGGGATGGTCTCATTCAGTAAAAAATTGCCCTTACCAAAGACCAGTAGTCCTCTGCAGAGAAACATTGATAGTCTGAGACCACCATCTTTCCGGTGGCTTTGGTTATAGGACATTGTAATAATGATGGCAGTTTGCAATAAAATGAATGGATTCAAGTTTTGTGGCCACTGCAACTTATATAATTGGGTTGGGTATGGGGGAAGGCTCTAGAAGAAGAAGACTATAAAAACACTATAGCAATTTTTATAAAAATATGACCCCGAAAAAAAATTACTAGGGGTTCCTCCCAGAGGCCCTTTGTCAACAAGGGGCCCTGGCTGGGCTTAGACTTTCTTAGCTTCTCAGTGTAGGTGCCTCTGATGGTAAATTTCCTCTGCGCCTTTTATTGGGCCTCAAAAGTTTTGTTTTTATCTTTTTCTAGCGCTTTCCAGATAGTATTTCAGTTTTGATTTTTTCTTTGATCTAGAGGTTATCTGAAAGTTTCAAGTATTTAAGGATTTTTGGTCACCTTTTTATTCTTTTTTTCTGATTTTGTATATTACGATCCAAGAATGTGGTTTTCAAATATTATTCCCTTTTTGTGATCAAGTACATGATCATTATTTTGTAAATGTTCTACGTACATATAGAATAATGTATGTTGCCTATTTGAGGGATATGAGCTTTATATTATAACTATTATATTAGGTGAGTTGATTGTTTATTCAATCCCCCTATGTCTTTAAATTTACCTTCTCTAGGATTGCCTGACTAGGAAGGAGATATACTGAAACTTTTCTGTATAGCTGTATTTTTAATTAAGTACTCTTTGAATTTTAGTAATAATTTTTGCCTTATGTTGTTAGCTGCTTTGTTAATAGGTGTTTGTAAGTTTATGACTGTTAGATCTTCTTTAAAAATTGTGCTTTTTATCATTATAATATCATTCTTTATCCTGTTTAATGCTTTGAACCTTAAATTCTACCTTGTTCAAGATTAATAATTCTACCCCTTCCTTTCTGTTTGTTTGCATTTGCCTGGTGTCATTTTGTCCTTCCCTTTTGCCTTCTGAATCTTTCTTTTTAAGTTCATTTTTAAGTGGTTTCTGATAAACAGCATATTGCTGAGTGTTTTTGTTTGTTTTCTTAACGCTGGAAATTGAGAGCCTGTCTTATAATTGGAGTATCCATACTTCACATAACAACTGCAAAACTTGATTTCATTCATTTCACTTTTGACAATGTTATATTACGTGTTTCTTCTTTTTACTTATTTTTGCTGATTTGATCATGTTGCTCTTTGTTCCTTGTCCATTTGGAAGTTCTGCTGTTCTTTTCCATTTCGTTCATTGCTCCTTCCTCTTTCCCAATATTTAGAAGCCACCTGTTTCCCTCGAGGTGTCTCATTTCACCACTGCTTTCTCCTTTCCCCTCAGCAGGATGAGAAATGTATAGTACTACTGTTGTCACTCTTTTCCCTGTCATTCCCCCCAAAATGAGAGCTTTGAAATGCCTTCACATGCTCTCTCTGGTCTGTGTCAGGAACGCCTAGAGTTTGCTGAGATGATCTAGTACTCTCTGTTCCAGACTGTGGTTATTGTCCCTTTCACAATGTTTACTTACTTAACCTTAAGTGACACATTCTGAGGCCACTTGTCCTTCTCCATTCCGGGTGGATGGTACATGAATGGCAGGGGCCACTGTACACCACTGTTTTTTTCCTCTTTGTCACCCTCTGTCTTGAGGTCACAGTTCTGATTCATTAGTGTTTGGTCAGAGCTCTTTCCTGGGTATGTGTGATATGTCCTCAAAGTCTTCGCATAGCCACAAATATTTCCTTTCACCTGCGAGTGAATGGCAGCTTGGCTGGTTGCAGGGCTCTTGGGTTGCAACCCTTTTCTCTCCGGCGTCTCTAGCTATTTTCCCACGGCCTCCCGTGCCCCAGGGTTGCAGGTGAGAAGCCCAGGCTGTTCCTTTTCATGTGAGAGTCATTTGTTCTTTCAGGATAGCAGCTTTTAAGATTCTCTCTTTGACCCTGGGGTTTAGAAATTCTACTAGAATATGCCCAGGTCTGTGGGCACAGAGAAGTTGGGGTTTCCTTTCCCTCTACAGACTCAGGCCAAGTTTAGGGAAATGTTCCTTTATTTTTTGCTTAATTATTGTCTGTTCTGCTTTGCAGATTCCTGTCGGGTCTCCTGGATTGGTCTTCTCAGTCTCCTGCCTGTTCCCTCCTGTTTTCTATCTTGAGATCATTTTGCTTGTATGGTGTGAACTGTCTCTGTCACTTTATCTTTCAGGCCACTCATTTGGGTCTCAGCAGGGGTCCTGCGTGGCTTCAGTTCACTTACTGAATTTTAAATCCAGAAAGTCACATTTTTCAGTTCCCAGTTTTTCTATACTTGAGTCTCAAGGATTATTGATGATTTTCAGTTGTCATCTGTTTCCTCTGGTGGCTCTATTTCACTAGGGGCTTTTCTGACTGTTCTGTTTATCTTTATTCTCTGACTGCTGGACCCCCTTATGTGTTATTTTTCTTTTTCTGCCCCCTGGGGCTCTGCTCTGCCCTCTCTTGAGTGGTGGTGGTTCTGGGAGTGAGGGAAAGGGCAGTGGCTTTGGCTCCTGAGGGCTGGTGGGGTGACATCTAGCCTTTCTCTTCCCCAGCCTTGTCCTGCTGGCTCAGCCTCAGAGGTGGAGAGGTCTCAACTCATCTGTGAAGCTTTTTCTTTTTCTTTTTTTTTTTTTTTTTGAGACACAGTCTTGCTCTGTTGCCCAGGCTAGAGTGAGTGCCGTGGCATCAGCCTAGCTCACAGCAACCTCAAACTCCTGGGCTCAAGCAATCCTCCTGCCTCAGCCTCCCAAGTAGCTGGGACTACAGGCATGCGCCACCATGCCTGGCTAATTTTTTCTATATATATTTTTAGTTGTCCAGATAATTTCTTTCTACTTTTAGTAGAGACGGGGTCTTGCTCTTGCTCAGGCTGGTCTCAAACTCCTGACCTTGAGAGATCCACCCGCCTCGGCCTCCCAGAGTGCTAGGATTATAGGCGTGAGCCACCGCGCCCTGCCTGTGAAGTTTTTTCTTATCTTCTAAGGAACCAGAGGAAAGTTTGGGGGTCAGGTTTGCCTCAGGGCGCACTCTGACCTCCACACAGAAATGGTCACCAGGCTGTGAGGAAATTGTAAAGGGCACAAGAGATGTTTAAAAAGAAAACAAATGACAACCAAAACAACTAGGGACAGAAACGACCTATAATTGTTTCTGACACTGAAAGCCGGAGACAGAGATGTCTCTAGACACAGACAGGGACTCAGAAGGTGAGGGCTCCTAGTGTGTCCCCTTTTCTGCAGCCAGAGCTGTTTCTTTGCTGTGTCCTGGGCCTACCAAGGTTGTCTCTGCCTCAGGGCCTTTGCACCTGCTGCTCTTTCTGCCTGGAGCCTGTTTCCTCCAGATCTCCACGTGGCTCCCTCCCTCCCTCGGATCCCTCCTCAAGTCATACTCATCACTCACTTGCCACCCTGTGTCCCCTTACCCTGCCTTATTCTTTGTTATAGCTCTTGTCACTACATCACATGATGTCACAGATTTTTGCTTTTGCTAAACCCCATAAGGACAGACTGTATCCCCAGCACTGGAGACAGTCCTTGGCACACAGTAGGTGCTCATTAACTGTTTTCTGAATGAATAAGTGGGTGGGTATATGAGGTACAGTGGAAGCCCTTGGAGAGATTGAAAGCCCTGATTAGGAGAAGTCCTATTGCCCGTGGGCCAAGGACGACGCAAAGAGGTCCCCTGGCCCCACTCACAACATACATTGTGAGTCTGAATTGATGGTTATGTCATGAGCCAAAGATAAAAAGTCTCCCAGGAATCAAGGTGGCCACACAGGGACAGGAACAGATGTGGAGCTTCTCAGAGCCGTGTCTGCCGGCTCCAGGGCTGCAGTGTCGGGGTGGGGGCAGCCCATCAGCTGCACAGGTGCCATCTGTGTGAAGGGGACTCCCGTGGGACCCGAGAAGCTCCTTACTCCTGCTGTGGGGCTTCCGTCACCTTCAGGAAGAACTTAACTGTCTGTCTTTAACGCGGCATAAGACTCCAGGCCCTTCCTGGTTCTCCAGCCAGACGGGCAGGAAATGAACAAGGCCAGAGTCCTCTGGGGCTGGGGTGGGGGTTGAGCCCGCATTAGTGCTCAGGAGTCCCTGAGCGCCACCTGAGTCTCCAGCCCCGGCACCCCGGGAGGGACACCAGGATTCGCCTCCACCCCGGACAAGAAGTGGGATGGATGCTTAGTAGTGCAGAAGTGTGTGGAGTTAGTGTGGGTGCTTTCCCACTCTCTTCTGTTCTTATGCTGTTTATTCTCAATTTTATTGAAGTGCTCTCTGGCTCGGAGCCTGTCGTCATAGTCCGAGAAATAGAAGGAGAGAGTATAAAGAAGACAGGGTGCTCTTTCACCGCCACCTTGAGAAAGCGGAGAATGGAGTTCTGTGGGCATCTTTGGCTGCCGTGAAATGTAGCGCAGGCGTTGATGTCAGCCCTGGCCTCAGACCCTTTCATAGCAGGAGGAAAGGAAGGACAGCTATTTAGGGCAGCTGCCAAGTCCTCGAACCACCTGCCAGGGCTCCGGGCGACATGCTCTCATTTTGAAAGGCTAAAAGTCACAGCTTTGTCCTTCTAATACAAAGCTTCCCTTTTTGGCCTTCCCAGGGCTGTGGGAGAGAGAAAAAAAAACTTCACACACATCTCAGACCCCAGAACATTTTTTTCTCCTGAGGTCTGAGAATTGAACAAGGTCAATCCAAACTGAAATTACAAAGTTTTTTTTTTGGGTAAAATTATGCCTGGCTAATTTAAAGAAGTGCTTTAAAGAAAAAAAAATATCAAACATTCTTTGTGGAAAACCTGAAAAGTAAAATCCTTGAGGAACCTCTGAGCTGCTCTCTGATTCCTTCTGGAGTGAGTGCATTGGCGTTCTTCCCTGCAGCCGGTTCTGCAGGGCGCTTGGCTGACCTGCGGCTCGCTTCCCCTTGCCAGCATCCCCTGCCGCCTGTCCCGCATTCCTTTGCTGTCCCTGAGCACACCCTGTGCACCTGAGGATCCCTGGCCCCTCTCTGTGTTGCACATTGCGTTGGCCATGCCACCGACAGGAGTGTTTTTTTGGTGGCAGGGGTCCTGCTCATTTTTGGAATTTCTTTGTGTCGTACTCTGTTTGGGCTGCTGTAACAGAATACTGTGGACCGGGGCAGATTTTCAGCCACAGAAATGTATTCCTCAGAGTTTTGCAGGCTGGAAGTCTGAAATCAGGGTGCCAGCACAGTCGGGTTCTGGGGAGCCCTCTCCCAGGTTGTAGACGGCTTCTCGTTGTGTCCTCATGTGGCAAAAATAGAACTGGCTGGCTCTCTGGCCTCTTCTTATAAGGGCACTAATCCAAGGGCTCCACCCTCGTGACCTAATCACCGCCCAAAGGCCCCACCTCCTCATACCATCACCTCAGGGATTAGGGTGTCAAACGTATGAATTCTGGCGGGGGGCACACAAACCTTCAGTCCATTGCACTCTCGTACCGCATGATGAAGCAGCATATTGGGAATGGCCCGCTGTGGGGTGGGCTTGTGAGGTTGACAACAGCCTTTCTCAAAATGTGTGGGACTGTGCCTATGCCATGTGGATTGTACGTTTCAATTGAAGATTTCTTTTTCAGTGATTACAGGCATCATGTAAATGAAGACGTTTTAATGGTGCAGTGACTGATGACAGAATTTCTTAAGGAAAAGAAAAGGCACAGCCCTGGTTATATGTATGTTCCCTTTAGAAACATTGAGATATAGGAGAGAATTAAGAAGGAAATCTGTCAGACCCAGCACCCCCCCAGTCCTCTCCACACCTTGTTGTTTTTAGTATTAATTTCTCCATCCTTGTTGGTATATTTGCACATGCATGCATAATACACACATATGTATTTTTGCAAGTTGGACTATGCTGTATTTTTTAGACTCTATTTCTCACTTAATAGTAATATCAAAAACTTGTTCCAAACTATATACAGATATTGCAGAGCACACAGTGAAGACATGTGTGGCAGCTCTAATAAAATTAAACACACAGTTCATTTCTTCCCCCTGGCCTGGGGTAGGATACCTGAGAGTCTTGCACTTGTAAGGTACAAGAACCTAATATGACCTGGAAAAGCAAGAACATTTCCTGAGCATTCTATTGCATAGAAATATTTAAAGGTAGATGGAAATGATGTTCAATCTTAGGGCCAGATGCCTCGGAGACAGAGTTTATCGGGCGTCTGTGCTGCCCAGGCACATAGTTACCTTCTATGGGTCTGGCTCGCTCTGTGGCTGCATATATGTAAATGGATTCTGTGGAACAGTGGGCGAAACCACTGTGGTTCCCCGAGGGCAGGAACCCTGTGTGTCTTGCTCACTGCTGTGTCCCCGTTGCCCAGCCCACTGCCTGGTATGTCAGAGGTGCTCAGTAAACGTTCGTTAGATGACAGGTGGTGCAGCTGCAGGGTCATTTGGGTACTGATGGTCCTGGTGTCTCTTTCAGGAGGGCCGCAGTCCAGGCATTTGGTACGGGGCGTGCAAGGCAGAAGCATCAGCATGAAGGTGCCCACCCCTTCCCGAGCCAAGCAGGGGCCCTTCAAGACCATGCCCCTCCGGTGGTCCTTCGGAACCCGGGAGAAACCACCCGGTGCGTCCGTCGAGTTGGTGGAGTATTTGGAGTCCAGACGAAGACCTCGATCCACGAGCCAGTCCATCGTGCCGCTGCTGACGGGCGCTGCTGGCGAGGAGAAGTCGGCCTCGCCGAGGTCAAACGTCACCGTCTCTGCCAAAGGTGAAGAAGGTGGGCGAGCCAGCGAAAGAGGACTGGCCGAGGTGCCCTGTCCCTCGGGCCACCCCAACCACTGTCTGGGCCCTGGAAGCTCAGATGGTCTAAACGCAGCAAGGAAACTAAAGGAGAACGCAGGCCAGGATATCAGGCTTCCCAGAAAGCTCGACATGCCCCTCACTGTGACGCCCTCCGTGGAGAACGAGAAAGCAGCTCGACCGGAAGGCCAGAAGGCCACGAACTGGAGGGGAAGCGGCCAGGTGGGAAGCAGGAACGGCCTGCCTTCCCCCTCCGCGGGACTGTCTGGAAACAGTAAGGACAGTTGGCGAGGAACCTTAGCCAAGACGAGGGCTAACGCGGACGAAAGGGACTCTGAGGGGGACAGACCCCCGCAGGGAACACTCACCCTGCTGAGGTCTGTGTTTTGGAAGAAGGAGAATAAGAGGAATGACAGGGCAGAGGTCTGCCCCCCGGCACCCGCAGCGTCCCTGCTGAGTGGCAGGCTGAGCCCCGCCATGAACGAGCAGGCTCGGGGCTCATCTCCTTCCCTCCGGATCCGAGAGAGCCTGGCCAGGAGCCTGGGCGGCCACCTCGAGAGGGACGTCCGGTCGGCCCCCAGCTCTCTCCACCTCCCTCGCAAAGCCGCCAGGCCCCCGAGAGGCAGTGGCCTTGGCACGTCACAGAGGAGCGTTCTGGGGGAGCAGACTTCTTACGGCACCTTGCAGAAGGTCAAATACCACACTCTCTCCTTGGGCCGAAAGAAAACCTTGCCAGAGTCCAGCTTTTGACGGAGCATTTCGGGATGGTGCGAAGCTGGCGTTCTTGGGACTTTGCACTGAGTAGCTGTGGGTGAGAGTGGGTTTCTGGGAAGCCTATTGTCTTGTGATCTCCACGTCTAGACTTCCAACACCTAATGTCCAAATAATCCAGTGTCTATGTACCTTCGTGTATTGTTGGGTGCTTTGATGCAGTCTGGCCACGAGAGGATGCTGTTGGGTCAGTATTACCAGTTTCAGGGAAGAACTGATATCCCCTAAGACCTGGGTGTGTGCAAACCCCAGTGTAGCTCTGCGGGTGAGCCTGCCTAGCTAATAAGAATCTTCAATGTGATGTTTAATGTCATTGTCTTCCCCTTTTCCTTTCTTTTTTAAAAAAATAGTGGATTTAAAGGAAAAGCTTTTTCTTTTAATGCTTCTCTGGAATAAGCATGAAAGATGCCAAGAAAAAAAAAAAAGAAAAGAAAAAACAGTAGGGATGGTGAGGCAAGATTCTAGGAGAGAGAGATGGGAGAGAAGAGACTGAGATTTTAGGTGAATATTTAATATATAACAAAATAATTGTATTAAAGTTTTTCAAGTTATTAATATTTTAAAAAGATAACTATTTTGATACTAGAAAAAATGAAGTTCTTTTTTTAATTCAAGTATGAAATCTATGTACAATTTTAATAAAATCCCATCAGTGAAACATGTAAGTGGCTGTCTGAATTCTTCAAGCTTGATAAATGACCTTGTGTTTTTCCTGCTGCATAAACTCGGTTCATTGCTGTCCCTACTGGAAAGTAGTTACGAGACCACATCTGTGAACAAAGATGTTAACAAAAAACAGCACATATATATATATATATATATAAATAGTTACTGCAGTTCTTTCTGAAATCTAAAAGTGCTTTTAACTACAGTGGCTTGCTGTTTCCTAAAGAAGTGGCAGTCTCCTTAGGCTTCTCTCTGGAGGGCTTGTGCTTGCGAGGACCTAGAAATCTGTGCCTGTCTTGACGGTCTGGCCCATTTCCTAAAACTTTGCACACTCTACTGTAGCTGTTCTTACAAATACCCTCTCATTTCTTACTAAGAAGCTGCTAAGCCTGACCCCAGGCCTGAGGCTCAACAGATGAGGTCACTGTACTTCCTTTTTGATGGGAATCATTTGTTCAAGACACCTGACACCAAGAATGAGGTCTTCGCCTGTATATACAGCATGACTCAATGGCATGGTTCTGCTATTTCTTTTTCTTAAGAAGGAAGAATGAGGCCCTTTTTTTTAACCCCAGTGAAAGAGACAACTTACCTATGATCTAGGCAACAGAAAATAGATATCACTGAGCCAAGAGAGACAGCAGGAAGACTGCTCCCCTCCACCTGACACCCCCCGTCCCCCCAGGGCGATACTATACCAGTGAGCTGTGTGTTTGCATTCCAAAAGAAGTTCAGGTTCTCTTTGAGTCTTAAATTGATGTTTTCTTAGGCAATGTGGAAGACCTGGTTGTCCATGAGTTATAGGAGGCTGGGAGTCTTTCTGCTTTATCTGGTTCTTTCTCCTCTCTTGACTCTCAGAGCAATTTGTCACATTTAGTTTCCATGCTCTTCCTAAGCTCAGCCTCACTTTCTTTGTCCTCAGAGAGACTGGGTTGTAACTCAGACATGCATCCCCAGGCTCCTCTCCTGTGAGGACGCAACCTTTAGCATGCCCTTGCATTGCTGGGATATCATGAGAGGGTCCCAGTCATTAGCAGTGTTCTCTGTGATGCACCAAAGATTGGAGCATTTACCCCAGGCTTTGAACTTTAGAGGTTTAGGAAGAGGCAATCACGTCTGGACCCTGGTGGACATATGAGCCATGCCAGGTCTTCAACAAGGACGCAGAGGCACCTTTGTATCCCCTTTCCCTGAGGTCACTTCTCCCTCTAGAAGGACCTGGTCGGGAGGGCTGTGAGAACAGAGCACGGGAACGCTTGAGTCAGGTTTCTGCCCGCATGGAGGCAGTGCGGCCATGGCTCCAACCTTGGCTGTGTGTTTGACCATAGGCTGCAGGCATCTGCTCAGCTGACACTTGAGGAGGAAGCACAGGAAAACCACCTGAATGCTTTTTTCCAATCACAAAGATCCCCTGGAAGTTTGTAGGTTGGAATCAGAGAAAGGCTGAAAGCTATTGAGCCAGCCAGGAGCACAGAGATCAAGCTAGCTCAGTATGGCAAAAAGGGCCTCCCGTTCTTGTCCGGATGCCTAATGCTCTGCCGGGTCTGTCCCTGTGGTCTGAGGCTTGGCCACTGGTCTGATGGTGTCAGTCCACCTTTGATTCCTAAAGTGTCCCCCAGGTTTGGGGTGTCCTCCATTATCCTCCACTCCTGCTCTCTTCCACTAGTGAAAGGAAGTTCTTCCAAGTCCAGAGTCTTGGCCTGGGAGGTCGTACTGCTGATATCAGAAGCTCCAGGGGCCCACAGGGTCAGAGGGCTAGGACTGCAGAGGAGAGGAGACCACAGTCTGCAGGAGCCATAATTCCAGATCTGGGAACGAATGGAAGTGAGTGTGCTGCCTACGTCCCATCAGCTGGGCACCACCTGCAGTAAGGCAGATGTCCTGGGGGTCGGTGAGTATCAAGCGCCCTGCTGACCTGATTTTATCCTGGAGCTGCAAAGGTAACAGCTAATTATTGCAGCTGACAAACAGTTATATAACACTTAACTGTGTGAAAGGCACTCTTCTAAGCACTTTACAGTATTAACTCATTTAATGCATAATAATCTTCGAGTAGGTACTGTTATCTCTGTTTTATAGATGAGGAAACTGAGGCACAGAGAGGTTAAGTATTTGCCTAAGGTCAAACTACTAGTGAGTAGCAGAGCCAGGATTTGAACCCAGGTAATTCTGGCTCTGGGGTTCCTTCTCTGAATTACTGGAAATAGCAATGCCAAAAGTTAAAAATAGAACTTTAAAACAACATTTTGAACATAGATTTAGAATATTTACTTATAGAAAGTCACAAATACACATATAAGTTAACCACACACACACACACAGAAATTGCTTCACAAATTAAGAGGAAAAAATGCTATTAGTTGTATTTCTGAGTTAAATGAAACAGCAAAAGTTTATTTACAAAACCTGAAAGGTGAAACCCTACTTGATCTTAGCATATTGAAACTTGCCTAAGCATTAAAGCAATAGGAAAAATTCACAAAGATAAACGTGACCACGTACAAATTATGCAGCACCATATATAACATAAAAATGAAATTTAAAAAATCAAAGACAAATAGAAAACATTTCAAACAAATATCAGTACCAGTTAGGGGTTTTTCCTGCAAGCAGCATGAACTGCATAAAGAATTTGGGAAATACTGTTTTGAAATATATCTCCCATGTGAGCATGCCAGACGTGGGGTGGGTTCCAGGCATGGTGCAGTCAGAGCTCCAGCTCTGCTCCTCTGTGGTTCTTCTGATCTGCTTGCTCAGTGAATTCTCCTTGTCCACAGCCTGGCTTCTCTCATGGTTACCGGATAGAAGCTCAAGGCAACTTTGTTGATGTCCAGCAGTAGCGAGGAAAACCTCTTGCTTAGCCGTGGGGTGTAAGTCCTTCCCTGCAGTTAGATGAAACCACCCACTATGACAATCGTAATGAAAGTGTGGCTCCCCCAAAGCAGGTGCACTGTTGAGTCTGTGTCAAGGTCAAGGGAGGGCAAATGCCAAGGACAAACCCTGAAGGATGAGCAAATTCACTTTACAGGCTGTCAAATACTTCATGAAATAGCCAATGACTTGGTTCCATGTAAAATAAGGGACTGGTTGAATGATGGCACTTTTCTCCAAGTACAGACTAAACCATCATAACAGTCCATGTGCAGTTAGGGTGTGATGCATGGGTCGCTAGATTTTGCCTTATCGGCTTTGAGTTTATATTTCCAGGAACATACTGAGTCTCTAAATGAAGAGTCAGATAAGTAGGAAGGACGTGATAGAGCTGGTGGGTGAAGAGCTGACTTTGAAGGGAGGAAGTGTGAAATTTTGTGGCTGAGCTGAAAGAAGGTTATAGAACCCATAGGGGGCCATGGCTCTTTTAGTTGCTAGAGACTGGTCCAAATTTTTAGCCAGTTCAAGTTTTTGAATAGCTTTTCATATATGGCACACCCACAGCTAACATCGTGCTCAATGGGGAAAAGCTGAAAGCTTTTCCTCTAGGAACTGGAGTAAGACACAGATGCCTGCTTTTACCACTCCTGTTCAACATGGCACTGGAAGTCCTGGTCGAGCAGTCGGGCAAGAGAAACAAATAAAAGGCATCTAAATTGGAAAAGAGGGAATCCAGTTATCCCTGTTTGCTGATGATATAATCTTATATCTAGAAAATCCTAAAGACTCCACTAAAAATCTCTTAGATTTGATAAATAAATTCAATAAAGTTTCAGGACACAAAATCAATGTACAAAAATCAGTAGCATTTCTATATATCAATAACAACCTAACTTAGAAAGAAATCAAGAAGGCAATCCCATTTACAATAGCTACAAAGAAAAATAACTAGCAATATGTTTAACCAAGGAGGTAAAAGATCTCTGCCAGGAAAACTACAAAACACTGATGAAAGAAGTTGTAGATGACACAAATGGAAAAACATCCCATGCTCATGGATCTGTAGAATTAGTATTGTTAAAATGACCATACTACTCAAAGCAGTCTACAGATTCAGTGCAATCCTATCAAAAAATCAATGTCATTTGCCACAGAATTAAAAAAAAAAATCCTAAAAATCATATGGAACCAAAAGAGAGTCCAAATAGCCAAAGCAATCCTAAACAAAATAACAAAGCTGGAGCCATCAGATTACCTGTGTTCAAATTATATTACAAGGTTATAGTAACCAAAACAGCATGGTACTCATATGGAAATAGATATATAGATGAGTGGAAAAGAATTGAGAACCTAGAAATAAAGCCACATGTTTATAGCCAATCAATCTTTGACAAAGCTCACAAGAACATACATTGGGGAAAGGACACCCTTTTCAATAAATGGTGCTGGGAAAATTGGATAGCCATATGCAGAAGAATGAAATTAGACCCCTCTATCTCACCATATACAACAATCAACTCAAAATATATTGAAGACTTAAATGTAAGACCTGAAACTATAGAAATACTAGAAGAAACTCTTGGGAAAACTCTTCTGGGCATTGGCCTCAGCAAAGAATTTGTGACTCAGACCTTAAAAGTGCAGGCAACAAAAACAAAAATAGACAAATGGGACTTAATTAAACTAAAAAGCTTCTGCACTACAAAAGAAATAATCAACACAGTGAACAGACAACCTGTAGGAAGGGAGAAAATATTTGTAAACTGTTTATCTGATGGGGAACTAATAGCCAGCATATACAAGGAACTCAACAACAACAAAAACCTCAAGTAATTCCATTAAAAAGTAGGCAAAGGGCATGAATAGACACTTTTCAAAAGAAGATATGCAGATGGCTCACAAGTACATGGAAAAAGATATTCAACATCACCAGTCACCAGAGAAATGCAAATTAAAACCACAATGAGATATCATCTTACTACAGTCAGAAGGGCTATTAATAAAAAGACAAAAAATAACAGATGTTAGCAAGGATGTGGAGAAAAGGGAACTCTTATTTCACTGTTGGTGGGGATGTAAATTAGTCCAACCTCTGTGGAAAACAGTCTGGGGATTTCTCAAAGAACTAAAAATAGAACAATCCAGCAATCCCACTGCTGGGTATCTACCCATAGGAAATCAATATATCAAAAAGATATCCGCACTTGTATGTTTATTGTAGCACTATTCACAACAGCAAACATATGGAATCAACCTTAGTGTCCATCAGTGAAGGAAGGGATAAAGAAAATGTGGTATATTTTACACAATGGAATTCAGCCATAAAAAAAGAATGAAATCATGTCTTTTGCAGCAACATGGATAAAACTGGAGGCCATTCATCATGTTAAGTGAAACAAGCCAGGCACAGAAAGTCAAATATCACATGTTCTCACTCATAGTGGCTGTTAAAAAAATGTGTACACTTGGACGCAGAGAGTGGAATAACAGACAATGGGGACAGAAGGGTGAGGGGGTGGGAGGGGGTGGATGATGAGAAATTGGTTAATGGGTGCAATGTACAGTATTCAGGTGATGGATACCCTAGAAGCCCTGACTTGACCACTACCCAATGTATGCGTGTAACAAAATTGCACATGTACCTCATAAATTCGTACAAATAAAAAAAGAGCATGTCCTTAATTGAATACACATAGGATGAGGTAGCCCTGATGGAACCCCCGGGAATGGCCACAGTTCTCTTACTACCGTGGAAACAGAATGGATCTGAGGCCTCCCCTCCCTTCCAGGGCCCCGTCTCATTGCCCATAGAATCAGGATAACCTGGGACTAAGGGCTTCTCACCAAGGAGCCTCAGGTTTAAGTAATTCTTTAAATCTGAGAAGGGAGCTTCTCATTCTGAATTACTCATGACTGATCCAAAAGAAGTGAATGTTCTAACCGATTTTGCTTCCCTGTTTCTTAGTGAGGAAGCATCTGGAACAGAAGATAAAAAGGTGAGTCAACATCTTCTTTTTGTGTAAACATTGACAACACAGTTTAATTAGGATGGAACTAGGTTATAATAGGAGTCTGGGTGGGCCTTTATTTGAGTAGGGTTGTACAATCTGAGAGAGAGAGATAGATTGACTAATTTATCCATCCATCCATCGATCCATCCATCCATCGATCCATCCCTCAATCCATCTATCCATTCATTCAGCAATCCAACCGCACCCCCCAACCCCCGTCAACATTCTTGATTACCTACTATGTGCCACACACTGTTCTAGTGTCTGTTTCCAGCTTCAGACTACTTTGCTGATCAGAGACAACAGTCTTTACTTTTACAAAGCCTATGTTTCAGGCTTCAGAGACAGACAAAAAAGAAAGCCCCAAGTAATCACTTTCTTAAAGCAGCATGTGCTGTGAAGAAAATGAAACAGAGTCATGTCCTAAAACACCCGGGATATGATTGGCAATTAGGTGGGCTCCAGTTCAAACCCCTTTGACTGTAGATGTTCTTCTCTCATGGTTAAATGTTTCTCTTCTAAATTCTTTCACAGTGAATATTTGGATTATCTTTATGATTTTGTTCAGTTGGGTAAATGGCAGCGGTGGAACAAGATTTATTGTGCTTATCTGAATGACAAATATGTTTGTGGCAAAATACACCCAGAGAAGCACACAGGAAGGAACCCACGGAGACAGAGGGCGGTGTGTGGGATTCTGGAAGAGGAGAAGGGAGATGGACTTGACTTTATAGCGCGTTAAGTCTCCAGGGATCGTACATGTCAGTGACTGTTTGTCAAGTATACATTTTGTTATCGTTGAGAAGGGAAAAGACTCCTGGCTCCTCTCAACCTCAGTGCGAGGAGCCAGTCCCTGCGACCCACTAGCATGTTGTTGCCCCCACAGATGTCCCGTTGCTGGAAGGAGAAGAGGCGAGTGCTCACGCACAACATGGTCAGATTCGGACCCAGGACGCTGGTGGGCGCCAGGAGGGTGAGGTGAATAGACTGTGTGTGAGCCAAGATCTGGCTCTGCACTTCCCTGCCCTCGTCATCGCCGCTGGGTGCCTCCCTCCTCCCTCATCTTCCTTTCACTCTGGAAACCGCTGCAGTCAGCCACCCCCACCCAAGGATCCAGCCGCGTTGTCAGTGACCTGCCCGCTGGCATCTCCCATGGCATCTCCCATGGCATCTTCCAAATGCCAAATATAATCGTTTCCTTTCCATTCGCAACCCGTCCTGCCTTTCTGCAGTGGTTGACACTGTGGGTCATTATTTCCTATGAAGTTTGTGACGTCATTCTTTCTTAGTTCCCTTTAAATTCTGGATGGGCAGTTTGAAGGCGGAGCTGGGAGAGGCGGCAGGAAGCAGGCACCACGTAGCTGGGCACAGAGGGAGGAGGGGATGAGCCCCTGGGCTGGGGAAGAAGGCAACCCCATGCCTCTGCCCTGGCTCCACCCAGTTCATGCTCTAAAAGGTGCAAATAACTAAAATGTCATGTTCTCTTTTCCTAGAGATGAGTTTCTGGGAACAGCTCACGTCAGGAGGGTAAGTGGGATGTCTTTGAGCACTTTAAATCCAAGTTCTACTAACTTTTATGTGCAACAGCTGTTCGATGATGGGTGTGGGGAGTGATCTTGCTCTTCTGGGGACATTTGGAGAAATCTGGAGACACTTTGGTTGTCACTTTTTGTGGGGGGAGGGGGAACAGTGCTACTGGCATCTAGTGAGTGGAGGCCAAGGATGTTGCTAATCATCCTACAATGCACAGGACAGCAGCCCCCAGCAGAGAGATATCTGGCCCCAAACGTCAATAGTGCCAGGGTTGAGAAACTGTGATGTACACTTTTCTTAATCTATTTCCTAATCTACTAGGTTTTTTCAGCCACCAGTTAGAAACAGTATTGTCATTACCAAAAGCCCTACTTTAAAGTAGATTAATAGAGTACTTTTTAAAAAGGTTTGTGGACAACTTTAAGGAGCTAATTCCCAATAGGCATAAAATCACCTATAAATATTAAGAGCACCATAATTTGCTTCTGAGATGTCATCCTCATGCTTTTACATAATTGTGATCCATGTGTTATTTTCTGCCATAAGCCCAAGGAATTGGTGAAATCTGAAGGCTAATGAACGCGATTTCACCATCCTCCCTGCGTTTATCAGCATGGAGCAGAGGGAGTGGGGGACAAGAGGGGACATCACAGTCCAGCAGTTCACAAACTTCAGCGAGCATCACCTGGAGGAAGTGTGAAAACACAGACTTCTGGGCTCCTCCCTGGTTTCTGTCTCAGGAGGGCTGGGGCGGGACCTAAGGACCTGCATGTCTCACAAAATCCCAGTGACGCTGATGCTGCTGGCCCAGGGACCACACTTTGGGAACCATAGTTCTCTGCCACAGTTTTACTGGCAAAGATTTAATTTTCTTGGAAAGCTCCCAAGTGAATGGCCATTCCATCTCATGTCCAGGTGCCAAGCCACAAAAGGGGGTTCTTGGATTACTTGAGTTCAGCACACCATGATACCAGGAGGAGACAGGAGACAGGCAATCTTCTTACTCATCCTCAGAGAGAACGGGCTTGCAGCAAGGTACCTTGTGTGTGTGTGTGCATGTATGTGTGTGTGCATGTGTGTGTGTGTGCATGCACATGCCTTGCTTGCCTAAGCACAGCAATATGCCTTTAGAAGAAAATATGTATCTCTCAATCTGTTTGTAATCAAGTTCAATGTCCCATGGCAGTAAACAGTGTAATTACAGCTCTGATACAAGGCCCCACCAGGCACTCATTTAAATTGAAGCATACTTGTGAAAATAGTTCTTAAGGCTCTTATTTCATGAACAAAATATCCTTTTTTTCATCAAAATTCAACATATGTGCATTTTAAATAATTATTAAATACAGATATGCAACAATAAGAAATAAATTCTCACCACACCAAAATTTCCATTAACAACAAAGTTCTATCTGTCCATATCCATCCATCCATCCATCCATCCATCTCTATCCAAAGTGAGATCATCTCATCCATGTGTTTTGTACATGTGCTGTGTTTACGTTAATGTCTACCCTCCCCTGGCAGTACTTTTCCATCTCCTCTAATACTCAGTCTATAATTCACATTTCCCCCTTTGGACTCCTAATTCTCTTTACAGAAAATATGTACAAACCAAGATCCAGTCCAAGCCCATTCTTTGCATCTATTTAATAGTTATTAGTTTCTTTGGCACTGGCTATAGAGGCTGAGTCTGTTAAACACAAAATGTCCGAAAATATGAGTGGTGTGTCTTTAGGGTGTCCCTTTGCTTATTTCTTTATCCCCTGTGTTTCCTGTATCTGGACAATAAATCTAAGAGTTTGACATTAGCAAGGTAAGCATTTCTGGTTAGTCTATCTCATAGGTGATGTTGGGAATTTTATATTGTGTCTGTCATAAAACACTTAATAACTGCTTGACCTGCCTCGTGGTGATGCTAACACTGACCACTTCATTAAGGTGATGACTGATGGCTCCATGGTACGGTTTCATCACCCCCTGCTACCGGGAAGTCATCTGTGGCTTATTATTTTGGTAATGTGAATTTCCAATTCCCCATCAAGTATTTACCCAAAGTTTTAAAAAAATTTCATTTATAAACAGATTTATTGAAGTATAATTATCATACAATAAACTTCACATGTTTAATGTGTACACTTGGATATATTTTTATCTATCTCCATGAAAGTATCATCACCATGATAATAAACATTATTTTCATCCCCCCGAATTTCCTCATATCGCTTTGTAATTTCTCCTTCCTCCCTAGTTGCTTCCCCCCATCCCTAGCAATCACTGATTTGTTTTCTGTCTCTACGCCACTATAGATTAGTTTGCATTTTCTAGAATTTCATATAAATGGAGTAAAACAAGATGTACTTTTTCTTGTCTTGCTTCTCTCATTCAGCGTAATTTTTTTGAGATTCATTCACGTCGTTGCATCCATCAGTGGCTCATTCCTTTTTAAGTCGGGTAGTATTCAATTGCATGGACATACTACAGTTTGTTTACCCACTCATCTGCTCATGGACATTTGGGTGGTTTCTGCTTTTTGGCTGTTACAAAAAAGCTGCTGTAAATATTTGTATGCAAGTCTTTGTGTGGGCATGTGGTCTCATTTCTCTTGGGTAAGCATGTAGATGTAGGGTGGCTCAGTCCTGCAGTAGGTGCATTGAGAAACTGTCAAACTGTTTTCCAAAACAGTTGTAGCAGTTTACATTCCCACCAGCAGTGTGTGAGACTTCCAGCTGCTCCCTACCTTGGTACGATCAGTCTTTTAAATTTTAGCTATTCCAGTTGGTGTCTGGTGGTGTATCACCTTTGTTTTGATTTAATTTCCTGGTTGACTAAGGATGTTAAACTTCTTTTGGTGTGTTTATTTGATATCCTTCTCCTTTAAGTGAAACAGCTGTTCAAATCTTTTGCCTATTTTTGCATTGGGTTGTTTGTTTTATTATTATTTTTTTTTAACTTAAGATTTATGCATTTTATTGTATGTAAATTACATCTCAATTTAAATTTGGAAACAAACCAATAGAAAGTTACCTGTTTGCACACCAAAAATCTGACCTCGGCTGCCTGGGAGGAAACCAGGAATTCTGACCACTGGAGCAAATGGAAGACTCTGGTAGTGGGCAACTCAGCCCTCCCAAAGATTTAGAAATTGTCGTTCCTCTTGAACATGACCATTTCTTTTTTTTTTTTTATTTCAGCTTATTATGGGGGTACAAAAGCTCAGATTGTTTTATTATTGAGTTTTGAGAGTTTGTTATATATTTTGAATGGAAGTTCTTCCTCAGATATGTGATTTGAAAATATTTTCTGCCAGTCTGTAGCTTGTCTCTTTACTCTGTGTAGCCAGACCACTGGCTAGAAGAGGCCTTAGGGTCAGTAGAAAAGGTCCTTGTTTTGCAGATGAGAAAAACTGAGTGCCAAAGAGGTCAGGGCTGCACTGTGGCTTGGCAGCCACACTTAGGCTAGGGCTGAGCCCCCTGGTTCCAAACCAGGGTGCTTTGTCTCACATTTAGGATGCCTCTTTGAACTTTATCCATAAAATATTTTAACTTTTGCTTGCTGTAACTTAGGTTACATTGAAACCAACCCAGGATGAGTCGAGAAGAGAAGAAAAAATAAAATATTCAGTCAAACTAGTTTATCATCATGGAGACCCAAAGATGCATTATTAAATTCTTCCTTCCTTCTCGAAACTCTTTCAAAATATTTTACTGATTGGATTCAAGCTAGTATTCTAAGTAAACAGGTAGACTAATTGATTCAGCTCTCTTCAGAACTTTAGTTGCCTAGAACAGTTCACTCTGAACAGTATTTTGTGATTATTCTCAGACAGCCCCAAAGAAGAAAGGAAACAAAACTCCTGTTCTCACCCACGACCTGGTCCGATTCGGCTCAAGGACAATTGTGGGAGCCAAGAGGGCAGCAGACGTTTCTGACCAGTGAGTAGATTGGGTGCTGCAGAAGTGTGGGGACACGGGGGAGCTTGACAGACACATCCTGGGACCTGGGATGTCACAGATCTAACGAACTGTGAGGTTAGAGGAGCCTTTGGAATGTAGCTTGTCCAGTGCAACCCATTTCCCAGCTGTGACAAGGGCATGGTGACTTGACTTGGCCACAGTCACCCAGCGATGGATGGAACATGATTCAGTTGGAGATGACCACGTAGGACCGTACAGGGACTAGAGACTGAAACTGAGGGGCAACCATTCTGGGACAAAAAGAAAAAGGAAGGTAATGTTGAGTAATTTAAAAAGGATCATTTGTTATCTTGGTCATGGCCCCAATAACTAGTGGCGCCAAGTAAGAACAGATAAATCCCGTAGGGCTCAGGCCACTTTGCTTTCTGTGTCTGCCTTGCTTGTATCCATGGCTTCATGGAGGCAGAGATGGCCTATTTATCAGTTTTGCAGACGATTTTTTTTTCTTTAACCATTATGAATAGAAATCATCTCAAAGGCGAACTGTAACATGGATAAGTGTATTCAGTCTAAGTTTCAGGTTAAAAAGCCAATCACATAAACACAGTTTTGCACAGGCAGAAACATTGCTGCACAGTCTGGAGCAGTGGAACCCCGTGTGGAGTGAGCCCGGGGTTCTCGGAGCCTCGTTTTAAGAGAAACATTAGTAAACTGTGACCATATCCAAAAGGCAGGTGGAGAGGTGGGCTGGAGACCGTCCTGTACAGGGGAGGGTTGAGGAAGGTGGGAATTTTAAATGACAGCTTGCGAAGAGACTCAGGAATGGGGATGCTAGTCTTCAGATGCTGAAGGGAAACCCCTACCGAAGGGGGATTCCATTTCTTGTGAGTCGCTTCTGGTGATTAGACCAGAACCAAGGGGAAGAAGGAGACTTGAAGGCAGATCTTGACTTCTTGAAAGGACATATCTTCCACTAGTCTTCCCTGTGTGGAGTTGCACAGGCTGCCTCACCGCGAAGAGGCCTGGGATGTCATCTGGGGCTCCCTGCATTTGTAAGAAGTTGGGCTTGAAGACATGGAAAAGCTCCTAGCTGTGCTAAGATTCAATGTCTGTACCTTCTTTCATTTCCCTTTCATTCTCTTTTTCCTCTTTCTCTTTTCCCGGTGCATTACTTCTTGTATGTGTGCACAGAGGATGTCCAAGACTGTGTGTCAGAGAGATCTTCCTTTCTCTTTGTAGGTGCCCTTTGGGAAAATATTGTTATATATCATTGCTAAAGGGGTCACGTGAAAAAGAACCCTTTTTGGCTTAAGGAGGTTTTCCTACTGCATCAGGCAGGGTTCTCTAGAGAAACAGAACCAATAGGGAGTGTGTTTATGTGTGTGTATGTATGAAGAGATTTATTTTAAGGAATCAGCTCACATCATTGTGGAGGCTTAGCATGTCCCCATCTAATGGGGGAGGCTGGTAGCCTGGAGACTCAGGAAAGAGTAGAAGTGTGGGTCCAAAGGCAGTCTGCTAAAACACCAGGAAGAGCTGATGTTGCAGACGAAGTCCACGGCAGTCTGCTGGAGAAGCCCCTCTCTCTCAGGGGAGGTCAGCCCTTTATTCATGCAGGCCTTCAACTGATAAGATGTGGCCCACCATGGGGGGCATCTGCTATACTCAAAGTCCACTGATTTAAATGTAAATCTCATCCACAAACACCCTCACAGAAACATCCAGAGTGATGTTTGATCAAATATCTGGGCACCATGGCCCAGTCAAGTGGACACGTAAAATTAACTGTCAAGTCCACATGGAGCCCTCTGTGTCTTTCCCTGGAATACTTTTTGGCAGGAGTTTTATAAGAAGCAAGCACCTGCCTTAACTGTTATCCTAATAGTTCCACTTGTTGTATTAATACTTATAAACATCATCTGCTAATCTCTGCATCAGTATCCTGGAAGCAAGAACTAGCATTACCTTCCTTTTATAGAAGAGGAGATGGAGGTTTGGGGAGCAGGTGACTGGCCCAAGGCTGCTCTGCACATAGGAGACCGAATCCAGGCCCAGTTTGGCTGTCTCTGAAGCAGATTACCCTAATCACTTGAGCCTCTCTGAGTGGCTCGAGAAAACCACAGGCTTAGGAAGGCTCTCAGGCCTCTACTGGGCCTCACGTCGTGTCAGACATCGTGAGTTCTAACAGTCTTCCCTGTTCTTTGTCTAGGGAGGAGTCAGCTGGAGTCACATATCAGAAAAGGGTGAGTCAGCTAGCAAATGATGGAGCCAGGATTCAAACTCAAACATCGGACCCCAGCGCTGGTGCTCCTAACCCCGTAGATCAAAGTCAAACACTAGATCAGTATTTCTTGAACTTTTTAAACCTTAACCCCAAATAAGAAATCTATTTCACATTGCAACTCATGACACATATACATACATACGAATACAAATAAACTTTCATTCAGTAATACCCTTCCTGTAAGCAAAGCAGCCTGAAATTTGTATTATATTTCACTGAAAATAAAGGTGCTATTTGTGATCCACTAAATGGATTTCACACTCAACTTTGAAACCTGCATTTTCAAAGTGTACTTGTTCATCTCCACACCAGCCTGTGAGGGGAATGTAACTGTAGTTGAGGCTGAGTTTTCAGACCAGAACTGGGCAAACCCAAAGGATGACTCTACAAATAGAAGATGATCAGAAGGTCAGGATAGTTCCCCCAAAGTGTCCCAATTAGACCCATGGACAAATCCTGGGGCATGACCAAACCACTGAATGAAAATCAGTTTCGATTTATCTAAATCCTGCAGTTCAACTATCTTAATAATTAAATTATAAACATTTTCCTTGGTGTCCAGAAAAGTGCCCCCTCCGGGAGGACTTCTCATAGACTTGGGACCAGAGATGAGTGTGAAAGCAAAGCTTTTTTTCCTGCAGTGTCACTACAGGCAGGAGCCAGACAAATTAAAAATAACATAGCCATAACTCCTAAAAAGCCAGTAGTATAGCATCACATGATAGAACCAAACTAGCCTGCAGAGTAGGAGGGGCAAGGTCAGCCTACTCCAAGGTAATCAGTTTCCATATGTTCTGTTGAACATGCTACCCAGGTGTTTGGTTCAGGGACAAGCACCCCCAGGCACCCAATAAGTGTTCATTGTGTTTTATGATTGAACACTTGCCTCAGGTTTCTGTGTTGTTCCAGAAATGATGTGAGACATCGCCTCTGGGAGTCTCTGCAGTCTCTGCCAGTCTCTGCCACGTGGGCGAGACCAGTTGTGAATGTCAAACTCTGTCTCTAAGAGAGGGAGGATGTTCCAGCAAAAGACATCACACCCTTAGTCTATTCACAGTGTCATGACCTTTCTCTCAAGCATTAAGTTAGGATTTAATAAAATTGAAATCAATTGTCAAAAAAAAAAAAAAAGAAAAAGAAAATGGTGAGTGACAATCTTGAGTGTGAGTGTGTAAGACTTGCTAACCTTCAACCTGCTGCTCTCTGTCCAGGAAAAAGAGATTGTAAGTAAGGGAAGCCCCAACTATAACATAACTTCTTTTGAGCTGGCCTTATTTCTCGTGAATGGTGAAAGGAAGTAAAAGGAAAGGTCTGTAGTCACAGTGGAAAATCCCAGTTCCGATGTTCCTCCATAGATGACTGTGAACAATCGTCTTCACTAAAGGAAATGGCATATTTCATTGATTTCATTCATGTGTTCACACTTGAGCACCTCTGAAATTGGGATGTTTATCACAGTTGATGGTATCTTAGCATTGCATCATAGTTTACATGGAAACTATATTTTTTTTTCTTAAAAGTATGGTAGAAAATAATCAATGGCGCCTTAGATTTAATGGATATAGCAGTTGAGTCATGTGAGGATTGGGTCCTATTGACAGCTGCCTACAACAGTTACTCATTAGTTAAACTTTGGGCTCATTTTTTAAAATTTAAGAGTTATCATGCTGTAAAATTAACTTGTGTGTGTCTTTGTGTATGTGTGTCATTCTGTGAATTTTAACCATATATAGATTCATGTCATAACCACCATAATTAGGACACAGAACATTTCCATCACCCCTCAAAATCCCTTGTGTTATCCCTCTGTGGTTCTTCCCCCAAAGTGCCCCCCAGCCCCCGGTGATCACTGACCACTTCTCCCCAGTTTTGTGTGAGAAAACCACATCCATGGAATCATGCAATAGGTAATCTTTTCAGACTGATTGATGAGGAGTGGCTGTAAATACAGATGAAGCTTTGCTTGCCCACCCGCTGCTCACCTCCTGCTGTGCAGCCTGGTTCCTAACAGGCCACGAATCTGTTCTGGTCTGTGGCCCAGGGGTTGGGGACCACAGCTCTAGGGTCTAGGCTTGCAAGTTGAGAGATTAGGTAAAGAATTTTACTTCTCACTTCGTAACCTTCTGTTGTGTTATTTTCCCCCCTGTTTTGATGTATCACCTTTATAAAATGATACTGAAAGGGATTTTCAGCATGTCAACTATAATAAAAGAAAGAAGTGGACCTCTCTATGTATGCACGTGATGAAGATGCCCAAGACATATTCCTAAGAGGAAAAGCAAGTTATAGGACAGTATGGTACAGGATGATGCTTTAAAAAGCAAAAGACTGGAAAGCTATATACCAATTGACTTGGCAGCATTTTTTGCTGTTAATAGTTTGCCTAAGGAACAGAATTGTGGTAGGGGCTTGAGACTTCATTTTTAGCATTATGCTTTTATGACTGATCATTATAAAGAGCAATAAAGAAATAGGAATATTGGTTATAAAATAACAATAAAATTAATGGACACACTTATGTAGACGTTTTGGGCACTGAGAAGACAGTCATGCTCCTTGCGATACCTTTGAGATCACAGCCTAAGCCTAATTTATCTTTGCAACATCTGTAGCATCTGGCACATGGTAGGCGCTCACTCAGTGGGATTTAAAATAAAATGAGTACATAATAAATATTGCTCTTAGGAAAGTTTCTAGTGTCATCATTGTTTTGGCTTATTGCATTCTAATTTCCTTTAGGTTTTTTTTTTTTTCATTAATCCATGTGATTAATTTCTTCCAGAACCAGACTTAACAAGACCCCAAAGCCAAGAGGTGGGATTCAGTGGGTGTTCAAGGCTGTCTGTCCCCATCACTGGTTCATTTGTTTAGAGCTCCCTTTCTCGTCTTTATTTGCATGACCCCCCATTTGACTTGTGTGGTTCAGCAGTAGCTTCCCACCTGAGGGGTGTAAAAGAATGACGCTATGTTGTTGAAGGCTTGGGGGTTGAGCTCTTGTCATCCTTGTACCTTTTATCTTCAGATACTCAAAGCATTTCATTTATCCCCAAATCAATGCTGCAAAACAAGTACAGATAGTCCCTGACTTAGATGGTTTGACTTAATGGTTTTTCAACTTTGTGCAGGTGCTTTGTGTTAGATAATTCTGCCCAGCTGTAACTAATGTAAATGTTTAAGGTAGGCTAAGCTAAGCTATGATGTTTCATAGATGACATGTATTAAATGCATTTTTTTCGACTTAGGATATTGTCAGCTTATGAGGGGGTTATTAGGACATAACCCCATCATAAGTCAATGAGCATCTGTGCTAGCCTCGTCCCTATTTTGCTGATACTTATGCTTCAAAAAGCCATGCAGTGTGTCCAACATCACACAACCAGTCAGTTGTGGAGATGGGACTCTTGGCAGCTCTGTCTTGATCAGTGTCCTATAAGCCTTTGTAATTTAGGGACGAATTAGAGGATTCAGACTTGAGCTAACCCTATTGAACCCCTTTTGGATTCCACCCTGTCTATCTAAGGAAAGACCTAAGGTCTTTCCAATCATCTTCCTTATCCAGCAGGTACAGCTGCTGTACTTAGGAGAGCGAACAGAGCAGCTGCCCGTGGATATGCTGTAAACAAGGCTGCTGTCTTTTTTTAACTTGTAAAAATTATAAAATATATCGTAAATATGAAAGTGTAAATCATGCATGCAAAATGGTTTAAATAATAATAAAACATCACTTATGAACTTGCCACTAAGCTTAAGAAACACTGACTTTGTCGGTACATATGCAGCCCCTGTCTCTCCTTGGCCACCTCTGCACTCCTAACCACAGGTAACCTCTCTGCTGGCTTCTCTTAACCCTCCCTTGCTTTTCTTTAGAGTTGCATCACATATCTGTCTATGCTTAAGTAGCATATTGGTTAAGTTTGCTTATTTTTGAACTTTAAATCCTTTAAATAGACTTTGTTCTGTCTGTATCTTTTTTTCTCTTGAGACGAAGTCTCTCTCTGTTGCCTGCCCAGGCTGGAGTACCGTGGCATCATCATAGCGTACTACAGCACTATACTCTCTGAACTCCAGGGCTCAAGCCGTCCTCCGGCCTCAGCCTCCTCCCAAATAGCTGGGACTACAAGCGTGTGCCACCATACCCGGCCTCTCTGTATCTTTAATTTTGCAAGTTGTAATTTAAGGCCATTTGTTTGAATCTAGAATTGTTAATTTGTCCCCCTTCCTGTATGAATAACTATATCTAAGCTGGAAATAATTTTCTGTTTAATTATCTTTTTTTTCATCATTTCTGTCTATTGTTACATTTCACAGCACTTCTACAAAACCTTAGGTGACTGGGTAAATTTGGGTGTGAAACTCAATGCAGTTTCATTAGAATTAAAGAATAATAATTTAATTCCACATAAACAACCATACCTCAC
This sequence comes from Lemur catta, assembly GCF_020740605.2. Lineage (NCBI taxonomy): Eukaryota > Metazoa > Chordata > Mammalia > Primates > Lemuridae > Lemur > Lemur catta. The sequence continues at coordinate 11,961,608 of NC_059142.1, forward strand.
TATACAGAAAAAAAGGAACGGCCCAAACACTTACACCCAAAGGTGTAGATTGACTTATTTGATTCAGGTGAACATAGACTACCTCGCTATCCTGCTTCAAACTCAGCCTATCCCAAACTTCTCCACGGTTGACCCTCTCATCTTCCCAGTAAAACCTCCCAGTCATCTTTGACCTCTATTTCCGACTTCTCACCCAGCTGCCACCTCTTGCTATTAATAGTTCCTCATTCCCCACTTCACTTCCATCTGTCCCTGTCCTTCCCTCCACTCTGCCCTCCCTGTCGATCACCTGGATCATTGCCATGGCCTCTTCACCCATCTCCCAACTCAGCCATGCTGATTGCTCTTGCACAGGTGGCCGCTTCCTCAACTGTGTGTGGCCTCCTCTCCTTCACCCCTATCCTGGAGGTCCAGTCTCCCCACATGACTTGGGAGAGGACAGCCTGAGACGCGATTGGACCAGGGGTGGACCTTTGATTCAAGCTGGGTGGGTTTTTCTTTCCCTGGAACATGGGTTGCGGGCGGCAGGGAGCGTCTGGCAGACTGAGCCAGCTTGCCTGGGAGAATCAAGCTCCAGGATTCCACACATCTCCAATCAGACTTGATGTCTCATCAAGCCAAGCCTGGGAGCAGAAGTCCCAGGTAAACAGAGAGCGGCAGCTGCAAAGAGGAAAGTAGGGCAGGCAGACAGGGAGAAAATCAGACAGGAGACCACTTGGGAAGTGTGGAAGGGAGAATGGAGGGATGGACCCCAAATATTCCAACTTCCAAGAACTCTGATGCTTTATTTTTTGAGATAGCTCCCTTTATTCTTTTAATAATCTCTCTTTTTACATGAATGAATTGGTATACATTTCAATCTCTTACAAACTACTAATCCACAATATGCTGCTCATTTACCTCAAATGGTTCCACCTCCAAAATGTCTTTGGTCTTGGTTGGGGTCGTCCTGAAAGCAGAACCTGACACAAGGAGTGGGACAGGGAAGACCAGGGTGACCAGCTGGGATCAAACCTGTTGCAGACCCAGTGAGGAACCAGACAGAATGAGCCTCAGATTTGTCCCTCCAAAGAGTGAGAGGTTGGGGCATTGTCCACCAAGTCCTGTCCTCGGTTGAGGGTTGCCCTTGGGGATGTTAACTTTCTCCAATGCTGCACTGCACCTGCACGGGCTGAGGGAATGCAGGTGCTGTGGAGAAAGCCCCAAGATGGAAGAGTGGAGAGATGAGGTAGGACCCTGTCAGGATGCACGGAACCTTCCACCGTGGCTACAACTGAAAGTGGTAAGGAGCAGGGGGTTTTGCCATGGGGCACCACAAATGCCGGCTAAGTCTTCCAGATTCGTCTATAGTTTATATACCTGGACGTTCCCCTCGGTGCCTACAGAGCACTACCTAGTCCAGACCAAACTCCACCCTAGCTCAGCCTTCCTGAGGGAAGCCCCTTCACTTATTTTGGCAACTAAAGTAACCCCAAGCAACCTAGAGCTTCTCCAATACCACTCCTGACCTGACCCTACATCGGGAAACCTCACCCCAGTTCTAACACCTGGCAGATCTCTGTCTGTGAGTGACGCCGCCATCTCCACTCACAAGTCCCAGGTCTGCCATCGACCAGCTGTGTGACTTTGGCTACCCAGCTTCCTAAGCCTCTGTTTTCCTCCTTGGTAGAAATGGAAATAACATTTATCTTAGAGGCTTGCTGGGAGCCTTGCATAAGATGAGGAGCGAAAGACCCTAGTTAAGGTAGCAGGTGGATTTTGTAAATGCTCAGTGTATGTTTGTTCTCTTGCCTTCTCCAAGGATAAACATTTTAAAAGAAAAGTTATTTTACCTGCAAAATCTGTGTCCTCCCTCTCTTTTTGGAAGAGCACCTTAGTTTTCTCTTGGGAAACCACCCCTCCACACTCAGCTCTCGCTCAGATGTGGCTGCCCCACACCTCCTGTCCTAGAATGGGCACGTGGCCCAGGCAGTCAGACACATGCTGGTGGTTTCGAGCTGGCCACATACCCAGTGGGTGTCAGTACTTTCATTTGAACTGTCAGGAAAGAGGAATCTCTTCTCACGGCTAAGACATGCACCTGGAGCCTTTGGTGTCCACCTTGTCGTGCTGACAGAAGAGCCTGCTGAGAGCGAAGCCCACACAATGGGATGTGTTGCCAAGAGGTGGCAAAAAAAAAAAAAAAGACTGGATCCTGGTGGCACCATTTGGATGCCTGACTCTGACTCTGACTGGAACAAGCCTTTCCAGTCACTTGGGTGGATCCAGGTTTGAGTTGGGTTCCAGTTGCTCATAACCCCAAAAGTCATAAGTGATGTGACATCTGACCTCCTAAACACCCACATGGTCAGCCCCCGGACGACCAGGGTGGCCCAGGGTCCACATTGATTGGCTCATGGGGCGTTTCCACCAAACTGCAGATTCCCTCTTGTGAGGGACCCCATGTCAGAGCAGACCACCCACTTCCAGGAAGGGCAAGGGAGGCAGGGCTGGCCGCTGGTGGGTCCTCCCTGGCTGGGCAGACCACGTCTTGCTGATTGATGGTGTCACCCACCGACCTGGGTTTCCCCCCTCCCACACAGGCCTGGCCCACCACACTCATCACACCCGTCCTCTTCCAGGGATCCAGGCTCTCAGGGTTTCTGACCCTTTATCTACAGAAAACTTTCTTGTCCTGTGAGCCCTGCCCTTGCAGCCAAGTCTCCTGCTGATGTTTAGTCAGACACATGACACCGAACAGATTTGCTTGGAATATTCTGGAACTACTAGTTGAACCCTAGAGGGGTTCCATTTTGGTGCCTGAAATTCCCACTAGCAGTTTCGGAACAAGCAGGGCCCATCAATTAGGAGCTGCTTCGTTCTCCGATGACTTACAGAGCCAGTCGTGTCTTTGGGCCCAGTAAGTGCCCGTGAAGGAGGCTGGTGCCTCCGCGAAGGACTGGCTCGTCTCCTCTGGTTCTTGCATTTCCCCACGGGAGTCTCACACATTTCTCCTGGGTGTTAGCTGTGTCAGTCGAGGTCCAGGCTGGAAACAGATGGAGTGTATCAGTTTTCTGGGGCTTCTATAACAAATTGCCACAAACTGGGTGGCTCGAAAAAACAGAAATTTATTGTCACAGTCCTAGAGGCCGGAAAGCCGAAGTCAAGGTGCTGGCAGGACCCTGGTCCCTCTGAAACCTGTAGGAGAGGACACTTCCTCGCCTCTTCCTAGCTTCTGCCTTTGCTGGCCGTCTTTGGTCTTTCATAGCTCGCAGCTGTCTAACTACAACCTCTGCTTTGTCACCACACGGCATTCTCGCTGCGTGTCTCTGTCCTCACATGGCTACCTTCTTATAAGGACCTCAGTCACCTTGGATTAGGGGTGCACCTGCTCCTGTGTGACCTCACATTGACTAGTTACATCTACCCCATTTCCAGATAAAGTCACATTCTAATGTACCGGGGTTAGAACATCAACATGGGAGGGACACAAGTCAGTCAATACCACGAGGTAATCAGAGAGTTTAATAAGGGGAGTAGTTACAGATGTGTGGTCAGGGTTAAGGGAAACCAATAGAGGATGAAGGCTAACAACAGCCAGGAGCCATTAACAGCCCTAGGCCCAAAGGGGCGAAGGGAGGGAGCAGCTCCCTAGTGTAACCCAAGGGGACACTGCCTGATGGGACCTGTGGCCTTCAGTGGCAAGTCGCAACCTGGCGGGGAGAGAGCCTGGGGACGAAATACTGCAGCCTGGTTCTCCTCCTGCCAGCCAACCCCCAATGGCTGAGCCCATTGTGGCAGTCTGCAACGCCAGCCTCCTGGAGCGCTGGGACAGAGCAGCCGTGGCCACCCCCAGCAATGTGTCTCTCTATGTGTGGCCTTTATCTGTGTGGTCTTCTTGCAGCCACACAGGGGGTGGCCCCTGGGGCTCCGAGCAATGTGCTTTCTGGAAAGATTCTGGTCTCTCCAGAGAAGGGCCCAGATGTTAACAGTGGTTGTCAGGGTATGTGATTGTTTCTTCTCTACTTCTTTATGCTTTCCCACTTTTCCCAGTTTACAAAATTTGGTAGATACTGGGGGGCGGGAAGCAAACCCCCTCCATCTCTCAGCTTGCAGTGTGAGGGCTGCTGCAAGCTCTGCAGGGTCTCGGGGCAGCCGCTCCAAGGTCGGAACAGTCGCTGGCGCCTAGAATCCGTCCTCCTGCGTCCCAAGGGCTCCCTGCCTGCCCTCCTCCTGCCCTCATTCTGCCCAGAGTCCCCCTTGGCTTTCTCGTCGGTAAAATGGACTTGTCAGCCCTTCCAACGAGTTCAGGCGACGTGAAGACCAAGTGGAATCTCTGCACGGAGCGATCGCTCCTGGGCGACCGTGAGCGCGATTACGCGGCGCTCGCTGCGATGCCCGCGGTCTCCGAGCCGAGGGTAGCCAGGAAACGGCGTGGGCCACAGTGCCGCCTGGTGGTCACTGCTCACATTGCACGACACGTTATTAACCCCCGCGTTTTCAACCTCGGGGCTGTGGGTTTCCATTCACCAGGCCGGGGAGACACCCCTTCCCAGAGAGCGGCGGGGCTGCGAGGACACAGGGACATCTAAACGCAATAGGGAGCATTCAGTCAGACGGAGACCAGAGGCCATGGACAAGAAACTTACCGACAGGTCTGTGGGACGCCTGTCATTTAGACTTGCTAGGTCCGCCCGCAAGTCCCTGACCTTCCTCTGCTCTGGGGCGCCCCCAGCCAGCGGGCAGGGGACCGCGGAGCAGACCACGTACCCCGAAAGCCCTTCCTCCTGGCCTGTTGCCCCACGTGGCTTCTTTTGGGAAATCCCAGGTGTCTACCATCTTCCTCCCACTTTGGAGCCCTCACTCTCCCCGAATGTGACCCTCAGCGCCAGCGTGGACGCTTCCAGACACCGTCCCTTCCGGCCCTCCCCCATCTCCCAAAGGGCCAGCTCTTGTCCCAAACTCGCCAGCGATCAGGCAGAGCCCTAAGGGGCGCCGGTCAGGACCCCGCAGCCTGGGTCTGGGTCGTGGCCAAGCTCTGCCTGGAGCCCAGCTCTGACCGTCTCGGGACTGGCTGCCTGTGGCCCTGGCTCCGGCCTCTACTGCCCCAGAGCTGCCATCCCTGTTCTCTGGCCGCCAGTCAGGTCTCAGCTACTTCCCTGCTGCTACTGGGGACCTGAAGCTCCTCCCACCAGCCTCTGCTGGCTCTGGCCCGAGCACCCCCAGGGCACCCCACCCCTGAACAACCACCTCGCAAAAGAAAATTCCCTGGCTGACTCCAGCCTGCCGTGCCTTCTGCACAGCTGATCCTCCTAGACCCTCCACGTTGTAGGAGCGGAGCACCAGCTTGTCCCGGGCAGGCTGGGCTTTAGGGTGATCACGTGATCCTGGGCATTTCCCTTTTAAAATTAAGATTTATGTATGTGCGTATGTGTATCTTATATATGCTAATTTTGTTAAGTGACTTAGGTACAGGGAAGAAATTTTTGTCCTCGTTCGTTTATAAATATTAGAAAAGTTTGAGTCAACAGTGATAATATTAGAGCAAAAAAGGTACCCTACATTTGCCAAGGGCCCAAGAATCATATACTGTTTATATAAGAAAAAGTAGAATAAGTAAAGTGTCCACTGTAAGGCTGGTGGCCGGCACCCCTCCCTTCCCTAATGGAAAAAGAAGAAGAGGCCACGACCTGCCAAGGACAATGCCTGCAAGGCCCAGTAAGTTAAAGGACAACCACACCTGGATGGTTACCCTGATAAGAGTCTCGGTTCCTGGAGTTCACACGTACCACGGGCCCCTCTTATTTCTCAATACCCGCCCTAAAACTCCAAGGGACAATTCCTTGTTCTCCCCACCATAAATCTTCCTGCCAAAGAAACCCCTACCCCCATCCCTAAAAACATATATAAACCCACTCAGACTTCTGGGCGATGCGACTTCCCGGGTCTCTCTGTCTTGAGGCCAGTGAACCTCGCCCGGGAGCGCCCCAATAAAGCCTCGTTGCTTATCCCTCTCAACTCTGCTCGTCTTTCTTTCTCTGGCACCGGCCACTCCGTTCTTAAAACCTTACATCCACCTGTAAGGTGGATGGCGGTTTTAAACGTGTTGTTTTGAGAATGTAAGAAAAGGGCTGCATGCGATTGGTATCCTGGGATAGAGGTTCTCAAGTTTGTTAGAATCAACTGAGAATCTAAAAATCCAGATCAGCTGGGCCTGGGCCTCCCTCAGTCCTATTAACCCCTCCAGGGGAGGAGCTGATTCTGTCCCCCAGCCACGTGGGGCTGTTTAAGTTTAAATTAATTACAATTAAATAAAAGAAAAAATTCCACTTCTCAGACACAGGGGGCCACATTTCAAGGGTGCAGCAGCCACACGTGGCTAACGGCTCCCACACTGGACAATGGAGATTATAGGGTTATTTCCATCCTTGCAGAAAGTTCAACAGAGCAATGCTGTCCTAAAGGTCGCCAAGTGCCGCTCCAGCTGTTGGAGGGTGACGTGGGCAGGCCACGCTTGTATCAAACCGGCGGTCTCAGTGAGTTTCGGAGCAGGCCAGCGGCCACGGTGTGTGAGTATGCGGGGTTAGATGCTTAGGGCTCCCGTTTCTCTGCGCAGTTGACACCCTACACAGTAGAGAAACTTCTGGGTCCGACCATCCTCACTGTGTGGCGAACGTCTCCCACAGGGAGGTCTCGGGTGAGGGGCGTGGCTGGCTCGGGCCCCCCAGGGCTAAGGACAGAACAGAAGAGCCAGCATCGAAGGGAAGACTTTTATTCCCCTGGGGCGGCCCATTTGGCCCCCTGCGGTTAACCCTCCTCTGGCACGTTCAGCTTCTCCTTCACCCCACAGGCCACCACGGCGAAAAAGAACTCGGGGAGGAAGGTGCGGACGTACACGGCGGCCTTGGGGATGGGGTTGGCCATGAAGACCTCTTGCTTCTTCCGCCTCACGGTGCGCATCACCTCCTCCGCCACTTCCACGGGGTGCACGCCGTAGGCCAGCTTCCTGAAAAAGACTGCAGGGCCCCGCGGGGGGCCGGGGGTGCGGGCTCAGCGGGGAGCACGCGGGTCAGAACCCCGTGCATGCGTGTGCAAGGACGGGCGTGGGGCCGGCCCTGGAGCCACGGGTTCCAGGCCCACCCCGCCCGCCACGGGCCGCCGCACCCTGGGGGAGACACTCTACCCCGTGGGCGTCCACTTCCTCCTCCCTACGGCGGGCCCAGTTTCCCGCCCCATAACCTCACAGGGGGGTTCTGAGGGGTGGACGGGACAGAACGAGCTTAGGAAATAAGAAGGTCCCGGATGAATTATGGGGCTGTTGTTGTGAAGCTGTGCTTGTCAGGAGCCTCCGGGGACCCCTGGTCTGTCCCCGATCTAGGTTCATCTCGGTTCCTCGAGATAAGACCTAGAGCCTTGGGCAAGGTGGAGCATCTCTGGATTTAGAGTGTCCTAGAATAGTGATAATAAAAAGGTGCATTTCTGGAGTGCTCACAGTGGGTGGGTTGCTGTGCCAAACCCTTTGGAAGCCAGAACCGTGAGTCCTCCCAGCAACTCTGTGAGGTAGGTATTGCTATTGTCCCTCGTTTTCTAAGGGGAAACTGAGGCACAAAGCGATGAAGGCACTTGCCCATGTTCAACCGTATGACACGTGGCAGGGGCAGGCTTGCAGTGCAAGTGGCCTGGCTTTGGACTCTCTGCCTCCACTCTGTGCTGCCTCCTTGGGAAAGGGGGAGCAGGAAGGTTCTCAACGACCAAATCCTGGCTGTGACACAGGGGTGGCAGGCCCAGAGACAGGCAGTCGCTTGGCAAGGTCGCAGAGCAAGCTGAGTGGCTGAGCTGAGCCAGGGCATGGTCTGTTGGTTGCAGGTTAGGATTCTCTCTACCTGGTGCCCCAGGTTTGAAGGTTTGGGGCCCCCACCCTGCTGTGAGCCTGTCCCAGAGGCCCACCACCCCCAGACTCATGCTTCAGGAACACCCCCCTGGGCCCAGTGAAACCAGACTCTTCCAGAGTCCCTGCAGGAGCTCCCAGCTTCCCTCTGAAATCTCACATTTCCACATGGAGGCTTCCCAGTTTCCTTGCTCCAGATACGTGTGGTACGACCGGATGAAGGTCGGCATCACGGTGCTGACAACAACGTCATATTCCTCCACTTCCGCTCGGAGGCAGTCAAAGAAGCCTAGTGCAGCGTGCTTGGAGGCAGCATCTGGAAGAGAAACCAGCCAGTTGAGCACGAGAGGGTCTGGTGGGGGCACTGGAGAGAAGAGGACTGACACACACCTTCCTGCAGGCTCAGAGCTGGGAGGGGCCTCAAAAGTCCAGCCCTCGCCTTGTAGCTGGGGTCAGAGAGCCCCTGGGAAGTGGTGGAAAGAGGCAGAGCTACGATTGAATCCAGCTTAGCCACTTGCCTGCTGTGTGATATTGGGCAAATCGCTTTACCTCTCTGAGGCTCAGTTTTCTTAACTTAAAATGGGGATAATATCTCCCTTGCCAAGTTAATGTGAAGATCAAATGAGAAAACACATATAAAATGCCCAGCATAAGCATGAGTTCTCGTTCCTTCCCAGGAAGGCTGATACCCGAGGGGCTTTTCCAAGGTCTGGGGCCACTGGTGGCTGTGGTGAGCCTGTAGCACAGGTGTCACCTCCTGCTTTCTTGAGCCCCGTTTCCTCAGAGAACCAGTGCATGTAACCCATTCACCAAATTCAGTTCAAATCGTAGAGGCCATGGGTTGGGTAAACAGGAATCATTCTAGGCACTCCAAAAGGAGTGAAGTGGATGTTCCTTGAAGCTTTGGGAAATTAGAGCCACATCTGGGGTGTGGTGAATCCCAACTTCACATTTGGGGGTGTCAGGAGGCAGAGGGAGGGAGTAGGTCGTCCCTACCACTGTGCCCAGGTACCTACAACTAAACCCCTTTCCTGGTTCTCCCAGCCTGAGGACCCAGCTATCCCCTCTTCTTCCCTGCCTGCCCCTCCAGGCTGCCCTTTGAAAACCATCTCCCCCCACCCCCTGCCGTGCAGGGTTCGAATGCAGGTGCTACGGTCATGGGTTCCTCACCCGTAAATGGGGCTAACCCAACAAATGAGCCATGTTGGTTCCATCACACTGTGCCTGGCCCATGGAAACCCTTTGATGAGTGGTCGGTATTTTCGTGATCACTCTGGTTTTCATCAGGGTCCCAAATAAAGATGTCTACGGTGGACAGTGTGAGAATGCCAGTTCAGAGGCTGGCCGGGGACCACAGTGAATGGGGAAGCCAGACTCTGCCTAAAAGCTGCGGCAGCACTGGGCTCCGGCCAACTGTCGCCACGGGAAGGCAGGCCCTGTGGTTGCTCAGGAGGAGCTGGAAGTCCTGATTTTCATTGAAATATCCCAATATTTAAATAATTAAATATTAAATAATGAATTAAAAATACATTGCCATCATGCTGGCCACACCAAACGCAGCTGGGCACCTGCTTCAGCCTGTGCCCCCAGGCGGCCCCTGCTTGGTTTGTGCAGTGAGTTTCCGTACATCATCTCGTTGCAGCCTCTCTGCACCTGTGTGACACTCGCTGTCTCGTTAATACACTGAATGAAAAGACACAGAGGAGCTATTCTGCCCACTTTATGAATAGTGAAATATGAGAAACACAGAGAGGTTATGTGAAAGGTACCAGGTTGCACAGCCAAAGATGGCAGAATCTTGGCTAGAACCCATGCCTCCTGCCTTCTTTGCCCTGTTAGGACTCCCCTCGTGGTTCACCGTGAACCCAGTTCTGCCGACATAAAGCAGATTGTTATAGCCAACAGGCAAATACACATCAAAACCACAGTGAGGGCCGGGCGCGGTGGCTCATGCCTGTAATCCTAGCCCTCTGGGAGGCCGAGGCAGGTGGATCGCTCGAGGTCAGGAGTTCGAGACCAGCCTGAGCAAGAGTGAGACCCTGTCTCTACTAAAAATAGAAATAAATTATCTGGCCAACTAAAATATACAAAAAATTAGCCAGGCATGGTAGCGCATGCCTGTAGTCCCAGCTACTCGGGAGGCTGAGACAGTAGGATTGCTTAAGCCCAGGAGTTTGAGGTTGCTGTGAGCTAGGCTGACGACACGGCACTCACTCTAGCCCGGGCAACAGAGTGAGACTCTGTCTCAAAAAAAAAAAAAAAAAAAAACCACAGTGAGATGCCGTTCGACACCACTAAGACGGCTAGAATCACAAAGATGGACAATAATTGTCGGCAAGGAGTGGAGAATATGGAACACTTCTGGTTTGCTAGAGGGGACATAAAATGTACAGCCACTTTAGAAAACAGCCTGGCTGCCCCTCACCTGTTAAACATAGCTATCACGTGACCCAGCAGTTCCTCTCGTAGGGGGACCCAAGAGCAGTGAACATGTACGTCCGCACAGAACCCTGTGCGTGAGCATTCAGAGCAGCGTTATTCACAGGGGCCAAAAAGCAGACGCAACTCAGGCGTCCATCAGCTGACGAATGGACAAATGCAATGTGGTGTATCCCCCAGTGGAATGTCACTGAGCCATAGAAGGGACACAGCACTGACCCATGCTGCAGCCTGGGTCAACCTTGAAAACATTCTGAGTGAAAAAGCCAGTCACCAAAGACTGCATATCGTGTGATTCCATTTACATGGAAAGTCCAGAGTAGGCAAATGTAGAGTGACAGAAAGTAGATCAGGGGTTGCCTAGGGCTGGGGGGATGGGACACCAGCGGGTGATAGCTCAGGGGTGGGGGGCTTCCTTTTGGGGCTAGTGAAAATGTTCTAAAATTGTGGTGGTGGATGCACAATTGTGAGTGTACTAAAAACCATTGAACTTTAAATGGACGAATTCTATGGCATGTGAATTATATCTCAATACAAGTGTTATCAAGAAAAAGGCTATCAGCTCAGCTTGTTCATTTATCCACCAACTCCCGGATTCCTTCAGTCATTCAACAGTGAAGCCCCTGCTCTGGGTGGGGTCTTGGACAAGGAGCTGGGGCCCCGGAGGTGGGACAGAGGCAGTGCACCCACAGCTTGGCAGCAGGGCAGGCACACGGCAGTGGTTTCCATGTGGTGTGGCTAGTGCAGGAGAGGGGCGCGCGCCTGCAACAGGAAGGACACATGGCGTGATGCCGGTGTCTGGTTCTGAGCCTCAGAGCCCCCAGTCTCCCCACCTGGGTGGATGCTAATGGAATGGTGGCACCCAGGGACATTGCATTTCTTTTGCGTGGTCAAAAGAGACCCACTCCTGCAGTCAGCAGACCTCTGGACACTCCCATATCACCTCCCCATGTCCTTCCAAAGCCAGACTGGGAGGAAGAAGAGAGCTTGGGGCTGGTCCAGGGTGGCATCTTTTTATTCAGACATTTGCATGGGAAACTCTGTCCCCCTTCCTTCCTCAGCTGCGGAGAAGCCAGATTACAGCTGGAGGGGTGGAGATGGCCCGTGGAAATTCTTAGCCCTCAATGCTGTGTTTGGGAATTGCTCCAGGGAAACCAGTGAGTTTGTCCTATATGGGTCAGTGGCCAAAGGGCCCATTGCAGTGCCCAACCTCACCATTCATCATGTCACCTCTGTCTGTGTCCCCAGCACCTGACTTTAGGCATTGAGACATTGTTTGTTGAATGAATGAAGGTGTGGGGTAAGGAAAGTGAAGAGTCGTCAGGTCCTGAAAGGAACATGTATGGAAAGTTGAAAACTACAAGGAACCATGGGGGGATTTATGAGCGGGCTGGGGAAGGGAGGAAAAAGGATGCGGCCAAAACTGCTGTGTGTGGGCCAAGCCCATTCTTCCCTTCCTCCTGGGCCCCAGGTGGACTGGGCTCCCCAGCGTCCCTTGCACTTAGGTGTGACCGGGTTCTCCCATAGGGTGTGAGCAGAGGTCGTGGGTGCTACCTCCCGGCCTGGGGCTTTAGACGCTGGGCACGCCTCCCCCTACTCTCTCCTCCTCTGGCCAGCCAGAACCCAAAAGGGGCAGGGACCCAGCTGTGACCACCGGTATCAGTGCCATGACTTTGCAAGACCCTGGGTCCCTCGACAACCCTGAGGCACCGTGGTGCCTGGTGACCTGAGCCCTTCCCAGCGAGACTGCCACGTGGAGAACAAATAAACTTCATTCTTATGTGACAGTCTTACAGCACCGTGGGCTTAAACTACCTAACGCCACAAGTGGAAAAAGGGAGGTAAAACACTACTGGGGGACATTACGGGCTGAATTGTGTCCTCCCTCCTGAAATGCATAAGCTGAAATCCCAACCCCCAGTACCTCAGAATGGGTATTTAGACACAGGTCTTTAAAGAGGTGATTAATTTAAAATTAGGCCATTAGGCTCGGCCTACTCCAACCTGACCGGTGTCCTTAAAAGAAGAGGAAATTTGGACACACAGAGACGTCGGACGTGAGGAAAGACCACGTGAGGACACAGCTTGAAGCTGGACACACACAAGCCAAGGAGAGAGGCCTCAGCAGAAGCCAGGCCTGCCCACACCTTGATCTTGGACTTCCAGCCTCCAGAACTGTGGGAAAAATAAATTTCTGTTGTGTGAGCCGCCAGCCTGTGGTATTTTGTTGTGAAATCCTGAGCAAACTCCTACAGGGACTTACCCATTTTTTCACCACCCTCCTTCCACCCTTCTACCCATCGAATATTTTCTGAGCCTCTGCTTTGCACATGGAACTGTGGGCCATGAAGCATGTTCCTCACCCTCCCACAACCTACCTCATGGGAACTGGGAACATCTCCAGAATTTTTCCGACTAGATCCCATGAACATGCACCCAGAAGTCCTTCTCCCCATTGAACTTTTTAAAGGACTCACCTTTGGAGCTGCCCCTGCCCCGAAATCCTGACCCTTTCTCCTTCTGTCTTCCTCAGAACATCTCTGTCCCTGTCCCATTCTGTGATGTGCACCTGTCCTTCTCCTTCCCAACTGTAATCTTCCCTGCGCTTCAAGCGCACCTTTATGGAGGAAGGGCCATTTGAGCTGGGGCTGTGTGTCCATGTCAGGAGTGTGACCTTCATCTGGCATTGTCATGTTCTGCGAGCACATGTCCTGCCTGCTTGTGAGACTCTGAACTTTGCAGGGAGACAGACCTTACCTTTTCTGTCTCGGCATCTCCCAGGGTGACATGCCAGCTGCAGGAGGTTGAAAAATAGGAAGTCCAGGGGTGGAAGACAACCCAGCAGACGGACGGTCTCATCCCGGGCCCCTCCCCTGTAACCACACGCCCTGTCATAGACACAGCAGCTCGTGTCTTAGCATGAGACATGCAACAGAAGACGTTTTCGTCTTAGCAACTCACAAGCCGTGCGGAACGGGATTCCGAACTTCCCTTGGATGTTATTCACTAGCACGATTTGGCCTGTTCTCCGGGAGATCATGTTGGGGAGCAGGGCTGGAAGACAGGGACAATGGGTCTCAGTTCGCA